>NW_027362771.1:285994800-286624538 GCF_046119375.1 Phyllobates terribilis
ACTAAAGGGGGAGATAGTCAGCAAGGGCAGAGAGAGAGAACGGTAGGCCTACCCACTCACCCTGACCAGCGGAGCTCACCCGAATGCCCTCAGACACCCAGGTCCATTCCTACCCTGTACTCCTGGTGGGTCTGTGATAAGATCAGTAAAAGACCCTGGACTGCATTCTTGGACTCTGTGTGGTTACTGCTGCGCCTGCACCATCACCCCCAGCATCCTATTACCTTCCCTGAGGCTACACTCCTCCCGTGGGGAGTCGTACTATTCCCTGCTGCATCCCCAACACCGGCGGTCCTCCCTGACCGCAATCCACAGGTGGCGTAGTCGGACATTACCTACAGTACATCACAGACTACCACTGGTCTGACCACCCTGAGCCACGGGACCGGGCCGCCACTACTACTCCCAGCATTGCCCTGAAGTCCGGTCTCGAGTGCCCCACGGCCCAGGGGGCGAGTCAGTTGCATCACGGACCACGGTCACCCTGGTGACATGTTGGTGGAGGATGAGGATGAGGAGAAGGAGGAGGACAAGAGCAAATAGCCAAAATCAGGAAGCGTATACCCATGTGTGGGTGTGAAAAGGTGCATGGGAATACACCTCCGAAAAAAAGACACTGGATTTGAGTTTATTTATTTATTTACTCTGCTATCATTCGGTGGTGTTGAGAAGTCAGGCCAAATCCAGCCCTTGTTAATTTTTATAAGAGTCAGCCTGTCAGCATTTTCAGTTGACAGGCGGATGCGCTTGTCAGTTGTAATTCCACAATTGGTACTAAAAACCCGCTCTGATGAAACGCTAGCGGCAGGGCAGGCCAGGACCTCCAAGGTGTAAAGAGCCAGTTCATTCCACGTGTCCAGCTTGGATACACAATAATTATAAGGCACAGAGGAATCACAGAGAACATTGGTACGGTTGGCAAGGTACTCCCTCAGCATCTTCCCAAACTTTGCACTCCTTGTGAGAGTACCTCGCGCCTCAGGGCCTGTGTGATGGGAGGGGCTGAGAAAACTCTCAGAACTTTGACAGTGTTCTCCTGCCTCTGCTGGATTGAAGTTGTGTCTCTCTCGGCTGTATTCCTTGGTTGTCCAACGAAATGTGACCTCTGCCGCCAGCGTTTTCAGATGGAATTTTTTTTAATAGTTTCACAACAAGGGCCTTCTGGTACTTTTTTGTAGACCTGTCCGCCTCAGGAATAAGAAATATAAAGTTCTCCTTGTAGCATAGGTCTAGAAGTTTCAGCAACCAGTGATGACTGTCACCCAAAATTTTGAGAACGCAAGGGTCATCGGAAAGGCAGCGTAACATATCCACAGCCATGCGTGCCAGACTGCTAACAGGCAAAACTTCCATATCCTCACCAAGAGGACGACTGACCATGCTCTCCTCCTCCTCCTCCCTGTCTTCAGGCCAGCCACGCTGAACAGACGGTATGACAGTTGTGCAGGTAGTACCATCTATAGCGCATAAAACTAGCTCCTGTTCTTCCTCCTCCTCTTCCTCATTGTCACCCAATCCATGTTGGGATGAGATGAGGCTGGGCTGTGTGTAATCACCCTTTATGGTTCCTTGCTCTATCTCATCATGCTCCACCTGCAATGCATACTCTTTGATTGTGAGCAGAGAGCATTTCAGAAGACAGAGAAGCGGGGTGGTGATGCTAATTATGACGTCATCGCCGCTCACCATTTTGGTCGAGTCCTCAAAGTTTTGGAGGATGGTACAGATGTCTGACATCCATGTCCACTCCTGACATCTTATTTGTAGAGTCTGAACTGAATACTGACGACATTATTGATGCTGGTAGTCAGCAACTGCGCTCTTCTGCTCACAAATCCTTCCCAACATCTGCAAAGTAGAGTTCCAACGTGTGGGGACATCACACACCAGTCGGTGAGCCGGAAGCTGCAAATGCTGCTGAAGCACGGCAAGGGCAGCGAAAGCTGTAGCTGACTTTCTAAAATGGGCCCCTAGGTGGCGTACTTTGACAAGCAGAACCGACAGCTCTGTGCAGCTTTTGAGAAACCGCTGAACTATGAGGTTAAGCACATGGGCCAGGCATGGTACATGTGTGAGCTTGCCTCGCCTCAAAGCCGCCACCAGGTTCCGGCCATTGTCACACACACGACCATGCCTGGTTGTAGGGGTAGCGGTGTCATCCACAGATTTGCCTGCTCTTTCAGAGCTGTCCACAACTCTTCAGCATTGTGCGGTTTGTCACCTAAGCATATTAGCTTCAGCACAGCCTGTTGCCACTTGGCCGAGGCAGTGCTGCAGTGCTTCCAGCTTGTGACTGATGTGGTCATTTGGGAGATGGAGGCTGAAGAGGAGGAGGGGGTGCAGGAGCTGTAGACTGTGGGGGCAACTCTGATTTACCTAGGGCCCGCAATCCTCAGCATCGGGAGGATCTGTTCCTTCCCAAGGTCCGACTGGGTCCCGACTTTCACTATGTTAACCCAGTGTGCCGTCAGCGAGATGTACCATCCCTGCCCACAAGCACTTGTCCATGTGTCCGTGGTTAGGTGGACTTTCCTTGTAACTGCATTGCTGAGTGCACGGCTAATGTTGTGGGACACGTGCTTGTGTAATGTGTTGACGAAATAGTGGCGACTGGGGACCAAGATCCGAGGGACGGCCACCGCCATCAGGTTGCGGAAAGCTTCCGTCTGCACGAGCCTAAAAGGCAACATTTTGAGCGCAAGCAGTCGCGAAATGTGGGAATTTAGTAGTGTGGCCTGTTGGGCATTGGCTGCGTATTTGTACTTGCGTTCCAAGGACTGGGGAATGGACAACTGAACGCTGCGCTGGGACAAGGATGTGCTTGCTAACTGTGCTATTTTAAAGTTTGCAATGACAAGTGCAGGGCAGGAGGCATCTTTGCATGCACTATGGACAGGGGATTGGCTTGCACGCACAACAGCGGAAGAAGCAGTGGTGTAACCTGCAGACAACGTTCCTGGACCCTGGGGTTTGGCACACAAAGTCGGGTGCTTTGTTGCCATGTGCCTGATCATGCTGGTGTAGGTCAGGCTGGTAGTTTTGCACCCCTGCTGATGTTGGCCTGGCAGTTGGTGCAAATGGCCTTTTTGGGGTTACCGGCAGAGTTTTAAAAAACAACCAGACTCGGGAAGACCTAACAGTTGTACTGGCAACTTCAGTCATGTTGGTGTTACGGGGAATGATTGCCCACCTTCTGTCTGTGGCCACCACACTGCTTCTTCCGGCCTGTTGGGGTACTACGCCTCCCTCCCCCTGTGTGCTTCTGTCCCCACTCTGCCTGTCCTCCAGCCAGGTTGGGTCAGTTACTATATCATCCACCACCTCGTCTTCCTCTACCACACCCTAGTCCTCCTCTTGACTTTCTGGCAATTGTGTCTCATCATCATTCACCTCTTGTGAAACTTTCCCACAGTCGCCTTTGTTTGATCGTGGCTGCTCAAATATTTGAACATCGCTACATGAGATCTCCTCTTGCCCCGCTTCAAGTGGACCAAACGAGAGGTCCGAATCTATCAATGGAAAAGTGAACAGCTCTTCGGAGTGTGGGATCAGTTTTCTCTGGGCACTCGACATGGTGGGAAGAAGGAGGATCAGGGTGAGGAATATGCAGTCCAGACTCACAGCTACGGAGACTTGACCGTGTGGAAGACAGGGTGGGGGTGGTGGCTAAGTGACTGGAAGCATTATCTGCTATTCAACCAATAACCATTTCACACTGCTCTGTGTTTAATAGTGGTGTTCTGTGGTCTCCTATTAATTGGGACAGAAAGGTCGAGCGAGAAGATGTGGGTGTTTGTTGTGGCACAATTTCAGCTTGCCTGCGGTCTCGACCTCTGCATGCACCATCACCATCATGTCCAGTTCCCCGTCCCTTGTCACATGCCTTGCCCATTTTAAATGGAGGACAATATCTTCCACGCTTACTACAAATGGCTGAATTTGGAGCGAACTTATATGTGTTCCGTGTGACGGACAAATTACAGATTTAAATAGCTGGCCTGTAGGTAACTATTTTTAACAGCGCCGACCTTGTATCAATCAGTTCACTGACACACTGCAACAAAATTTTATTGGAGGCTAGATATGGCAGAATTTTCAGTGCAATTATATGTCATCCGTGTGACGGACAAACCACAGTTTTAAATAGCTGGCCTTTAGGTAACTATTTTTAACAGCGCTGACCTTGTGTCAATAAGTTCACTGACACACTGCAGCAAAATAGGGGCCAAAAAATGGCAATATTTTCAGCGCAATTATATGTGATCCGTGTGACGGACAAACCGCAGTTTTAAATAGCTGGATTTTTAGCGCTGTAATATGGAAAGGACCTGGCTGTATTCTGCAGTGCCAACAAGCAAATGGCGCAGATAAACGGTGTTCTCTGGATTGCTTTTTAAGCAAATAATCAGGATTAAGATAAAAAAAATTATTCCTGGCCCCTGTTACATAGGCCTATTTCTACAAATATCTATAAAAGCACCAGCAGACAGAACTGGAATGGACCCTCTTGCTATGTGCACTGCAGTCTGTTTTACACCCTGCCTGCCTAGCACTGATATCTCTTCAGCTGGATTAGTCCTCAGAAGGACTGTTAGTTCAGATGGATATGTGTCTCTAATATAGTCTGATATACCAACACTAACTAGAAACAAGCAAATCTCACTCTAGCTCAGCAGCAACTCTCTCTACACTGTCTGTTTCCGGAGTGACTGTGACGAGTGATAAGTATTGCAACACACACTCAAAAACCTACAAGAAGCAAAATGAACATAAACATTGCACAGAATGCAAAAAAGAAAAAGAAAAAACACAAAATTTGAGCTTGGTTTACGTTGGTACAGGGTTTATGTTCATTTTGCTTCTTGTAGGTTTTTCTGATTCATGGCCATTGTGAAATATGCATTTATTTGCTGCATGTATTCCAACTTAAACCAAGCTCAAATGTTGTGTTTTTTCTTTGTATTTTTTGCATTCTGTGCAAACCTGGGTGTGGCCTCCCTTACTAGAGCTGGATAATACATTTAAAGCTTCCCTAGGCTGGTATTCACAGTTTGGGACCCAGTCCTTTGTCTGCCCTTATTCACACATTGAAGTAAACTTTGACACATGGTAAGGTTTTTAATATTAGACAGTGTAGGACCGTCCACCTTGTTGATGGTGGGATAGCTTATATACTATTTTTGATCAAAAACAGTGTTACTAAGAACCCCATTTTATTTAAATACACTTGCTTTTTATTCATTTACAGCAGGGTTTATGTTCATTTTGTTTCTTGCAGGTTTTTGTGTTGCAATACTTATCACTTTATTTCCTTGGTCTAAACTGTCATTGAATCAACTTTCTCCAAACAATGTTATTTAAGCATTCCTTTAACTTGGAATATTTAGTTTAATTAAAGGGGTTGTTTTAAAAGAGATATTGTTACTCTCAGGAGGCGGCATGGTCATCCAATGACTATAATGGACTTGCTATGCAGCCCTTGTAAATTACTCAGTGACTTTCTTTCTAGCAATTGCAGGGGTCACAGTGTTCAAGCACTGGGTCTGTTTGTTTTATGACATATTGTACTTCATGATTGTGGTAAATTTGGCCTATATAATTTGCATTTGTTTATGAAAATATTGAATATTTGACAAAAAATTCAAAAATTTTGACATTTTCAAACTTTGAATTTTTATTTCAGCCCTAAACTTTTCATTTTTACAAGGGTTTTGAGGCATAGTGCAGTTCTCATGTTTGTGGATGCCATGGCCCACTTTAAGAGCCACTGAGGTGCCAGAACAGCAGAATCCTTCATAAGTGACCCAATTTTACAACTAAACCTCTCAATAAATTAATTTAAGGGTGCACTGATCATATTGATATCACGGATGTCACAGAATTTTAAACCATTAGACAGTGAAGAAAAAAGCCCTAGATTTTACACTTTCACATGGGGAAATTGGGAAAAATGGCACCAAAATTTCTCAGACAATTTCTGCTAAACATAGCAATAATCCATATGTGGCTTTACAGCATTGCTTAGCCACACAGCAAACTTTGGGAGGAAAGGAGTGCTATTTGACTTTTGGAGAACAAGTTCTTGTGACATAGTTTGCGGACTCCACATACAGACCCCCTATGTGCCAGAAAAGCAGAATCTCCCCTCAAGTGGCCCCATTTTGAAAATTATCTACAGGTGTACTGACGATTTTGACTCCATGGGTGTTTTCCAGAAACAAGCAGCATTGGATTTTTCTGACTGAAAATTACAAATCTGCCATTGTAGTGCAGTGCATTGTAGTGCCCATATATTGTTCCCAGCTCATGCTTCTGGAGACATAGACCCCGTAAATTAAGGGGGCTCTCATCGCTACAAAAATTACAAACATGTAGATGCTTAATTTGGTTTTGGCACACTGTGTGACTAAGAAGGGAGGTGGGCATTTGGATTTGGGCTCACAGAAGTTGCTGAATATCTTTTGGGGGGCGAGGACCCATGACGCTTTTCTAGAGCCTTTGTGCTACCAGTAACGTGGAAACTCCCTATATTTCCATTGACAGATGACAAACCTGAGTGGGGACTTGCTTTTCTTGTGGATTGAGTTGAAGCTTTTATTGGAAACATTTTACATAACATTTTGGATCACATTTATCCTGTACTCTACTCTGAGCACTTACATCAGAGTTTCCATCTAAATCTCCAAATGACGTGATTCAGATGAAACTCTTGAGGGATCTATTCACTGTAATGAGGCCAGCAGCATTACTCTGTACTCCATCTTGCCTCTGTTCAGCGGTGTCCTTCTTTTCAGAGGTGCATAAAACTGTGGCCGACCACGCTATTATGCACGCTAAAGACGGACATCACAGGATCATAGGCCAGACCAAGTCCACAGTCTGCCTAATTGTAGGGAATCTTCTGCTAGGGGTTTCAACTTAATCACATATTTCCGAAATTTACACGGAAAACCCTGTGTAAGCGCTCAGTGTAGAGCACAGGATAAATGTGAGCAGAGTCTTACTTCGATCTTTGGGAGACAGAATTAACAAATTAACAGCAGGTCAAGAGTTTGTTCTATTTATTGTTTATGCCTTTCCTCATGTATTACAAGTAATTAGGCGGCTTTATTCTTTAGGACGGTGCATATTAGTGATACTAGATTTGTATCGACTTTTTATGTTTGGCTACTATCATATACTAAAAACTGCTTATTTTTGCAAAGACACATTTTTGCATTGCCATATTTTGAGATCTATAATTTTTCCATATTTCTGCCCACAGAGTCATGTAAGGGCTTGTTTTTTGTAGGATGAGATGACATTTTTAATGGTATCATTTTCAGGTAGATAAAATTTTGTGATCACTTAGTATTCCTATTTTTACGAGATAAAATAAACAAAAAACAGCAGTTCAGGAATTTATTTATTTATTTTTTTATGCCGCTTACTGTGTGATAAAAGCGATGAGGCAGCTTTATTCTTCGGGTCACTACCATTACAGCGATACCACATGTATATATATTTTTTTATGTTTTGCCGCTTTTACACAATAAAAACTATTTTATTTCTTTATATCTCTATATTCTGAGAACTATAGATTTCTTATTTCTCCACTGATTGAGCTATATCGTGGCTTGTTTTTTGCAGGACACAATGTTTTTCCTGCAATACCATTTTTTTTTTATATTCAAATTTTTGATAGCATTTTATTTCACTTTATTTTGGTGGTATGACGAAAGGCTGCCTTTTTTTGCCAGTTTTTTATATATTTTTTTCACGATGTTAACTGAAGAAGTTAACTAGTGTGACAATTTTATAGATCATGTTATTTTGGACACAGTGATGCCAAATATATGTACTTTTTTTTGTTGTTTTTATAAAATAAACCTGTTTATTGGTATATTATTTTTTCATTCTTTTTATTTATTTTGTGAATTTTTTTAAAATATTTTTACAATTTTGTTATCTTTTTAACTTACTTATTTAGTCCCTCTATCAGACTTTAACTTTTATTACTCTGATCACTGGTATAATGCATTGCATTAGCATTTCATTGCATTACTCATGTCAGTGTTACACTGACAGAACTCATTTTAGACTATGCTCCTGCCATGGTTTAACAGACCAACATAGCTGGCAGTCCAGAAGGTCATTGTGATGACCTAGGTTTGCCATGACAATGATCAGCAGCCCACGATGATGTTGTGGGGGTGCCGATCTAGTGGGAGAGGGAGCCCCCTCCCTTCTCCAGCATTCTAAATGCTGCGATCACTATTGATCATGGTATTCAGCCAGCGGTCAGCTATCACTTAGGCCGAGCCCCATCGGCAATCATTCGAGCACAGATGCTGTTCCCCGCACGAGCACCATGACGTAACTATACGTCATAGGTCTAGAGCCCTTTCTTCCCAGCCGTGACATATAGATACATTAAAAGTCATGAAGGGTTAAAGCTACATTACCGTGTTTTTTTTATTGCAGCACTGGAGTAGTGTTACTAATCTAAGTTTCCTGCACTTTGTTTCATACTGACCAGCCGCAGTCTTCTTCTGTTATTTGTAATGCTCCGGTTCGTCTCCAGCAGTTTGTGACCTGCCGGATTGCTCCAATGTTTGTCGGGCAAGCCAGAAGTCACAACTTAATGTAAGTATATGAGAGCCAGAACAATGCCAGAACAAGGCTCTCATAGATTTACATTGAGAGCTTGTGGACTTTACCTCTGAATTCTGATCAGTCAGTAGTTGCGGTCACAAGATGGCGGAACTGGACCAGAGCCGCGCTGGGAAAAACTGAAGACAGCTGCTGTTAAGCATAAGACTAAGGTTAAGGAACTTCAATTAGTGCCACCACTCCAGCGCTGAAATAAAAAATGCTGGAATGGTGCTTTAATTATGGCTGGAACTATTGTTAAATGTCCCTTTGCCAAAAATTTTATTGTGTCCAGTATTTTCTTTTCTAAAATTACGAATATATTTTTAGAAAAGTTGTCATTAATTGACTTGTTAGATGTTCCAAATGCTTCTTGTTCATTCAATACAGGGAGAAGATATGTCTTCTAAGCAATATTACTATGAATATTATCCATCATATAATTGTTTTTTTTGGGGGGTGGGTGGAGGGGGAGAGCGCAATGTGTTAGTCTATCAATGTTTATATAGAAATATAAAAAAAAAATTATATTCGCAGTTCTGAAGATGGTGTTCATTTAAAAAAAAAGTAAAAGGGTTTTTCTTACAGCATTTTGTCAGATCATTACTAATTCTTGCACCCCAGATTTCCATTTTAATTCATACAAATGAAAGCTGCAACAAATTACTTATAATTGTAAATTACAGATTCTGAATAACTGAATACGAATAGGCTTATATTTGCAGTTTGATACTCATGTAGACTCTAACTGAAGGTTACATCCACTTAAGTTTCTTAGCTGTTAAAATTTTACTGACACAAATTGTGATGAATCCGATAGCTAGAGAATAACGTGTTAGAGAGAAAAACAATTAGGCTAAAAGTATTCAAAGTAACATGATACGACACGACTGCATCCATTACATACTCTATCAGTCTTTTACTTACAGTATTTTATATACAGCTATAAAATTAAAACCACCTACCTAATATTTTTCATATTCACCTCTGACTACCTAAACAACTCTGACTCATTAGGCATGTACTCCACGAGACTATTAACAACTTAAAAACTTGCCCATTTTGGACCTTTAGGACACGACATATTTTATTTTTCTTTGTTTTTTCATTGTCATAATGCAGGAGCAGTAGAATTTTTAACCACTTGTAGTTGTAGCAATACGAGGGCTTGATTTTGGGAGGATGAGTTGAATTTGTCAGTGGCAGGATTCTGGTGTACATATAACATATTACCTAATGTTTAATAACATTTTATGGGAAGAAAAAGGAAACAAACAGTTCTGTTGTTTTTTTATGTTTTAGAATTTCTGCTATTCAAAAACTGCACCACTAAAGAATTAACTTTATTCTTTGGGACAATACGATTATAGTTATAATAAATTTGTAGTTTTATTTATGTTTTACTACTTTTGTACATGCACTTTTTTTTCCTCTACTTGTTGCAAGAACTATAACCCTTTAATCTTTATGTCCTCACAGCTACATGAGGGGCTATTTTTTCTGCAAGTTGTAGTTTTGAATGACAGCATTCATTTTACCATTCAATGTACTGGAACATTGGAAAAAAACTGCGCCAAAAATTGGAATTTCCGCATTTGTTTTTTGGGCTTTCTTTTTATGGCATTCATTCTGTAGTAAAAATGACCAGGCAAAATAATTATCCAGGTTAATTTGATGTTGCAACACCAAATTTATATACTTTTTAAATTATTTAAAGTGTAATTGTCTTTTTAATTTTTATTAAATAATAATGTAGAGCAAGCAATTTTAATAATCTTTCAAATATATGAGCATCGGGGTTCTTGGGCACGCTCGCTACTTGATCGAGTAATGCAGGTGCTCGAGCGCCATGCTCGAGTCCCCACCATGCAAGTTTGGCGCCTGTTAGACAGCGCATGAACATATGGGGATTGCCTGCCATACACGATAATGACATAGCCATGTTGATTTGCCATCTGCATTGCGTCACGGGGTTCTATATGAAACTCGGTGACGCGATGCTCAGCACACTGTGTTCAGGAAGCACTTTAAAGAGAGTTGCTATAGGAGGGAGAGAGTTGTTTAGAGAAGATATAGTCAGGGTTTAATAATATTGCTATTGCAGTACTAGTTTACTGCTGCAGTAGCATTAAAACAACAGTCCATTTCAGGACTAAATATTGCATTTTGCAGTAAAACTGCTGTCACTTGCATTCAATTGAGGGAAAGTTTAGAATTAGAGGCATCTAAGCAGGGTTTAATATTGCTATAGCAGTACTTATATACCACTGCTGCACCATTAACCCCTTTAAAGCCCAAGACGTACTAATACGCGTCAGTGCCCTGGGCTTTAAGAGCCTGACCCATATTAGTACGTCATCACGATCGCACGCGCATACAGGCTGTGCGGACGCGATCACAGCCGAGTGTCAGCTGATTGTCACAGGGATTGTCACTATGTGCAGGGAGCGGTCCCGCACCGCTCCCGGCACATTAACCCCCGCAATGCTGTGATCGAAGTTGATCGCAGCATTGCGGTGGCTAAGAGGCAGCACTGTCTGCCGTGGCTTCCAGGATGTTTCCATGACGACCCGATGTCGTCATGACAACATCCGGGTCACCAGACAGCAGGAAGATTTTTTGGACATGCGCAGTGCAACTCCAAACTATCTTCTCCCTGTCCAGCACTGACTGCCTGCATGGCACAGGGATGGTGCTCCATCCCTATGCTGTGCAGGCGATCAGAATAAAAAAAGTGAAAGTCCCATAGTGGGACAAAGTAAAAAAGTAAAAAAACTCCCAGAAAGTGAAAAAAAAAATTGTAAAAATATAAAAAAAAATAAATAAATAATCCACTAAAAATAAAAATATAATGTACCCATCAACAAATATTATTATGAAAAAAAAGCAAAAAAACAATAAAAGTACACATATTTGGTATTGTCATGTCCGGAATGACCTGACCTATAAAACTGTTCCACTAGTTAACTCCTTCAGTGAACACGGTAAAGAAATAAAATAAAAAACGAAGCAAAAAACAATGCTTTATCATCATACTGCCAAACAAAAAATGGAATAACACACGATCAAAAAGACGAATATAAATAAAAATGATACCGCTGAAAACGTAATCTCATCCCGCAAAAACCAAGCCACCATACAGCTCCATCAGCCGAAAAATAAAAAAGTTATAGCTCTCAGAATAAAGCAATGCAAAAAAATATTTTTTTCTATAAAATAGCTTTTATTGTGTAAAAGCGCCAAAACATAAAAAACGATATAAATGTGGTACCGCTGTAAACATACTGACCCGAAGAATAAAGCGACCTCATCAATTTTACCACATGCGGAGTAGAATAAAAAAATGTAAAAAAACACAATTCCTGAATTGTTGGTTTTTGTTTATTCTGCCTCCCAAAAGCTGGAATAGAAAGCGATTAAAAAATGTCACATACCTGAAAATGGCACCAATAAAAATGTCAACTCATCCCGCAAAAAACAAGCAATCACATGACTCTGTCGGCCAAAATATGGCGACGCAAAAACTAGATTTTACAAGATATGTGTCTTATAGTGTGTGACACCTGTCAATCATAAAAGCCCAATTTGATTCTGGTATCGCTGTAATCGCACCGACCCGAAGAATAAAGTAATCTCATCACTTATACCGCACGAGGAATGGCGTAAAAAATAAACGCTAGGGCTGGGGTTGGGGTTGTGCTGATGTTAGGGTTGGGGTTGTTTTTTTTTTCAAAAGTAAAAAAAAAATAAAAATAAAAGATGACGATATGGCAACTAGTGTCGAACTCAAGTGCTCGCTACTTGAGTTTGCATCGGGTGCTCGGGTATGCACTGAGTATCGCGGGTGCTCGAGTCTCCGCCCCATATGCTTTGCGGCCAAAAAAACCTTGCGGGGATTGCCTGCCATGCACGAGCGATCCCCGCATGTTTTTTTTGGGGTGTCTAATAACCGTGAAACATGCGGGTGGGGACTCGAGCATTTCACTTGAGCACCCGTGATACCCGATGCAAACTCAAGTAGCGAGCACTTGCGCTCAAGAGTAATGACAACTTATTCAATATGATGACCCAATGTTATCAAATTCTGTGTCGTACCTCTGGGTTCAAAATGTTCACTATACCCCTTATTAAAATCCTTGAGGGGTATAGTTTCCAAAATGGGGTCACTTGTGGGGGAGCTCCACTGTTTAGGCACATCAGGGGCTCTCCAAACGCGACATGGTGTCCGCTAACAAATTGAATGGAAAATCGGCTCAAATTGTTAGCGGACACCGTGTTGTGTTTGGAGAGCCCCTGTGTGCCTAAACATTGGAGCTCCCCTACAAGTGACCCCATTTTGGAAACTAGACCCCCCAAGACATCTATCTAGATGCATAGTGACCACTTGGAACCCTCAGGTGCTTCACAAATTGATTCGTAAAAATGAAAAAGTGGAAAAAAAATACTTTTTCATTTTTATGAATCAATTTAGGGAGCACCTAGGGGTTCTAAGTTCTCACTATGCATCTAGATAGGTGCCTTGGGGGGTCTAGTTTCCAAAATGGGGTCACTTGTGGGGGGTTTCCACTGTTTAGGCACATCAGGGGCTTTCCAAATGCAACATGGCGTCCGCTAATTATTCAAGCAAATTTTACAATCAAAAAGTCAAATGGCGCTCCTTCCCTTCCGAGCCCTGCCGTGCGCCCAAACAGTGGTTTTTACCCACATATGGGGTATCTGCGTGACCACGGGAAATTGCACAACAAATTTTGGGGTCCATTTTTTCTTATTACTCCTGCGAAAATAAAAAAAAATGGGTCTAAAATAACATTTTTGTGAAAAAAGTTAAATGTTCATTTTTTTCTTCCACATTCCAAAAATTCCTGTGAAGCACCTGAAGGGTTAATAAAGTTCTTGAATGTGGTTTTGAGTACCTTGAGGGGTGAAGTTTTTAGAATGGTGTCACTTTTGGGTATTTTCTGTCATACAGACCTCTCAAAGTGACTTCAAATGTGATGTGGTCCCTAAAAAAATGGTTTTGTAAATTTTGTTGGAAAAATGAGAAATCGCTGGTCAACTTTTAACCCTTACAGCTCCCTGACAACAAAAACTTTGGTTCCAAAATTGTGCTGATGTAAAGTAGACATGTGGGAAATGTTATTTATTAACTATTTTGTGTGACATACAGTACAGACCAAAAGTTTGGACACACCTTCTCATTTAAAGATTTTTCTGTATTTTCATGATTTTCACAATTGTACATTCACACCGAAGGCATCAAAACTATGAATGAACACATGTGAAATTATATACTTAACAAGAAAGAGAGAAACAACTGAAAATATGTCTTATATTCTAGGTTCTTCAAAGTAGCCACCTTTTGCTTTGATGACTGCTTTGCACACTCTTGGCATTCTCTTGATGAGCTTCAAGAGGTAGTAACTAGTGTTGGGTGAACATGCTCGACACTGCTCGGTAATCGCCCAAGCATCACGCTACTCGGGATGTTCGGCGAGCACCGAGCATTTCCGGGTTACTCGGGCGGGAGCTCGGGTCTCCGCCCTGCATGTTTGGCGCTCTTTACAGAGCCAATGAACATGCAGGGATTGTCAGCCAGTCACTGTAATGCTGCAGCCATGTTGGTTGAGGGCATTACAGTGATTGGCTGGCTGCACAGCGTCACCTGGAGAATTTAAAACCAGGCGCCGCCATCTTGGACACCGTCGATCCGGATTAGACAGTGTAGGGTGTAACGGGTCTGGGAGGCGGAACCTCTGAGCTACTATACAAGGGGGTGGTCCTTGTAAGGGAGCGGGTGGCGACCAGGGAAGATGGGCAGGCAGTCACAGCAGGTGACAGGGACAGTCTCTGAGTGAACGGGCTGGAGGTCACGGCAAGTAACCGGGGCAGTCTCTGGATGAACGGGCAGGAGATCACGGCAAGTGACCGGGGCAGTCTCTGGATGAACGGGCAGGAGGTCACGGCAAGTGACCGGGGCAGGCTCTGGATGAACGGGCAGAGCCTCCAGGTAGGCTAGCAGGCAGATGGTTGATGTGTGCTCCCAGGTGAGCAAGCGAGAGTCTCTGGAATGGCAGGTGGTCACAGCACGTGACGGCGGAGCCTCCAGGTAGGCTAGCAGGCAGGTAACAGGTGTGCGCTCCCAGGTGAGCGGGCAGGAGTCTCTGGAATGGCAGATGGTCACAGCACGTGACGGCGGAGCCTCCAGGTAGGCTAGCAGGCAGGTAACAGGTGTGCGCTCCCAGGTGAGCGGGCAAGCTGGTCCATAGACAGACTGACAGGAGTTGGAGGGCAGACCGTCGGACCTCAGGCTAGCAGGCAGGTAGCAGAGGAGCGCTCCCAGGTGAGCGGGCAAGCTGGTCCTTAGACAGACTGACAGGAGTCGGTAGGCAGACCGTCGGACCTCAGGCTAGCAGGCAGGTAAGCAGAATATCAGGCAGGAATCAGACAGCAAACTGGCAGGAATCTGGCAGGTAACTGGCAACGGGACCTGAGGGCTGAAGCAGAGTAGTGAACAGTGCAACAACATTGCTCGGGCACCTCCATTTTGGAGGAGGTGCCTTATATATGGTGAAGTCCTCCGGCCATTGGCCGGGGACTCCTTAGGACGGCGCGCGCGGCCCCTTTAAGAGGGAGGGAGCGCGCGTGCGCGCGCCCTAAGCACAGTGGCCGGGAAGGAGCGCGCGCTGCAAGCAGAGCGGGAGGAGGATGCCGGGCTCGGAGCAGAGGGGTGAGGGGAACAGCGTCCCTGCCTAGCAGAGGGCAGGGACGCCGGCGCTACAGTACCCCCCCTTTAGGCCCCCCCTTTTTTAGGCCAGAGAGAAATTTAGCTAGGATGAGAGGGGCATGGATGTTCTCCCGGGGCTCCCACGTTCTCTCTTCAGGACCAAACCCCTTCCAATCTACTAGAAAAAAGGTCTTCCCTCTTACCCTTTTGGTGGCCAGAATGTTCTCTACCTCAAATTCGTTTTCAGCGGAAACCGGAGCAGGAGGCGTACCTGTAGACTTGGAAAAAGAGTTAAGTACCACAGGTTTGAGGAGAGATACATGGAAGTAGTTAAGGATCCGCAAGTTGGCCGGGAGTTTCAATTTATAGGCCACCGGGTTGATCTGACTGATGACCTCCAGAGGACCGATGAACCGAGGCCCTAACTTATAGGAAGGAATCTTGAGCCGGACATACTTGGACGAGAGCCAGACCTTATCCCCTGGACGGAACTGAGGAGGATCCAGACGTTTTTTGTCAGCATGTCTTTTCATACGCTTGGATGACAGAAGGAGTGCGGATCGGGTACTCTCCCATATGGAGGAAAATTTGTTAACAAGAGATTCCGCAGCCGGATTGTCCACCGAGGTGGAGACGGGAAAAGGGATCCGAGGATGCTGACCGAAGACAACAAAAAACGGGGATTTGGAGGAAGATTCGCTCTCGTGATTGTTGTAAGAAAATTCGGCCCATGGCAGGAGATCCACCCAGTCTGAATGGTGGGCATTAATGAAGTGCCGGAGGTAACTGGTCAGGTTCTGATTGATCTGCTCCACTTGACCATTAGACTGTGGGTGGTAAGCGGAGGAGAAGTCCAGGGTGACGTCTAGCAGTTTACAAGTGGCTCTCCAGAAGCGTGAAGTGAACTGTACCCCACGATCTGACACGATGTGGAGGGGCAGGCCATGAAGACGGAAGATGTGGCGGATAAAGTCTTTAGCCAGCTCGGGTGCAGACAGGAGGCCTGGCAGGGGAATGAAATGAGCCATCTTGGAAAAGCGGTCAGCGACCACCCAAATGACCGTACAACCGGCAGAGACGGGAAGATCAGTTATAAAGTCCATTGCTATATGCTGCCAGGGGGCAGCAGGTACTGGGAGCGGAAGGAGGCGACCGGCTGGCAGATGTCTCGGAACCTTGTTGCGGGCGCAGGACACACAGGCAGAAACAAAGTCTATTACGTCCTTGTGCAGGGTAGGCCACCAGTAGTGCCAGGTAATAAGCTGGAGGGTCTTTTTCTGACCGGCGTGGCCAGCTAGTTTAGACGAGTGACCCCAGTGTAGGATCTTCTACCGATCAGGTACTGATACGAACGTCTTACCGGGAGGGAGACGATTTAGACTCACGGGAGCCACCTGCATTACTCTGGCGGGATCGATGATGTGTTTCGGTTCCTCCTCGAGATCAGACACCAGAAAGGATCGGGACAAGGCGTCCGCCTTGATGTTTTTGTCAGCTGGGCGAAAATGAAGAATAAAATCAAAGCGAGCAAAAAACAAGGACCACCGAGCTTGGCGCGGATTAAGTCTCTGGGCATGCTGGAGGTAAGCCAAGTTCTTGTGGTCAGTGTAAATTATTACCGGGTGAAGAGCCCCTTCGAGCAGGTAACGCCACTCCTCCAATGCCAGCTTGATGGCCAATAACTCTCGATCTCCTATGGAATAGTTGCGCTCAGAAGAGGAGAAGAGTTTGGAGAAGAAGCCACAAGTTACCATTCTCCCGGAAGATGATTTTTGGGTAAGTACCGCTCCGGCTCCAGAGGAGGAGGCGTCAACCTCCAGGAAGAACTGCTTGTTGCCATCTGGGCGATGCAGCACCGGGGCGGAAGAGAAGGCCTGCTTTAAGGAAAGAAAGGCCTCCTCTGCTTCGGGCGGCCACTCTCTGGGATTAGTGCCCTTACGGGTGAGCGCGGAAATTGGGGCAGTCCGGGAAGAGAAGTGCGGAATGAAGAGGCGGTAGTAGTTGGCGAAGCCCAGGAACCGCTGAATGGCCTTCAACCCCTCCGGTCGGGGCCATTTCTCGATGGCAGACAGTTTCTCTGGATCCATTAGAAGGCCGGTCTGAGAAATAATGTAGCCCAAAAACGGAAGCGAGGTCTGCTCAAAGAGGCACTTCTCATATTTAGCGAAGAGGTGATTCTGCCTGAGCCTGAGCAGGACCTGACGAACGTCTCTCCGGTGAGTCTGGAGATCCGGAGAGAAGACCAAGATGTCGTCCAGGTACACCACTACGCAGGAGTAGAGAAGGTCCCGGAATATGTCATTGACCAACTCTTGAAAGACGGCAGGAGCGTTACAGAGACCAAAGGGCATTACCAGATATTCATAGTGGCCGTCCCGGGTGTTGAATGCAGTCTTCCATTCATCCCCTTGATGGATACGGACCAGGTTGTACGCCCCACGGAGGTCCAGTTTGGTGAAGATTCTAGCCCCCCTCAGACGATCAAATAATTCTGGAATGAGCGGAAGGGGGTACTTATTCTTCACCGTGATCTGGTTAAGGTCTCTATAGTCTATACAGGGACGGAGAGAGCCGTCCTTCTTTTTTACGAAAAAGAAGCCTGCTCCCGCCGGGGAGGTAGATTTCCGGATGAATCCCCTGGCCAAATTCTCCTCAATATATTCAGACATCGACCGGGTCTCAGCAGCGGACAATGGGTAAATACGCCCACGGGGAGGCGTAGTACCGGGTAACAGGTCGATAGGACAGTCGTATGGTCTATGAGGGGGTAATGTCTCTGCCTCCTTTTTATTAAAGACATCAGCAAATGACCAATAGGGAATCGGAAGTCCAGGTAGATTAGTTGGGGTAGGAGAAGGACGGGCGGGATGAACAGGAACCAAACAAGTCTTATGACAGTCCTGTCCCCAGCGAAGGACTTCTCCGGTCTGCCAGTCAAGCACGGGTGCATGTCTCTGGAGCCAAGGTAGACCTAGTAAGAGGGCGTGAGAGAGTCCAGGCAGAACATGAAAAGAGATGCTCTCAGAATGCAGCATTCCCACCTGCAGAGTTACGGATTCGGTGATGAGTTGGATGGGACGTGGTAAGAGGCCCCCATCCACAGCAGCGACAGATAATGGTATAGCCAGAGGTTTGGTGGGAATGCGGTATTTTTCTACCAGGGCCTGTGAAATAAGATTCCCGGCCGCTCCAGAGTCAAGTTGGGCTAGTTCGAAATAACGATTCTCCCCGCAGATAATTGAGACTGACAGCAGCAGAGATGGAGAGGATTTATTCTTGTCTAGGTCGACCTCTCTGAGCGAACCTAGACACAGGCGTTTCTCGACCTCTCCGGGCAGGTACGGATCCGGTGCTCTTTACTGCCACAGTAGAAGCAGCTCCCCTCGGCACGGCGTAAGTCCTGACGGGTTTTGACCATCTTGGTCTTGTCGACCTGCATAGGCTCAGGAGAGTGTACCTGGGGAGAAACGGAGGGAGTGACGGATTTCTGAAAAGTAGGAGCTAGACGTGGAAACCTCCTCTCACGGGTGACTTCTTTGGCACGCTCCTGGAACCGTAGGTCAATCCGGGTGGCAAGAGTTATTAGGTCATCGACAGTGGTAGGAATGTCTCGACCAGCAAGTTCATCTTTAATACGGCCGGACAGACCCTCCCAGAAGACAGATACCAGAGCGTCGTTATCCCAGGCCAGCTCCGAGGCAAGGGTACGGAACTGTATGGCATATTGGCCCATGGTGAGACTTCCCTGACGGAGGCGTAGCAGAGATGATGCGGATGAGGTCTTCCGTCCAGGTTCGTCGAAGACTTTCCGGAAAGCCATGAGAAAGGCAGGCAAGTCGGACACCAGGGGGTCTCCTCTCTCCCATAGAGGATTTAGCCAGGCCAGGGCCTCCCCGGTGAGATGGGACATGATGAAGGCAATTTTGGCCCGGTCGGAGTTAAACTGGTGGGACAGGAGTTCAAAGTGCAGGGTGCACTGATTTATAAAGCCCCGAGCCTGAGCGGAGTCGCCTCCGAAGCGAGGAGGTGCGGAAAGCCGGGGTCCGGGGTAGGATACCATAGTATTGGTGGGCAGCGGAGCTGCCGGATTGCGAGTCATGGCTCTGGCGGTGGTTGCTGGTGGAGCAGTCAGAGTGTCCAGGCGAGTATTGACATTCCGCAGGTGACCCAGGATGGACTCCTGTTGGGACCTCTGACGGGACAGTTCATGACACAGGTCCGAGAGTGAGGGAGCTTGGGTGCCACCGGGTTCCATGGCCCGAGCAAACTGTAATGGGTCTGGGAGGCGGAACCTCTGAGCTACTATACAAGGGGGTGGTCCTTGTAAGGGAGCGGGTGGCGACCAGGGAAGACGGGCAGGCAGTCACAGCAGGTGACCGGGACAGTCTCTGAGTGAACGGGCTGGAGGTCACGGCAAGTAACCGGGGCAGTCTCTGGATGAACGGGCAGGAGATCACGGCAAGTGACCGGGGCAGTCTCTGGATGAACGGGCAGGAGGTCACGGCAAGTGACCGGGGCAGTCTCTGGATGAACGGGCAGGAGGTCACGGCAAGTGACCGGGGCAGTCTCTGGGTAAAGGGTAGGTACGACCTGTGATGGCAGAGCCTCCAGGTAGGCTAGCAGGCAGATGGTTGATGTGTGCTCCCAGGTGAGCAAGCGAGAGTCTCTGGAATGGCAGGTGGTCACAGCACGTGACGGCGGAGCCTCCAGGTAGGCTAGCAGGCAGGTAACAGGTGTGCGCTCCCAGGTGAGCGGGCAGGAGTCTCTGGAATGGCAGGTGGTCACAGCACGTGACGGCGGAGCCTCCAGGTAGGCTAGCAGGCAGGTAACAGGTGTGCGCTCCCAGGTGAGCGGGCAAGTTGGTCCATAGACAGACTGACAGGAGTTGGAGGGCAGACCGTCGGACCTCAGGCTAGCAGGCAGGTAGCAGAGGAGCGCTCCCAGGTGAGCGGGCAAGCTGGTCCTTAGACAGACTGACAGGAGTCGGTAGGCAGACCGTCGGACCTCAGGCTAGCAGGCAGGTAAGCAGAATATCAGGCAGGAATCAGACAGCAAACTGACAGGAATCTGGCAGGTAACTGGCAACGGGACCTGAGGGCTGAAGCAGAGTAGTGAACAGTGCAACAACATTGCTCAGGCACCTCCATTTTGGAGGAGGTGCCTTATATATGGTGAAGTCCTCCGGCCATTGGCCGGGGACTCCTTAGGACGGCTCGCGCGGCCCCTTTAAGAGGGAGGGAGCGCGCGTGCGCGCGCCCTAAGCACAGTGGCCGGGAAGGAGCGCGCGCTGCCAGCAGAGCGGGAGGAGGACGCCGGGCTCGGAGCAGAGGGGTGAGGGGAACAGCGTCCCTGCCTAGCAGAGGGCAGGGACGCCGGCGCTACCTAGGGACAGCGCTGCGGATTTAGGGAGAGATATAAACTGCGAAATAGTTAGTGTAGGGTCTGTAAAGGCTGCCAGAACAAACAAACAGTCCTTTTCAGGACTAATATCCATCCCAGATACCAGGCAGGCAGGATGGTGGTTATATCACAGTGGTTATACCAGCAAACGCTGCATTACAGTTCTGTGTGCTCCTGTTGCTGAAATTGCTGGAATTAGCACCAGGTGTCAGGGGCCAGGAAAAATCCTTTTTTTTTCATCTAAATCCTCCTTTTTTTTTCCTCCTTCACACTGTACAAATACCCGTCTTATTAACCTTTTGGTGTGTCCCCTCCCCCCAAAGAAAAGCGTGTCTCTGATTTTTCAGACACAAATATAACTGTTGAAAATAGTCTGGTGTAGGCTAGAGAAACAGAAGTGTTGTTTTGCACTTCCACGGTTCAAACCTCTGTATTATCAATTTTGGGCCATTTTTATCTAAAAAAAAAACAGTTTGAGTGTGTCACTCACTGTTCAGCCACAAATCTATATATTTAAAAAGTCTGGTATACCCCAGTAAACAATAACTGTAGTTTTGCCATCCCACGGTAAAAAAATCTCTATTATTCAGCTTTTGGTATATTTTCCGTAAAGAAAAACAGTAGTGTCTCCTGACTGTTGTGACACAAAAATATATCTGTTGAAAATAGTCTTTTATAGGCCCGACATCCCAGTGTGGTTTCGCAGTTCCATGGGTCAAATCGCTGTACTATCCAGTTTTGGGCCTTTGGTATCTAAAAAAAAAGCAGTTTGAGTGTGTCGCTCACTGTTCAGCCGCAAATATCTCTATTTAAAAAAGTGCGGTATACCCCAGTAAACAATAACTGTTATTTTGCCATCCCACGGTAAAAAAATCTCTATTATTCAGGTTTTGGTATATTTTCCGTAAAGAAAAACAGTAGTGTCTCCTGACTGCTGTGACACAAAAATATATCTGTTGAAAATAGTCTTGTGTAGGCCCGACATCCCAGTGTGGTTTCGCAGTTCCATGGGTCAAATAGCTGTACTATCCAGTTTTGGGCCATTGGTATCTAAAAAAAAAAGCAGTTTGAGTGTGTCGCTCACTGTTCAGCCGCAAATATCTCTATTTAAAAAAGTGTGGTATACCCCAGTAAACAATAACTGTGGTTTTGCCATCCCACGGTAAAAAGTCTCTATTATTCAGCTTTTGGTAGTTTTTTCCGCAAAGAAAAACAGTAGTGTCTCCTGACTGTTGTGACACAAAAATATATCTGTTGAAAATAGTCTTGTATAGGCCCGACATCCCAGTGTGGTTTCGAAGTTCCACGGGTCAAATCGCTGTACTATCCAGTTTTGGGCCTTTGGTATCTAAAACAAAAGCAGTTTGAGTGTGTCGCTCACTGTTCAGCCGCAAATATCTCTATTTAAAAAAGTGTGGTATACCCCAGTAAACAATAACTGTGGTTTTGCCATCCCACGGAAAAAATCTCTATTATTCAGCTTTTGGTATATTTTCCGTAAAGAAAAACAGTAGTGTCTCCTGACTGTTGTGACACAAAAATATATCTGTTGAAAATAGTCTTGTGTAGGCACGACATCCCAGTGTGGATTCGCAGTTCCACGGGTCAAATCGCTGTACTATCCAGTTTTGGGCCTTTGGTATCTAAAAAAAAAGCAGTTTGAGTGTGTCGCTCACTGTTCAGTAACACATATCTCTATTTAAAAAAGTGTGGAATACCCCAGTAAACAATAACTGTGGTTTTGCCATCCCACGGTAAAAAATCTCTATTATTCAGCTTTTGGTAGTTTTTTCCATAAAGAAAAACAGTAGTGTCTCCTGACTGTTGTGACACAAAAATATATCTGTTGAAAATAGTCTTGTGTAGGCCCGACATCCCAGAGTGGTTTCGCAGTTCCATGGGTCAAATCGCTGTACTATCCAGTTTTGGGCCTTTGGTATCTAAAAAAAAAAGCAGTTTGAGTGTGTCGCTCACTGTTCAGCCGCAAATATCTCTATTTAAAAAAGTGTGGTATACCCCAGTAAACAATAACTGTGGTTTTGCCATCCCACGGTAAAAAATCTCTATTATTCAGGTTTTGGTATATTTTCCGTAAAGAAAAACAGTAGTGTCTCCTGACTGTTGTGACACAAAAATATATCTGTTGAAAATAGTCTTGTGTAGGCCCGACATCTCACTGTGGTTTCGCAGTTCCACGGGTCAAATCACTGTACTATCCAGTTTTGGGCCTTTGGTATCTAAAAAAAAAGCAGTTTGAGTGTGTCGCTCACTGTTCAGCCGCAAATATCTCTATTTCAAACAATGTGGTATACCCCAGTAAACAATAATTGTGGTTTTGCCATCCCACGATAAAAAATCTCTATTATTCAGCTTTGGTAGTTTTTTCCGTAAAGAAAAACAGTAGTGTCTCCTGACTGTTGTGACACAAAAATATATCTGTTGAAAATAGTCTTGTGTAGGCCCGACATCCCAGTGTGGTTTCGCAGTTCCACCGGTCAAATCGCTGTACTATCCAGTTTTGGGCCTTTGGTATCTAAAAAAAAAACAGTTTGAGTGTGTCGCTCACGGTTCAGCCGCAAATATCTCTATTTAAAAAAAGTGTGGTATACCCCAGTAAACAATAACTGTGGTTTTGCCATCCCACGGTAAAAAATCTCTATTATTCTGCTTTTGGTATATTTTCCGTAAAGAAAAACAGTAGTGACTCCTGACTGTTGTGACACAAAAATATATCTGTTGAAAATAGTCTTGTGTAGGCCCGACATCCCAGTGTAGTTTCGCAGTCCCACGGGTCAAATCGCTGTACTATACATTTTTGGGCCTTTGGTATCTAAAAAAAAAGCAGTTTGAGTGTGTCGCTCACTGTTCAGCCGCAAATATTTCTATTTAAAAAAGTGTGGTATACCCCAGTAAACAATAACTGTGGTTTTGCCATCCCAAGGTAAAAAATCTCTATTATTCAGCTCTTGGTAGTTTTTTCCGTAAAGAAATACAGTAGTGTTTCCTGACTGTTGTGACACAAAAATATATCTGTTGAAAATAGTCTTGTGTAGGCACGACATCCCAGTGTGGTTTCGCAGTTCCACAGGTCAAATCGCTGTACTATACAGTTTTGGGCCTTTGGTATCTAAAAAAAAAGCAGTTTGAGTGTGTCGCTCACTGTTCAGCCGCAAATATCTCTATTTAAAAAAGTGTGGTATACCCCAGTAAACAATAACTGTGGTTTTGCCATCCCAAGGTAAAAAATCTCTATTATTCAGCTCTTGGTAGTTTTTTCCGTAAAGAAAAACAGTAGTGTTTCCTGACTGTTGTGACACAAAAATATATCTGTTGAAAATAGTCATGTGTAAGCCCGACATCTCATAGTGGTTTCGCAGTTCCATGGGTCAAATCGCTGTACTATCCAGTTTTGGGCCTTTGGTATCTAAAAAAAAGCAGTTTGAGTGTGTCGCTCACTGTTCAGCCGCAAATACCTCTATTTAAAAAAGTGTGGTATACCCCAGTAAACAATAATTGTGGTTTTGCCATCCCACGGTAAAAAATCTCTATTATTCAGGTTTTGGTATATTTTCCGTAAAGAAAAACAGTAGTGTCTCCTGACTGTTGTGACACAAAAATATATCTGTTGAAAATAGTCTTGTGTAGGCCCGACATCTCAGTGTGGTTTCGCAGTTCCACGGGTCAAATCACTGTACTATCCAGTTTTGGGCCTTTGGTATCTAAAAAAAAAGCAGTTTGAGTGTGTCGCTCACTGTTCAGCCGCAAATATCTCTATTTCAAACAATGTGGTATACCCCAGTAAACAATAATTGTGGTTTTGCCATCCCACGATAAAAAATCTCTATTATTCAGCTTTGGTAGTTTTTTCCGTAAAGAAAAACAGTAGTGTCTCCTGACTGTTGTGACACAAAAATATATCTGTTGAAAATAGTCTTGTGTAGGCCCAACATCCCAGTGTGGTTTCGCAGTTCCACCGGTCAAATCGCTGTACTATCCAGTTTTGGGCCTTTGGTATCTAAAAAAAAAGCAGTTTGAGTGTGTCGCTCACGGTTCAGCCGCAAATATCTCTATTTAAAAAAAGTGTGGTATACCCCAGTAAACAATAACTGTGGTTTTGCCATCCCACGGTAAAAAATCTCTATTATTCTGCTTTTGGTATATTTTCCGTAAAGAAAAACAGTAGTGACTCCTGACTGTTGTGACACAAAAATATATCTGTTGAAAATAGTCTTGTGTAGGCCCGACATCCCAGTGTAGTTTCGCAGTCCCACGGGTCAAATCGCTGTACTATACATTTTTGGGCCTTTGGTATCTAAAAAAAAAGCAGTTTGAGTGTGTCGCTCACTGTTCAGCCGCAAATATTTCTATTTAAAAAAGTGTGGTATACCCCAGTAAACAATAACTGTGGTTTTGCCATCCCAAGGTAAAAAATCTCTATTATTCAGCTCTTGGTAGTTTTTTCCGTAAAGAAATACAGTAGTGTTTCCTGACTGTTGTGACACAAAAATATATCTGTTGAAAATAGTCTTGTGTAGGCCTGAAATCCCAGTGTGGTTTCGAAGTTCCACGGGTCAAATCTCTGTACTATCCAGTTTTGGGCCTTTGGTATCTAAAAAAAAAGCAGTTTGAGTGTGTCGCTCACTGTTCAGCCGCAAATATCTCTATTTAAAAAAGTGTGGTATACCCCAGTAAACAATAATTGTGGTTTTGCCATCCCACGGTAAAAAATCTCTATTATTCAGCTTTGGTAGTTTTTTCCGTAAAGAAAAACAATAGTGTCTCCTGACTGTTGTGACACAAAAATATATCTGTTGAAAATAGTCTTGTGTAGGCACGACATCCCAGTGTGGTTTCGCAGTTCCACAGGTCAAATCGCTGTACTATACAGTTTTGGGCCTTTGGTATCTAAAAAAAAAGCAGTTTGAGTGTGTCGCTCACTGTTCAGCCGCAAATATCTCTATTTAAAAAAGTGTGGTATACCCCAGTAAACAATAACTGTGGTTTTGCCATCCCAAGGTAAAAAATCTCTATTATTCAGCTCTTGGTAGTTTTTTCCGTAAAGAAAAACAGTAGTGTTTCCTGACTGTTGTGACACAAAAATATATCTGTTGAAAATAGTCATGTGTAAGCCCGACATCTCATAGTGGTTTCGCAGTTCCATGGGTCAAATCGCTGTACTATCCAGTTTTGGGCCTTTGGTATCTAAAAAAAAGCAGTTTGAGTGTGTCGCTCACTGTTCAGCCGCAAATATCTCTATTTAAAAAAGTGTGGTATACCCCAGTAAACAATAATTGTGGTTTTGCCATCCCACAGTAAAAAATCTCTATTATTCATCTTTGGTAGTTTTTTCCGTAAAGAAAAACAGTAGTGTCTCCTGACTGTTGTGACACAAAAATATATCTGTTATAAATAGTCTTGTGCAGGCCCGACATCCCAGTGTGGTTTCGCAGTTCCACGGGTCAAATCGCTGTACTATCCAGTTTTGGGCCTTTGGTATCTAAAAAAAAAGCAGTTTGAGTGTGTGGCTCACTGTTCAGCCGCAAATATCTCTATTTAAAAAAGCGTGGTATACCCCAGTAAACAATAACTGTGGTTTTGCCATCCCACGGTAAAAAATCTCTATTATTCAGCTTTTGGTAGTTTTTTCCGTAAAGAAAAACAGTAGTGTCTCCTGACTGTTGTGACACAAAAATATATCTGTTGAAAATAGTCTTGTGTAGGCCCAACATCCCAGTGTGGTTTCGCAGTTCCGCGGGTCAAATTGCTGTACTATCCAGTTTTGGGCCTTTGGTATCTAAAAAAAAAGCAGTTTGAGTGTGTCGCTCACTGTTCAGCCGCAAATATCTCTATTTAAAAAAGTGTGGTATACCCCAGTAAACAATAACTGTGGTTTTCCTCTTGCACGGTTCTAATCTACTCTTTATTATCCTTTTTCCATTGATAGTGCAAGTGGAAGCTATTTTACTTCACTTACAATGGGCAAGGCGCGTGGCAAGGGACGTGGAAGTGGACGTTCTGGTGATGGTTCGTGCAGAGGACGGGGCCGTGGCCAAGGTGAAAATGTGCCACAACCAACAGCCACATCTTCTCGCTCCCACTTCTTGACCGAATTACTAGGGAAGCACAGAACAACACCAGTATTGAGAACTGATCAGTGTGAACAGGTTATTAATTGGATAGCAGATAATACTTCCAGTTACCTGGGCACAACCACCTCCGGTCTGTCTTCCACACGGTCAACTCTTTGTAGCTGTGAGTCTCGACCGCATACTCCTCCTCACCCTGATGCTCCTTCCTCCCACCATGCCGAGTGTCGTCAGACAGCAAGTGATCCCACACTTGGACACTCTGAAGAGCTGTTCACTGGTCAATTTCCATATTTGGGCCCCTCGCCTGATACGCTTGAAGTGGTGGAAGAGCAGATCCCATGTTGCGATGTCCAAATATTTGAACAGCCACGGCCACAGGAAGTCGACGTTGGAATTTGTCACAAGAGGTGGACGATGACGAGACACAATTGCCAGGAAGTGAGGAGGAGGATCGTGGTGCGCAAGTGGAAGAGGAGGAGGTGGTGGATGATCTAGTAACCGACCCAACGTGGAAGGAGGACATGCAGAGTGAGGCCAGCAGCACACAGGGGGAGGGAGGCAGAGTACCCCAACAGGCAGGAAGAAGCAGTGTGGTGGCCGCAGACAGAAGGCAGGCAACCATTCCCCGTAACACCAACATGAGGGACGTTGCCAGTACAAGCGGTAGGTCTTCCAGAGTCTGGAATTTTTTTAAAGATTCTGCTGATAACCCCAAAAAAGCCATATGTTCCACCTGCCATGAGAGCATCAGCAGTGGTGACAAAACTACCAGCCTGACCACCACCAGCATGATCAGGCACATGGCAGCAAAGCACCCGACTTTGTGGGGCGAAACCCAGGGTCCATGACCAGTGTCAGCGGGTGTCACCACTGCTTCTTCCACTGTTGTGCGTGCAATAGAACCCCCTGTTGTTTGTGCAAGGCAATCCCCTGTCCATACTGCATGTAAAGATACCCCCTCCTCTCAGTCTTCACTTCTTATGGCAGTTTCTCAAGAAACAGCATCAACGTCCACGTCCACGTCCCACCGCAGCATTCAATTGTCTATATCCCAGACCTTTGAATGAAAGCGGAAATTCGCAGCTAACGCCCCACAGGCCACAGTCCTAAATTCGCACATTTCACGACTGCATGCGTTGGAAATGCTGCCTTTTAGGCTGGTGGAGATGGAATCCTTCTGCAATCTTATGGCGGTGGCCGTCCCTTGGTACTTGGTCCCCAGCCGACACTATTTTGCCCAGTGTGCCATCCCCGCACTACACAAGCACGTGTCCCAAAGCATCTGCCGTGCCCTCAACAACGCAGTTACTGGGAGAGTCCACCTGACAACGGACACGTGGACAAGTGCTTGTGGCCAGGGACGGTACATCTCTCTGACGGCACACTGGGTAAACATAGTGGAAGCCGGGAACCAGTCGGACCTTGGGACGGAACACATCCTCCCCACACTGAGGATTGCGGGCCCTATGTCAGTCAGAGTTGCCCCCACAGTGTACAGCTCCTGCACATCCTCCTCCTACTCCTCCTCCTCATGTTCAGCCTCCATCTCAGATATCACAACATCAGTTACAAGCTGGAAGCATTGCAGTACTGACTCCGCCAAGCAGCAACAGGCTGTGCTGAAACTCATAAGCTTAGGTGATAAACCTCACACTGCTTGTGAGTTGTGGACAGCTGTGAAAGAACAGGCAGATCTGTGGCTGAGACCGCTGAACCTACATCCCGGCATGGTCGTGTGTGACAATGGCCGTAACCTGGTGGCGGCTCTGAGGCGAGGTGAGATCACACACGTACCATGCCTGGCTCATGTGCTTAACCTCGTGGTTCAGCGGTTTCTTAAATCGTACCCCGAGTTGCCAGATCTGCTCGTGAAAGTACGGCGCCTGTCAGCTCATTTTCGCAAGTCTTCTACAGCTTCCGCCGCCCTTGCTGTGTTGCTGCAGCATTTGCAGCTTCCGGCACACCGACTGGTGTGTGATGTCCCCACATGTTGGAACTCTACCCTCCACATGTTGCAAAGGATTTGTGAGCAGAAGAGAGCAGTTGTGGAATACCAGCTGCAACAATGCCGTTGATATTCAGGTCAGACTCCACACATAAGACGTCAGGAGTGGACCTGGATGTCTGACATATGTACCATCCTGACAAACTTTGAGGAGGCCACCAAGATGGTGAGTGGCGATGACGCCATCACTAGTGTCAGCATCCCACTTGTCTGTCTTTTGCAACGCTCTCTGCAGAGAATTAAAGAGGAGGCATTGCAGCCAGAGTAGGATGAGATGGATCAAGAAGCTGTAGCGGGCGATTACACACAGCCCAGCCTCATCTCATCCCAACATGCATTGGGGGACAGTGAGGGAGAGGAGGAGGAGGAGGAAGAACAGGAGCTGCTATCATGCGTTGTAGACGGCAGTATCTGTACAAGTGTCATACCGTCGGTTCAGCGTGGGTGGCCTGAGGACAGAGGGGAGGAGGAAGAGGAGGAGGAGGAGGAGGAAAGCATGGTCAGTCGTCATCTTGGTGAGGACACGGAAATCTTGCCCGTTACCAGTCTTTCACACATGGCTGACTTTATGTTATGCTGCCTTAACCGTGATCCTCGCGTTGTCAAAATGTTGGGTGACAGTCATTACTGGTTGGTGACACTTGTAGACTACCTCTACAAGGAGAACTTTCACTCTCTTATTCCTGAGGTGGAGAGGTCTACAAAAATGGGGCAGTACCAGAAGGCCCTTGCTGCAGAACTCTTAAAAAAAATTCCCATCTGAACACGCTAGCGGCAGAGGTCACAGTTCGTTGCCCAACCAAGGCGTACAGGCGAGAGAGATGCAACTCCAATACAGCAGAGGCAGGGGAACACTGTCAATGTTCTGGGACAGTTTTCTGACACCCGCCCAGCTTTCAGGCCCTGAGGCGCGGGGTACTCTCACAAGGAGTGGAAAGTTTCAAAAGATGGTGAGGGAGTACCTTGCCGACCATACCAGCATCCTCCGTGATTCCTCTGTGCCTTTTAATTATTGGGTATCCAAGCTGGACACTTAGAATGAACTCGCTCTGTACGCCTTGGAGGTCCTGGCCTGCCCTGTCGCTAGCGTGTTATCGGAGTGTGTTTTTAGTGCCGCTGGGGGAATTATAACTGATAAGCGCACTCGCCTGTCAACTGACAACGCTGACAAGCTGACCCTTATCAAAATGAACAAGGGCTGGATTGGGCCAGACTTCTTATCACCACCAAATGACAGCAGAGTAACATAAAGTCAAATCCACTGTGTTATTTCGGGAGGTGTATTCACATGCACCACTTTACACCCACACATGGGTGTACGCTTCCTCGTTTTGGCTGTTTTATCTTCTTCTCCTTATCCTCAGCCTCCACCACCACTATACCACCAGGGTGCCAGAATTGCAATTTCCTCCATCCTTATTTTTGGCAGCTTTTGCTTGCAAGGCATAAGCAAATACTATGGGACACCCACTCCCCCATAATGGGACTTATGTTTGTAATATGCTGTACTGCATGGCTCTTGTAAGGGGCATTGCAAGTTCCTCCGTCCTAATTTTTTGGCAGCTTTTGCTTGGAAAGCATAAGCAAATACTATGGGAGACCCACTCCCCAATAATGGGACTTATGTTTGTAATATGCTGTACTGCATGGCTCTTGTAAGGGGCATTGCAAGTTGCTCCGTCCTAATTTTTGGCAGCTTTTGCTTGCAAGGCATAAGCAAATACTATGGGACACCCACTCCCCAATAATGGGACTTATGTTTGTAATATGCTGTACTGCATGGCTCTTGTAAGGGGCATTGCAAGTTGCTCTGTCCTAATTTTTGGCAGCTTTTGCTTAGAAACCATAAGCAAATACTATGGGAGACCCACTCCCCAATAATGGGACTTATGTTTGTAATATGCTGTACTGCATGGCTCTTGTAAGGGGCATTGCAAGTTCCTCCGTCCAAATTTTTGGCAGCTTTTGCTTGCAAGGCACAAGCAAATACTATGGGAGACCTACTCCCCAATAATGGGACTTATGTTTGTAATATGCTGTACTGCATGGCTCTTGCAAGGGGCATTGCAAGTTGCTCCGTCCTAATTTTTGGCAGCTTTTGCTTGCAAGGCATAAGCAAATACTATGGGAGACCCACTCCCCAATAATGGGACTTATGTTTGTAATATGCTGTACTGCATGTCTCTTGTAAGGGGCATTGCAAGTTGCTCCGTCCTAATTTTTGGCAGCTTTTGCTTGCAAGGCATAAGCAAATACTATGGGAGACCCACTCCCCATTAATGGGACATATGTTTGTAATATGCTGTACTGCATGTGACGCGCCCCCTGGGCCATGTGTACACGTGTGTGGGATACCCGGTGCCGGGTCTCTGGGGTCTGTAGTCTCCGTGGCGGTGACCCAGTCCCGTGGCTCAGGCTGGTCAAACCAGTGGCAGTCTTTCTTAGGTTTTGAGGTTAATTGTCCGTCTGCGGCACCCGTGGATTGCGGTCAGGGAGTACCACCGCTGCGAGGCAGACCGCTGAGGCTGGTGTTGTGTGCGCAGCAGAGAATGGGATAACTCCCCATGGGAGGAGTATAGCCTCAGGGCAGTGAGTGTGGATGATGGGGGTGATGGTGCACGAGTGCAGCAGGAACGACTCAGAGTCTTTGCAGTGCAGTTCAGGGTCTTTACTGATGATTATAAGGTAGACCCTCCCGGGAGTACTGGCTGGCATAAGAGGCCTGGTCAGTCTGTGAGCAAGCAAGAGTTCCCCTGGCCAGGTGGAGTTGTAGGCCTCCCCGTCTGTCTGCACTCTTCCTGGCTACCTTGCTGTAAGTGGGTAGAAGTAACCCACGTCCCTGAGTGTACCGTGTAGTGCTCACCCGTATGGCTGGTGACTTGGGGCCTTCTGTTAGCCTCCGCTCCACGACGGCGGTGCTGATCCCTTGCTTGTGACTGAGCCTCCGGGCTTCTATGGCCAGAGGACCTGAAATCCCCTGCCGGCTGGTTTCTGCTGCTGGATATATAAGTCCTCACAGCCTCGGACTCCTGTGTCCGGTTCCTATTGTCTTCTGCCAGGACGAGCTCTGCTCAGCTTCCAGCCCCTGGTCTTTAGCTCCTAGCTCCTACAGAGCTCCTTGCTGTTACTTTCCCTTGCTCTCACTCTGACTCTGACTGTTCTCTGTTCTCTGACTCACTCAACCCCGCCCCAGATCCAGTTTATAAGGGCAGAATCCTCCCCTCCCAGGACTGGGGCAGGAGGATGTTGCATGTTTAAGGGATCCTGACCAGGAAACCTCACACTTGCTCTCCGACGTAATATCTCTATTACTGTGGTGACCAGACCCCTGGGGTGCCACACATGGCTCTTGTAAGGGGCATTGCAGTTCCTCATAATTTTTGGAAAGCCTTCCATTCACTGCTTAGGCCAACAGTGCACAGGAGACCCAGTTGCTATAAATGGAAAAAAAAGGTTTAGTTAACGCCCTCTGACCTCCATGTCATTTCCAAGGGGCATTGGAGTGCCTCGAAATTTTTGGTAGGCATTGCACTCACTGTATGCCCTATTACTGTGTAGCCAAACCGCTCCTTTTGTTACAGAAACATATCCTACAAGACATATCTGGTTGACTGGCCTGATATTGATGTGAATGGTCCCTGTTCCTCCTGCTCTTTCTCCTTTGCCACTACCTCATCCATCATTTATCACCTGAATCTTTGTTTTAACGGGAGTCATAGAACTTGGATAGTAGCAGGAAAACATCCAGCAATCCCCGGAGGAGGTAGGATATGCGGCAAAACGCTGACCACCTCAGGCCTAGCCGCTACTACATACATGCGCTTGCATTACAACAAAACAAAGCAGATGCTAACTTCTATCATACTCATCATGCTCCTCACCTTGGCACTCTCAACTCCCCTGATGGAGAAGCCAGGGCCCACCGGAGGAGTCTGATAGTACGGTCGGCTCGGCCAATGCTGCCCTAAAGCAGGCCAGGCTAAGAAAAGTGTGGGAAAGGTTACCGGGACAAATAGGGGTGGCTGGGGACCGAATATGGACACCTGGTCACCCCTGGAGGCTGGGGAGCAAGCGGGGACACCCGGCCACCAGGCGGCTGGGTATTGAGTATGGATACCAGGCCGCCGACACAGCCATGGCGTGGGGACCAGATTCCGCCTCCACATGCCTAAAAGGCCCAATTTAAAGTGCAAGCAAGCAAGCAGTATGGTATTGCAGCCTGGGGGTGGGTGGGTGGGTGGCAGGCTGCATACTTGCGCTTGCATTGTAAGGAATGGGAGAGGTACAATTGAACACTGCCCTGGGACAAGGACTTGAATGGGGATAGTTGCAAGTCTGCAACGACAGGTGGAAGGTGGGAGGCATCTTCGCATGTATCATGAACAGGTGTTTGGCATGCACACACTACAGCGGAATAGGCTCTCCTTCCCACTAAATGCACTGGGGAGGGCACAGGTAATGTTTTGGTATACGCACTTAATCTTATGTATAAGGCACACCAGTACAAATAGGGGCGGCTGGGGACTGAGTATGGATACCTCGCTGCCGAAGCAGCCATGAGGTAGTGGCCAGCTTCGTCCTCCTCCAAACTAAAAGGCCCCATTTCAAGTGCAAGCTAGCAGTATGGAATTGCAGTGTGGGGGTGGGTGGGTGGCAGGCTGCATACTTACACTTGCATTAAAAGAAAACATAGCAGATGCTAACTTCTGTCATCATCATCATGCTCCTCACCTTGGCACTCTCAACTCCACCGATGGAGAAGTCAGGGCCCACCGGAGGAGTCTGGTTCTCTGGTGGGCTCGTCCAAAGCTGCCTAAAGCAGGCTGGGCTAAGAAAAGTATGTGGGGGGATGTTCCAAGGAGAAATAGGGGCAGCTGGGGACTGTTTATGGACACCCGTCTGCCCCCAGGCGGCTAGGGACCGTGTGTGGACACCCGGCCGCGTAGCGGCTGGGGACCGAGTATGGACACCCAGCCGGGGACTGAGTATGGATTCCAGGCCGCCAACACAGCCATGACGTGGTGGCCAGATTCCGCCTCCACATGCTTAAAAGGCCCAATTTCAAGTTCAAGCAGTATGGTATTGCAGCCTGGGGGTGGGTGGGTGGCAGGCTGCATACTTGCACATGTATTGCAAGGAATGGGGGAGGTACAATTGAACACTGCCCTGGGACTAGAACTGGCATGGGGATAGTTGCAAGTCTGCATCTTCTGATGCAGCAAGGATCTCTCATGATGGGCACACTTTTAGACAGTGACCTGGGAGTCAGAGATGCTTCCAGGGGTCTTCCCCATGCTGTTCCCATGTCTTTTCAGCACTTTATGCATGTGTCACACAGCACATGGCCAGATAAGGTTGTAAAATGTTAAAATGACATTTCCCGGTGAATGCATTTGTCATAGTTGAAAGCAATACAAAAGTGCAAAAACGCATAAAAAATGCTACTTGTGAACATAGCCGAAGGTGTGGAGGAGTATTTTTGTTTATGGTCATTTATTTTAACTTATACACAAGTCTTTTCCCTGGAAAGGATGTTCCTTAACATATTTCACAGGAAAAAGTTTCACTTTCGTTTTTGAACGTTTTATTGTGAGCCCGTAAAAGTGGCTGAATACCTCTGACCATGTTGTTGACAGCAGTGACCTGGGGGTCAGAAATGCTTGCTGGGGCGATCCCCATGCTGTCCCCATGTCATTTGAGCACTGTCACTTTCGTTTTGGGCACTTGTTAGGCTTTTAAAGACTGCCAGGGGTGCCACCGCAAAAATGCTCGAGTCTCCCATAGACTAACATTGGGCTCGTTGCTCGGGTCAAGCACCCGAGTATCACGGCGAGCTCGGCCCGAGCTTCGAGCACCCGAGCATTTTAGTGCTCGCTCAACACTAGTAGTAACCGGAAATGGTCTTCCAACAATCTTGAAGGAGTTCCCAGAGATGCTTAGCACTTGTTGGCTCTTTTGCCTTCACTCTGTGGTCCAGCTCACTCCAAACCATCTTGTTAGGGTTCAGGTCTGGTGACTGTGGAGGCCAGGTCATCTGGCGTAGCACCCCATCAGTCTCCTTCTTGGTGAAGTAGCCCTTACACAGCCTGGAGGTGTGTTTGGGGTCATTATCCTGTTGAAAAATAAATGATGGTCCAACTAAATGCAAACCGGATGGAATAGCATGCCACTGCAAGATGCTGTGGTAGCCATGCTGGTTCAGTATGCCTTCAATTTTGAATAAATCCCCAACAGTGTCACCAGCAAAGCACCCCCACACCATCACTCCTCCTCCTCCATGCTTCACAGAAGGAACCAGGCATGTAGAGTCCATCCTTCACCTTTTCTGCGTCACACAAAGACACAGTGGTTGGAACCAAAGATCTCAAATTTGGACTAATCAGACCAAAGCACAGATTTCCACTGGTCTAATGTCCATTCCTTGTGTTCTTTAGCCCAAACAAGTCTCTTCTGCTTGTAGCAGCTATTTTACCATGAAGGCCTGCTGCACAAAGTCTCCTCTTAACAGTTGTTGTAGAGATGTGTCTGCTGCTAGAACTCTGCGCGGCATTGACCTGTTCTCTAATCTGAGCTGCTGTTAACCTGCGATTTTTGAGGCTGGTGACTCAGATAAACTCATCCTCAGAAGCAGATGTGACTCTTGGTCTTCCTTTCCTGGGGCGGTCCTCATGTGAGCCAGTTTCTTTCTAGTGCTTGATGGGTTTTGCAACTGCACTTGGGGACACATTCAAAGTTTTCCCAATTTTTCGGACTGACTGACCTTTATTTCTTAAAGTAATGATGGCCACTGGTTTTTCTTTACTTAGCTGCTTTTTTCTTGCCATAATACAAATTCTAACAGTCTATTCAGTAGGACTATCAGCTGTGTATCCACCTGCACAACACAACTGATGGTCCTAACCCCATTTATAAGGCAAGAAATCCCACTTATTAAACCTGACAGGGCACACCTGTGACGTGAAAACCATATCCGGTGACTACCTCTTGAAGCTAATCCAGAGAACGCCAAGAGTGTGCAAAGCAGTCATCAAAGCAAAAGGTGGCTACTTTGAAGAACCTAGAATATAAGACATATTTTCAGTTGTTTCACACTTTTTTGTTAAGTATATAATTCCACATGTGTTAATTCATAGTGTTGATGCCTTCAGTGTGAATGTACAATTTTCAAAGTCATGAAAATACAGAAAAATCTTTAGATGAGAAGGTGTGTCCAAACTTTTGGTCTGTACTGTACATCAGTCCAAACTCTCTCCAGATCACCGGAAAAATTCTCCTCCTCCGGCACAGCCAACACCAATTTGGAGAACACTCCCATGGGGAGTGTTAGATGGGGCATCCTCCTGGGCTTTCAGAATCCCATCTTCCAAAACGGAGTCCAATGCTGCTATCACAACTCCTTCCTGTAAAATGCTCTCCTCCTCCTCTGTACCAACCATGGGAGAAAAGCTGCGAGATAAAACATCAGCTTTAACATTCTTAGTACCCGGGTTGTAAGTAACAGAAAAATTAAACCGCAAAAAAAAAGAGCCCACCAAGCCTGACGGGCATCCAGACGCTTGGCAGCATCTAGATAGATCAGATTCTTATGATCAGTGAAAACCTGAATGGGAAATTTAGCACCTTCTAAGAAATTACGCCAATGTTCAAATGCGAGTTTGATAGCCAGCAATTCCCGATTACCAACATCGTAATTAAGTTCGGTTTCAGAAAAATTTTTCGAAAAAAAAGCACAGGCATGAACCCCATCCTTGTTCTCCTGAGACAAAACCCCACCGACCCCCACCGAAGAAGCATCAACCTCGACCAAAAAAGGCTTGGTCTCGTCAGGCTGCATAAGGATTAGGGCAGAACTGAACCTCTCCTTGAGATACACAAAAGCTTCAATGGCCTCAGTAGTCCACTGGACCGTATTCGCACCTTTCCTGGTGAGATCGGTCAGCGGCTTAACAATTATAGAAAAACTCTTAATGAATTTTCTGTAATAATTGGCGAAACCCAAAAGTCTCTGTATCGATTTTAAACCAATAGGCCTAGGCCATTCTTGCATAGCCTGAACCTTCACCGGGTCCATCTCAAAGCCCTCGCTGGAGATAATGTAGCCCAAAAAACTAATTCTTTGCACAGCGAACTCGCATTTCTCCAGCTTAGCAAAATGTGAATTGTCTCTTAATAACTGCAATAGCTCAAGTATGCTCTGCCAATGAGACTCGAAATCTGGCGAATAAATCAAAATGTCATCCAAATACACCACCACATTCTTACCAATCAAAGGTTTCAGGATGTCATTAATAAGGTTCTGAAAAAACGCTGGTGTATTGGTAAGACCAAAAGGCATAACCAGATTCTCAAAATGACCCACCGGGGTGTTAAAAGCAGTCTTCCATTCATCACCCTCCTTCATTCGCAACAAATTGTATGCCCCCTGGAGATCAATTTTAGAGAACCACTTGGCCCCCACTAACTGGTTAAACAAGTCAGGAAGTGAAGGCAGTGGGTAGGAATTGAGTACGGTAATTTTATTAATTTCGCGTAAGTCCAGACATGGACGTACACCGCCGTCCTTTTTTTTCACAAAAAAAAATCCAACAGCCACAGGTGACTTAGAAGGTCTAATGTGACCAGCAGCCAAGCTCGTCTGTATGTATTCCTCCAAGCCCTTTCTTTCAGAGATAGTAAGATTAAATAAGCGACTCTTGGGAAGAGTAGCTCCAGGAACAAACTCAATGGTGCAATCATAGTCCCTATGAGGAGGTAGAATTTGCGACTCCTCCTCTGAAAAAAACTTCCAAAAATCCTGAATAGGTACTGGTAATTCCCCTCTTTCCACAGCAGCAATGCGACCGTTACAACATTTATCATAACACTTAGGGCTCCAAGATTTAATCTCATTAGTAGACCAGTCCAGTAAAGGATTGTGCAGTTTTAACCAAGGCAAACCTAAAACTACTGGAGAAGGCAAATTATTTAATACCACTAAATCCAAATTCTCTTGGTGAATACCATTAATAGTGAGGGGAAATTCATAAACCTTGTGGTTAACACATTTCAAAGCAGTGTTATCAACAGCAACCACAGAAATAGGAGCTGACAAAGGTTTGGGTTCCAATTTAAGTTTTTCCAAAAATCCCTTATCATTCACATTCAGTGTAGTACCACAATACACAAATACCTGAAATTGAATCAACTCCTCCTGCAGTGAGGTACTCCCTGAAGAAATACTCCCTTAGAGTTTAAACAAGCAATATGCGCATAACTGACCTTTTTTTTTCTTTGTTTAACAGAAGCTCACAGTTCTTAACAAAATGGTCAGATTTACCACAATAAAAACACAATCCCTTTGAAAACCTGCAGTCTTTTTCCTGAGAGCGGAGTGGCATCGCCCCAATCTCCATCGGTTCTCCCTCGTCCGAGCAGACCCTCTGATGACTAGGAGCTGCCATAGCAGGAGCTTTCTCCTCATTAACCCTGGCACGCAGTCTCCTGTCTACACGTATAGCTAATTGCATGGCTTCTTGCAAGTTTCCAGGTGCAGGGAAAGCAATCAGCAGATCCTTAACCCTTTCACTTAAACCAGCAAGAAACAAACATTTTAACGCCGAATCATTACATCTCACTTCAGAAGACCACCTTCTGAAGTGTGTGCAATAATTTTCAACATCACCTGACCCCTGCTTTAAACGTCTCAGTTGTGTCTCAGCAGAAGAGACTCGATCAGGATCATCATACAACAACCCCATAGCAGAAAAAAAATCTTCCACTGATCTAAAACATGGATCATTAGGTTGGAGAGAAAAGGCCCATCCCTGTGGTTCCTTGCGCAAAAGTGACATGATAAACCCAATGCACTGTGATTCATTCCCAGAGGACCTGGGTCTCAAACGAAAATTTAATAAACAAGCATTTTTAAAGGAAAAAAAATCTTGCTTACCATAAAAAAAATCAGGCAGTCCTACCTTCGTTTCAACAAAATGCGCTCCAGGACAGCTACTCACGTGTTGCTGGAGCTCGGCCACCTCAAGAGACCATCCCTGCAGGCGTTGAGCCAATTCCTGAACAGACACCATGCTGATCTCCGGATTTCTTTCCTTAGGATTTTATTTTTTTTTTTTTTTATTTTGGGCTGGACTTACTGTTATGATCTGCTCCAAGAACTAAGGAAAGTTAGGAAAACTGTCCCTACAATAGGACTAAACTGATTCCCTACGATGCACCGGGCAAACTGTTCCTTGTGAACAGACCCGCCTTAGTCCTCAGCTAGTCTGAACGCAGACCTATAGATATAAGGGAGGGGTCCCTAAAAGTACTAAGGACTGGGACAAAATTGGACACCTCCTAGCAGAAGTTGTAGCGGAGCAAAAAGACAAACAGACAAAAATACTTAAAGGTCCAAGGACCAAGCAAACTAAAGAGATAGGTACAAAGCACCAGGCTAGATTAAGAGTCAAAGTAACACTGAAGTCCAGCAAAGCCAGAAGGGTGGAGCTGGAATAAATAGGCAGCAGGTCACGTGACCACAAAATAGAAAAAAACTAACAGGAGGGTTCTAACACAGATGACCTGGCCTCCACAGTCACCAGACCTGAACCCAATCGAGATGGTTTGGGGTGAGCTGGACAGCAGAGTGAAAGCAAAAGGCCCAACAAGTGCAAAGCATCTCTGGGAACTCCTTCAAGATTGTTGGAAGACCATTTCCGGTGACTACCTCTTGGAGCTCATCAAGAGAATGCCAAGAGTGTGCAAAGCAGTCATCTAAGCAAAAGGTGGATACTTTGAAGAACCTAGAATATAAGACATATTTTCAGTAGTTTCACACTTTTTTGTTAAGTATATAATTCCACATGTGTTAATTCATAGTTTTGATGCCTTCAGTGTGAATGTACAATTTTCAAAGTCATGAAAATACAGAAAAATCTTTAGATGAGAAGGTGTGTCCAAACTTTTGGTCTGTACTGTACATACTAGTGTTGAGCGAGTATGTTCTGTTAACCCTTTCGCCGAGTATGCTCAGGCGAGCACCGAGTAGTTACAGCTGCTCAGTGTTATGTTTAAATCACTCCCGCGTGCATGATTTGCGACTGTTTGACAGCTTTAATACATGTGAGGAATGATTGTTTCTTTGTCATTCCTCACATGTAATAAAGCTGTCAAACAGTCGCAAAACATGCACACGGGAGTGATTTAAACATAACACCGAGCAGCTGTAACTTCTCATTGCTCGCCCGAGCATACTCGGCGAAAGGGTTATCAGAACATACTCGCTCAACACTAATATATACCTAATTTAAAATGCGCAAGGTATGCGGTAAGGGACAAAGAAGTGGATGTGCTGTTGATGGTGCATGGAGAACCTGTCCACAAGACTTAGCTTCCTGTCCCACTTTGCAAGGGGGCGCGGGACACTACTATTGAAGCCAAAACAGTGCAAACAGGTGGTCAGTTGGATGGAATATAATGCTTCCACTATGTTTCCCAGCACCACCCTGTCTTCAACACGGTGGATAGAGCCTTTTTACAACCTTTGACAGCCATTTAGCTCTTTAGTTCTAGTTATTGTATCTGTCTGCTTCTTGATAGCTAAAGATTGTGAGGTTGGGTTCTTGGATTGACCACCACAATTCATGAGTATTACAACTCTTTGCCAACACATTTATTCATATTTTAAATGCTGCTCAGGTACTAGGTTATATCATCCCCAATACCACATCTCTATCTATATAGGCTCTATCCACAGGGGTATCTATACTAATGTCATTATTGCAGTACATGGATATCGTATTACAGTCTCAAGAACCCCACATGTTAGGAGTTCTGCATTTTTCACTGTTTGTTTACTTTGTATTGCTGGTTCAGAATTGCTCTAATATATGTTGACCATATTAGTTTATGTGATCTTATTAAGGTGTGAGAAATCGACAGATCACTGCAGCTGCTACCCATGTACTAGGGGATAATATAAAGTCACACGTCATTATCTTTGAGTGTTATTGAAAGGGGTGCAACTTTTTGGTGGATAGCAGATCATGGGTGCATTACCTTGTTGTATCCCCTTGAGTACATCCTCACTAACCCTCTCGTTGGGTATTCTATTCAAGTCTAGGGCACAATACCCCCATTGGTTTCCTGTAAGGGGACAACTGTAGCCTATTTTGTACATTGCACAACCAGCAATTCCTAAGTTGATTCTTCCATGTATTCAGCACTTAGCAGTTTGATCATTTTTATATCCCTTTTTTTACTTAATAATTGAATAAAAGTTATATTTTATACCTAATTTTCGCTATAGCTAATGTTTCAAGAGGTAACTGATGATGAGACACAGGTGCCAACAAGTGATGTTGTTAAGTCAACAAGTCAGGAGGACCAGCGTGCAGAAGTGGATGATAAGGTGGTGGACAATGAAATCTCTGACGCAACCTGGGAAGGTGCTATGCAGAGAGAGGCCAGCAGCGCAAAGTAATAGGGATCTGCAGGAAGAGACAGTGGGGTGGCCAGAAGGAGAAGGTGGGCAACTGTTCCCCAGAGCACTCACACGAGCCAAGTTCTCAGGCCAGGGGTTTCCCAATCTGGCGCTATTTCAAGAAAGAGTGGACAATAAAAGAATGGTCATTTGCAAACTGTGCAGTACCAGGATCATCAAGATCCTGACCACTACCTGCCTGTCCACCACCAGCATGCTCAGGAACATGTTATTAAAGCACCCAACTAGGTGGGCATAATTCCTGGGTCCACAATCAGTGTCTGCCTCCTCCCCTGTGCTATGTGTTTGCCAATTCACTGTCCAGGATGCAGGGAAACCTGCCCTGCACCTGTCGTTTCACATTCGTAAACACCATCAGCAACCAGTGCAATTCCTTGTCCTAGTGCAGTGTTCAGCTGTCTCTATCCCAGGCCTTGGAACACAAGAGAAAATACCCAGCCACCCATCCACAGGCCCAAACACTAGATTGCCATATTTCCAGACTGCTTGCCCTGGAAATATATTGCCATTTAGGCTTGTGGACACTGAGGCTTTCTGTAACCTCATGGAGGCAGTAGTCCCTCAGTACTCAGTCCCCAGCCGCCACTATTTTTTCCGGTGTGCCGTCCCATAACATCATGCTGTACACTAGCACATGTCCCATAACATCATCCATGCCCTGACTAATGCAGTTACTGGGAAGTACCACTTAACGACTGATGTGTGGACAAGATCTTGTGGCTAGGGACACTGCATTTCCCTGACAGCACAATGGGTGAACCTAGTGGAGGCCGGGACCGAGTTGCACCCTGGGACAGCACACGTGATACCAACACCAAGGATTGCGGGCCCTAATTTTATCAGGGTCTCCTCCACCTCCTACACCAGTTTTTGCACCTCCTCCTCTTTCTCATCCTTCATCCCCAAATTGTTATCCATATCAGTCGCAAGCAGGAAGCATTGCCTCTGTGAAATGGCAACAGGCTCTGCTGAAATTAATTTGTTTTGGTGACAAACTGCACACTGTCACGCAGTTGTGGAAAGGTATAACAGACTGCTGAACCTACAACCAGGCATGGTCAGGTGTGATAATAGCCATAACCTGGTGGCGGCTCTGAAGCATGGCAAGCTGGCACATGTACCATGCTAAGCCTATGTGCTCAGCTTAGTGGTTCAGTCTTTTTCTGAAAACCTATCCAGATTTGCCTGGGCTACTTATGAAGGTATGCTACGTGTGTGCTCATTTCTGCGAATAAGCTACAGTTGGCGCCTGTCTGACAGTGCTGCAGCAGCACTTGCAAGTGCCCTCTCACCGACTGATGTACGACGTGACTATGCACAGGAGCTCCACATTATATATGTTGGCAAGGCTTTGTGAGCAGCAGAGTAAATTTATGAGTACAAAAAATATTTTTTTCTGGGACAAATGTGATACAGTTTGCTTTAAGCCACCTAGTCCTTTTGTGGCAGTGAAATTAAGCTATGTGTAGACTGAGTAAGCAAATTATTTTGTTTCTGTTGCTAACAAGAGTAAAAGAATATTGTTTTATCTGTGACAAACGTGACATATGACATTCTGTGTCACCTTGTTATTTTGTGGTGGTGAAATTCAGCTGTATGCAGAGCTTATCTGAGTTTGAAATATGTTTGCGCTTATATTCTATGTTATACAGGCATCATCCACAAAAAAAAAAAAAATACTTTCTTCTGTTTCTAACATTATAGAGCAGAGGACATCTCAGTTTCAAATAGTTTGGAGCAAATCTCCTATGTTATACAGGCCTCATCCACAGTAAAAAAATACTTTCTTCTATTACTAACGTTATACAGCAGGGGAAATCTCAGTTTGAAATAGTTTGGAGCATATCTCCTACGTTATACAGGCCTCATCCACACTAAAAAAAGTTCTCTCTTCTCTTACTAACGTGATACAGCAAGCCATATCTTACCTTGTCATTTAGTGCCGCTGAAATTCAGATATGTGCAGAACTGGTGCAGTGTAAAAAATAAAAAAATATTTTGCTAATAGCATGTTCCTACCACACTATCTGAGCAACATGAGTGGGAAAAAGAGAGGGAGTGGTGGAAGGGGGAATAGGCTTGGTGTTCAAGGTATACATGGGGTAGGTGGTAATGTTAGTTAAAGCACTAGTGAATCAACACCATCACGTCCTATCCAAAGACAACTGACAACTTTTGTTACTGGACAGGCAACTCCACTTCTTTCTTTGGCAGCCGCACAGTGATATGCCTTGTTGATAAGGGCCAGAAAGAGCAGGTGCTTCAGTGGATGTCAAGCGCTGCTTCAAGCTGCCTCTCCTCTTCTTTCTCCACCTCAATATCACACACAGTACAGTCCACAGAGGTGGCATCCCAATTACGCTTGCTTCTCCCATGTCACAACTGTCCAACTGCCCTGTAAGCAACCACAGATGGGTGAGTCCTAGAACTTTTCACCCATTCTATACTATTGGCATCAGAAGTGTTCTCCAAACATTCACAATTGCCTTGCTTGGGCCTTTTTTGACACTGCAAAGGATGAGCCAACTCACGTTATCTGCAAACTTTGCTCGAAAAAACTCAATAGAGGGAAAAAGTGCAATAATTTGACTACTACATGCATGAACCTTCACATGTGCAACAAACATGCATTATGATGGCAATTTCACTACGATAAAATGCAGACTTCAACAACCATCAGCCGCCCCATCAACCGCATCTGCTGCTTCTTCCTCCTCCTCTGTTATCGTGCCAAGTATTGTCACGCAGGTCTCCCACCGCAGAACCTCTGGTTCTTTACCTGCTCAAGACAGGCTGGGTGAGACCCTGTCAGCTGTAATGGAAGCAGACATGCCTGCTGTTTTTAACGGATCTCAGAGAACGAGCACACCACAACTTTATCAATCCATCATAACATCTCCGCCTGCATATCACTCACTGTCCAGCAGTTTGTGTGGTTCACCATACTCTGCACTCTCTTAGCACAGCAGCCTGCCCTTGGTCCCATTGTTGTGGTCAGGTAAAAGATTATTTCCTCCTACACATGACAAAGCTAAGAGATTGAACTCCACCATCTCTAATCTGTTGGCCACAGAAATGCTGGTGTCAGGCCTTAATTTTTTGAAATGTGAACACTCCTAGTTGGGTCTCCATCTGCTGGGATGGCTGAAGTGGAAGAGTTGCCGGTCCCCATTATACTTGTTGTACTCTAGTGAAATTATTTCTTTTGTGCAGATATTATTGTCACAGGGGTGCACATGATATAATTGAAATTGGTTTTCTTAGTACCATAGTACATAAAGCAGGCTACATTTCAGCTTTTAATTCTTTGGTACAGAAATTGTTTTCCACACAAAGGTACACATGGTAAAAATCAAAATTATTTTTCATACCACCATAGTATATAAAGCAGGTTACATTTCATCTTTTAATTCTTTGGTGCTGATATTGTTCTCCATACATAGGTATCCATTAGTGATGAGCAAGCACTAAATGTGCTCAACTTAATGGTTCAGTGGTTTCTCAAAATCAACCCAGATCTGCCAGAGCTGCTTATGAACACCTCGTGTTTGCCCATTTCACAAAGTCAGCTACAGCTTCCGCCACCCTGGCAGTGATTCAGCAGGGTTTGCAGCTTACAGCTCACTGACTGCTGTGCAATGTGACCACATGTTGGAAATCAATGTTGCAGATGTTAGGAAGGATTTGTGAGCAGCAGAGGACAGTTGTTGAGTAACCATAAGAAAGAAAAATGAGCTGCACTCACCAGTCCTTAACCCCTTAAGCCCCGCGGGTGGTTTGCACGTTAATGACCGGGCCAATTTTTACAATTCTGACCACTGTCACTTTATGAAGTAATTACTCTGGAACACTTCAACGGATCCCCCTGATTCTGAGATTGTTTTTTCGTGACATATTGTACTTCATGATTGTGGAAAAATTTCTTCGATATCACTTGCGTTTATTTGTGAAAAAAATGGAAATTTGGCGAAAATTTTGAAAATTTTTCAATTTTCAAAATTTGAATTTTTAAGCCCTGAAATCAGAGCGATATGTCACACAAAAGAGTTAATAAATAACATTTTCCACATGTCTACTTTACATCAGCACAATTTTGGAACCAAATTTTTTTTTTGTTAGGGATCTATAAGGGTTAAAATTTGACCAGCGATTTCTCATTTTTCCAACAAAATTTACAAAACCATTTTTTTAGGGACCACATCACATTTGAAGTCACTTGGAGAGGTCTTTATGACAGAAAATACCCAAAAGTGACACCATTCTAAAAACTGCACCCCTCAAGGTGCTCAAAACCACATTCAAGAACTTTATTAACCCTTCAGGTGCTTCACAGGAATTTTTTGAATGTGGAAGAAAAAAATGAACATTTAACTTTTTTCACAAAAATGTTACTTTAGACCCAATTTTTTTTATTTTCACAGGGGTAACAAGAAAAAATGGACACCAAAATTTGTTGTGCAATTTCCCCTGGGCACGCAGATACCCAATATTTGGGGAAAAAACACCGTTTGGGCGCACGGCAGGGCTCGGAAGGGAAGGAGCGCCATTTGACTTTTTGATTGTAAAATTTGCTTGAATAATTAGCGGATGCCATGTTGTGTTTGGAGAGAACCTGTGTGCCCAAACTTTGGAGCTCCCCCACAAGTGACCCCATTTTGGAAACTAATCCCCCCAAGGCACCTTTATAGATGCATAGTGAGCACTTGGAACCCCCAGGTGCTTCACAAATTGATTCGTAAAAATGAAAAAGTGAAAAAAAAAACACTTTTTCATTTTTACGAATCAATATGTGAAGCACCTAGGGGTTCCAAGTGCTCACTATGCATCTAGATAGGTGCCTTGGGGGGTCTAGTTTCCAAAATGGGGTCAATTGTGGGGGAGCTCCAATGTTTGGGCACACAGGGACTCTCTAAATGCAACATGGTATCCGCTAACAAATTGAAAGGAAAATCGGCTCAAATTGTTAGCGGACACCACATTGCGTTTGGAGAGCCCCTCTGTGCCCAAACTTTAGAGCTCCCCCACAAGTGACCCCATTTTGGAAACTAGACCCCCCAAGGCACCTTTATAGATGCATAGTGAGCACTTGGAACCCCCAGGTGCTTCACAAATTGATTCGTAAAAATGAAAAAGTGAAAAAAAAAACACTTTTTAATTTTTATGAATCAATTTGTGAAGGACCTAGGGGTTCCAAGTGCTCACTATGCATCTAGATAGGTGCCTTGGGGGGTCTAGTTTCCAAAATGGGGTCACTTGTGGGGGAGCTCCAATGTTTGGGCACACAGGGACTCTCTAAATGCAACATGATATCCGCTAACAAATTGAGCCGACAATTTGTTAGCGGATATCATGTTGCATTTGGACGGTATCATTTTTATTTATATGCGTCTTTTTGATCGCGTGTTATTCCACTTTTTGTTTGGCGGTATGGTGATAAAGCATTGTTTTTTGCTTCGTTTTTTTTTTTTTTTTTTTACCGTGTTCACTGAAGGGGTTAACTAGTGGGACAGTTTTATAGGTCAGTTTGTTCCGGACGTGGCGATACCAAATATTTGTACTTTTATTGTTTTTTTTTATAATAATATTTATTGATGGGTACATTATATTTTTATTTTTGGTGGATTATTTTTTTTATTATTTTTTTTATATTTTTGCAAATTTTTTTTTTTTTTTTTTTTCCACTTTCACACAGTTTATACACTTTATTACTTTGTCCCACTCTGGGACTTTCACTTTTTTTTCTCTGATCGCCTGCATTGCACAGGAATGCAGCACCATCCCTATGCCATGCAAGCTGTCAGAAATGCACAGTGTGAAGATTGCTTGGAGATGCACTGCGCATGTCCAAGCAATCTTCCTGCTGTCTGGTGACCCGGATGTTGTCATGACGACATCGGGTCGTCATGGCAACACCCGGGAAGCCTTTGCAGACTGAGCTGGAAGCCGGAAGAGGAGGTGAGTATCGGCGATCACCTCCCCTTGCCCCCGCAATGCCGCGATCGACTTCGATCGACTTCGATCGCAGCATCACGGGGGTTAATGTGCTGGGAGTGGTGCAGGACCGCTCCCTGCACATAGTACCGGGTGTCAGCTGTGACAATCAGCTGACACCCGGCGGCGATCGCGCCCGCACAGCCTGTGTGCGCGCGCGATCGTCATGACGTACTAATACGGGTCTGGCTTTTAAGTCCCAGGGCACAGACGCGTATTAGTACGGCAAATGTTGTTAAGGGGTTAAAAGCAGTATCTTTATTCTATAAGAATAAAAAGTCCGGCAAGCAGGGAGAGCAGGGAAGAAAAAAGCAGACAACAGCTGTTTCGCTTGAAGACGCTTCTACAGGTCTGTGTTACACACAAAACATGACTTCACAACCTTTATATGCAAAATAAACAAGAACACATGATCACAATAAAAAAACACAAATCAGAACAGAATCATAAAAACATAGAAAAATCCAGACGATCATTTAAGCCCAATGGACCATTAGCATTCAGGCTTTTGCACCTGAAATGTTACCAAGTCCTATTTAGGTGTCTGCATTGTATATGTTCAGCTTTGCACTGACTACTGCAGCTGCTTGCAGGTGGTGCAGGCTTTTCACTTTCTTTGCTGTAAGACAGTTGTTGAGTACGTACCAGCTTCAACACGCCTGTTAGAATTCAGGTCAGCCTTCGCACATAACAGCTGATGAGTGGGCATAGATGTCTGACATCTGTGCCATCCTCCAAAACTTTGAAGACTCCACCAAGATGGCGATGACGGCATAATTAGCATCAACATTCCACTTCTCTGTCTACTGAAAAGCTCGCTGCACACAATTAAAAAGGAGGCATTGCAGGTGGGGCAAGCACTATACAAGGTGATGCTACACCTTCGAACACCGTTAAAACCAATGGCAGGCAAACAAAAACACATAGAAACACGTAGAAAACACATAGAAAACACTTCAAAGGTGTCCAAAAGCTGACAAACTGCTCAGAAGACACAACTAACACATGGAAAAGTGACAAGTACATATAGTCATGCGAAAAGAAAAGAGGTGGAGGAGTAAAAGGAGGGGGAGACACAGATATAGGCAAGTCATGCCCTTCTAAAACAAAAAAAGTGCGAAGCCGACACGGCCAGTCCGTTCCTGCCCGTGCGACCTCCGTGTCGCCGGGTTTGTGCCAGAGCCACGGTGGACCCTGACGGCCAGCCCCCCTCTCCCAATACTGATGCCTGTCCGCTGGTGGGTCAAGCGAGCCCCCCTGCGGTGGAGGCAGGTATAATCTTTTTAATTTAAATTGTCTCTCTAATTTGAATGAGTACACTTTAAATCCATTTACAAGGATCTATTGGAGGGCAAGTCTCATGCCAGCAGCCGCGGTAATTCCAGCTCCAGTAGCGTCCACTAAAGCTGCTGCAGTTAAAAAGCTTTTATAAGGATCTAGCTTGGCGGTCCACCGCAAGGCGTCCTACCGCCAGTCCCAGCCCCTGTGCCTTGGGGTGCATCCCCGATGCTCTTCACTGAGTGTCCCGGAGGTCCGAACCATTTTCTTTGAAAAAATTAATTGTCCAAACTACAGGTGGTGTAGCTTGTTTAACAGCTGGGATAATCCGCTGACTAGCAGACACTGCTACTAGGCACAAAGTATTTCCTGGGCTAGATGCAGTTAAAAATTTGTAATTAGATACTCTCGTTGGATGCTGAGAAAGCATTCCATAGAGTCTCCTGGCACGCCATATATTATTCTCTTAAAAAGCTTGGGGTACGGGTCTAGGGGACCCTTTTATAGGCAAAATCACAGCCCTGTATCGCAATACGTCACCTAGGCTGAATATAAATGGAACATTTTCATCACCTTTCATAATCACCAATGGTACAAGGCAGGGATGTCCTCTGTCCCCTCTCTTATACATCCTAGTGACGGAGCACCTGTTCTCATCAATTCGCCATAACCCCAATATTAGGTGGATTGAGGTGGGAGGCACCGAGCACAAGTGCTCTGCATTTGTTGATGATGTCCTAGTATATATCACTCAATCACATATATCCATCCCTGCTGTTATGGCTCAAATAGATCACTTTGTTACATGGTCAAATTTTAAAATCAATGCAGCGAAGTCTGAGGCCCTCGATGTCTCCCTCCCCAAATCCATACAGGATTCCATCCAGTCCAACTTTCCCTTTGCCTGGCCCTCACAGGGTATCAAATACTTAGGAATTCGTACTCATAGAGACCTCTCCCGTCTATGTTATCTTAATTTTGGGCCCTTTATTGAACAACTCCATACAGACCACGGTTGGCAAGTTACAACTGTAAGATTCACTACGTGAACCACTGGTGTTTTGTGGAAAAGCACATGTACACTGTGTTCCAAATTATTATGCAAAAAGTGTTTAGGAGTGATAAGGTAAGAATTTTTTTGTTTGTCAGTTAAACTCATTGATGGTGATGTGTGTCAGGGCTCTTTATATCACTGTAAGCAATTGCAGACACCTGTGCTAATTAGTTTGGCAGGTGTGTCCAATGAAAGGCAAGACTACTTAAGAAGGCTGTCCCACATTATTAAGCAGCCTACATTTTCTGCCAAAATGGGACAGAAAAAGGATGTGTCGGCTGCTGAGAAGCAACAAATTGTGGAGTGTTTAAGTCAAGGCATGACTACAATCAACATTGCCAAGACACTTCATCCTGATCATCGCACAATCAAGAAGTATGTAGCTGAGTCACAGTACACACGTGTGCGTGCTGATAAGGGAAGATTGAGGACTCTTTCCTACAGGCAATTACGTCAGGTTAAAAGAGCAGCGGCAGAAAAGCCTTGTCATAGCAGCAGACAAGTTTTTGAAGCTGCTGGTGCCTCCAACGTCCCCGAACAACAAGATGCAGGGTCCTTCAGAGGTTTGCAGCTGTGCGTAAGCCATCCTGTCGACCTCCTCTATCCACTGTACACAAGCAGAAACGGCTCCAGTGGGCCAAAGAATACAAGAAGACTGACTTCAAAACTTTTGTTCACCGATGAGTGCCGTGCAACGCTCGATGGTCCAGATGGATGGAGTAGAGGATGGCTGGTTGATGGACACCCCATGCAAACACGGCTACGGCGCCAACAAGGAGGAGGTGGAGTAATGTTTTGGGCTGGAATCATGGGGAGAGAGATTGTCGGCCCCTTTAGGATCCCTGAAGGGGTAAATATGAACTCCATAATGTATGTGGAGTTTCTCAAACAGCACTTCCTGCCATGGTTCAAGAAGAAGAACTGTGTATTCCGCAGCAAGATCATTTTCATTCATGATAATGCACCGTCTCATGTTGCACATAACACATCTGCATCTCTGGCTGATATGGGCATAAAAGGGGACAAACTTATGGTGTGACCCCCATACTCCCCTGACCTCAACCCCATTCAGAACCTCTGGAGCATCATCAAAAAGGAGTGTCTATGATGGCGGGAGGCAGTTCACATCTAAGCAACAGCTCTGAGAGGGTATTCTGTCCTCATGTAAAACAATTGAAGCAGAAACCATCCAAAACCTGACAAAGTCAATGGACGAGAGAGTTCACAAGCTCCTTTCGAACAAGGGGTCCTATGTGCAAATGTAACATCACCTAGAATAGAGTTTTGAGTTGAAAACTGTTTCATTTCAGTTTCTAATAACCTGCTAATGCTTATAATTTCAAAAATGACCATTTTTTTGTTCTTTAGTAAAATGAAAAGGTTGATCGAAGAGTGTGGGGGATCTAAGAGTGTGGCAACCCAGTAGTCATGATTATTTCGAATTCTGACAATCTGAGGGTCATGTTGCAGGTAGTGCAGCAAGAAGGCACTCATGTGTCTTGCGCATCTAGAAGCCCCAAAATTATTTTCCGGGCTAGATGCAGCTAAAAATTATTATTAATTTGAAAGCTGGTGGAGCTTAGTATAGATGGCCTAATAGAATCAGTACTGCAAACTGCTACAAGGCCCAAATTATTTTCCTGCCAAGATACAGATAAACATGATTAGTAATTTTAAATCTGGTGGAGTTTAGTATAGATGGCCTAATAGAATCAGTACTGCACACTGCTACAAGGCCCAAATTATTTTCCAGCCAAGATACAGATAAACATGATTAGTAATTTTAAATCTGGTTGAGTTTAGTATGGATGGCCTCATAGAATCAGTACTGCACACTGCTACAAGTCCCAAATTATTTTCCAGCCAAGATACAGAAAAACATGATTAGTAATTTGAAAGCTTAAAACGGTTGGTGAGGTGATTTTAACAAACAATCAAGCTTTTACTCTCCCCAGGATGACACAGGGATAGAAAAGTCGTTTCGGATCCATGATTTGTTCATCTTTATGAACGTGAGTCTGTCTACATTATCATTGGAAAGCCGCGTGCGCTTATCTGTCAGCACACCACCAGCAGCGCTGAACACACGTTCAGACAGAATGCTGGCTGCGGGGCATGACAAGATCTCGAAGGAGTAAGTGGCGAGCTCCGGCCATTTATCCAGATTGGAAGCCCAAAAAGACCTAGGGTCCAGTGACACAGTCATGGCTTTAATGTTTACTTGGAGATACTCCTGTACCATCGTCTCTAGGCGTTGACTATGTGTCAGACTTCTGGTCTCCTGTGGCCTTGCAAAGGATGGGCTAAAAAAGTAGTGAAATGATTCCGCAAAATTGATGTTACCAGCAGATACTGTGTTTCTCTTACGTTTTGAGTGCTGAACACTCGACGGTCCCACGGTTGGCAAGTTGTAACTGTGAGATTCACTACGTGCACCACTAGTGTTTTGGGGAAAAGCACATGTAAGATTCTGCAATTGTCTCTGCTGATACTCCTGCATGCGTGCATCTCTTTCTATGGCAGGTATAATATCTGCAAATTTACTTTTGTACTGGGGATCTAACAGTGTGGCAACCCAGTAGTCAGGATTATTTCTAATTCTCACAATTCGAGGGTCATGTTGCAGGTAGTGCAGCAAGAAGGCACTCATGTGTCTTGCGCAACCAGGAGCACCAAGTCCCTGTTGTGTTGGTGGCCAGGTAACAATCATGCTTCCTTCCTCTTCCCTCTCCCCCCAAGCTCGCACAACAGAAATGTGATCAAGGTCTCCCTCATCTGATGAGTCTTCCATCAGTTCGTCCTCGACTTCTTCCTGGGCTCCTGCACCTTCCTCACTAGTTTGGCTGCTACCATGCGCCCTGGTAAAACCATCTCCCCCACCCTCACACGCCTGCCGCCTTGGTGCTGCCGACCATCTGGACCTTGCAGATGTTAGCCCTTCCGCATGCAACTCCTCAACCTCTACTTCCTCCACCTCCTCTTGTGCCACCACCTGACTCCGAATTCTGTTTAACATGTGCTCCAGCATGTAAATCACCGGAATAGTCATGCTGATAATGGCATCGTCAGCACTAAACATCTTCGTAGCCATTTCAAAACTGAGCAGAAGGGTGCATAGGTCCCTGATCTGAGACCACTCCTCCAGCGTGATTTGCCCCACCTCTGGATCTCGTTGGCCCAGGCTATACGTCAGAACGTATTGCAACAGGGCTTGTCAGTGCTGCCACAGTCGCTGCAACATGTGCAGAGTTGAATTCCACCGGGTAGGCACATCGCATTTTAGCCGGTGAAGTGGCAGGCCCAACAACTTCTGTAGAGATGTAAGTCGCTGAGCTGCGGGATGCGAACGGCGGAAGTGAGCACACAGCGACCGTGCCCTCTGCAGAAGGCCATCTAGTCCGGGATAGTGGGCTAAAAATTGCTGGACAACCAGGTTCAACACGTGAGCCATACAAGGCACGTGTGTGACATTGCCCCGGCGAAGGGCCGCACCCAGATTTACAGCATTGTCGCACATGGCCTTCCCTGGTTTCAGGTCCAGTCGAGACAACCATTCATGAAACTGGTTCTCCAGAGCTGACCATAACTCCTCAGCTGTGTGACTCACATTTCCCAGACATTTCAAAGTAAAAACCGCCTGATGACGTTGTGCCCTGCTGCCAGCATAGTAAGGAGGTGTGCAGGATCCCTTCTGCGCAGTTAGAAAGCTTGTGGCATGACCAGACAGGCTTTGGGTGCAGGTGGAGGACCGAAAGGAGGTTGAGGAGGCAGAAGCAGTGGAGGAACTTCGAGATAAAGAGGATTGAAGCACAACTCGTGGGGACGGCAAGACTTGGACAGCAGCCCCTTGTCCTGCTGTCACCATAGTTACGCAGTGCCCAGTCAGCGACATGTAACGCCCCTGTCCATGCCTACTCGTCCAAGTGTCTGTGGTGAAATGCACCTTGTCACACACAGAGTTTCTCAAAGAAGCGGTGATGTTGTGTGCGACATGCTGGTGGAGCGCAGGCACACCCTTCTTTGAGAAGTAGTGCCGACTGGGCATCTGGTACTGGGGCACTGCGACGGACATAAGGTCTCGAAAATCCTCTGTGTCCACCAGGCGGAAAGGCAGCATTTCTGTAGCCAGGAGCTTGCAGATGGTGAAATTCAACCTCTTAGCTTTCTCATTACTAGGAGGAAATGGTCTTTTACTTGTCCACATCTGAGGGACCGAGGGCTGGCTGTTGTGCTTAGACGGGGTTGAGAAGGGTGTCCCCGGCAGACTGCCGGTCTGTGAGGAAGATGCAGGCGGACTTGTTAGGTTGCCTTGATCCAAAGGTGGTGCTATTGATGTCGGACAGCGCTGAACACCAGCTGGTGTTTCCACCTCCAAAGAAAATGATGACCTGCCAATCACTCTGGCTGTTGTGGGTAAAGAGGTGGCAGGTCTGCGTCCCAAAACAGGTGTGACTGCTGTCCCCCCAGTCACAGAGGATTAAGAGGCCGCAGATGCACAAGATGTGGCAGACGGTGGGTGGCCCGGCCGGCTAGGCCGCATTGTAGCACAGTGAGCTTCCCACCGCAACTTATGCTTCATATCCATGTGCCGGTTCATGCATGAAGTACTCAAACTATGTATTTTTTGGCCTCTACTTAGCTTTTGCTGACAAGTGGTTCAGATAACACGAGTTGGGTCATCCTTATCGATCTGAAAAAATGCCCAGGCTATGCAAGGCTTAGCATCCATGCGACCTGAAGAGACACCACGACTTGTGGTCAGAGGCAGAGTTGTGCTTGAGGATGCAGTTGTTGAAGAGCTTCCAGTACTTCGTCTCTGTCCAGGAAGGCGCAACCTGACCTTGCCATCACTAGCATCCTCCTCCACCTCCTCTGCTGACCTCATCGACTGGCTGACTGTGGGTTTACAGTAAGTGGGATCTCCAACCTCGTCATCATCACCCTCTGTGTTATCACACCCGTCGTCCTCAGAGCCAACCTCTTCCTGCCCTAACAAAAAACTCAAGTTGTCGCTCCAATCAGGTATTTGAGTCTCATCATCGTCTTCCTCATTGTCTCCACCAACAGGAGTTACAGTTTGGGAACGAGGGTCTACATTATGGTCAGAACCTTCTTCGTCTGGTCCTGGATCCGACTCATAAAGATTCTGGGCATCAGTGCAGATCATTTCCTCATCTGGATTCACAGAAGCTCTGGAGCCGACCTCTGATTCCCAGGCTATAGTATAAGTAAACAGCTCTGCAGACTCAACCATTTGTTCTACCCCATACTCAGATGGGCAGCTGGAGACTTGGGAGCTGTGAGGAAGCAAGTGCAATTGGGGTGACACCACTGAGGACTGGAGAATTTGTGATGTTGAAGTTGAGGTGGAGGAGAGCCCACTTAAAGGAGCACTTGATATCCGCTGAAGCACCTTCTGTTTTTGTGCCTCATCTGAAATTTGTAGCGATTGGCGTGGCCGTAAGAAAGGGAACTTATCACATTGTCCGCTAAAAGAAGTAGACATCTTAGTTTGGCTGGAAGATGTTCTTTCTTCTGCAGATGTTACGGTTGCTTTAACACCTACCCCACGGACACAACCTTTTTTTACCTTCCCAACACGCCTATTCCCCTTTCAACCAGCAGCAGGCCTTTTTCCACTCATATTGGTGGTTAACTAATTGACAACTCTGGAGTTGTTTGCACAAAAAACAATGGATGGGAACCGAGCAGAGCTGAGTGGCCAAACTGTGGTATTAGCCCAAAAGTATTGGCTGGGTTAAATGAAGTAAAACAATTTTATTACAAACACAGGTGGTGGAGGTTAGTATAGGTGGACTAATAGAACAATTTCCACACACTGCTACAAGCCCAAATATTTTTTCAGAGCTAGATGCAGATAAAAATTATTTTGAATTTGCAACCTGGTGGAGGTTAGTATAGATGGACTAATAGAACAAGTCCCACACACTGCTACAAGCCCAAATATTTTTTCAGAGCTAGATGCAGATAAAAATAATTTTGAATTAGCAACCTGGTGGAGGTTAGTATAGATGGACTAATAGAACAAGTCCCACACACTGCTACAAGCCCAAGCCCAAATACCTTTTCAGAGCTAGATGCAGATAAAAATTATTTTGAATTTGCAACCTGGTGGAGGTTAGTATAGAAGGACTAATAGAACAAGCCCCACACACTGCTACAAGCCCAAACCCAAATATTTTTTCAGCGCTAGATGCAGATAATAATTATTTTGAATTTGCAACCTGGTTCAGTCGCCACAGAGGTACTGCATCTCACCCAGAGGTGTGGTATCTCACCCTCAGGTAAGGAAGGAGTATGGCTCGGTACCCTAACACCTGCATCCAACACGTACCCGCAGTGGGGGTAGGGCGAGATTGCTCCTAAGGGAGAGCACAGTCCCGGGTCCCTAGCTGGTGGGAGGGTCCTATATAGTGGGTGTGGGTGGAGCAAGCAGCTTAGGGGAGCACATGACAGGGAGAGTATAAATAATAAGCCATCTAAGAAAGAGCAAGGCAGTAAGAGGAGGAGAAGTGACAGGAGCAGAGGCTCTGCATGAGCTCTGCTCCGGAGGCGGGCCTAGCCTGGGAGGCCCAGAACTGAAGGAGAGAAGAGAGGAGTGGGAGCAGGAAGGCTCCAGGAACCAAAGGGACCCTAGGGGTATGGGCCATGCAGAAGGCCACCCGTACGCACGCTGCTACCAGGAGGTAGAGGGGTCAGGCCAGATAAGGGGAACCGGTCCCTCAACTAGCGGAGAAACAGCAAGGCTCAACTAGAAACCGGAGGCTGCAGCATTTCATGTACTGCAGGCCAAAGTCCACACCAGTCTCACTAAGAAGGTAGCCACATAGGACCCAGGGAACGGAACACACGTCGCCCGCCGAGGCCCGAGGATACCGGATAGAAGTGTCACTGGGTGTGAGGTGCAGGGAGAAGGCCAGAGAAAGGACACACAGAAGGGGGTCCTGCTAAGTACTCCGGAGCTATCTGGGGGTGGACTGAGCCCCTCACTGAGTACGCACAGCACGACAGGGGAGATTGCTCTGGTACCTGTAATCTGGACAGCAACAACTGTGAGTAAAGATCTTGGGACTGCATCACACGGACTCTGTGTTCATTACTGACTCCCTGCACTGCAACCACCATCATCCACCCACACTGCCTGAAGCTACACTCTTCCTGTGGGGAGTAATAATACTATTGCTGCAAAACCACCAGCTTCAGAGGACTGTTCCGCAGCGGCGGCCCCTTTGGCCGCACTCCACAGGTGGCGTAGTCGGACATTATAAAACCCATATATACAAATTACCCTTGGATTGACTGCCCTGGGTCACGGACCGGGTTCCCGCCACAGTGACTACAACCCCCAGCGTCTACCAACCCGGCTCCGGGTACCCCACGGCCCAGGGGGCGCGTCAACTTCATAGGTCCCTGATCTGAGACCACTCCTGCAGCGTGATTTTCCCCACCTCTAGATCTCGTTGACCAAGGCTATACGTCAGAACTTATTGCACCAAGGCTTGTCGGTGCTGCCACAGTCACTGCAACATGTGCAGAGTCGAATTCCACCGTGTCAGCACATCGCATTTCAGCCGGTGAACTGGCAGGCCCAAAGACTTCTGTAGAGATGTAAGTCGTTGATCTGCGGGATGCGAACGGCGGAAGTGAGCACACAGCGACCGTGCCATACAAGGCACGTGTGTGACATTGCCCCGGCGAAGGGCCGCACCCAGATTTGCAGCATTGTCGCACACGGCCTTCCCTGGTTGCAGGTCCAGTGGAGACAACCATTCATGAAACTGGGTCTCCAGAGCTGACCACAACTTCTCAGCTGTGTGACTCACATTTCCCAGACATTTCAAAGTAAACACCGCCTGATGCCGTTGAGCCCTGCTGCCAGCATAGTAAGGAGGTGTGCAGGAGTCCTTCTGCGCAGTTAGAAAGCGGGTGGAATTACCAGACAGGCTTTGGGTGCAGGTGGAGGACCGAGAAGAGGTTGAGGAGGCAGAAGCAGTGGAGGAACTTCTAGATAAAGAGGATTGACGTACAGCTTGTGGGGATGGCAAGACTTGGACAGCAGCCCCTTGTCCTGCTGTCACCATAGTTACCCAGTGCCCAGTCAGCGACATGTAACGCCCCTTTCCATGCTTACTCACCCAAGTGTCTGTGGTGAAATGCACCCTGTCACACACAGAGTTTCTCAAAGAAGCGGTGATGTTGTGTGCGACATGCTGATGTGCAGGCACACCTTTCTTTGAGAAGTAGTGCCGACTGGGCATCTGGTACTGGGGCACTGCGACGGACATAAGGTCTCGAAAATCCTCTGTTTCCACAAGGCGTAAAGGCAGCATTTCTGTAGCCAACAGCTTGCATATGGTGAAATTCAACCTCTTAGCTTTGTCATGGCTAGGAGGAAATGGTCTTTTACTTGTCCACATCTGAGGGACCGAGGGCTGGCTGTTGTACTTAGATGGGGTTGAATAGGGTGTCCCCGGCAGACTGCCGGTCTGTGAGGAAGATGCAGGCGGAAAAGTTAGGTTGCCTTGATCCAAAGGTGGTGCTCTCAATGTCGGAGAGCGCTCAACACCAGCTGGTGTTTCCACTTCCAAATGAAATGATGACCTGCTAATCACACTGGCTGTTGCGGGTAAAGAGGTGGCAGGTCTGCGTTCAAAAAAATGTATGACAGAGTCACAGAGGATGAAGAGGCTTCGGATGCACAAGATGGGGCAGACGGTGGTTGGCACGGCCCACTAGGCCGCATTGTAGCACAGTGAGCTTCCCACTGCAACTTATGCTTCATATCCATGTGACGGTTCATGCATGAAGTACTCAAACTATGGATTTTTTGGCCTCTACTTAGCTTTTGGTGACAAATATTACAGATAACACGAGTTGGGTCATCCTTATCGATCTGAAAAAATACCCAGGCTATGCAAGGCTTAGAGCCCATGCGACCTGAAGAGCCACTACGGCTTGTGGTCAGAGGCAGAGTTGTGGTTGAGGATGCAGTTGTTGACGTGCTTCCAGTACTCCGTCTCTGTCCAGGAAGGCGCAACCTAACCTCGTCGTCAATAGCATCTGTGACGCCCAGCTGCGCTTGGTATCACAGATCCTAGAAGAGAGCATTGATGGAATCCTCCACAAGAGGCCCCAATAAACATTCACACATCTCCACCTTCCACCTCAGACCAGCAGAGGGAGCCCGTTAGGGATATAAATAGGGAAGGTGGAGCTAGGCAGTTCAGTTCCTCTGAAGAGTTCCTGCAGTAGAGAAGCCTAAGAGAGGTCAGTCTGCAGTGGAGCTCAGTCTAGTCTAGAGAACTCAGTTAATAGTTCAGCAGTGGAGCACGAGGCTCCTGTTAGCTAGATTCAGGGAGCCCAGTTAGAGCTTAAGGTGTGCCGGCGCCATAAGATCGGTGAAGCGCGGCAAGTTGCCGTTAGTGTGTATAGCCTAGTGAGGGCCCGAGTAGTCCGAAGGCGAGTGGAGAGTTAGTACATAGGGGGCAGAGGAGCTTAACCAGCTCACCCCGAAGCATTTACCGGACACCGGATTCGAGCTTACCGGGATCTCTATGACCCAGTAAGGCATAACCGGAATCCCTGGAGAACTACAAGTCCCAGGATCGCTAAGGTGCTGTTACGTAACAGAGCCAGGAGACGCTTAGGCCCCGCATACTGGGAGCGTGAACTCCAAGACAAGGCCCTACCACAAGGTCAGCCAGCGCAGGACAGAGACAAAGTTAGGCCTAGCTCCAGGCATGTCAGAAACTTACTACGCAGAGGCAAGAAACAGGAGGCCCTACACCCGCTCATTGGGGAGGATCCTGATATGCACCTTTCAACCTACAGTGCTCCGGGATGTGCCTGAATTTCCACCAGTAAAAGGTACTGAAGTGACTACCGTGTCCGTTCCCATTCTTGCTCTGACCCAGCTGGGTCTCGCCTATCCTGCATTCCCCCTGCATACGCTTTTCTGAGGCCTAGCTCCACCTGTGGGGAGCTATACCATCGAGCTGCCTTATCACCGGCCTCAGTGGACAGCTGCAGCGTTGGTGCTTCTCACCAGATACCACAGGTGGTGTCACGAACTCTTATAAAATTAACAATTATCCACCCTTTTAAAGAGTGACCCCAGGGTACGGGCCCGGGAGCCGACCACCGCGACATCACAAAGGCCAGGCAAAGGCCCGGGTACCGAGTCATCCCCACCCCCTGGGCTAGTCACATCCTCCTCCACCTCCTCTGCTGACCTCATCGACTGGCTGACTGTGGGTTGACAGTAAGTGGGATCTCCAACCTCGTCATCATCACCCTGTGTGTTCTCACACCCGTCGTCCTCAGAGCCAACCTCTTCCTGCCCTGACCGAAAAGTCAAGTTGTCGCTTCATTCAGGTATTTGAGTCTCATCATCGTCTTCATCATTGTCTCCACCAACAGGAGTTACAGTTTGGGAACAAGGGTCAACATTATGCTCAGAACCTTCTTCATCTGGTCCTGGTTCCGACTCATAAAGATTCTGGGCATCAGTGCAGATCCTTTCCTTGTCTGGATTAACAGAAGCTCTGGAGCAGACCTCCGTTTCCCAGGCTATAGTATGAGTAAACAGCTGTGCAGACTCAACCATCTGTGTTTCCCCATACTCAGACGGGCAGCTGGAGACTTGGGAGCTGTGAGGAAGCAAGTGCGATTGGGGTGACACCTCTGAGGACTGGAGTATTTGTGATGTTGAAGTTGAGGTGGAGGAGAGCCCACTTGAAGGAGCACTTGATATACGTTGAAGCACCTGCTGTTTTTGTGCCTCATCTGGAATTTGTTGCGATGGGCGTGTCCGTAAGAAAGGGATCGTATCACATTGTCCACGAAAAGAAGTAGACATCTTAGTTTGGCTGGAAGATGGTCTTTCTTCTGCAAATGTTACTCCCCCCCACTGCGGGGGGCTCGACCCACCAGCGGACAGGCACCAGTATTGAGAGAGGGGGGCTGGCCGTCAGGGTCCACCGCAGCTCTGGCACAAACTCGGCGACACGGAGGTCGCACGAGCAGGAACGGACTGGCCGTGTCGGCTTCGCACTTTTTTGGTTTTAGAAGGGCATGACATGCCTATATCTGTGTCTCCACCTCTTTTTACTCCTCCACCTCTTTTCTTTTCGCATGACTATATGTACTTGTCACTTTTCCATGTGTTAGTTATGTCGTCTGAGCAGTTTGTCAGCTTTTGGACACCTTTGAAGTGTTTTCTATGTGTTTCTATGTGTTTTTGTTTGCCTGCCATTGGTTTTAACGGAGTTCGACGGTGTTCGACGAACAGTTCGACGAACAGTTCGGCGAACATACGGGTGTTCGACGAACCGAACCGAACTCAAACACTACGGTGGTGGCTCAACACTAACTGCTACATGCCCAATTATTTTTTCAGAGCTAGATGCAGATAAAAATTATTTTGAATTTGCAACCTGGTGGAGGTTAGTATAGATGGACTAATAGAACAAGTCCCACACACTGCTACAAGCCCAAATATTTTTTCAGAGCTAGATGCAGATAAAAATTATTTTGAATTTGCAACCTGGTGGAGGTTAGTATAGATGGACTGATAGAACAAGTTCCACACACTGCTACAAGCCCAAGCCCAAATATTTTTTCAGAGCTAGAGGCAGATAAAAATTATTTTGAATTTGCAACCTGGTGGAGGTTAGTATAGATGGACTAATAGAACAAGTCCCACACACTGCTACAAGCCGAAGCCCAAATATTTTTTCAGCGCTAGATGCAGATAAAAATAATTTTGAATTTGCAACCTGGTGGAGGTTAGTATAGATGGACTAATAGAACAAGTCCCACACACTGCTACAAGCCCAAGACCAAATATTTTTTCAGAGCTAGATGCAGATAAAAAATATTTTGAATTTGCAATCTGGTGGAGGTTAGTATAGATGGACTAATAGATCACGTCCCACACACTGCTGCAAGCCAAAGCCCATATATTTTTTCAGAGCTAGATGCAGATAAAAATTATTTTGAATTTGCAACTTGTTGGAGGTTAGTATAGATGGACTAATAGAACAAGTCCCACACACTGCTACAAGCCCAAGCCCAAATATTTTTTCAGAGCTAGATGCAGATAAAAATTATTTTGAATTTGCAACCTGATGGAGGTTAGTATAGATGGACTAATAGAACAAGTCCCACACACTGCTACAAGCCCAAGCCCAAATATATTTTCAGAGGTAGATGCAGATAAAAATTATTTTGAATTTGCAACCTGGTGGAGGTTAGTATAGATAGACTAATAGAACAAGTCCCACACACTACTACAAGCCCAAGCCCACACTGCAGTAAAAAAATTTGTATTCTATACACTGGTGGTGTAGCTTGCAACAGAGATAGGCTACTCCACTGACTAACACACACTGCAAGAGGCCAAAAAGGATTTGCTTAGCTATATTTAGCCAAATGCGGTGAAAAAATCTTGCACAGCACTTGCACAGAAATGCCTGGCAAAAAGTGATAGGAACTGATGTAACCTAGCCTCAAAAGGACTGCAATTACAACTAGTCTTTACTCCCAACCTATCTATTTAAAAGCACAGACCTGCCTGATAAAAGTGATAGGAACTGATGTAACCTAGCCCTCAAAAGGACTGCAATTACAATTAGTCTTTACTCCCACAATCTATCTATTTAAGAGCACAGACCTGCCTGATAAAAGTTGTAGGAAATGCTGTAACCTAGTCCTTAAAAGGACTGCAATCACAACTATTCCCTACTCCCAAGCTATCTGTAGATTTGTGCCAAAATTGGCTTGAAATTAACACTCAAAGTATAGCGCACACAGCAACAGCGGTGCCGTCTAACACGCAGCTGCAGCAGTGAGAAAATGGTGGCTACGTGGAAAATGCCTGGGTCTTATAGGGCAAGGACATGTGACATAGACTGCCAATGACACATGCCCTTGCTTGTGTGAAAAAAAGCAGTTTGCTCCGTGTGTGCGCTGCTGATAGGCTGACAGATTGCACCTCCCCACTGTAAATGCGGGAAAGAGAAAAAAAAATGGAGATCTTCATTATTTATGCAGAGATCCATCCCCTGCCCCTCCCCCACGCCGCTGTACACTCAAACTGCGTATTATCATTAATTTTCAGCATTACTGAGAAAAAATCCAGTCATGATTTTGGTGCACGAACAGTTATCGAACAGCCGAATTTTTTTCAAATTGTTCATGTTCGCTGAACGGCTCGAACACCGCCCAAAGCAGATCGAATTTGAGATTGGTGAACAGTTCGAGTCGAACACTGCTCATCTCTAATAATGAGGAAGAGAACATGGACAGTTGTCCTCTTGGTGAAGACAGGAAGTTTTTGCTGTCTTGATACTCCTCTTTCAGTCTGTGGGAAAGCTGTATGAGTTTTGCTTAATGATGACATTCAGTAGCCTAAACAGTGGCTTTGCTTATGCACGTTATTTCTCAAAACACATCGCAGATCAGGCCATTTCCCAACTCTGAAAAACTGAACTGGAATGTAAATTGGTGTGCATGCAGCATGTAAGAGCATGTTCACACATGGCCATTAAACAGAAAAAAAACAAAGACAGAAACACAATACACAAACGTCGCTGTAATAGTAATAATAATTATACAGCTTGTACTCTGGGTCAATTGATGGCACTTTCCTTGTGTCTACTAGTGTTGAGCGAGCACTAAAATGCTCGGGTGCTCGAAGCTCGGCCCGAGCTTGCAGTGATACTCGGGTGCTCGACCCGAGCAATGAGCCCAATGTTAGTCTATGGGAGACCTGAGCATTTTTGCTGCGGCACCCACGTCAGTCTGTAGAAAGCCTAAAAAGTGCCCAAAACTATAGTGACAGTGCTGAAATGACATGGGGACAGCATGGGGATCACCCCAGGAAGCATTTCTGACCCCCAGTTCACTGTTGTCAACAATGTGTTCAGAGGGATTAAGCCACTTTTACAGGCTCATAATAAAATGTTCAAAAACGAAAGTGAAACTTTTTTTCCTGTGAAATAAGTGAAGGAATTTATTTTCCAGGGTAAAGACTTGTATATAAGGTAAAATAAATAACTAAAAACAAAAATACTCATCCACACCTTGGGCTATGTTCACAAGTAGCATTTTTTATGCGTTTTTGCACTTTTGTATTGCTTTCAACTAGAGATGAGCGGTGTTCGACTAGAACTGTTCGCCAATCTCAAATTCGAGCTGTTTTGGGCGGTGTTCGAGTTGTTCGACGAACCCGAACGATTTGCAAAAAATTCGGCTGTTCGAGGTTATGTTCGATAACTGTTCGTGCACCAAAAGCGTGTCCTGCATGTCTGGCGCTATTTAGAGCACCAATCATGCAGGGATTGTCTGCCACTCACTGTAATGCCACAGCCATGGTGGTTGTGGCATTACAGTGATTGCCCAAATCGATGGGAACAGTGCCAACAGTGAAACATGAAAAGCCGGCAATTCAGCAGCGGCATACACCTGTACCCGACAATTTAGAACCAAAAGAATAGAGCTTCACACATAGATTAGATAGATATAAACATGTCAGCCACATATATACGAAGTACAGTGAAAGTGCTGCTTACTGTACTTGTCATTTAGCGTAAAGGATTTATCAAAAAAAATAATAGTGTTTTCAGGCACCGTCTCTTTAAAAAAGCCAGCCGGCAATTCAGCAGCGGTACCCGACAATTTAGAATAGAAGGAATAGAGAATCACACATAGATTAGATAGATAGAAACATGTCAGTCACATATATAAGAAGTGCAGTGACAGTGTTGATTACTGTACTTGTCATTTAGTGTAAAGGATTTATTTAAAAAAATAATAGTGTTTTCATGCACTGTCTCTTTAAAAAAGCCGGCCGGCAATTCAGCAGCGGTACCCGACAATTTATAACAGACAGAATAGAGCTTCACACATAGATTAGATAGATAGAAACATGTCAGTCACATATATATGAAGTACAGTGATAGTGTTGGTTACTGTACTTGTCATTTAGTATTAAAATAAAGGATTTATTATTAAAAAAATTGGCGTGGGGTTCCCCTTAATTTTAGGCTCTAGCGGAGGTTAAGCAGACGGCTGGGGCAGATGTTTGAAGCCTGGGAAGGGGGTAATACCCACGGAGCTTCCCAGGCTACTAATATCAGCCCCCAGATGAATACATAGCCTTTACTAGCTATTAAAATGGGGGACCCCCCAAAAAAAATGACGTGGGGTCCCCCCTAATTTAATAGCTAGCAAAGGCTAGGCAGACAGCTGGGGGCTGATATTAATAGCCCAGGAAGGGAGCCATGAATATTGGCCCCCTCCCAGGCTAGAAACACCAGCCGTCTGCCGCCCCAGAAATGGCGCATTCATAGGATGCGCCAATTCTGGCACTTAGCCTCGCTCTTCCACGCTGCCCTGGTGCGGTGGCAGGGGGTAATAGGGTTGGGGTTGATGTCAGCTTATAATGCCAGCTGACATCAAGCCCAGGTTAGTAATGGAGAGGCGTCTATAAGACACCCCCATTACTAACCCCATAGTCAAAGTTAAAAAAAACACAAACACCCAGAATAAAGTCCTTTAATTGAAATAAAGACACAATCCTTTATTGTTCTAAATTAAACCATACTTACCGTCACGCCCATTCCAGCTGAAGCCAACGATCTCCTGCAATAAAAGAAAAATAATAAAGCAACCTCATCCTTACCTTTCCATGGTTCCCACGACAGCTTCAGCTCTGCTACATCGAGATGACAGGCTGGACCGCAGCAGAACGCTGCCATCCAGCCTCTCATCCCGCAGACACTGAGAAGCGCAGGCTTGCTTGCGCTGCTCAGCGTCTCTCTGTGACGACATCCAGATGAGCCGAGTTCATGTCCAATGAACTCATCTCACATCATGCACGTCACTGACAGCGTGGGAAAATTCTCAAGCTGAAGCGGTGAGTGCAGGAAAATTCTCCCACGCTGTCAGTGACGTGCATAAGGTGAGCTCATGTCCAATGAACTCAGCTCACCTCCTGCACGTCACTGACAGCGTGGGAGAATTCTCCTGCACTCAGCGCTTCAGCGTGAGAATTCTCCCGCTGAAGCGCTGAGTGCAGGAGAATTTTCCCACGCTGTCAGTGACGTGCATAAGGTGAGCTCATGTCCAATGAACTCAGCTCACCTCCTACACGTCACTGACAGCGTGGGAGAATTCTCCTGCACTCAGCGCTTCAGTGTGAGAATTCTCCCACGCTGAAGCGCTGAGTGCAGGAGAATTTTCCCACGCTGTCAGTGACGTGCATGAGGTGAGCCGAGTTCATTGGACATTAACTCGGCTCATCTGGATGCCCTCACAGAGAGACACTGTGGAGCGCAAGCAAGCCTGCGCTTCTCAGTGTCTGCGGGATGACAGGCTGGATGGCAGCGTTCTGCTGCGGTCCAGCCTGTCATCTCGATGTAGCAGAGCTGAAGCTGTCATGGGAACCATGGAAAGGTAAGGATGATGTTGCTTTATTATTTTTCTTTTATTTCAGGAGATCGTTGGCTTCAGCTGGAATGGGCGTGATGGTAAGTATGGTTTAATTTAGAACAATAAAGAATTGTGTGTTTATTTCAATTAAAGGACTTTTTTCTGGGTGTTGTGTTTTTTTTAAATACTTTACTAGAAATTCATGGTGGTCATGTCTAATATTGGCGTGACCCCATGAATTTCGGGCTTAGGGCCAGCTGATAATGCCAAGCTGGCCCTAACCCCTTTATTACCCAGTGAGCCACCGCATCAGGGCCCTGGATGAGTTGGGTACAGCGCCAGAAGATGGCGCTTCTATGAACGCGCCATTTTCCGGGGTGGCTGCGGACTGCAATTTGCAGCGGGGGTGGCCCAGAAAGCTTGGGCCTCCCTGCGCTGCGGATTCCAGCCCCCAGCTGCCTAGTTGTACCTGGCTGGACACAAAAACAGGGCGAAGCCCCACGTCAATTTTCTTTAAATTATTTCATGAAATAATTAAGAAAAAAAGGGCTTCCCTATATTGTTGTGTCCGGCCAGGTACAAATAGGCAGCTGGTGGTTGGGGGCAGCCCGTTCCTGCCTGCTGTACCTGGCTGGACACAAATATAGTGCGAAGCCCCACGTCAATTTTTTTAAAATTATTTCATGAATTTCCTGAAATAATTTAAAAAAATTGAAGTGGGGCTTCGCACTATATTTGTGTCCAGCCAGGTACAGCAGGCAGGAACGGGCTGCCCCCAACCACCAGCTGCCTATTTGTACCTGGCCGGACACAACAATATAGGGAAAGCCTTTTTTTCTTAATTATTTCATGAATTTCATGAAATAATTAAAAAAAAAGTACGTGGGGCTTCGCCCTATTTTTGTGTCCAGCCAGGTACAACTAGGCAGCTGGGGGCTGGAATCTGCAGCGCAGGGAGGCCCAAGCTTTCTGGGCCCCCCCCCGCTACAAATTGCAGTCCGCAGCCACCCCAGAAAATGGCGCGTTCATAGAAGCGCCATCTTCTGGCGCTGTACCCAACTCATCCAGGGCCCTGGTGCGGTGGCTCACTGGGTAATAAAGGGGTTAGGGCCAGCATGGTATTATCAGCTGGCCCCAAGCCCAAAATTCATGGGGTCACGCCAGTATTAGACATGACCGCCATGAATTTCTAGTAAAGTATTTAAAAAAAACACAACACCCAGAAAAAAGTCCTTTAATTGAAATAAAGACACAATTCTTTATTGTTCTAAATTAAACCATACTTACCATCACACCCATTCCAGCTGAAGCCAACGATCTCCTGCAATAAAAGTAAAATAATAAACCAACCTCATCCTTACCTTTCCATGGTTCCCACGACAGCTTCAGCTCTGCTACATCGAGATGACTGGCTGGACCGCAGCAGAACGCTGCCATCCAGTCTGTCATCCCGCAGACACTGAGAAGCGCAGGCATGCTTGCGCTCCTCACTGTCTCGCTGTGACGGCATCCAGATGAGCCGAGGTCATGTCCAATGAACTCGGCTCACCTCATGCACGTCACTGACAGCGTGGGAAAATTCTCACGCTGAAGTGCTGAGTGCAGGAGAATTCTCCCACGCTGTCAGTGATGTGCATGAGGTGAGCTCATGTCCAATGAACTCAGCTCACCTCCTGCACGTCACTGACAGCGTGGGAAAATTCTCCTGCAATCAGCGCTTCAGCGTGAGAATTTTCCCACGCTGTCAGTGACGTGCATGAGGTGAGCCGAGTTCATTGGACATGAACTCGGCTCATCTGGATGTCGTCACAGAGAGACGCTGAGCAGCGCAAGCAAGCCTGCGCTTCTCAGTGTCTGCGGGATGACAGGCTGGATGGCAGCGTTCTGCTGCGGTCCAGCCTGTCATCTCGATGTAGCAGAGCTGAAGCTGTCGTGGGAACCATGGAAAGGTAAGGATGAGGTTGCTTTATTATTTTTCTTTTATTGCAGGAGATCGTTGGCTTCAGCTGGAATGGGCGTGATAGTAAGTATGGTTTAATTTAGAACAATAAAGGATTGTGTGTTTATTTCAATTAAAGGACTTTATTCTGGGTGTTTGTGTTTTTTTTAACTTTGACTATGGGGTTAGTAATGGGGGTGTCTTATAGACGCCTCTCCATTACTAACCTGGGCTTGATGTCAGCTGGCATTATAAGCTGACATCAACCCCAACCCTATTACCCCCTGCCACCGCACCAGGGCAGCGTGGAAGAGCGAGGCTAAGTGCCAGAATTGGCGCATCCTATGAATGCGCCATTTCTGGGGCGGCTGACGGCTGGTGTTTCTAGCCTGGGAGGGGGCCAATATTCATGGCTCCCTTCCTGGGCTATTAATATCAGCCCCCAGCTGTCTGCCTAGCCTTTGCTAGCTATTAAATTAGGGGGGACCCCACGTCATTTTTTGGGGGGGGTCCCCCATTTTAATAGCTAGTAAAGGCTATGTATTCAGCTGGGGGCTGATATTAGTAGCCTGGGAAGCTCCGTGGGTATTACCCCCTTCCCAGGCTTCAAACATCTGCCCCAGCCGTCTGCTTAACCTCCGCTAGAGCCTAAAATTAAGGGGAACCCCACGCCAATTTTTTTAATAATAAATCCTTTATTTTAATACTAAATGACAAGTACAGTAACCAACACTATCACTGTACTTCATATATATGTGACTGACATGTTTCTATCTATCTAATCTATGTGTGATGCTCTATCTTTCTGTTCTAAATTGTCGGGTACCGCTGCTGAATTGCCGGCTGGCTTTTTTAAAGAGACAGTGCATGAAAACACTATTATTTTTTTAAATAAATCCTTTACACTAAATGACAAGTACAGTAAGCAACACTATCACTGTACTTATTATATATGTGACTGACATGTTTCTATCTATCTAATCTATGTGTGAAGCTCTATTCTTTCTGTTCTAAATTGTCGGGTACAGATGCTGAATTGCCGGCCGGCTTTTTTAAAGAGACGGTGCATGAAAACACTATTATTTTTTTTGATAAATCCTTTACACTAAATGACAAGTACAGTAAGCAACACTGTCACTGTGCTTCTTATATGTGTGACTGACATGTTTCTATCTATCTAATCTATGTGTGATGCTCTATTCCTTCTTGTCTAAATTGTCGGGTACCGGTGTATGCCGCTGCTAAATTTGCCGGCCGGCTTTTTTAAAGAGAGTGTCTTCTGAGCAGTTTGTCAGCTTTTGGACACCTTTGCAGGTGTTTTCTATGTGTTTCTATGTGTTTTTGTTTGCCTGCCATTGGTTTTAACGGTGTTCGACGGTGTTCTAAGGTGTTCGACGAACAGTTCGACGAACAGTTCCTCGAACATCCCGGTGTTCGACGAACCGAACCGAACCCGAACACTACGGGGGTGGCTCAACACTACTTTCAACTGTGACAAATGCATTCACCGGGAAATGTCATTTTAACATTTTACAACCTTATCTGGCCATGTGCTGTGTGACACATGCATAGAGTGCTGAAAAGACAAGGAGACGGCATGGGGAAGACCCCTGGAAGCATCTCTGACTCCCAGGTCACTGCCTAAAAGTGTGCCCATCAGAAGTGATCCTTGCCGCATCAGAAGATGCAGACTTGCAACTATCCCCGTGCAAGTCCTTGTCCCAGGGCAGTGTTCAATTGTACCTCAACCATTCCTCGCAATGCAAGCGCAAATATGCAGCCAACCACCCACCCACCCCCAGGCTGCAATACCATACTGCTAGCTTGCACTTGAAATGGGGCCTGTTAGTTTTGAGGAGGCCGAAGCTGGCCACTACCTCATGGCTGCTTTGGCAGCGAGGTATCCATACTCAGTCTCCAGCCGCCCGGCGGCCTGGTGTCCACGCTCGGTCCGCAGCCCCAGGGGGCAGCCGGGTGTCCACACTCGGTCCCCAGCCGCCCCGCGGCCGGGTTTCTACACACGGTCCCCAGCAGCCTGGGGGCGGCTGGGTGTCCATAGACGGTCCCCAGTCGCCCCGATTTCTCCCAGGAACATCCACACAGACTTTTCTTAGATTTGCCTGCTTTAGGGCAGCATTGGACGAGCCCACCAGAGAACCCGACTCCTCCGGTGGGCCCTGGTTTCTCCATCAGGGGAGTTGTTTGTGCCAAGGTGAGGAGCATGATGATGATAGAAGTTAGCATCTGCTTTGTTTTCTTGGAATGCAACCGTAAGTGTGCAACCTGCCACACACCCACCCCCAGGCTGCAATACCATACTGCCAGCTTGCTTGCACTTGAAATTGGGCCTTTTAGGCATGTGGAGGCAGACGCCGGCCACCATGTCATGGCTGCATCGGCGGCCCTTTTATCCATACTCAGTCCCCAGCGGCCGGGTGTCCACGCTCGGTCCCCAGCCGCCTGGGGGAGTCCGGGTGTCCATAAACGGTCCCGAACCGCCCCGATTTCTCCGCGGAACATCCACACAGACTTTTCTTACACTGGCCTGCTTTAGGGCAACACTGGACGAGCCCACCAGAGAACCCGACTCCTCCGGTGGGCCCTGGCATCTCCATCAGGGGAGTTGTTTGTGCCAAGGTGAGGAGCATGATGATGATGATAGAAGTTAGCATCTGCTTTGTTTTCAAGGAATGCAAGAGCATGTATGTAGTAGCGGCTAGGCCTGAGGTGGTCAGCATTTTGGTGCATATCCTACCTCCTCCGAGGATTGCTGGATGTTTTCCTGCTACTATCCAAGTTCTATGACTCCCGTTAAAACAAAGCTTCAGTTGATAAATGATGGATGAGTTAGTGGCAAAGGAGAAAGAGCAGGAGGAACAGGGACCATTCAAATCAATATCAGGCCAGTCAACCACATATGTCTTGTAGGATATGTTTCTGTAACAAAAGGAGTGGTTCGGCTACACAGTTATAGGGCATACAGTGAGTGCAATGCCTACCAAAAATTTTGAGGCACTCCAATGCCCATTGGAAATGACATGGAGGTCAGAGGGCCTTAATTAAACCTTTTTTATCCATTTATAGCAACTGGGTCTCCTGTGCACTGTTGGCCTAAGCAGTGAAAGGAAGGCTTTCCAAAAATTAAGAGGAATTGCAATGCCCCTTGAAACAGACGTGGATTATAGCGTACTAAAAACCTTCTACCCATTATTGGGGAGTGTGTATCCCTTAGTTTTCACCTCTGCATTGAAAAGCAAAAGCTGACTAAAATTAGGAGGAAATGCAATGCCCGTTGGAAGAGTCGTGGAAATTAGAAGTAAGCTAATTAAAAACAACATTTCAATACCCCTTGGAAGAGACGTGGAGGTCACAGTAGCTTAACAAGACGGTTTTAATGCCCCTTGGAAGAGTGGTGGTAGTTACAGTGGAATAAAAAGACAATATCAATGCCCCGTGGAATAGAAGTTGAGGTCACAGTAGCTTAACAAGACAGTTTTAATGCCCCTTGGAAGAGTGGTGGAAGTTACAGTGAAATAAAAAGACAATATCAATGCCCCGTGGAATAGATGTTGAGGTCACAGTAGCTTAACAAGACGGTTTTAATGCATCTCGGAAGAGACGTGGAGGTCACAGTAGCTTAACAAGACGTTTTTAATGCCCCTTACAAGAGCCATGCAGGACAGCATATTACAAACATTAGTCCCATAATTGGGGAGTGGGTCTCCCATACTTTTTGCTTATGCCTTCCAAGCAAAAGCTTCCAAATATTAGGACGGAGCAACTAGCAATGCTTCTTACAAGAGCCATGCAGTACAACATATTACAAACATTAGTAACATTATTGGGGAGTGGGTCTCCCATAGTATATGCTCATGACTTCCAAGCAAAAGCTTCCAAAACTTTTGAGGAAATGCATTGACCGTTCGAAGAGTCGTGAAGGTCCCAGCAGCTTAACAAGACGGTTTTAATGCCCCTTACAAGAGAAGTGGAGGTCAGAGTGATATAACAAGACGCTTTGAATGCCCCTCAGTAGAGACGTGGAGGTCAGAGTGGTCTAACAAGATGCTTTTAATGCCCCTTATAAGAGACGTGGAGGTCAGAGTGGAATAACAAGACGCTTTTAATGCCCCTTACAAGAGACGTGGAGGTCAGTGTGGTATAGCAAGACGCTTTTAATTCCCCTTACAAGAGACGTGGAGGTCAGAGTGGAATAACAAGATGCTTTTAATGCCCATTACAAGAGACGTGGAGGCCAGAGTGGTATAACAAGATGCTTTTAATGCCCCTTTACAACAGACGTAGAGGATAGAGTGGTATAACAAGACGCTTTTAATGCCCCACAGAACAGACGTGGAGGTCAGAGTGGTATAACAAGACGGTTTTAATGTCCCCTTACAAGAGACGTGGAGGTCAGAGTGTTATAACAAGATGCTTTGAATGCCCCTCAGAAGAGACTTGGAGGTCAGAGTGGTATAACAAGACGCTTTTAATGCCCCTTACAAGAGACGTGGAGGTCAGAGTGGTATAACAAGATGCTTTAATTGCCCCTTACAAGGGACGTGGAGGTCAGAGTGTTATAACAAGATGCTTTTAATGCCACTCAGAAGAGACGTGGAGGTCAGAGTGGTATAACAAGACTCTTTTAATGCCCCTCAAAATAGACGTGGAGGTCAGAATGGTATAACAAGATGCTTTTAATGCCCCTTACAAGAGACGTGGAGGTCAAAGTGGTATAACAAGACGCTTTTAATGCCCCTCGGAAGAGACTTGGAGGTCAGAGTGGTATAACAAGATGGTTTTAATGCCCATTGCAAGAGACGTGGAGGTCAGAGTGGTTTAACAAGATGCTTTTAATGCCCCTTACAAGAGACGTGTAGGTCAGAGTGGTATAACAAGATGCTTTTAATGCCCCTCAGAAGAGACGTGGAGGTCAGAGTGGTATAACAAGACGCTTTTAATGCTCCTTACAAGAGACGTGGAGGTCAGAGTGGTATAACAAGATGCTTTTAATGTCCCTTTACAAGAGACGTAGAGGTCAGAGTAGTATAACAAGACGCTTTTAATGCCTCTTCTAAGAGACGTGGAGGTCAGAGTGTTATAACAAGATGCTTTTAATGCCCCTCAGAAGAGACGTGGAGGTCAGAGTGGTATAACAAGATGCTTTTAATGCCCCTCACAATAGACGTGGAGGCTAGAGTGGTATAACAAGACGCTTTTAATGCCCCTTACAAGAGACGTGGAGGTCAGAGTGGTATAACAAGACGATTTTAATGCCCCTCGGAAGAGACTTGGAGGTGAGATTGGTATAACAAGATGCATTTAATGCCCCTTACAAGAGACGTGGAGGTCAGAGTGGTAAAACAAGACGCTTTTAATGCCGCTTACAAGAGACGTGGAGGTCAGAGTGGTATAACAAGGCGCTTTTAATGCCCCTTACAAGAGACGTGGAGGTCAGAGTGGTATAACAAGACGCTTTTAATGCCCCTCAGAAGAGACGTGGAGGTCAGAGTGGAATAACAAGATGCTTTTAATGCCCCTTACAAGAGACGTGGAGGTAAGAGTGTTATAACAAGACGCTTTTAATGCCCCTCAGTAGAGACGTGGAGGTCAGAGTGGTATAACAAGATGCTTTTAATGCCCCTTTCCAGAGACGTGGAGGTCAGAGTGGTATAACAAGATGCTTTTAATGCCCCTTTACAAGAGACGTAGAGGTCAGAGTGGTATAACAAGACGCTTTTAATGACCCTCAGAAGAGACGTGGAGGTCAGAGTGGTATAACAAGACGGATTTAATGCCCCTCATAATAGACGTGGAGGTCAGAGTGGTATAACAAGACACTTTTAATGCCCCTTACAAGAGACGTGGAGGTCAGAGTGGTATAACAAGATGTTTTTAATGCCCCTTACAAGAGCCGTGGAGGTCAGAGTGGTATAACAAGACGCTTTTAATGCCCCTCAGAATAGACGTGGAGGTCAGAGTGGTATAGCAAGACGCTTTTAATGCCCCTTACAAGAAATGTGGAGGTCAGAGTGGTATAACAAGATGCTTTTAATGCTCCTTGGAAGACACTTGAAGGTCAGAGTGGTATAACAAGATGCTTTTAATGCGTCTTACAAGAGATGTGGACGTCAGAGTGGTATAACAAGACGCATTTAATGCCCCTTACAAGAGACATGGAGGTCAGATTGGTATAACAAGACACTTTTAATGCCCCTCAGAAGAGAAGTGGAGGTCAGAGTGGTATAACAAGATGCTTTTAATGCCCCTCACAAGAGACGTGGAGGTCAGAGTGGTATAACAAGACGCTTTTAATGCCCCTTTACAAGAGACGTAGAGGTCAGAGTGGTATAACAAGACGCTTTTAATTCCCCTTCCATGAGACGTGGAGGTCAGAGTGTTATAACAAGATGCGTTTAATGCCCCTCAGAAGAGACGTGGAGGTCAGAGTGGTATAACAAGATGCTTTGAATGCCCCTCGGAAGAGACAAGGAGGTCAAAGTGGTATAACAAGACGCTTTTATTGCCCCTCAGAAGAGACGTGGAGGTCAGAGTGGTATAACAAGATTCTTTTAATGTCCCTTACAAGAGACGTGGAGGTCAGAGTGGTATAACATAACGCTTTTAATGCCCCTTACAAGAGACGTGGAGGTCAGAGTGGTTTAACAAGATGCTTTTAATGCCCCTGTAAAAGAGACGTAGAGGTCAGAGTGGTATAACAAGACTCTTTTAATGCCCCTTACAAGAGACGTGGAGGTCAGTGTGGTATAACAAGACGCTTTTTTTGCCCCTTTACAAGAGACGTACAGGTCAGAGTGGTATAATAAGATGCTTTTAATGCCCCTTACAAGAGACGTGGCTGTCAGAGTGGCATAAAAAGACGCTATAAATGATCCTCAGAAGAGACGTGGAGGTCAGAGTGGTATAACAAGACGCTTTTAATGCCCCTTACAAGACACGTAGAGGTCAGAGTGTTATAACAAGACTCTTTGAATGCCCCTCAGTAGAGATGTGGAGGTCAGAGTGGTATAACAAGACGCTTTTAATGCCCCTTACAAGACACGTAGAGGTCAGAGTGTTATAACAAGACGCTTTGAATGCCCCTCAGTACAGACGTGGAGGTCAGAGTGGTATTACAAAATGCTTTTAATGCTCCTTACAAGAGACGTGGAGGTCAGAGTGGTATAACAAGACAATTTTAATGCCCCTCGGAAGAGACGTGGAGGTCAGTGTGGTATAACAAGACACTTTGAATGCCCATCAGTAGAGACGTGGAGGTCAGAGTGGTATAACAAGACGCTTTTAATGACCCCTTACAAGAGACGTGGAGGTCAGATTGGTATAACAAGACGCTTTTAATGCCCCTTTACAAGAGACGTAGAGGTCAGAGTGGTATAACAAGACACTTTTAATTCCCCTTCCATGAGACGTGGAGGTCACAGTGTTATAACAAGACACCTTTAATGCCCCTCAGAAGAGACGTGGAGGTCAGAGTGGTATAACAAGACGTTTTTAATGCCCCTTCACAAGAGACGTAGAGGATAGAGTGGTATAACAAGATGCTTTTAATGCGCCACTGAACAGACGTGGAGGTCAGAGTGGTATAACAAGACGTTTCTAATGCCCCTTACAAGAGACGTGGAGGTCAGAGTGTTATAACAAGACTCTTTGAATGCCCATCAGAAGAGACGTGGAGGTCAGAGTGGTATAACAAGACGTTTTTAATGCCCCTTACAAGAGACGTGGAGGTCAGAGTGGTATAACAAGACACTTTTAATGCCCCTTACAAGAGACGTGGAGGTCAGAGTGTTATAACAAGACGCTTTTAATGCCCCTCAGAAGAGACGTGGAGGTCAGAGTGGTATAACAAGATGCATTTAATGCCCCTCAGAATAGACGTGGAGGTCAGAGTGGTATAACAAGACACTTTTAATGCCCCTTACAAGAGACGTGGAGGTCAGAGTGGTATAACAAGATGCTTTTAATGCCCCTTACAAGAGCCGTGGAGGTCAGAGTGTTATAACAAGACGCTTTTAATGCCCTTCAGAAAAGACGTGGAGCTCAGAGAGGTATAACAAGACGCTTTTAATGCCCCTCAGAATAGATGTGGAGGTCAGAGTCGTATAACAAGATGCCTTTAATGCCTCTTACAAGAGACGTGGAGGTCAGAGTGGTATAACAAGACCCTTTTAATGCTCCTCGGAAGAGACTTGGAGGTCAGAGTGGTATAACAAGATGCTTTTAATGCCCCTTACAAGAGACGAGGAGGTCAGAGTTGTATAACAAGATGCTTTTAATGCCCCTTACAAGAGATGTGGAGGTCAGAGTTGTATAACACGATGCTTTTAATGCCCCTTTACAAGAGACGTAGACGTCAGAGTGGTATAAAAGGACGCTTTTAATGCCCCTTCCATGAGACCTGGAGGTCAGAGTGTTATAACAAGACGCTTTTAATGCCCCTTACATGAGACGTGGAGGACAGAGTGTTATAACAAGACGCTTAAATTGCCCCTCAGAAGATATGTGGAGGTCAGAGTGGTATAACAAGATGCTTTTAATGCCACTCAGAAGAGACATGGAGGTCAGATTGGTATAACAAGACGCTTTTAATGCCCCTCAGAATAGACGTAGAGGTCAGAGTGGTATAACAAGACGCTTTTAATGCCCCTTACAAGAGACATAGAGGTCAGAGTATTATAACAAGACGCTTTTAATGCCCCTCAGAAGAGACTTGGAGGTCAGAGTGGTATAACAAGATGCTTTTAATGCCCCTTACAAGAGACGTGGAGGTCAGAGTGGTGTAACAAAACACTTTTAATGCCACTCAGAAGAGATGTGGAGGTCAGAGTGGTCTAACAAGACACTTTTATTGCCCCTTACAAGAGACGTGGAGGTCAGAGTGGTATAACAAGACACTTTTAATGCCCCTCGGAAGAGACGTGGAGGTCAGAGTGGTATAACAAGACGCTTTGAATGCCCATCAGTAGAGACGTGGAGGTCAGAGTGGTATAACAAGACGCTTTTAATGCCCCTTACAAGAGACGTGGAGGTCAGATTGGTATAACAAGACGCTTTTAATGCCCCTTTACAAGAGACGTAGAGGTCAGAGTGGTATAAAAATACGCTTTTAATTCCCCTTCCATGAGACGTGGAGGTCAGAGTGTTATAACAAGACGCCTTTAATGCCCCTCAGAAGAGACGTGGAGGTCAGAGTGGTATAGCAAGACGCTTTTAATGCCCCTTACAAGAGATGTGGAGGTCAGAGTGGTATAACAAGATGCTTTTAATGCCGCTTACAAGAGACGTGGAGGACAGAGTGGTATAACAAGACGCTTTTAATGCCCCTTTACAAGAGACGTAGAGGATAGAGTGGTATAACAAGATGCTTTTAATGCGCCACTGAACAGACGTGGAGGTCAGAGTGGTATAACAAGACGTTTCTAATGCCCCTTACAAGAGACGTGAAGGTCAGAGTCTTATAACAAGACTCTTTGAATGCCCATCAGAAGAGACGTGGAGGTCAGAGTGGTATAACAAGATGCATTTAATGCCCCTCAGAATAGACGTGGAGGTCAGAGTGGTATAACAAGACACTTTTAATGCCCCTTACAAGAGACGTGGACGTCAGAGTGGTAGACGCTTTTAATGCCCCTTACAAGAGCCGTAGAGGTCAGAGTGTTATAACAAGACTCTTTTAATGCCCCTCAGAAAAGACGTGGAGGTCAGAGTGGTATAACAAGACGCTTTTAATGCCCCTCAAAATAGACGTGGAGGTCAGAGTCGTATAACAAGACGCCTTTAATGCCTCTTACAAGAGACGTGGAGGTCAGAGTGGTATAACAAGATGCTTTTAATGCCCCTTACAAGAGATGTGGAGGTCAGATTGGTATAACAAGACACTTTTAATGCCCCTCAGAAGAGACGTGGAGGTCAGAGTGGTATAACAAGATGCTTTTAATGCCCTTACAAGAGACATGGAGGTCAGAGTGGTATAACACGATGCTTTTAATGCCCCTTTACAAGAGACGTAGACGTCAGAGTGGTATAAAAGGACGCTTTTAATGCCCCTTCCATGAGACGTGGAGGTCAGAGTGTTATAACAAGACGCTTTTAATGCCCCTTACATGAGACGTGGAGGACAGAGTGTTATAACAAGACGCTTTTAATGTCCCTCAGAAGATACGTGGAGGTCAGAGTGGTATAACAAGATGCTTTAAATGCCCCTCAGAAGAGACGTGGAGGTCAGATTGGTATAACAAGACGCTTTTAATGCCCCTCAGAATAGACGTAGAGGTCAGAGTGGTATAACAAGACGTTTTTAATGCCCCTTTACAAGAGACGTAGAGGATAGAGTGGTATAACAAGATGCTTTTAATGCGCCACTGAACAGACGTGGAGGTCAGAGTGGTATAACAAGACGTTTCTAATGCCCCTTACAAGAGACGTGGAGGTCAGAGTGTTATAACAAGACTCTTTGAATGCCCATCAGAAGAGACGTGGAGGTCAGAGTGGTATAACAAGACGTTTTTAATGCCCCTTACAAGAGACGTGGAGGTCAGAGTGGTATAACAAGACACTTTTAATGCCCCTTACAAGAGACGTGGAGGTCAGAGTGTTATAACAAGACGCTTTTAATGCCCCTCAAAAGAGACGTGGAGGTCAGAGTGGTATAACAAGATGCATTTAATGCCCCTCAGAATAGACGTGGAGGTCAGAGTGGTATAACAAGACACTTTTAATGCCCCTTACAAGAGACGTGGAGGTCAGAGTGGTATAACAAGATGCTTTTAATGCCCCTTACAAGAGACGTGGAGGTCAGAGTGTTATAACAAGACGCTTTTAATGCCCCTCAGAAAAGACGTGGAGCTCAGAGAGGTATAACAAGACGCTTTTAATGCCCCTCAGAATAGACGTGGAGGTCAAAGTGGTATAGCAAGACGCTTTTAATGCCCCTTACAAGAAATGTGGAGGTCAGAGTGGTATAACAAGATGCTTTTAATGCTCCTTGGAAGACACTTGAAGGTCAGAGTGGTATAACAAGATGCTTTTAATGCGTCTTACAAGAGATGTGGACGTCAGAGTGGTATAACAAGACGCATTTAATGCCCCTTACAAGAGACATGGAGGTCAGATTGGTATAACAAGACACTTTTAATGCCCCTCAGAAGAGAAGTGGAGGTCAGAGTGGTATAACAAGATGCTTTTAATGCCCCTCACAAGAGACGTGGAGGTCAGAGTGGTATAACAAGACGCTTTTAATGCCCCTTTACAAGAGACGTAGAGGTCAGAGTGGTATAACAAGACGCTTTTAATTCCCCTTCCATGAGACGTGGAGGTCAGAGTGTTATAACAAGATGCGTTTAATGCCCCTCAGAAGAGACGTGGAGGTCAGAGTGGTATAACAAGATGCTTTGAATGCCCCTCGGAAGAGACAAGGAGGTCAAAGTGGTATAACAAGACGCTTTTATTGCCCCTCAGAAGAGACGTGGAGGTCAGAGTGGTATAACAAGATTCTTTTAATGCCCCTTACAAGAGACGTGGAGGTCAGAGTGGTATAACATAACGCTTTTAATGCCCCTTACAAGAGACGTGGAGGTCAGAGTGGTTTAACAAGATGCTTTTAATGCCCCTGTAAAAGAGACGTAGAGGTCAGAGTGGTATAACAAGACTCTTTTAATGCCCCTTACAAGAGACGTGGAGGTCAGTGTGGTATAACAAGACGCTTTTTTTGCCCCTTTACAAGAGACGTACAGGTCAGAGTGGTATAATAAGATGCTTTTAATGCCCCTTACAAGAGACGTGGCTATCAGAGTGGCATAAAAAGACGCTATAAATGATCCTCAGAAGAGACGTGGAGGTCAGAGTGGTATAACAAGACGCTTTTAATGCCCCTTACAAGACACGTAGAGGTCAGAGTGTTATAACAAGACTCTTTGAATGCCCCTCAGTAGAGATGTGGAGGTCAGAGTGGTATAACAAGACGCTTTTAATGCCCCTTACAAGACACGTAGAGGTCAGAGTGTTATAACAAGACGCTTTGAATACCCCTCAGTAGAGACGTGGAGGTCAGAGTGGTATTACAAAATGCTTTTAATGCTCCTTACAAGAGACGTGGAGGTCAGAGTGGTATAACAAGACAATTTTAATGCCCCTCGGAAGAGACGTGGAGGTCAGTGTGGTATAACAAGACACTTTGAATGCCCATCAGTAGAGACGTGGAGGTCAGAGTGGTATAACAAGACGCTTTTAATGACCCCTTACAAGAGACGTGGAGGTCAGATTGGTATAACAAGACGCTTTTAATGCCCCTTTACAAGAGACGTAGAGGTCAGAGTGGTATAACAAGACACTTTTAATTCCCCTTCCATGAGACGTGGAGGTCACAGTGTTATAACAAGACGCCTTTAATGCCCCTCAGAAGAGACGTGGAGGTCAGAGTGGTATAACAAGACGTTTTTAATGCCCCTTCACAAGAGACGTAGAGGATAGAGTGGTATAACAAGATGCTTTTAATGCGCCACTGAACAGACGTGGAGGTCAGAGTGGTATAACAAGACGTTTCTAATGCCCCTTACAAGAGACGTGGAGGTCAGAGTGTTATAACAAGACTCTTTGAATGCCCATCAGAAGAGACGTGGAGGTCAGATTGGTATAACAAGACGTTTTTAATGCCCCTTACAAGAGACGTGGAGGTCAGAGTGGTATAACAAGATGCTTTTAATGCCCCTTACAAGAGACGTGGAGGTCAGAGTGTTATAACAAGACGCTTTTAATGCCCCTCAGAAAAGACGTGGAGCTCAGAGAGGTATAACAAGACGCTTTTAATGCCCCTCAGAATAGACGTGGAGGTCAAAGTGGTATAGCAAGACGCTTTTAATGCCCCTTACAAGAAATGTGGAGGTCAGAGTGGTATAACAAGATGCTTTTAATGCTCCTTGGAAGACACTTGAAGGTCAGAGTGGTATAACAAGATGCTTTTAATGCGTCTTACAAGAGATGTGGACGTCAGAGTGGTATAACAAGACGCATTTAATGCCCCTTACAAGAGACATGGAGGTCAGATTGGTATAACAAGACACTTTTAATGCCCCTCAGAAGAGAAGTGGAGGTCAGAGTGGTATAACAAGATGCTTTTAATGCCCCTCACAAGAGACGTGGAGGTCAGAGTGGTATAACAAGACGCTTTTAATGCCCCTTTACAAGAGACGTAGAGGTCAGAGTGGTATAACAAGACGCTTTTAATTCCCCTTCCATGAGACGTGGAGGTCAGAGTGTTATAACAAGATGCGTTTAATGCCCCTCAGAAGAGACGTGGAGGTCAGAGTGGTATAACAAGATGCTTTGAATGCCCCTCGGAAGAGACAAGGAGGTCAAAGTGGTATAACAAGACGCTTTTATTGCCCCTCAGAAGAGACGTGGAGGTCAGAGTGGTATAACAAGATTCTTTTAATGCCCCTTACAAGAGACGTGGAGGTCAGAGTGGTATAACATAACGCTTTTAATGCCCCTTACAAGAGACGTGGAGGTCAGAGTGGTTTAACAAGATGCTTTTAATGCCCCTGTAAAAGAGACGTAGAGGTCAGAGTGGTATAACAAGACTCTTTTAATGCCCCTTACAAGAGACGTGGAGGTCAGTGTGGTATAACAAGACGCTTTTTTTGCCCCTTTACAAGAGACGTACAGGTCAGAGTGGTATAATAAGATGCTTTTAATGCCCCTTACAAGAGACGTGGCTATCAGAGTGGCATAAAAAGACGCTATAAATGATCCTCAGAAGAGACGTGGAGGTCAGAGTGGTATAACAAGACGCTTTTAATGCCCCTTACAAGACACGTAGAGGTCAGAGTGTTATAACAAGACTCTTTGAATGCCCCTCAGTAGAGATGTGGAGGTCAGAGTGGTATAACAAGACGCTTTTAATGCCCCTTACAAGACACGTAGAGGTCAGAGTGTTATAACAAGACGCTTTGAATACCCCTCAGTAGAGACGTGGAGGTCAGAGTGGTATTACAAAATGCTTTTAATGCTCCTTACAAGAGACGTGGAGGTCAGAGTGGTATAACAAGACAATTTTAATGCCCCTCGGAAGAGACGTGGAGGTCAGTGTGGTATAACAAGACACTTTGAATGCCCATCAGTAGAGACGTGGAGGTCAGAGTGGTATAACAAGACGCTTTTAATGACCCCTTACAAGAGACGTGGAGGTCAGATTGGTATAACAAGACGCTTTTAATGCCCCTTTACAAGAGACGTAGAGGTCAGAGTGGTATAACAAGACACTTTTAATTCCCCTTCCATGAGACGTGGAGGTCACAGTGTTATAACAAGACGCCTTTAATGCCCCTCAGAAGAGACGTGGAGGTCAGAGTGGTATAACAAGACGTTTTTAATGCCCCTTCACAAGAGACGTAGAGGATAGAGTGGTATAACAAGATGCTTTTAATGCGCCACTGAACAGACGTGGAGGTCAGAGTGGTATAACAAGACGTTTCTAATGCCCCTTACAAGAGACGTGGAGGTCAGAGTGTTATAACAAGACTCTTTGAATGCCCATCAGAAGAGACGTGGAGGTCAGATTGGTATAACAAGACGTTTTTAATGCCCCTCAGAAGAGACGTGGAGGTCAGAGTGGTATAACAAGATGCATTTAATGCCCCTCAGAATAGACGTGGAGGTCAGAGTGGTATAACAAGACACTTTTAATGCCCCTTACAAGAGACGTGGAGGTCAGAGTGGTATAACAAGATGCTTTTAATGCCCCTTACAAGAGCCGTGGAGGTCAGAGTGTTATAACAAGACGCTTTTAATGCCCTTCAGAAAAGACGTGGAGCTCAGAGAGGTATAACAAGACGCTTTTAATGCCCCTCAGAATAGACGTGGAGGTCAGAGTCGTATAACAAGATGCCTTTAATGCCTCTTACAAGAGACGTGGAGGTCAGAGTGGTATAACAAGACGCTTTTAATGCTCCTCGGAAGAGACTTGGAGGTCAGAGTGGTATAACAAGATGCTTTTAATGCCCCTTACAAGAGACCAGGAGGTCAGAGTTGTATAACAAGATGCTTTTAATGCCCCTTACAAGAGATGTGGAGGTCAGAGTTGTATAACACGATGCTTTTAATGCCCCTTTACATGAGACGTAGACGTCAGAGTGGTATAAAAGGACGCTTTTAATGCCCCTTCCATGAGACGTGGAGGTCAGAGTGTTATAACAAGACGCTTTTAATGCCCCTTACATGAGACGTGGAGGACAGAGTGTTATAACAAGACGCTTAAATTGCCCCTCAGAAGATATGTGGAGGTCAGAGTGGTATAACAAGATGCTTTTAATGCCACTCAGAAGAGACATGGAGGTCAGATTGGTATAACAAGACGCTTTTAATGCCCCTCAGAATAGACGTAGAGGTCAGAGTGGTATAACAAGACGCTTTTAATGCCCCTTACAAGAGACATAGAGGTCAGAGTATTATAACAAGACGCTTTTAATGCCCCTCAGAAGAGACTTGGAGGTCAGAGTGGTACAACAAGATTCTTTTAATGCCCCTTGCAAGAGACGTGGAGGTCAGAGTGGTGTAACAAAACACTTTTAATGCCACTCAGAAGAGATGTGGAGGTCAGAGTGGTCTAACAAGACACTTTTATTGCCCCTTACAAGAGACGTGGAGGTCAGAGTCGTATAACAAGACACTTTTAATGCCCCTCGGAAGAGACGTGGAGGTCAGAGTGGTATAACAAGACGCTTTGAATGCCCATCAGTAGAGACGTGGAGGTCAGAGTGGTATAACAAGACGCTTTTAATGCCCCTTACAAGAGACGTGGAGGTCAGATTGGTATAACAAGACGCTTTTAATGCCCCTTTACAAGAGACGTAGAGGTCAGAGTGGTATAAAAATACGCTTTTAATTCCCCTTCCATGAGACGTGGAGGTCAGAGTGTTATAACAAGACGCCTTTAATGCCCCTCAGAAGAGACGTGGAGGTCAGAGTGGTATAGCAAGACGCTTTTAATGCCCCTTACAAGAGATGTGGAGGTCAGAGTGGTATAACAAGATGCTTTTAATGCCGCTTACAAGAGACGTGGAGGACAGAGTGGTATAACAAGACGCTTTTAATGCCCCTTTACAAGAGACGTAGAGGATAGAGTGGTATAACAAGATGCTTTTAATGCGCCACTGAACAGACGTGGAGGTCAGAGTGGTATAACAATACGTTTCTAATGCCCCTTACAAGAGACGTGAAGGTCAGAGTCTTATAACAAGACTCTTTGAATGCCCATCAGAAGAGACGTGCAGGTCAGAGTGGTATAACAAGATGCTTTAAATGCCCCTCAGAAGAGACGTGGAGGTCAGATTGGTATAACAAGACGCTTTTAATGCCCCTCAGAATAGACTTAGAGGTCAGAGTGGTATAACAAGACGTTTTTAATGCCCCTTTACAAGAGACGTAGAGGATAGAGTGGTATAACAAGATGCTTTTAATGCGCCACTGAACAGACGTGGAGGTCAGAGTGGTATAACAAGACGTTTCTAATGCCCCTTACAAGAGACGTGGAGGTCAGAGTGTTATAACAAGACTCTTTGAATGCCCATCAGAAGAGACGTGGAGGTCAGAGTGGTATAACAAGACGTTTTTAATGCCCCTTACAAGAGACGTGAAGGTCAGAGTGGTATAACAAGACACTTTTAATGCCCCTTACAAGAGACGTGGAGGTCAGAGTGTTATAACAAGACGCTTTTAATGCCCCTCAAAAGAGACGTGGAGGTCAGAGTGGTATAACAAGATGCATTTAATGCCCCTCAGAATAGACGTGGAGGTCAGAGTGGTATAACAAGACACTTTTAATGCCCCTTACAAGAGACGTGGAGGTCAGAGTGGTATAACAAGATGCTTTTAATGCCCCTTACAAGAGCCGTGGAGGTCAGAGTGTTATAACAAGACGCTTTTAATGCCCCTCAGAAAAGACGTGGAGCTCAGAGAGGTATAACAAGACGCTTTTAATGCCCCTCAGAATAGACGTGGAGGTCAGAGTGGTATAGCAAGACGCTTTTAATGCCCCTTACAAGAAATGTGGAGGTCAGAGTGGTATAACAAGATGCTTTTAATGCTCCTCGGAAGAGACTTGGAGGTCAGAGTGGTATAACAAGATGCCTTTAATGCCCCTTACAAGAGACGAGGAGGTCAGAGTTGTATAACAAGACGCATTTAATGCACCTTACAAGATACATGGAGGTCAGATTGGTATAACAAGACACTTTTAATGCCCCTCAGAAGAGAAGTGGAGGTCAGAGTGGTATAACAAGATGCTTTTAATGCCCCTCACAAGAGACGTGGAGGTCAGAGTGGTATAACAAGACGCTTTTAATGCCCCTTTACAAGAGACGTAGAGGTCAGAGTGGTATAACAAGACGCTTTTAATTCCCCTTCCATGAGACGTGGAGGTCAGAGTGTTATAACAAGATGCGTTTAATGCCCCTCAGAAGAGACGTGGAGGTCAGAGTGGTATAACAAGATGCTTTGAATGCCCCTCGGAAGAGACAAGGAGGTCAAAGTGGTATAACAAGACGCGTTTATTGCCCCTCAGAAGAGACGTGGAGGTCAGAGTGGTATAACAAGATTCTTTTAATGCCCCTTACAAGAGACGTGGAGGTCAGAGTGGTAAAACATAACGCTTTTAATGCCCCTTACAAGAGACGTGGAGGTCAGAGTGGTTTAACAAGATGCTTTTAATGCCCCTGTAAAAGAGACGTAGAGGTCAGAGTGGTATAACAAGACTCTTTTAATGCCCCTTACAAGAGACGTGGAGGTCAGTGTGGTATAACAAGACGCTTTTTTTGCCCCTTTACAAGAGACGTACAGGTCAGAGTGGTATAATAAGATGCTTTTAATGCCCCTTACAAGAGACGTGGCTGTCAGAGTGGCATAAAAAGACGCTATAAATGATCCTCAGAAGAGACGTGGAGGTCAGAGTGGTATAACAAGACGCTTTTAATGCCCCTTACAAGACACGTAGAGGTCAGAGTGTTATAACAAGACTCTTTGAATGCCCCTCAGTAGAGATGTGGAGGTCAGAGTGGTATAACAAGACGCTTTTAATGCCCCTTACAAGACACGTAGAGGTCAGAGTGTTATAACAAGACGCTTTGAATGCCCCTCAGTACAGACGTGGAGGTCAGAGTGGTATTACAAAATGCTTTTAATGCTCCTTACAAGAGACGTGGAGGTCAGAGTGGTATAACAAGACAATTTTAATGCCCCTCGGAAGAGACGTGGAGGTCAGTGTGGTATAACAAGACACTTTGAATGCCCATCAGTAGAGACGTGGAGGTCAGAGTGGTATAACAAGACGCTTTTAATGACCCCTTACAAGAGACGTGGAGGTCAGATTGGTATAACAAGACGCTTTTAATGCCCCTTTACAAGAGACGTAGAGGTCAGAGTGGTATAACAAGACACTTTTAATTCCCCTTCCATGAGACGTGGAGGTCACAGTGTTATAACAAGACGCCTTTAATGCCCCTCAGAAGAGACGTGGAGGTCAGAGTGGTATAACAAGACGTTTTTAATGCCCCTTCACAAGAGACGTAGAGGATAGAGTGGTATAACAAGATGCTTTTAATGCGCCACTGAACAGACGTGGAGGTCAGAGTGGTATAACAAGACGTTTCTAATGCCCCTTACAAGAGACGTGGAGGTCAGAGTGTTATAACAAGACTCTTTGAATGCCCATCAGAAGAGACGTGGAGGTCAGAGTGGTATAACAAGACGTATTTAATGCCCCTTACAAGAGACGTGGAGGTCAGAGTGGTATAACAAGACACTTTTAATGCCCCTTACAAGAGACGTGGAGGTCAGAGTGTTATAACAAGACGCTTTTAATGCCCCTCAGAAGAGACGTGGAGGTCAGAGTGGTATAACAAGATGCATTTAATGCCCCTCAGAATAGACGTGGAGGTCAGAGTGGTATAACAAGACACTTTTAATGCCCCTTACAAGAGACGTGGAGGTCAGAGTGGTATAACAAGATGCTTTTAATGCCCCTTACAAGAGCCGTGGAGGTCAGAGTGTTATAACAAGACGCTTTTAATGCCCTTCAGAAAAGACGTGGAGCTCAGAGAGGTATAACAAGACGCTTTTAATGCCCCTCAGAATAGACGTGGAGGTCAGAGTCGTATAACAAGATGCCTTTAATGCCTCTTACAAGAGACGTGGAGGTCAGAGTGGTATAACAAGACGCTTTTAATGCTCCTCGGAAGAGACTTGGAGGTCAGAGTGGTATAACAAGATGCTTTTAATGCCCCTTACAAGAGACGAGGAGGTCAGAGTTGTATAACAAGATGCTTTTAATGCCCCTTACAAGAGATGTGGAGGTCAGAGTTGTATAACACGATGCTTTTAATGCCCCTTTACATGAGACGTAGACGTCAGAGTGGTATAAAAGGACGCTTTTAATGCCCCTTCCATGAGACGTGGAGGTCAGAGTGTTATAACAAGACGCTTTTAATGCCCCTTACATGAGACGTGGAGGACAGAGTGTTATAACAAGACGCTTAAATTGCCCCTCAGAAGATATGTGGAGGTCAGAGTGGTATAACAAGATGCTTTTAATGCCACTCAGAAGAGACATGGAGGTCAGATTGGTATAACAAGACGCTTTTAATGCCCCTCAGAATAGACGTAGAGGTCAGAGTGGTATAACAAGACGCTTTTAATGCCCCTTACAAGAGACATAGAGGTCAGAGTATTATAACAAGACGCTTTTAATGCCCCTCAGAAGAGACTTGGAGGTCAGAGTGGTATAACAAGATGCTTTTAATGCCCCTTACAAGAGACGTGGAGGTCAGAGTGGTGTAACAAAACACTTTTAATGCCACTCAGAAGAGATGTGGAGGTCAGAGTGGTCTAACAAGACACTTTTATTGCCCCTTACAAGAGACGTGGAGGTCAGAGTGGTATAACAAGACACTTTTAATGCCCCTCGGAAGAGACGTGGAGGTCAGAGTGGTATAACAAGACGCTTTGAATGCCCATCAGTAGAGACGTGGAGGTCAGAGTGGTATAACAAGACGCTTTTAATGCCCCTTACAAGAGACGTGGAGGTCAGATTGGTATAACAAGACGCTTTTAATGCCCCTTTACAAGAGACGTAGAGGTCAGAGTGGTATAAAAATACGCTTTTAATTCCCCTTCCATGAGACGTGGAGGTCAGAGTGTTATAACAAGACGCCTTTAATGCCCCTCAGAAGAGACGTGGAGGTCAGAGTGGTATAGCAAGACGCTTTTAATGCCCCTTACAAGAGATGTGGAGGTCAGAGTGGTATAACAAGATGCTTTTAATGCCGCTTACAAGAGACGTGGAGGACAGAGTGGTATAACAAGACGCTTTTAATGCCCCTTTACAAGAGACGTAGAGGATAGAGTGGTATAACAAGATGCTTTTAATGCGCCACTGAACAGACGTGGAGGTCAGAGTGGTATAACAAGACGTTTCTAATGCCCCTTACAAGAGACGTGAAGGTCAGAGTCTTATAACAAGACTCTTTGAATGCCCATCAGAAGAGACGTGGAGGTCAGAGTGGTATAACAAGATGCATTTAATGCCCCTCAGAATAGACGTGGAGGTCAGAGTGGTATAACAAGACACTTTTAATGCCCCTTACAAGAGACGTGGACGTCAGAGTGGTAGACGCTTTTAATGCCCCTTACAAGAGCCGTAGAGGTCAGAGTGTTATAACAAGACTCTTTTAATGCCCCTCAGAAAAGACGTGGAGGTCAGAGTGGTATAACAAGACGCTTTTAATGCCCCTCAAAATAGACGTGGAGGTCAGAGTCGTATAACAAGATGCCTTTAATGCCTCTTACAAGAGACGTGGAGGTCAGAGTGGTATAACAAGATGCTTTTAATGCCCCTTACAAGAGATGTGGAGGTCAGATTGGTATAACAAGACACTTTTAATGCCCCTCAGAAGAGACGTGGAGGTCAGAGTGGTATAACAAGATGCTTTTAATGCCCTTACAAGAGACATGGAGGTCAGAGTGGTATAACACGATGCTTTTAATGCCCCTTTACAAGAGACGTAGACGTCAGAGTGGTATAAAAGGACGCTTTTAATGCCCCTTCCATGAGACGTGGAGGTCAGAGTGTTATAACAAGACGCTTTTAATGCCCCTTACATGAGACGTGGAGGACAGAGTGTTATAACAAGACGCTTTTAATGTCCCTCAGAAGATACGTGGAGGTCAGAGTGGTATAACAAGATGCTTTAAATGCCCCTCAGAAGAGACGTGGAGGTCAGATTGGTATAACAAGACGCTTTTAATGCCCCTCAGAATAGACGTAGAGGTCAGAGTGGTATAACAAGACGTTTTTAATGCCCCTTTACAAGAGACGTAGAGGATAGAGTGGTATAACAAGATGCTTTTAATGCGCCACTGAACAGACGTGGAGGTCAGAGTGGTATAACAAGACGTTTCTAATGCCCCTTACAAGAGACGTGGAGGTCAGATTGGTATAACAAGACGCTTTTAATGCCCCTCAGAATAGACGTAGAGGTCAGAGTGGTATAACAAGACGCTTTTAATGCCCCTCGGAAGAGACTTGGAGGTCAGAGTGGTATAACAAGATGCTTTTAATGCCCCTTACAAGAGACGTGGAGGTCAACGTGGTGTAACAAAACACTTTTAATGCCACTCAGAAGAGATGTGGAGGTCAGAGTGGTCTAACAAGACACTTTTATTGCCCCTTACAAGAGACGTGGAGGTCACAGTGGTATAACAAGACGCTTTTAATGCCCCTTCCAAGAGACGTGGAGGTCAAAGTGTTATAACAAGACGCTTTTATTGCCCCTCAGAAGAGACGTGGAGGTCAGAGTGGTATAACAAGATGCTTTGAATGCCCCTCGGAAGAGACATGGAGGTCAGAGTGGTATAACAAGAGGCTTTTAATGCCCCTTACAAAAGACGTGGAGGTCAGAGTGTTATAACAAGACGCTTTTAATGCCCCTCAGAAGAGACGTGGAGGTCAGAGTGGTATAACAAGATGCTTTTAATGCCCCTCAGGAGAGACGTGGAGGTCAGAGTGGTATAACAAGACTCTTTTAATGCCCCTTACAAGAGACGTGGAGGTCAGAGTGGTATAAGAAGACGCTTTTAATGCCCCTTACAAGAGACTTGGAGGTCAGAGTGGTATAACAAGACGCTTTTAATGCCCCTTTACAAGAGACGTAGAGGTCAGAGTGGTATAACAAGACGCTTTTAGTGCCCCTTTACAAGAGATGTAGAGGTCAGAGTGGTATAACAAGACGCTTTTAGTGCCCCTTTACAAGAGATGTAGAGGTCAGAGTGGTATAACAAGACGCTTTTAATGCCCCTCAGAAGAGACGTGGAGGTCAGAGTGGTATAACATTATGCTTTTAATGCCCCTTACAAGAGACTTGGAGGTCAGAGTGGTTTAACAAGACGCTTTTAATGCCCCTGTACAAGAGACGTAGAGGTCAGAGTGGTATAACGAGACGCTTTTAATGCCCCTTACAAGAGACGTGGAGGTCAGAGTGGTATAACAAGATGCTATTAATGCCCCTCAGAAGAGACGTGGCTCTCAGAGTGGTATAAAAAATGCTTTTAATGCCCTTTCCAAGAGACGTGGAGCTCAGAGTAGTATAACAAGACGCTTTTAATGCCCCTCGGTAGAGACGTGGAGGTTAGATTGGTATAACAAGACGCTTTTAATGCTCCTTACATGAGACGTGGAGGTTAGAGTGGTATAACAAGATGCTTTTAATGCCCCTTACAAGAGACGTGGAGGTCACAGTGGTATAACAAGACGCTTTTAATGCCCCTTACAAGAGACGTGGAGGTCAGAGTGTTATAACAAGACGCTTTTAATGCCTCTTACATGAGACATGGAGGACAGAGTGTTATAACAAGACGCTTTTAATGTCCCTCAGAAGATACGTGGAGGTCAGAGTGGTATAACAAGATGCTTTTAATGCCCCTCAGAAGAGACGTGGAGGTCAGATTGGTATAACAAGACGCTTTTAATGCCCCTCAGAATAGACGTAGAGGTCAGAGTGGTATAACAAGACGCTTTTAATGCCCCTCGGAAGAGACTTGGAGGTCAGAGTGGTATAACAAGATGCTTTTAATGCCCCATACAAGAGACGTGGAGGTCAGAGTGGTGTAACAAAACACTTTAATGCCACTCAGAAGAGATGTGGAGGTCAGAGTGGTCTAACAAGACACTTTTATTGCCCCTTACAAGAGACGTGGAGGTCACAGTGGTATAACAAGACGCTTTTAATGCCCCTTCCAAGAGACGTGGAGGTCAAAGTGTTATAACAAGACGCTTTTATTGCCCCTCAGAAGAGACGTGGAGGTCAGAGTGGTATAACAAGATGCTTTGAATGCCCCTCGGAAGAGACATGGAGGTCAGAGTGGTATAACAAGAGGCTTTTAATGCCCCTTACAAAAGACGTGGAGGTCAGAGTGTTATAACAAGACGCTTTTAATGCCCCTCAGAAGAGACGTGGAGGTCAGAGTGGTATAACAAGATGCTTTTAATGCCCCTCAGGAGAGACGTGGAGGTCAGAGTGGTATAACAAGACTCTTTTAATGCCCCTTACAAGAGACGTGGAGGTCAGAGTGGTATAAGAAGACGCTTTTAATGCCCCTTACAAGAGACTTGGAGGTCAGAGTGGTATAACAAGACGCTTTTAATGCCCCTTTACAAGAGACGTAGAGGTCAGAGTGGTATAACAAGACGCTTTTAGTGCCCCTTTACAAGAGATGTAGAGGTCAGAGTGGTATAACAAGACGCTTTTAGTGCCCCTTTACAAGAGATGTAGAGGTCAGAGTGGTATAACAAGACGCTTTTAATGCCCCTCAGAAGAGACGTGGAGGTCAGAGTGGTATAACATTATGCTTTTAATGCCCCTTACAAGAGACTTGGAGGTCAGAGTGGTTTAACAAGACGCTTTTAATGCCCCTGTACAAGAGACGTAGAGGTCAGAGTGGTATAACGAGACGCTTTTAATGCCCCTTACAAGAGACGTGGAGGTCAGAGTGGTATAACAAGATGCTATTAATGCCCCTCAGAAGAGACGTGGCTCTCAGAGTGGTATAAAAAATGCTTTTAATGCCCTTTCCAAGAGACGTGGAGCTCAGAGTAGTATAACAAGACGCTTTTAATGCCCCTCGGTAGAGACGTGGAGGTTAGATTGGTATAACAAGACGCTTTTAATGCTCCTTACATGAGACGTGGAGGTTAGAGTGGTATAACAAGATGCTTTTAATGCCCCTTACAAGAGACGTGGAGGTCACAGTGGTATAACAAGACGCTTTTAATGCCCCTTACAAGAGAAGTGGAGGTCAGAGTGTTATAACAAGACACTTTTAATGCCTCTCAGAAGAGACATGGAGGTCAGAGCGGTATAACAAGATGCTTTGAATGCCCCTCGGAAGAGACATGGAGGTCAGAGTGGTATAACAAGATTCGTTTAATGCCCCTTACCAGAGACGTGGAGGTCAGAGTGGTATAACAAGAGGCTTTTAATGCCCCTTACAAAAGACGTGGAGGTCAGAGTGTTATAAAAAGACGCTTTTAACGCCCCTCAGAAGAGACGTGGAGGTCAGAGTGGTATAAGAAGATGCTTTTAATGCCCCTCAGGAGAGACGTGGAGGTCAGAGTGGTATAACAAGACGCTCTTAAAGCCCCTCAGAAGAGACTTGGAGGTCAGCGTGGTATAACAAGATGCTTTAAATGCCCCTTGCAAGAGACGTGTAGGTCAGAGTGGTATAACAAGACGCTTTTAATGCCCCTTACAAGAGACGTGGAGGTCAGAGTGGTATAACAAGATGCTTTTAATGCCCCTCAGAAGAGACGTGGGGGTCAGAGTGGTATAACAAGATGCTTTTAATGCCCTTTACAAGAGATGTGGAGGTTAGAGTGGTATTACAAGACGCTTTAATGCCCCTTTACAAGAGACGTAGAGTTCAGAGTGCTATAACAAGACGCTTTTAATGACCCTTTCAAGAGACATGGAGGTCAGAGTGTTATAACAAGATGCTTTTAATGCCCCTCAGAAGAGACGTGGAGGTCTGAGTGGTATAACAAGATGCTTTTAAAGCCCCTTTCCAGAGACGTGGAGGTCAGAGTGGTATAACAAGACGCTGTTAATGCCCCTTACAAGAGACGTGGAGATCAGAGTTTTATAACAAGACGCTTTTAATGCCCCTCAGAAGAGGCGGGGAGGTCAGCGTGGTATAACAAGACGCATTTAATGCCCCTCAGAATAGACGTGGAGGTCAGAGTGGTATAACAAGACACTTTTAATGCCCCTTACAAGAGACGTGGAGGTAAGAGTGGTATAACAAGACGCTTTTAATGCCCCTTACAAGAGCCATGGAGGTCAGAGTGTTATAACAAGACGCTTTTAATGTCCCTCAGAAAAGACGAGGAGGTCAGAGTGGCATAACAAGACACTTTTAATGCCACTCAGAATTGACGGGGAGGTCAGAGTCGTATAACAAGATGCCTTTACTGCCCCTTACAAGAGACGTGGAGGTCAGAATGGTATAACAAGACGCTTTTAATGCTCCTTGGAAGAGACTTGGAGGTCAGAGTGGTATAACAAGATGCTTTTAATGCCCCTTACTAGAGACGTGGTGGTCAGAGTGGTATAACAAGACGCTTTTAATGCCCCTTACAAGAGAAGTGGAGGTCAGATTGGTATAGCAAGACACTTTTAATGCCCCTCAGAAGAGACGTGGAGGTCAGAGTGGTATAACAAGATGCTTTTAATGCCCCTTACAAGAGACGTGGAGGTCAGAGTGGTATAACAAGACGCTTTTAATGCCCCTTTACAAGAGACCTAGAGGTCAGAGTGGTATAACAAGACGCTTTTAATGCTCCTTCCATGAGACGTGGAGGACAGAGTGTTATAACAAGACGCTTTTAATGCCCCTCAGAAGAAACGTGGAGTTCAGAGTGGTATAACAAAATGCTTTGAATACCCCTCGGAAGAGACGTGGAGGTCAGAGTGGTATAACAAGATGCTTTTAATTCCCCTTACCAGAGACGTGGAAGTCAGAGTGGTATTACAAGACGCTTTTAATGCCCCTTACAAGAGACGTGGAGGTCAGAGTGGTATAACAAGATGCTTTTAATGCCCCTCAGAAGAGACGTGGAGGTCAGTTTTGTATAACAAGGCGCTTTTAATGCCCCTCAGAATAGACGTGGAGGTCAGAGTTGTATAACAAGACGCTTTTAATGCCCCTTACAAGAGACATAGAGGTCAGAGTAGTATAACAAGATGCTTTTAATGCCCCTCGGAAGAGACTTGGAGGTCAGAGTGATATAACAAGATGCTTTTAATGCCCCTTACAAGAGACGTGGAGGTCAGAGTGGTATAACAAAACGCTTTTAATGCCACTCAGAAGAGATGTGGAGGTCAGAGTGGTCTAACAAGACACTTTTAATGCCCCTTACAAGAGCCGTGGAAGTCAGAGTGGTATAACAAGATGCTTTTAATGCCCCTTTACAACAGACGTAGAGGTCACAGTGGTAAAACAAGATGCTTTTAACGCCCCTTCCAGGAGACGTGGAGGTCAGAGTGTTATAACAAGATGCTTTCAATGCCCCTCAGAAGAGACGTGGAGGTCAGAGTGGTATAACAAGATGCTTTGAATGCCCCTCGGAAGAGACATGGAGGTCAGAGTGGTATAACAAGAACCGTTTAATGCCCCTTACCAGAGACGTGGAGGTCAGAGTGGTATAGCAAGAGGCTTTTAATGCCCCTTACAAAAGACGTGGAGGTCAGAGTGTTATAACAAGACGCTTTTAATGCTCCTCAGAAGAGACGTGGAGGACAGAGTGGTATAACAAGACGCTATTAGTGCCCCTCAGGAGAAACGTGGATGTCAGAGTGGTATAACAAGACGATTTTAATGCCCCTTTACTAGAGACGCAGAGGTCAGAGTGGTATAACAAGACGCTTTTAATGCCCCTCAGAAGAGACGTGGAGGTCAGAGTGGTATAACAAGACGCTTTTAATGCCCCTTACAAGAGACGTGGAGGTCAGAGGGGTTTAAAAAGACGCTTTTAATGCCCCTGTACAAGAGACGTAGAGGTCAGAGTGGTATAACGAGATGCTTTTAATGCCCTTTACAAGAGACGTGGAGGTCAGAGTGGTATAACAAGACGCTTTTAATGCCCCTGTACAAGAGACGTAGAGGTCAGAGTGGTATAACGAGATGCTTTTAATGCCCCTTAAAAGAGACGTGGAGGTCAGAGTGGTATAACAAGATGCTTTTAATGCCCCTCAGAAGAGGCGTGGAGGTCAGCGTGGTATAACAAGACGCTTTTAATGCCCCTCAGAAGAGACGTGGAGGTCAGAGTGGTATAACAAGACGCTTTCAATGCCCCTTACAAGAGACGTGGAGGTCAGAGTGGTTTAACAAGATGCTTTTAGTGCCCCTGTACAAGAGACGTAGAGGTCAGAGTCGTATAACGAGACGCTTTTAATTCCCCTTACAAGAGACGTGGAGGTCAGAGTGGTATAACAAGACGCTTTTAATGCCCCTTTACAGGAGACGTACAGGTCAGTGTGGTATAAGAAGATGCTTTTATTGCCCCTTACAAGAGACGTGGAGGTAAGAGTGGTATAACAAGATGCTATTAATGCAACTCAGAAGAGACATGGAGGTCAGAGTGTTATAACAAGATGCTTTGAATGCCCCTCAGTAGAGACGTGGAGGTCAGAATGGTATAACAAGACGCTTTTAATGCTCCTTACAAGAGACGTGAAGGTCAGAGTGGTATAACAAGACACTTTTAATGCCCCTTGCAAGAGACGTGGAGGTCAGAGTGGTATAACAAGACACTTTTAATGCCCCTCAGAAGAGACTTGGAGGTCAGAGTGGTATAACAAGATGCTTTTAATGCCCCTTACAAGAGACGTGGAGGTCAGAGTGGTATAACAAGACACTTTTAATGCCCCTTACAAGAGACGTGGAGGTCAGAGTGGTATAACATGACGCTTTTAATGCCCTTTACAAGAGATGTGGAGGTCAGAGTGTTATAACAAGACGCTTTTAATGCCCCTCAGAAAAGACGTGGAGCTCAGAGAGGTATAACAAGACGCTTTTAATGCCCCTCAGAATAGACGTGGAGGTCAGAGTCGTATAACAAGATGCCTTTAATGCCTCTTACAAGAGACGTGGAGGTCAGAGTGGTATAACAAGACGCTTTTAATGCTCCTCGGAAGAGACTTGGAGGTCAGAGTGGTATAACAAGATGCTTTTAATGCCCCTTACAAGAGACGAGGAGGTCAGAGTTGTATAACAAGATGCTTTTAATGCCCCTTACAAGAGATGTGGAGGTCAGAGTTGTATAACACGATGCTTTTAATGCCCCTTTACAAGAGACGTAGACGTCAGAGTGGTATAAAAGGACGCTTTTAATGCCCCTTCCATGAGACGTGGAGGTCAGAGTGTTATAACCCGTGGCCCGTGGTAAGCTACATATATACCAATCAGCTCAACAAAGGGCATGCCACACCCTTAAATTGCACAGAATGCAAACAAGACAAAAAACCAGACAATGTGAACTGAGGTCTAAGATGGCAGACATACAAGAAACAGAGGCATGTTCACACTAGCAAAAAAGAAGCAAGACAAAAATATATCTCATACCCTACCATAATTATATATAAATGTAAAGCAAAATTGCATAATAAATATAGGGTACTTAGTGAACTATTTTTGATCAAAAAAAGTATACAAGCCGTCCCACCAGCGGCAAGGTGACCCTAAATTGGGACGGTACCTATACTGCCTATATTAAAAACCTTACTGTATATCAAAGTTGAAGTAATGCATATAAAAGGGTAGACAAATAGGACCGGGTCCCAACTCCAGACCACCTAGGCCCGTGGTAAGCTACATATATACCAATCAGCTCAACAAAGGGCATGCCACACCCTTAAATTGCACAGAATGCAAACAAGACAAAAAACCAGACAATGTGAACTGAGGTCTAAGATGGCAGACATACAAGAAACAGAGGCATGTTCACACTAGCAAAAAAGAAGCAAGACAAAAATATATCTCATACCCTACCATAATTATATATAAATGTAAAGCAAAATTGCATAATAAATATAGGGTACTTAGTGAACTATTTTTGATCAAAAAAAGTATACAAGCCGTCCCACCAGCGGCAAGGTGACCCTAAATTGGGACGGTACCTATACTGCCTATATTAAAAACCTTACTGTATATCAAAGTTGAAGTAATGCATATAAAAGGGTAGACAAATAGGACCGGGTCCCAACTCCAGACCACCTAGGCCCGTGGTAAGCTACATATATACCAATCAGCTCAACAAAGGGCATGCCACACCCTTAAATTGCACAGAATGCAAACAAGACAAAAAACCAGACAATGTGAACTGAGGTCTAAGATGGCAGACATACAAGAAACAGAGGCATGTTCACACTAGCAAAAAAGAAGCAAGACAAAAATATATCTCATACCCTACCATAATTATATATAAATGTAAAGCAAAATTGCATAATAAATATAGGGTACTTAGTGAACTATTTTTGATCAAAAAAAGTATACAAGCCGTCCCACCAGCGGCAAGGTGACCCTAAATTGGGACGGTACCTATACTGCCTATATTAAAAACCTTACTGTATATCAAAGTTGAAGTAATGCATATAAAAGGGTAGACAAATAGGACCGGGTCCCAACTCCAGACCACCTAGGCCCGTGGTAAGCTACATATATACCAATCAGCTCAACAAAGGGCATGCCACACCCTTAAATTGCACAGAATGCAAACAAGACAAAAAACCAGACAATGTGAACTGAGGTCTAAGATGGCAGACATACAAGAAACAGAGGCATGTTCACACTAGCAAAAAAGAAGCAAGACAAAAATATATCTCATACCCTACCATAATTATATATAAATGTAAAGCAAAATTGCATAATAAATATAGGGTACTTAGTGAACTATTTTTGATCAAAAAAAGTATACAAGCCGTCCCACCAGCGGCAAGGTGACCCTAAATTGGGACGGTACCTATACTGCCTATATTAAAAACCTTACTGTATATCAAAGTTGAAGTAATGCATATAAAAGGGTAGACAAATAGGACCGGGTCCCAACTCCAGACCACCTAGGCCCGTGGTAAGCTACATATATACCAATCAGCTCAACAAAGGGCATGCCACACCCTTAAATTGCACAGAATGCAAACAAGACAAAAAACCAGACAATGTGAACTGAGGTCTAAGATGGCAGACATACAAGAAACAGAGGCATGTTCACACTAGCAAAAAAGAAGCAAGACAAAAATATATCTCATACCCTACCATAATTATATATAAATGTAAAGCAAAATTGCATAATAAATATAGGGTACTTAGTGAACTATTTTTGATCAAAAAAAGTATACAAGCCGTCCCACCAGCGGCAAGGTGACCCTAAATTGGGACGGTACCTATACTGCCTATATTAAAAACCTTACTGTATATCAAAGTTGAAGTAATGCATATAAAAGGGTAGACAAATAGGACCGGGTCCCAACTCCAGACCACCTAGGCCCGTGGTAAGCTACATATATACCAATCAGCTCAACAAAGGGCATGCCACACCCTTAAATTGCACAGAATGCAAACAAGACAAAAAACCAGACAATGTGAACTGAGGTCTAAGATGGCAGACATACAAGAAACAGAGGCATGTTCACACTAGCAAAAAAGAAGCAAGACAAAAATATATCTCATACCCTACCATAATTATATATAAATGTAAAGCAAAATTGCATAATAAATATAGGGTACTTAGTGAACTATTTTTGATCAAAAAAAGTATACAAGCCGTCCCACCAGCGGCAAGGTGACCCTAAATTGGGACGGTACCTATACTGCCTATATTAAAAACCTTACTGTATATCAAAGTTGAAGTAATGCATATAAAAGGGTAGACAAATAGGACCGGGTCCCAACTCCAGACCACCTAGGCCCGTGGTAAGCTACATATATACCAATCAGCTCAACAAAGGGCATGCCACACCCTTAAATTGCACAGAATGCAAACAAGACAAAAAACCAGACAATGTGAACTGAGGTCTAAGATGGCAGACATACAAGAAACAGAGGCATGTTCACACTAGCAAAAAAGAAGCAAGACAAAAATATATCTCATACCCTACCATAATTATATATAAATGTAAAGCAAAATTGCATAATAAATATAGGGTACTTAGTGAACTATTTTTGATCAAAAAAAGTATACAAGCCGTCCCACCAGCGGCAAGGTGACCCTAAATTGGGACGGTACCTATACTGCCTATATTAAAAACCTTACTGTATATCAAAGTTGAAGTAATGCATATAAAAGGGTAGACAAATAGGACCGGGTCCCAACTCCAGACCACCTAGGCCCGTGGTAAGCTACATATATACCAATCAGCTCAACAAAGGGCATGCCACACCCTTAAATTGCACAGAATGCAAACAAGACAAAAAACCAGACAATGTGAACTGAGGTCTAAGATGGCAGACATACAAGAAACAGAGGCATGTTCACACTAGCAAAAAAGAAGCAAGACAAAAATATATCTCATACCCTACCATAATTATATATAAATGTAAAGCAAAATTGCATAATAAATATAGGGTACTTAGTGAACTATTTTTGATCAAAAAAAGTATACAAGCCGTCCCACCAGCGGCAAGGTGACCCTAAATTGGGACGGTACCTATACTGCCTATATTAAAAACCTTACTGTATATCAAAGTTGAAGTAATGCATATAAAAGGGTAGACAAATAGGACCGGGTCCCAACTCCAGACCACCTAGGCCCGTGGTAAGCTACATATATACCAATCAGCTCAACAAAGGGCATGCCACACCCTTAAATTGCACAGAATGCAAACAAGACAAAAAACCAGACAATGTGAACTGAGGTCTAAGATGGCAGACATACAAGAAACAGAGGCATGTTCACACTAGCAAAAAAGAAGCAAGACAAAAATATATCTCATACCCTACCATAATTATATATAAATGTAAAGCAAAATTGCATAATAAATATAGGGTACTTAGTGAACTATTTTTGATCAAAAAAAGTATACAAGCCGTCCCACCAGCGGCAAGGTGACCCTAAATTGGGACGGTACCTATACTGCCTATATTAAAACCCTACTGTATATCAAAGTTGAAGTAATGCATATAAAAGGGTAGACAAATAGGACCGGGTCCCAACTCCAGACCACCTAGGCCCGTGGTAAGCTACATATATACCAATCAGCTCAACAAAGGGCATGCCACACCCTTAAATTGCACAGAATGCAAACAAGACAAAAAACCAGACAATGTGAACTGAGGTCTAAGATGGCAGACATACAAGAAACAGAGGCATGTTCACACTAGCAAAAAAGAAGCAAGACAAAAATATATCTCATACCCTACCATAATTATATATAAATGTAAAGCAAAATTGCATAATAAATATAGGGTACTTAGTGAACTATTTTTGATCAAAAAAAGTATACAAGCCGTCCCACCAGCGGCAAGGTGACCCTAAATTGGGACGGTACCTATACTGCCTATATTAAAAACCTTACTGTATATCAAAGTTGAAGTAATGCATATAAAAGGGTAGACAAATAGGACCGGGTCCCAACTCCAGACCACCTAGGCCCGTGGTAAGCTACATATATACCAATCAGCTCAACAAAGGGCATGCCACACCCTTAAATTGCACAGAATGCAAACAAGACAAAAAACCAGACAATGTGAACTGAGGTCTAAGATGTGGAGGTCAGAGTGGTATAACATGACGCTTTTAATGCCCCTTACAAGAGACGTGGTGGTCAGAGTGATATAACAAGATGCTTTCAATGCCCCTCAGAAGAGACTTGGAGATCAGAGTGGTATAACAAGACGCTTTTAATGCCCTTTACAAGAGATGTGGAGTTCGGAGTGTTATAACAATATCCTTTTAATGCCCCTCATAAGAGACGTGGAGGTCTGAGTGGTATAATAAGATGCTTTTAATGCCCCTTTCCAGAGATGTGGAGGTCAGAGTGTTATAACAAGACTCTTTTAATGCCCCTCAGAAAAGACGTGGAGGTCAGAGTGGTATAACAAGACGCTTTTAATGCCCCTCAAAATAGACGTGGAGGTCAGAGTCGTATAACAAGATGCCTTTAATGCCTCTTACAAGAGACGTGGAGGTCAGAGTGGTATAACAAGATGCTTTTAATGCCCCTTACAAGAGATGTGGAGGTCAGATTGGTATAACAAGACACTTTTAATGCCCCTCAGAAGAGACGTGGAGGTCAGAGTGGTATAACAAGATGCTTTTAATGCCCTTACAAGAGACATGGTGGTCAGAGTGGTATAACACGATGCTTTTAATGCCCCTTTACAAGAGACGTAGACGTCAGAGTGGTATAAAAGGACGCTTTTAATGCCCCTTCCATGAGACGTGGAGGTCAGAGTGTTATAACAAGACGCTTTTAATGCCCCTTACATGAGACGTGGAGGACAGAGTGTTATAACAAGACGCTTAAATTGCCCCTCAGAAGATATGTGGAGGTCAGAGTGGTATAACAAGATGCTTTAAATGCCCCTCAGAAGAGACGTGGAGGTCAGATTGGTATAACAAAACGCTTTTAATGCCCCTCAGAATAGACGTAGAGGTCAGAGTGGTATAACAAGACGCTTTTAATGCCACTTACAAGAGACATAGAGGTCAGAGTATTATAACAAGACGCTTTTAATGCCCCTCAGAAGAGACTTGGAGGTCAGAGTGGTATAACAAGATGCTTTTAATGCCCCTTACAAGAGACGTGGAGGTCAGAGTGGTGTAACAAAACACTTTTAATGCCACTCAGAAGAGATGTGGAGGTCAGAGTGGTCTAACAAGACACTTTTATTGCCCCTTACAAGAGACGTGGAGGTCAGAGTGGTATAACAAGACACTTTTAATGCCCCTCGGAAGAGACGTGGAGGTCAGAGTGGTATAACAAGACGCTTTGAATGCCCATCAGTAGAGACGTGGAGGTCAGAGTGGTATAACAAGACGCTTTTAATGCCCCTTATAAGAGACGTGGAGGTCAGATTGGTATAACAAGACGCTTTTAATGCCCCTTACAAGAGACGTAGAGGTCAGAGTGGTATAACAATACGCTTTTAATTCCCCTTCCATGAGACGTGGAGGTCAGAGTGTTATAACAAGACGCCTTTAATGCCCCTCAGAAGAGACGTGGAGGTCAGAGTGGTATAACAAGACGCTTTTAATGCCCCTTACAAGAGATGTGGAGGTCAGAGTGGTATAACAAGATGCTTTTAATGCCGCTTACAAGAGACGTGGAGGACAGAGTGGTATAACAAGACGCTTTTAATGCCCCTCAGAAGAAACGTGGAGTTCAGAGTGGTATAACAAAATGCTTTGAATACCCCTCGGAAGAGACGTGGAGGTCAGAGTGGTATAACAAGATGCTTTTAATTCCCCTTACCAGAGACGTGGAAGTCAGAGTGGTATTACAAGACGCTTTTAATGCCCCTTACAAGAGACGTGGAGGTCAGAGTGGTATAACAAGATGCTTTTAATGCCCCTCAGAAGAGACGTGGAGGTCAGTTTTGTATAACAAGGCGCTTTTAATGCCCCTCAGAATAGACGTGGAGGTCAGAGTTGTATAACAAGACGCTTTTAATGCCCCTTACAAGAGACATAGAGGTCAGAGTAGTATAACAAGATGCTTTTAATGCCCCTCGGAAGAGACTTGGAGGTCAGAGTGATATAACAAGATGCTTTTAATGCCCCTTACAAGAGACGTGGAGGTCAGAGTGGTATAACAAAACGCTTTTAATGCCACTCAGAAGAGATGTGGAGGTCAGAGTGGTCTAACAAGACACTTTTAATGCCCCTTACAAGAGCCGTGGAAGTCAGAGTGGTATAACAAGATGCTTTTAATGCCCCTTTACAACAGACGTAGAGGTCACAGTGGTAAAACAAGATGCTTTTAACGCCCCTTCCAGGAGACGTGGAGGTCAGAGTGTTATAACAAGATGCTTTCAATGCCCCTCAGAAGAGACGTGGAGGTCAGAGTGGTATAACAAGATGCTTTGAATGCCCCTCGGAAGAGACATGGAGGTCAGAGTGGTATAACAAGAACCGTTTAATGCCCCTTACCAGAGACGTGGAGGTCAGAGTGGTATAGCAAGAGGCTTTTAATGCCCCTTACAAAAGACGTGGAGGTCAGAGTGTTATAACAAGACGCTTTTAATGCTCCTCAGAAGAGACGTGGAGGACAGAGTGGTATAACAAGACGCTATTAGTGCCCCTCAGGAGAAACGTGGATGTCAGAGTGGTATAACAAGACGATTTTAATGCCCCTTTACTAGAGACGCAGAGGTCAGAGTGGTATAACAAGACGCTTTTAATGCCCCTCAGAAGAGACGTGGAGGTCAGAGTGGTATAACAAGACGCTTTTAATGCCCCTTACAAGAGACGTGGAGGTCAGAGGGGTTTAAAAAGACGCTTTTAATGCCCCTGTACAAGAGACGTAGAGGTCAGAGTGGTATAACGAGATGCTTTTAATGCCCTTTACAAGAGACGTGGAGGTCAGAGTGGTATAACAAGACGCTTTTAATGCCCCTGTACAAGAGACGTAGAGGTCAGAGTGGTATAACGAGATGCTTTTAATGCCCCTTAAAAGAGACGTGGAGGTCAGAGTGGTATAACAAGATGCTTTTAATGCCCCTCAGAAGAGGCGTGGAGGTCAGCGTGGTATAACAAGACGCTTTTAATGCCCCTCAGAAGAGACGTGGAGGTCAGAGTGGTATAACAAGACGCTTTCAATGCCCCTTACAAGAGACGTGGAGGTCAGAGTGGTTTAACAAGATGCTTTTAGTGCCCCTGTACAAGAGACGTAGAGGTCAGAGTCGTATAACGAGACGCTTTTAATTCCCCTTACAAGAGACGTGGAGGTCAGAGTGGTATAACAAGACGCTTTTAATGCCCCTTTACAGGAGACGTACAGGTCAGTGTGGTATAAGAAGATGCTTTTATTGCCCCTTACAAGAGACGTGGAGGTAAGAGTGGTATAACAAGATGCTATTAATGCAACTCAGAAGAGACATGGAGGTCAGAGTGTTATAACAAGATGCTTTGAATGCCCCTCAGTAGAGACGTGGAGGTCAGAATGGTATAACAAGACGCTTTTAATGCTCCTTACAAGAGACGTGAAGGTCAGAGTGGTATAACAAGACACTTTTAATGCCCCTTGCAAGAGACGTGGAGGTCAGAGTGGTATAACAAGACACTTTTAATGCCCCTCAGAAGAGACTTGGAGGTCAGAGTGGTATAACAAGATGCTTTTAATGCCCCTTACAAGAGACGTGGAGGTCAGAGTGGTATAACAAGACACTTTTAATGCCCCTTACAAGAGACGTGGAGGTCAGAGTGGTATAACATGACGCTTTTAATGCCCTTTACAAGAGATGTGGAGGTCAGAGTGTTATAACAAGACGCTTTTAATGCCCCTCAGAAAAGACGTGGAGCTCAGAGAGGTATAACAAGACGCTTTTAATGCCCCTCAGAATAGACGTGGAGGTCAGAGTCGTATAACAAGATGCCTTTAATGCCTCTTACAAGAGACGTGGAGGTCAGAGTGGTATAACAAGACGCTTTTAATGCTCCTCGGAAGAGACTTGGAGGTCAGAGTGGTATAACAAGATGCTTTTAATGCCCCTTACAAGAGACGAGGAGGTCAGAGTTGTATAACAAGATGCTTTTAATGCCCCTTACAAGAGATGTGGAGGTCAGAGTTGTATAACACGATGCTTTTAATGCCCCTTTACAAGAGACGTAGACGTCAGAGTGGTATAAAAGGACGCTTTTAATGCCCCTTCCATGAGACGTGGAGGTCAGAGTGTTATAACCCGTGGCCCGTGGTAAGCTACATATATACCAATCAGCTCAACAAAGGGCATGCCACACCCTTAAATTGCACAGAATGCAAACAAGACAAAAAACCAGACAATGTGAACTGAGGTCTAAGATGGCAGACATACAAGAAACAGAGGCATGTTCACACTAGCAAAAAAGAAGCAAGACAAAAATATATCTCATACCCTACCATAATTATATATAAATGTAAAGCAAAATTGCATAATAAATATAGGGTACTTAGTGAACTATTTTTGATCAAAAAAAGTATACAAGCCGTCCCACCAGCGGCAAGGTGACCCTAAATTGGGACGGTACCTATACTGCCTATATTAAAAACCTTACTGTATATCAAAGTTGAAGTAATGCATATAAAAGGGTAGACAAATAGGACCGGGTCCCAACTCCAGACCACCTAGGCCCGTGGTAAGCTACATATATACCAATCAGCTCAACAAAGGGCATGCCACACCCTTAAATTGCACAGAATGCAAACAAGACAAAAAACCAGACAATGTGAACTGAGGTCTAAGATGGCAGACATACAAGAAACAGAGGCATGTTCACACTAGCAAAAAAGAAGCAAGACAAAAATATATCTCATACCCTACCATAATTATATATAAATGTAAAGCAAAATTGCATAATAAATATAGGGTACTTAGTGAACTATTTTTGATCAAAAAAAGTATACAAGCCGTCCCACCAGCGGCAAGGTGACCCTAAATTGGGACGGTACCTATACTGCCTATATTAAAAACCTTACTGTATATCAAAGTTGAAGTAATGCATATAAAAGGGTAGACAAATAGGACCGGGTCCCAACTCCAGACCACCTAGGCCCGTGGTAAGCTACATATATACCAATCAGCTCAACAAAGGGCATGCCACACCCTTAAATTGCACAGAATGCAAACAAGACAAAAAACCAGACAATGTGAACTGAGGTCTAAGATGGCAGACATACAAGAAACAGAGGCATGTTCACACTAGCAAAAAAGAAGCAAGACAAAAATATATCTCATACCCTACCATAATTATATATAAATGTAAAGCAAAATTGCATAATAAATATAGGGTACTTAGTGAACTATTTTTGATCAAAAAAAGTATACAAGCCGTCCCACCAGCGGCAAGGTGACCCTAAATTGGGACGGTACCTATACTGCCTATATTAAAAACCTTACTGTATATCAAAGTTGAAGTAATGCATATAAAAGGGTAGACAAATAGGACCGGGTCCCAACTCCAGACCACCTAGGCCCGTGGTAAGCTACATATATACCAATCAGCTCAACAAAGGGCATGCCACACCCTTAAATTGCACAGAATGCAAACAAGACAAAAAACCAGACAATGTGAACTGAGGTCTAAGATGGCAGACATACAAGAAACAGAGGCATGTTCACACTAGCAAAAAAGAAGCAAGACAAAAATATATCTCATACCCTACCATAATTATATATAAATGTAAAGCAAAATTGCATAATAAATATAGGGTACTTAGTGAACTATTTTTGATCAAAAAAAGTATACAAGCCGTCCCACCAGCGGCAAGGTGACCCTAAATTGGGACGGTACCTATACTGCCTATATTAAAAACCTTACTGTATATCAAAGTTGAAGTAATGCATATAAAAGGGTAGACAAATAGGACCGGGTCCCAACTCCAGACCACCTAGGCCCGTGGTAAGCTACATATATACCAATCAGCTCAACAAAGGGCATGCCACACCCTTAAATTGCACAGAATGCAAACAAGACAAAAAACCAGACAATGTGAACTGAGGTCTAAGATGGCAGACATACAAGAAACAGAGGCATGTTCACACTAGCAAAAAAGAAGCAAGACAAAAATATATCTCATACCCTACCATAATTATATATAAATGTAAAGCAAAATTGCATAATAAATATAGGGTACTTAGTGAACTATTTTTGATCAAAAAAAGTATACAAGCCGTCCCACCAGCGGCAAGGTGACCCTAAATTGGGACGGTACCTATACTGCCTATATTAAAAACCTTACTGTATATCAAAGTTGAAGTAATGCATATAAAAGGGTAGACAAATAGGACCGGGTCCCAACTCCAGACCACCTAGGCCCGTGGTAAGCTACATATATACCAATCAGCTCAACAAAGGGCATGCCACACCCTTAAATTGCACAGAATGCAAACAAGACAAAAAACCAGACAATGTGAACTGAGGTCTAAGATGGCAGACATACAAGAAACAGAGGCATGTTCACACTAGCAAAAAAGAAGCAAGACAAAAATATATCTCATACCCTACCATAATTATATATAAATGTAAAGCAAAATTGCATAATAAATATAGGGTACTTAGTGAACTATTTTTGATCAAAAAAAGTATACAAGCCGTCCCACCAGCGGCAAGGTGACCCTAAATTGGGACGGTACCTATACTGCCTATATTAAAAACCTTACTGTATATCAAAGTTGAAGTAATGCATATAAAAGGGTAGACAAATAGGACCGGGTCCCAACTCCAGACCACCTAGGCCCGTGGTAAGCTACATATATACCAATCAGCTCAACAAAGGGCATGCCACACCCTTAAATTGCACAGAATGCAAACAAGACAAAAAACCAGACAATGTGAACTGAGGTCTAAGATGGCAGACATACAAGAAACAGAGGCATGTTCACACTAGCAAAAAAGAAGCAAGACAAAAATATATCTCATACCCTACCATAATTATATATAAATGTAAAGCAAAATTGCATAATAAATATAGGGTACTTAGTGAACTATTTTTGATCAAAAAAAGTATACAAGCCGTCCCACCAGCGGCAAGGTGACCCTAAATTGGGACGGTACCTATACTGCCTATATTAAAAACCTTACTGTATATCAAAGTTGAAGTAATGCATATAAAAGGGTAGACAAATAGGACCGGGTCCCAACTCCAGAACACCTAGGCCCGTGGTAAGCTACATATATACCAATCAGCTCAACAAAGGGCATGCCACACCCTTAAATTGCACAGAATGCAAACAAGACAAAAAACCAGACAATGTGAACTGAGGTCTAAGATGGCAGACATACAAGAAACAGAGGCATGTTCACACTAGCAAAAAAGAAGCAAGACAAAAATATATCTCATACCCTACCATAATTATATATAAATGTAAAGCAAAATTGCATAATAAATATAGGGTACTTAGTGAACTATTTTTGATCAAAAAAAGTATACAAGCCGTCCCACCAGCGGCAAGGTGACCCTAAATTGGGACGGTACCTATACTGCCTATATTAAAAACCTTACTGTATATCAAAGTTGAAGTAATGCATATAAAAGGGTAGACAAATAGGACCGGGTCCCAACTCCAGACCACCTAGGCCCGTGGTAAGCTACATATATACCAATCAGCTCAACAAAGGGCATGCCACACCCTTAAATTGCACAGAATGCAAACAAGACAAAAAACCAGACAATGTGAACTGAGGTCTAAGATGGCAGACATACAAGAAACAGAGGCATGTTCACACTAGCAAAAAAGAAGCAAGACAAAAATATATCTCATACCCTACCATAATTATATATAAATGTAAAGCAAAATTGCATAATAAATATAGGGTACTTAGTGAACTATTTTTGATCAAAAAAAGTATACAAGCCGTCCCACCAGCGGCAAGGTGACCCTAAATTGGGACGGTACCTATACTGCCTATATTAAAAACCTTACTGTATATCAAAGTTGAAGTAATGCATATAAAAGGGTAGACAAATAGGACCGGGTCCCAACTCCAGACCACCTAGGCCCGTGGTAAGCTACATATATACCAATCAGCTCAACAAAGGGCATGCCACACCCTTAAATTGCACAGAATGCAAACAAGACAAAAAACCAGACAATGTGAACTGAGGTCTAAGATGGCAGACATACAAGAAACAGAGGCATGTTCACACTAGCAAAAAAGAAGCAAGACAAAAATATATCTCATACCCTACCATAATTATATATAAATGTAAAGCAAAATTGCATAATAAATATAGGGTACTTAGTGAACTATTTTTGATCAAAAAAAGTATACAAGCCGTCCCACCAGCGGCAAGGTGACCCTAAATTGGGACGGTACCTATACTGCCTATATTAAAACCCTACTGTATATCAAAGTTGAAGTAATGCATATAAAAGGGTAGACAAATAGGACCGGGTCCCAACTCCAGACCACCTAGGCCCGTGGTAAGCTACATATATACCAATCAGCTCAACAAAGGGCATGCCACACCCTTAAATTGCACAGAATGCAAACAAGACAAAAAACCAGACAATGTGAACTGAGGTCTAAGATGGCAGACATACAAGAAACAGAGGCATGTTCACACTAGCAAAAAAGAAGCAAGACAAAAATATATCTCATACCCTACCATAATTATATATAAATGTAAAGCAAAATTGCATAATAAATATAGGGTACTTAGTGAACTATTTTTGATCAAAAAAAGTATACAAGCCGTCCCACCAGCGGCAAGGTGACCCTAAATTGGGACGGTACCTATACTGCCTATATTAAAAACCTTACTGTATATCAAAGTTGAAGTAATGCATATAAAAGGGTAGACAAATAGGACCGGGTCCCAACTCCAGACCACCTAGGCCCGTGGTAAGCTACATATATACCAATCAGCTCAACAAAGGGCATGCCACACCCTTAAATTGCACAGAATGCAAACAAGACAAAAAACCAGACAATGTGAACTGAGGTCTAAGATGTGGAGGTCAGAGTGGTATAACATGACGCTTTTAATGCCCCTTACAAGAGACGTGGTGGTCAGAGTGATATAACAAGATGCTTTCAATGCCCCTCAGAAGAGACTTGGAGATCAGAGTGGTATAACAAGACGCTTTTAATGCCCTTTACAAGAGATGTGGAGTTCGGAGTGTTATAACAATATCCTTTTAATGCCCCTCATAAGAGACGTGGAGGTCTGAGTGGTATAATAAGATGCTTTTAATGCCCCTTTCCAGAGATGTGGAGGTCAGAGTGTTATAACAAGACTCTTTTAATGCCCCTCAGAAAAGACGTGGAGGTCAGAGTGGTATAACAAGACGCTTTTAATGCCCCTCAAAATAGACGTGGAGGTCAGAGTCGTATAACAAGATGCCTTTAATGCCTCTTACAAGAGACGTGGAGGTCAGAGTGGTATAACAAGATGCTTTTAATGCCCCTTACAAGAGATGTGGAGGTCAGATTGGTATAACAAGACACTTTTAATGCCCCTCAGAAGAGACGTGGAGGTCAGAGTGGTATAACAAGATGCTTTTAATGCCCTTACAAGAGACATGGTGGTCAGAGTGGTATAACACGATGCTTTTAATGCCCCTTTACAAGAGACGTAGACGTCAGAGTGGTATAAAAGGACGCTTTTAATGCCCCTTCCATGAGACGTGGAGGTCAGAGTGTTATAACAAGACGCTTTTAATGCCCCTTACATGAGACGTGGAGGACAGAGTGTTATAACAAGACGCTTAAATTGCCCCTCAGAAGATATGTGGAGGTCAGAGTGGTATAACAAGATGCTTTAAATGCCCCTCAGAAGAGACGTGGAGGTCAGATTGGTATAACAAAACGCTTTTAATGCCCCTCAGAATAGACGTAGAGGTCAGAGTGGTATAACAAGACGCTTTTAATGCCACTTACAAGAGACATAGAGGTCAGAGTATTATAACAAGACGCTTTTAATGCCCCTCAGAAGAGACTTGGAGGTCAGAGTGGTATAACAAGATGCTTTTAATGCCCCTTACAAGAGACGTGGAGGTCAGAGTGGTGTAACAAAACACTTTTAATGCCACTCAGAAGAGATGTGGAGGTCAGAGTGGTCTAACAAGACACTTTTATTGCCCCTTACAAGAGACGTGGAGGTCAGAGTGGTATAACAAGACACTTTTAATGCCCCTCGGAAGAGACGTGGAGGTCAGAGTGGTATAACAAGACGCTTTGAATGCCCATCAGTAGAGACGTGGAGGTCAGAGTGGTATAACAAGACGCTTTTAATGCCCCTTATAAGAGACGTGGAGGTCAGATTGGTATAACAAGACGCTTTTAATGCCCCTTACAAGAGACGTAGAGGTCAGAGTGGTATAACAATACGCTTTTAATTCCCCTTCCATGAGACGTGGAGGTCAGAGTGTTATAACAAGACGCCTTTAATGCCCCTCAGAAGAGACGTGGAGGTCAGAGTGGTATAACAAGACGCTTTTAATGCCCCTTACAAGAGATGTGGAGGTCAGAGTGGTATAACAAGATGCTTTTAATGCCGCTTACAAGAGACGTGGAGGACAGAGTGGTATAACAAGACGCTTTTAATGCCCCTTTACAAGAGACGTAGAGGATAGAGTGGTATAACAAGATGCTTTTAATGCGCCACTGAACAGACGTGGAGGTCAGAGTGGTATAACACGACGTTTCTAATGCCCCTTACAAGAGACGTGAAGGTCAGAGTCTTATAACAAGACTCTTTGAATGCCCATCAGAAGAGACGTGGAGGTCAGAGTGGTATAACAAGATGCATTTAATGCCCCTCAGAATAGACGTGGAGGTCAGAGTGGTATAACAAGACACTTTTAATGCCCCTTACAAGAGACGTGGACGTCAGAGTGGTATAACAAGACGCTTTTAATGCCCCTTACAAGAGCCGTAGAGGTCAGAGTGTTATAACAAGACTCTTTTAATGCCCCTCAGAAAAGACGTGGAGGTCAGAGTGGTATAACAAGACGCTTTTAATGCCCCTCAAAATAGACGTGGAGGTCAGAGTCGTATAACAAGATGCCTTTAATGCCTCTTACAAGAGACGTGGAGGTCAGAGTGGTATAACAAGATGCTTTTAATGCCCCTTACAAGAGATGTGGAGGTCAGATTGGTATAACAAGACACTTTTAATGCCCCTCAGAAGAGACGTGGAGGTCAGAGTGGTATAACAAGATGCTTTTAATGCCCTTACAAGAGACATGGAGGTCAGAGTGGTATAACACGATACTTTTAATGCCCCTTTACAAGAGACGTAGACGTCAGAGTGGTATAAAAGGACGCTTTTAATGCCCCTTCCATGAGACGTGGAGGTCAGAGTGTTATAACAAGACGCTTTTAATGCCTCTTACATGAGACGTGGAGGACAGAGTGTTATAACAAGACGCTTTTAATGTCCCTCAGAAGATACGTGGAGGTCAGAGTGGTATAACAAGATGCTTTTAATGCCCCTCAGAAGAGACGTGGAGGTCAGATTGGTATAACAAGACGCTTTTAATGCCCCTCAGAATAGACGTAGAGGTCAGAGTGGTATAACAAGACGCTTTTAATGCCCCTCGGAAGAGACTTGGAGGTCAGAGTGGTATAACAAGATGCTTTTAATGCCCCTTACAAGAGACGTGGAGGTCAGAGTGGTGTAACAAAACACTTTTAATGCCACTCAGAAGAGATGTGTAGGTCAGAGTGGTCTAACAAGACACTTTTATTGCCCCTTACAAGAGACGTGGAGGTCACAGTGGTATAACAAGACGCTTTTAATGCCCCTTCCAAGAGACGTGGAGGTCAAAGTGTTATAACAAGACGCTTTTATTGCCCCTCAGAAGAGACGTGGAGGTCAGAGTGGTATAACAAGATGCTTTGAATGCCCCTCGGAAGAGACATGGAGGTCAGAGTGGTATAACAAGAGGCTTTTAATGCCCCTTACAAAAGACGTGGAGGTCAGAGTGTTATAACAAGACGCTTTTAATGCCCCTCAGAAGAGACGTGGAGGTCAGAGTGGTATAACAAGATGCTTTTAATGCCCCTTACAAGAGACGTGGAGTTCAGAGTGGTATAAGAAGACGCTTTTAATGCCCCTTACAAGAGACTTGGAGGTCAGAGTGGTATAACAAGACGCTTTTAATGCCCCTTTACAAGAGACGTAGAGGTCAGAGTGGTATAACAAGACGCTTTTAGTGCCCCTTTACAAGAGATGTAGAGGTCAGAGTGGTATAACAAGACGCTTTTAGTGCCCCTTTACAAGAGATGTAGAGGTCAGAGTGGTATAACAAGACGCTTTTAATGCCCCTCAGAAGAGACGTGGAGGTCAGAGTGGTATAACATTATGCTTTTAATGCCCCTTACAAGAGACTTGGAGGTCAGAGTGGTTTAACAAGACGCTTTTAATGCCCCTGTACAAGAGACGTAGAGGTCAGAGTGGTATAACGAGACGCTTTTAATGCCCCTTACAAGAGACGTGGAGGTCAGAGTGGTATAACAAGATGCTATTAATGCCCCTCAGAAGAGACGTGGCTCTCAGAGTGGTATAAAAAATGCTTTTAATGCCCTTTCCAAGAGACGTGGAGCTCAGAGTAGTATAACAAGACGCTTTTAATGCCCCTCGGTAGAGACGTGGAGGTTAGATTGGTATAACAAGACGCTTTTAATGCTCCTTACATGAGACGTGGAGGTTAGAGTGGTATAACAAGATGCTTTTAATGCCCCTTACAAGAGACGTGGAGGTCACAGTGGTATAACAAGACGCTTTTAATGCCCCTTACAAGAGACGTGGAGGTCAGAGTGTTATAACAAGACACTTTTAATGCCTCTCAGAAGAGACATGGAGGTCAGAGCGGTATAACAAGATGCTTTGAATGCCCCTCGGAAGAGACATGGAGGTCAGAGTGGTATAACAAGATTCGTTTAATGCCCCTTACCAGAGACGTGGAGGTCAGAGTGGTATAACAAGAGGCTTTTAATGCCCCTTACAAAAGACGTGGAGGTCAGAGTGTTATAAAAAGACGCTTTTAATGCCCCTCAGAAGAGACGTGGAGGTCAGAGTGGTATAAGAAGATGCTTTTAATGCCCCTCAGGAGAGACGTGGAGGTCAGAGTGGTATAACAAGACGCTCTTAAAGCCCCTCAGAAGAGACTTGGAGGTCAGCGTGGTATAACAAGATGCTTTAAATGCCCCTTGCAAGAGACGTGTAGGTCAGAGTGGTATAACAAGACGCTTTTAATGCCCCTTACAAGAGACGTGGAGGTCAGAGTGGTATAACAAGATGCTTTTAATGCCCCTCAGAAGAGACGTGGGGGTCAGAGTGGTATAACAAGATGCTTTTAATGCCCTTTACAAGAGATGTGGAGGTTAGAGTGGTATTACAAGACGCTTTAATGCCCCTTTACAAGAGACGTAGAGTTCAGAGTGCTATAACAAGACGCTTTTAATGACCCTTTCAAGAGACATGGAGGTCAGAGTGTTATAACAAGACTCTTTGAATGCCCATCAGAAGAGACGTGGAGGTCAGAGTGGTATAACAAGACGTTTTTAATGCCCCTTACAAGAGACGTGGAGGTCAGAGTGGTATAACAAGACACTTTTAATGCCCCTTACAAGAGACGTGGAGGTCAGAGTGTTATAACAAGACGCTTTTAATGCCCCTCAAAAGAGACGTGGAGGTCAGAGTGGTATAACAAGATGCATTTAATGCCCCTCAGAATAGACGTGGAGGTCAGAGTGGTATAACAAGACACTTTTAATGCCCCTTACAAGAGACGTGGAGGTCAGAGTGGTATAACAAGATGCTTTTAATGCCCCTTACAAGAGCCGTGGAGGTCAGAGTGTTATAACAAGACGCTTTTAATGCCCCTCAGAAAAGACGTGGAGCTCAGAGAGGTATAACAAGACGCTTTTAATGCCCCTCAGAATAGACGTGGAGGTCAGAGTCGTATAACAAGATGCCTTTAATGCCTCTTACAAGAGACGTGGAGGTCAGAGTGGTATAACAAGACGCTTTTAATGCTCCTCGGAAGAGACTTGGAGGTCAGAGTGGTATAACAAGATGCTTTTAATGCCCCTTACAAGAGACGAGGAGGTCAGAGTTGTATAACAAGATGCTTTTAATGCCCCTTACAAGAGATGTGGAGGTCAGAGTTGTATAACACGATGCTTTTAATGCCCCTTTACAAGAGACGTAGACGTCAGAGTGTTATAAAAGGACGCTTTTAATGCCCCTTCCATGAGACGTGGAGGTCAGAGTGTTATAACAAGACGCTTTTAATGCCCCTTACATGAGACGTGGAGGACAGAGTGTTATAACAAGACGCTTAAATTGCCCCTCAGAAGATATGTGGAGGTCAGAGTGGTATAACAAGATGCTTTTAATGCCACTCAGAAGAGACATGGAGGTCAGATTGGTATAACAAAACGCTTTTAATGCCCCTCAGAATAGACGTAGAGGTCAGAGTGGTATAACAAGACGCTTTTAATGCCACTTACAAGAGACATAGAGGTCAGAGTATTATAACAAGACGCTTTTAATGCCCCTCAGAAGAGACTTGGAGGTCAGAGTGGTATAACAAGATGCTTTTAATGCCCCTTACAAGAGACGTGGAGGTCAGAGTGGTGTAACAAAACACTTTTAATGCCACTCAGAAGAGATGTGGAGGTCAGAGTGGTCTAACAAGACACTTTTATTGCCCCTTACAAGAGACGTGGAGGTCAGAGTGGTATAACAAGACACTTTTAATGCCCCTCGGAAGAGACGTGGAGGTCAGAGTGGTATAACAAGACGCTTTGAATGCCCATCAGTAGAGACGTGGAGGTCAGAGTGGTATAACAAGACGCTTTTAATGCCCCTTATAAGAGACGTGGAGGTCAGATTGGTATAACAAGATGCTTTTAATGCTCCTTTACAAGAGACGTGGAGGTCAGAGTGGTATAACAAGACGCCTTTAATGCCCCTCAGAAGAGACGTGGAGGTCAGAGTGGTATAACAAGACGCTTTTAATGCCCCTTACAAGAGATGTGGAGGTCAGAGTGGTATAACAAGATGCTTTTAATGCCGCTTACAAGAGACGTGGAGGACAGAGTGGTATAACAAGACGCTTTTAATGCCCCTTTACAAGAGACGTAGAGGATAGAGTGGTATAACAAGATGCTTTTAATGCGCCACTGAACAGACGTGGAGGTCAGAGTGGTATAACACGACGTTTCTAATGCCCCTTACAAGAGACGTGAAGGTCAGAGTCTTATAACAAGACTCTTTGAATGCCCATCAGAAGAGACGTGGAGGTCAGAGTGGTATAACAAGATGCATTTAATGCCCCTCAGAATAGACGTGGAGGTCAGAGTGGTATAACAAGACACTTTTAATGCCTCTTACAAGAGACGTGGACGTCAGAGTGGTATAACAAGACGCTTTTAATGCCCCTTACAAGAGCCGTAGAGGTCAGAGTGTTATAACAAGACTCTTTTAATGCCCCTCAGAAAAGACGTGGAGGTCAGAGTGGTATAACAAGACGCTTTTAATGCCCCTCAAAATAGACGTGGAGGTCAGAGTCGTATAACAAGATGCCTTTAATGCCTCTTACAAGAGACGTGGAGGTCAGAGTGGTATAACAAGATGCTTTTAATGCCCCTTACAAGAGATGTGGAGGTCAGATTGGTATAACAAGACACTTTTAATGCCCCTCAGAAGAGACGTGGAGGTCAGAGTGGTATAACAAGATGCTTTTAATGCCCTTACAAGAGACATGGAGGTCAGAGTGGTATAACACGATGCTTTTAATGCCCCTTTACAAGAGACGTAGACGTCAGAGTGGTATAAAAGGACGCTTTTAATGCCCCTTCCATGAGACGTGGAGGTCAGAGTGTTATAACAAGACGCTTTTAATGCCTCTTACATGAGACGTGGAGGACAGAGTGTTATAACAAGACGCTTTTAATGTCCCTCAGAAGATACGTGGAGGTCAGATTGGTATAACAAGACGCTTTTAATGCCCCTCAGAATAGACGTAGAGGTCAGAGTGGTATTACAAGACGCTTTTAATGCCCCTCGGAAGAGACTTGGAGGTCAGAGTGGTATAACAAGATGCTTTTAATGCCCCTTACAAGAGACGTGGAGGTCAGAGTGGTGTAACAAAACACTTTTAATGCCACTCAGAAGAGATGTGGAGGTCAGAGTGGTCTAACAAGACACTTTTATTGCCCCTTACAAGAGACGTGGAGGTCACAGTGGTATAACAAGACGCTTTTAATGCCCCTTCCAAGAGACGTGGAGGTCAAAGTGTTATAACAAGACGCTTTTATTGCCCCTCAGAAGAGACGTGGAGGTCAGAGTGGTATAACAAGATGCTTTGAATGCCCCTCGGAAGAGACATGGAGGTCAGAGTGGTATAACAAGAGGCTTTTAATGCCCCTTACAAAAGACGTGGAGGTCAGAGTGTTATAACAAGACGCTTTTAATGCCCCTCAGAAGAGACGTGGAGGTCAGAGTGGTATAACAAGATGCTTTTAATGCCCCTCAGGAGAGACGTGGAGGTCAGAGTGGTATAAGAAGACTCTTTTAATGCCCCTTACAAGAGACGTGGAGGTCAGAGTGGTATAAGAAGACGCTTTTAATGCCCCTTACAAGAGACTTGGAGGTCAGAGTGGTATAACAAGACGCTTTTAATGCCCCTTTACAAGAGACGTAGAGGTCAGAGTGGTATAACAAGACGCTTTTAGTGCCCCTTTACAAGAGAGGTAGAGGTCAGAGTGGTATAACAAGACGCTTTTAGTGCCCCTTTACAAGAGATGTAGAGGTCAGAGTGGTATAACAAGACGCTTTTAATGCCCCTCAGAAGAGACGTGGAGGTCAGAGTGGTATAACATTATGCTTTTAATGCCCCTTACAAGAGACTTGCAGGTCAGAGTGGTTTAACAAGACGCTTTTAATGCCCCTGTACAAGAGACGTAGAGGTCAGAGTGGTATAACGAGACGCTTTTAATGCCCCTTACAAGAGACGTGGAGGTCAGAGTGGTATAACAAGATGCTATTAATGCCCCTCAGAAGAGACGTGGCTCTCAGAGTGGTATAAAAAATGCTTTTAATGCCCTTTCCAAGAGACGTGGAGCTCAGAGTAGTATAACAAGACGCTTTTAATGCCCCTCGGTAGAGACGTGGAGGTTAGATTGGTATAACAAGACGCTTTTAATGCTCCTTACATGAGACGTGGAGGTTAGAGTGGTATAACAAGATGCTTTTAATGCCCCTTACAAGAGACGTGGAGGTCACAGTGGTATAACAAGACGCTTTTAATGCCCCTTACAAGAGACGTGGAGGTCAGAGTGTTATAACAAGACACTTTTAATGCCTCTCAGAAGAGACATGGAGGTCAGAGCGGTATAACAAGATGCTTTGAATGCCCCTCGGAAGAGACATGGAGGTCAGAGTGGTATAACAAGATTCGTTTAATGCCCCTTACCAGAGACGTGGAGGTCAGAGTGGTATAACAAGAGGCTTTTAATGCCCCTTACAAAAGACGTGGAGGTCAGAGTGTTATAAAAAGACGCTTTTAATGCCCCTCAGAAGAGACGTGGAGGTCAGAGTGGTATAAGAAGATGCTTTTAATGCCCCTCAGGAGAGACGTGGAGGTCAGAGTGGTATAACAAGACGCTCTTAAAGCCCCTCAGAAGAGACTTGGAGGTCAGCGTGGTATAACAAGATGCTTTAAATGCCCCTTGCAAGAGACGTGTAGGTCAGAGTGGTATAACAAGACGCTTTTAATGCCCCTTACAAGAGACGTGGAGGTCAGAGTGGTATAACAAGATGCTTTTAATGCCCCTCAGAAGAGACGTGGGGGTCAGAGTGGTATAACAAGATGCTTTTAATGCCCTTTACAAGAGATGTGGAGGTTAGAGTGGTATTACAAGACGCTTTAATGCCCCTTTACAAGAGACGTAGAGTTCAGAGTGCTATAACAAGACGCTTTTAATGACCCTTTCAAGAGACATGGAGGTCAGAGTGTTATAACAAGATGCTTTTAATGCCCCTCAGAAGAGACGTGGAGGTCTGAGTGGTATAACAAGATGCTTTTAATGCCCCTTTCCAGAGACGTGGAGGTCAGAGTGGTATAACAAGACGCTGTTAATGCCCCTTACAAGAGACGTGGAGATCAGAGTTTTATAACAAGACGCTTTTAATGCCCCTCAGAAGATACGGGGAGGTCAGCGTGGTATAACAAGACGCATTTAATGCCCCTCAGAATAGACGTGGAGGTCAGAGTGGTATAACAAGACACTTTTAATGCCCCTTACAAGAGACGTGGAGGTAAGAGTGGTATAACAAGACGCTTTTAATGCCCCTTACAAGAGCCATGGAGGTCAGAGTGTTATAACAAGACGCTTTTAATGTCCCTCAGAAAAGACGAGGAGGTCAGAGTGGCATAACAAGACACTTTTAATGCCACTCAGAATTGACGGGGAGGTCAGAGTCGTATAACAAGATGCCTTTACTGCCCCTTACAAGAGACGTGGAGGTCAGAATGGTATAACAAGACGCTTTTAATGCTCCTTGGAAGAGACTTGGAGGTCAGAGTGGTATAACAAGACGCTTTTAATGCCCCTTACAAGAGAAGTGGAGGTCAGATTGGTATAGCAAGACACTTTTAATGCCCCTCAGAAGAGACGTGGAGGTCAGAGTGGTATAACAAGATGCTTTTAATGCCCCTTACAAGAGACGTGGAGGTCAGAGTGGTATAACAAGACGCTTTTAATGCCCCTTTACAAGAGACCTAGAGGTCAGAGTGGTATAACAAGACGCTTTTAATGCTCCTTCCATGAGACGTGGAGGACAGAGTGGTATAACAAGACGCTTTTAATGCCCCTGTACAAGAGACGTAGAGGTCAGAGTGGTATAACGAGATGCTTTTAATGCCCCTTACAAGAGACGTGGAGGTCAGAGTGGTATAACAAGATGCTTTTAATGCCCCTCAGAAGAGGCGTGGAGGTCAGCGTGGTATAACAAGACGCTTTTAATGCCCCTCAGAAGAGACGTGGAGGTCAGAGTGGTATAACAAGACGCTTTCAATGCCCCTTACAAGAGACGTGGAGGTCAGAGTGGTTTAACAAGATGCTTTTAGTGCCCCTGTACAAGAGACGTAGAGGTCAGAGTCGTATAACGAGACGCTTTTAATTCCCCTTACAAGAGACGTGGAGGTCAGAGTGGTATAACAAGACGCTTTTAATGCCCCTTTACAGGAGACGTACAGGTCAGTGTGGTATAAGAAGATGCTTTTATTGCCCCTTACAAGAGACGTGGAGGTAAGAGTGGTATAACAAGATGCTATTAATGCAACTCAGAAGAGACATGGAGGTCAGAGTGTTATAACAAGATGCTTTGAATGCCCCTCAGTAGAGACGTGGAGGTCAGAATGGTATAACAAGACGCTTTTAATGCTCCTTACAAGAGACGTGAAGGTCAGAGTGGTATAACAAGACACTTTTAATGCCCCTTGCAAGAGACGTGGAGGTCAGAGTGGTATAACAAGACACTTTTAATGCCCCTCAGAAGAGACTTGGAGGTCAGAGTGGTATAACAAGATGCTTTTAATGCCCCTTACAAGAGACGTGGAGGTCAGAGTGGTATAACAAGACACTTTTAATGCCCCTTACAAGAGACGTGGAGGTCAGAGTGGTATAACATGACGCTTTTAATGCCCTTTACAAGAGATGGAAAACACTTCGGCCAACATAAAAATAATCACGAGTAGGGGGTGTGGAGGAACCACAACTCACACCCCATAGTCGTGAAGAGAAAATTGCTTAACTCAAAAAATAGATGTAAAAACACAAGAGCAACTGAGTATATAGCATATAAAAAGAACCTTTATTAGTAAAGATAAAAGTGTACAGTATCATCACACCAATGAATGAATAAATACAAGGGAGGTAGTACAGAGCGACGGGGGCATGTAGCAGCTAGTCATAGTAATACAAAAGGAAAGAGTATAAAAAATGAAAAGAAAGAAAGAAGGAGCAGTCCAAGATCACATGTGCAGGCAGTGGCAAGGGAGGGGATGCATTTATGACAAGGTCTCGAAGAAGACGTAATAATGGACATGTGTCCCATTATTCGCCCACGTCGGGGCAGACGAGATGTGGAGGTCACAGTGGTATAACAAGACACTTTTAATGCCCCTTACAAGAGACGTGGAGGTCAGAGTGGTATAACAAGACGCTTTTAATGCCCCTTCCAAGAGACGTGGAGGTCAGAGTGGTATAACAAGACACTTTAATGCCCCTTTACAAGAGACATAGAGGTCAGAGTGGTATAACAAGACGCTTTTAATGCCCCTCAGAAGAGACGTGGAGGTCACAGTGGTATAACAAGACGCTTTTATTGCCCCTTACAAGAGACGTGGAGGTCAGAGTGGTTTAACAAGATGCTTTTAATGCCTCTTACAAGAGACGTAGAGGTCAGAGTGATGTAACAAGACGCTTTTAATGCCCCTTACAAGAGACGTGGAGGTCAGAGTGGTATAACAAGACGCTTTTAATGCCCATCTACAAGAGACGTACAGGCCAGAGTGGTATACCAAGACGCTTTTAATGCCCCTTACAAGTGACGTGGAGGTCAGAGTGGTATAAGAAGACGCTTTTAATGCCCCTTCCAAGAGACGTGGAGGTCAGAGAGGTATAACAAGAGGCTTTTAATGACCCTGTACAAGAGATGTAGAGGTCAGAGTGGTATAACAAGACGCTTTTAATGCCCCTCAGAAGAGACATGGTTGTCAGAGTGGTATAAGAAGACGCTTTTAATGGCCCTTACAAGAGACGTGGATGTCAGAGTGGTTTAACAAGATGCTTTTAATGACCCTGTACAAGAGACGTAGAGGTCAGAGTGGTATAACAAGACGCTTATAATGCCCCTTACAAGAGACGTGGAGGTCAAAGTGGTATAACAAGACGCTTTTAAAGCCCCTCAGAAGAGACGTGGAGGTCAGAGTGGTATAACAAGATGCTTTGAATGCCCCTCAGAAGAGACATGGAGGTCAGAGTGGTGTAACAAGAGGCTTTTAATGCCCCTTACAAAAGGCGTGGAGGTCAGAGTGTTAAAACAAGACGCTTTTAATGCCCCTCAGAAGAGATGTGGAGGACAGAGTGGTATAACAAGACGCTATTAATGCCCCTCAGGAGAGACGTGGAGGACAGAGTGGTATAACAAGACTCTTTTAATGCCTCTTACAAGAGACGTGGAGGTCAGATTGGCATAAGAAGACGCTTTTAATGGACCTTACAAGAGACTTGTAGGTCAGAGTGGTATAACAAGACGATTTTAATGCCCCTTTTTAGAGACGTAGAGGTCAGAGTGGTATAACAAGACGCTTTTAATGCCCCTCAGAAGAGACGTGGAGGTCAGAGTGGTATAACAAGACGCTTTTAATGTCCCTTACAAGAGACGTGGAGGTCAGAGGGGTTTAAAAAGATGCTTTTAATGCCCCTTTACAAGAGACGTAGAGGTCAGGGTGGTATAACGAGACGCTTTTAATGCCCCTTACAAGAGATGTGGAGGTCAGAGTGGTATAACAAGACGCTTTTAATGCCCCTTTACAAGAGACGTACAGGTCAGAGTGGTATAACAAGATGCTTTTAATGCCCCTTACAAGAGAGGTGGAGGTCATTGTCTTATAACAACACGCTTTTAATGACCCCTCAGAAGAGGCGTGGAGGTCAGCTTGGTATAACAAGACGCTTTTAATGCCCCTCAGAAGAGACGTGGAGGTCAGAGTGGTATAACAAGACGCTTTCAATGCCCCTTACAAGAGAAGTGGAGGTCAGAGTGGTTTAACAAGACGCTTTTAATGCCCATGTACAAGAGACGTACAGGTCAGTGTGGTATAAGAAGATGGTTTTAATGCCCCTTCCAAGAGACATGGAGGTCAGAGTGGTATAGCAAGACGCTTTTAATGCCCCTTAGAAGAGACGTGGAGGTCAGAGTGGTATAACATGACACTTTTAATGCCCCTTGCAAGAGACGTGGTGGTCAGAGTGATATAACAAGATGCTTTCAATGCCCCTCAGAAGAGACTTGGAGGTCAGAGTGGTATAATAAGACGCTTTTAATGCCCTTTACAAGAGACGTAAAGGTCAGAGTGGTATAACAAGACGCTTTTAATGCCCCTCAGAAGAGACGTGGAGGTAGAGGGGTATAACAAGACGCTTTTAATGCCCCTCGGAAGAGACGTACAGGTCAGTGTTGTATAAGAAGATGCTTTTATTGCCCCTTACAAGAGACGTGGAGGTCAGAGTGGTATAACAAGATGCTATTAATGCCCCTCAGAAGAGACGTGGAGGTCGAGTGGTATAAAAAATGCTTTCAATGCCCTTTCGAAGAGAGGTGGAGCTCAGAGTAGTATAACAAGACACCTTTAATGCCCCTTACAAGAGACGTGGAGGTCAGAGTGTTATAACAAGATGCTTGGAATGCCCCTCAGTAGAGACGTGGAGGTCAGAATGGTATAACAAGACGTTTTTAATGCTCCTTACATGAGACGTGAAGGTCAGAGTGGTATAACAAGATGCTTTTAATGCCCCTTGCAAGAGACGTGGAGGTCAGAGTGGTATAACAAGAAGCTTTTAATGCCCCTCAGAAGAGACTTGGAGTTCAGAGTGGTATAACAAGATGCTTTTAATGCCCCTTACAAGAGACGTGGAGGTCAGAGTGGTATAAGAAGACGCTTTTAATGCCCCTTACAAGAGACGTGGAGGTCAGAGTGGTATAACATGATGCTTTTAATGCCCTTTACAAGAGATGTGGAGGTTAGAGTGGTATAACAAGACGATTTAATGCCCCTTTACAAGAGACGTAGAGGTCAGAGTGGTATAACATGACGCTTTTAATGCCCCTTCCAAGAGACATGGAGGTCAGAGTGGTATAGCAAGACGCTTTTAATGCCCCTTAAAAGAGACGTGGAGGTCAGAGTGGTATAACATGACGCTTTTAATGCCCCTTACAAGAGACGTGGTGGTCAGAGTGATATAACAAGATGCTTTCAATGCCCCTCAGAAGAGTCTTGAAGGTCAGAGTGGTATAACAAGATGCTTTTAATGCCCTTTACAAGAGATGTGGAGGTCAGAGTGGTATAAGAAGACGCTTTAATGCGCCTTTACAAGAGACGTAGAGGTCAGAGTGGTATAACAAGACGCTTTTAATGCCCCTGTACAAGAGACGTAGAGGTCAGAGTGGTATAACGAGACACTTTTAATGCCCCTTACAAGAGACGTGGAGGTCAGAGTGGTATAACAAGACGCTTTTAATGCCCCTTTACAAGAGACGTTCAGGTCAGTGTGGTATAAGAAGATGCTTTTAATGCTCCTTACAAGAGACGTGGAGGTCAGAGTGGTATAACAAGATGCTATTAATGCCCCTCAGAAGAGACGTGGAGGTCAGAGTGGTATAAAAAATGATTTTAATGCCCTTTCCAAGAGACGTGGAGCTCAGAGTAGTATAACAAGACGCTTTTAATGCCCCTTACAAGAGATGTAGAGGTCAGAGTCTTATAACAAGACACTTTTAATGCCCCTCAGAAGAGGCGTGGAGGTCAGTGTGGTATAGCAAGACGCTTTTAATGCCCCTCAGAAGAGACGTGGAGGTCAGAGTGGTATAACACGACGCTTTCAATGCCCCTTACAAGAGACGTGGAGCTCAGAATGGTTTAACAAGACGCTTTTAATGCGCCTGCACAAGAGACGTAGAGGTCAGAGTGGTATAACAAGATGCTTTGAATGCCCCTCAGTAGAGACGTGGAGGTCAGAGTGGTATAACAAGATGCTTTAATGCCCCTTAACAAGAGACGTAGAGTTCAGAGTGGTATAACACTTCTCTTTTAATGCCCCTTTCAAGAAACATGGAGGTCAGAGTGATATAACAAGATGCTTTCAATGCCCCTCAGAAGAGACTTGGAGGTCAGGGTGGTATAACAAGATGCTTTTAATGCCCTTTATAAGAGATGTGGAGGTCAGAGTGGTATAAGAAGACGCTTTAATGCCCCTTTACAAGAGACGTAGAGGTCAGAGTGTTATAACACTACGCTTTTAATGCCCCTTCCAAGAGACATGGAGGTCAGAGTGTTATAACAAGATGCTTTTAATTCCCCTCAGAAGAGACATGGAGGTCTGAGTGGTATAACAAGATGCTTTTAATGCCCCTTTCCAGAGATGTGGAGGTCAGAGTCTTATAACAAGATGCTTTTAATGCACCTCAGAAGAGGCGTGGAGGTCACAGTGGTATAACAAGATGCTTTTTATGCCCCTTACAAGAGACGTGGAGGTCAGAGTGGTATAACAAAATGCTTTTAATGCCCCTTCCAAGAGACGGGGAGGTCAGAGTGGTATAACAAGACACTTTTAATGCTCCTTTACAAGAGACGTAGAGGTCAGAGTGGTATAACAAGACGCTTTTAATGCCCCTCAGAAGAGACGTGGAGGTCAGAGTGGTATAACAAGACGCTTTTAATGCTCCTTACAAGAGACGTGGAGGTCAGAGTGGTTTAACAAGATGCTTTTAATGCCCCTTACAAGAGACGTAGAGGTCAGAGTGGTATAACAAGACGCTTTTAATGCCCCTTACAAGAGACGTGGAGGTCAGAGTGGTATAACAAGACGCTTTTAATGCCCATCTACAAGAGACGTACAGGCCAGCGTGGTATACCAGGACGCTTTTAATGCCAATTACAAGTGACGTGGAGGTCAGAGTGGTATAACAAGACGCTTTTAATGTCCCTTACAAGAGACATGGAGGTCAGAGTGGTATAACATGACGCTTTTAATGCCCCTTACAAGAGACGTGGTGGTCAGAGTGATATAACAAGAAGCTTTCAATGCCCCTCAGAAGAGACTTGGAGGTCATAGTGGTATAACGAGACGCTTTTAATGCCCTTTACAAGAGATGTGGAGGTCAGAGTGGTATAAGAAGACGCTTTAATGCCCCTTTACAAGAGACGTAGAGGTCAGAGTGGTATAACACTACGCTTTTAATGCCCCTTCCAAGAGACATGGAGGTCAGAGTGTTATAACAAGATGTTTTTAATGCCCCTCAGAAGAGACGTGGAGGTCTGAGTGGTATAACAAGATGCTTTTAATGCCCATTTCCAGAGACGTGGAGGTCAGAGTGGTATAACAAGATGATGTTAATGCCCCTTACAAGAGACGTGGAGGTTAGAATCTTATAACAAGACGCTTTTAATGCAACTCAGAAGAGGCGTGGAGGTCAGAGTGGTATAACAAGATGCTTTTAATGCCCCTCAGAAAAGATGTGGAGGTCACAGTGGTATAACAAGACACTTTTAATGCCCCTTACAAGAGACATGGAGGTCAGAGTGGTATAAGAAGACGCTTTTAATGCCCCTTCCAAGAGACGTAGAGGTCAGAGTGGTATAACGAGACACTTTTAATGCCCCTTACAAGAGACGTGGAGGTCAGAGTGGTATAACAAGACGCTTTTAATGCCCCTTTACAAGAGACGTTCAGGTCAGTGTGGTATAAGAAGATGCTTTTAATGCTCCTTACAAGAGACGTGGAGGTCAGAGTGGTATAACAAGATGCTATTAATGCCCCTCAGAAGAGACGTGGAGGTCAGAGTGGTATAAAAAATGATTTTAATGCCCTTTCCAAGAGACGTGGAGCTCAGAGTAGTATAACAAGACGCTTTTAATGCCCCTTACAAGAGATGTAGAGGTCAGAGTCTTATAACAAGACACTTTTAATGCCCCTCAGAAGAGGCGTGGAGGTCAGTGTGGTATAGCAAGACGCTTTTAATGCCCCTCAGAAGAGACGTGGAGGTCAGAGTGGTATAACACGACGCTTTCAATGCCCCTTACAAGAGACGTGGAGATCAGAATGGTTTAACAAGACGCTTTTAATGCGCCTGCACAAGAGACGTAGAGGTCAGAGTGGTATAACAAGATGCTTTGAATGCCCCTCAGTAGAGACGTGGAGGTCAGAGTGGTATAACAAGATGCTTTAATGCCCCTTAACAAGAGACGTAGAGTTCAGAGTGGTATAACACTTCTCTTTTAATGCCCCTTTCAAGAGACATGGAGGTCAGAGTGATATAACAAGATGCTTTCAATGCCCCTCAGAAGAGACTTGGAGGTCAGGGTGGTATAACAAGATGCTTTTAATTCCCCTCAGAAGAGACATGGAGGTCTGAGTGGTATAACAAGATGCTTTTAATGCCCCTTTCCAGAGATGTGGAGGTCAGAGTCTTATAACAAGATGCTTTTAATGCACCTCAGAAGAGGCGTGGAGGTCACAGTGGTATAACAAGATGCTTTTAATGCCCCTTACAAGAGACGTGGAGGTCAGAGTGGTATAACAAGATGCTTTTAATGCCCCTTCCAAGAGACGGGGAGGTCAGAGTGGTATAACAAGACACTTTTAATGCTCCTTTACAAGAGACGTAGAGGTCAGAGTGGTATAACAAGACGCTTTTAATGCCCCTCAGAAGAGACGTGGAGGTCAGAGTGGTATAACAAGACGCTTTTAATGCCCCTTACAAGAGACGTGGAGGTCAGAGTGGTTTAACAAGATGCTTTTAATGCCCCTTACAAGAGACGTAGAGGTCAGAGTGGTATAACAAGACGCTTTTAATGCCCCTTACAAGAGACGTGGAGGTCAGAGTGGTATAACAAGACGCTTTTAATGCCCATCTACAAGAGACGTACAGGCCAGAGTGGTATACCAGGACGCTTTTAATGCCAATTACAAGTGACGTGGAGGTCAGAGTGGTATAACAAGACGCTTTTAATGCCCCTTACAAGAGACATGGAGGTCAGAGTGGTACAACATGACGCTTTTAATGCCCCTTACAAGAGACGTGGTGGTCAGAGTGATATAACAAGAAGCTTTCAATGCCCCTCAGAAGAGACTTGGAGGTCATAGTGGTATAACGAGACGCTTTTAATGCCCTTTACAAGAGATGTGGAGGTCAGAGTGGTATAAGAAGACGCTTTAATGCCCCTTTACAAGAGACGTAGAGGTCAGAGTGGTATAACACTACGCTTTTAATGCCCCTTCCAAGAGACATGGAGGTCAGAGTGTTATAACAAGATGTTTTTAATGCCCCTCAGAAGAGACGTGGAGGTCTGAGTGGTATAACAAGATGCTTTTAATGCCCATTTCCAGAGACGTGGAGGTCAGAGTGGTATAACAAGATGATGTTAATGCCCCTTACAAGAGACGTGGAGGTTAGAATCTTATAACAAGACGCTTTTAATGCAACTCAGAAGAGGCGTGGAGGTCAGAGTGGTATAACAAGATGCTTTTAATGCCCCTCAGAAAAGATGTGGAGGTCACAGTGGTATAACAAGACACTTTTAATGCCCCTTACAAGAGACATGGAGGTCAGAGTGGTATAAGAAGACGCTTTTAATGCCCCTTCCAAGAGACGTGGAGGTCAGCGTGGTATAACAAGACACTTTTAATGCCCCTTTACAAGAGACGTAGAGGTCAGAGTGGTATAACAAGACGCTTTTAATGCCCCTCAGAAGAGACGTGGAGGTCAGAGTGGTATAACAAGACACTTTTATTGCCCCTTACAAGAGACGTGGAGGTCAGAGTAGTTTAACAAGATGCTTTTAATGCCTCTTACAAGAGACGTAGAGGTCAGAGTGATATAACAAGACGTTTTTAATGCCCCTTACAAGAGACGTGGAGGTCAGAGTGGTATAACAAGACGCTTTTAATGCCCATCTACAAGAGACGTACAGGCCAGAGTGGAATACCAAGACGCTTTTAATGCCCCTTACAAGTGACGTGGAGGTCAGAGTGGTATAAGAAGACGCTTTTAATGCCCCTTCCAAGAGACGTGGAGGTCAAAGAGGTATAACAAGAGGCTTTTAATGCCCCTTTACAAGAGATGTAGAGGTCAGAGTGGTATAACAAGACGCTTTTAATGCCCCTCAGAAGAGACATGGTTATCAGAGTGGTATAACAAGATGCTTTTAATGGCCCTTACAAGAGACGTGGAGGTCAGAGTGGTTTAACAAGACGCTTTTAATGACCCTGTACAAGAGACGTAGAGGTCAGAGTGGTATAACAAGACGCTTTTAATGCCCCTTACAAGAGACGTGGAGGTCAAAGTGGTATAACAAGACACTTTTAATGCCCCTCAGAAGAGACGTGAAGGTCAGAGTGGTATAACAAGATGCTTTGAATGCCCCTCGGAAGAGACATGGAGGTCAGAGTGGTATAACAAGATGCTTTTAATGCCCCTTACCAGAGACGTGGAGGTCAGAGTGGTATAACAAGAGGCTTTTAATGCCCCTTACAAAAGACTTGGAGGTCAGAGTGTTAAAACATGACACTTTTAATGCCACTCAGAAGAGATGTGGAGGACAGAGTGGTATAACAAGACGCTATTAATGCCCCTCAGGAGAGACGTGGAGGTCAGAATGGTATAACAAGACTCCTTTAATGCCCCTTACAAGAGACGTGGAGGTCAGAGTGCTATAAGAAGACGCTTTTAATGCCCCTTACAAGAGACTTGGAGGTCAGAGTGGTATAACAAGACGATTGTAATGCCCCTTTAAAAGAGACGTAGAGGTCAGAGTGGTATAACAAGACGCTTTTAATGCCCCTCAGAAGAGACGTGGAGGTCAGAGTGGTATAACAAGATGCTTTTAATGCCCCTTACAAGAGACGTGGAGGTCAGAGGGGTTTAAAAAGATGCTTTTAATGCCCCTGTGCAAGAGACGTAGAGGTCAGGGTGGTATAACGAGACGCTTTTAATGCCCCTTACAAGAGACGTGGAGGTCAGAGTGGTATAACAAGACGCTTTTAATGCCCCTTTACAAGAGACGTAGAGGTCAGTGTGGTATAAGAAGATGCTTTTAACGCTCCTTACAAGAGACGTGGAGGTCAGGGTTGTATAACAAGACGCTTTTAATGCCCCTCAGAAGAGACGTGGAGGTCAGAGTGGTATAACAAGACGCTTTTAATGCCCCTTACAAGAGACGTGGAGGTCAGAGGGGTTTAAAAAGATGCTTTTAATGCCCCTGTGCAAGAGACGTGGAGATCAGAGTGGTATAACAAGACGCTTTTAATGCCCTTTACAAGAGATGTGGAGGTCAGAGTGGTATAAGAAGACGCTTTAATGCCCCTTTATAAGAGACGTAGAGGTCAGAGTGGTATAACACTACGCTTTTAATGCCCCTTCCAAGAGACATGGAGGTCAGAGTGTTATAACAAGATGTTTTTAATGCCCCTCAGAAGAGACGTGGAGGTCTGAGTGGTATAACAAGATTCTTTTAATGCCCATTTCCAGAGACGTGGAGGTCAGAGTGGTATAACAAGATGCTGTTAATGCCCCTTACAAGAGACGTAGAGGTCAGAATCTTATAACAAGACGCTTTTAATGCACCTCAGAAGAGGCGTGGAGGTCAGAGTGGTATAACAAGATGCTTTTAATGCCCCTCAGAAAAGATGTGGAGGTCACAGTGGTATAACAAGACACTTTAAATGCCCCTTACAAGAGACATGGAGGTCAGAGTGGTATAACAAGACGCTTTTAATGCCCCTTCCAAGAGACGTGGAGGTCAGCGTGGTATAACAAGACACTTTTAATGCCGGTTTACAAGAGACGTAGAGGTCAGAGTGGTATAACAAGACGCTTTAAATGCCCCTCAGAAGAGACGTGGACCTCACAGTGGTATAACAAGACACTTTTATTGCCCCTTACAAGAGACGTGGAGGTCAGAGTGGTTTAACAAGATGCTTTTAATGCCTCTTACAAGAGACGTAGAGGTCAGAGTGATATAACAAGACGCTTTTAATGCCCCTTACAAGAGACGTGGAGGTCAGAGTGGTATAACAAGAAGCTTTTAATGCCCATCTACAACAGACGTACAGGCCAGAGTGGAATACCAAGACGCTTTTAATGCCCCTTACAAGTGACGTGGAGGTCAGAGTGGTATAAGAAGACGCTTTTAATTCCCCTTTACAAGAGATGTAGAGGTCAGAGTGGTATAACAAGACGCTTTTAATGCCCCTCAGAAGAGACATGGTTGTCAGAGTGGTATAACAAGGTGCTTTTAATGGCCCTTACAAGAGACGTGGAGGTCAGAGTGGTTTAACAAGACGCTTTTAATGACCCTGTACAAGAGACGTAGAGGTCAGAGTGGTATAACAAGACGCTTTCAATGCCCCTTACAAGAGACGTGGAGGTCAAAGTGGTATAACAAGACACTATTAATGCCCCTCAGAAGAGACGTGAAGGTCAGAGTGGTATAACAAGATGCTTTGAATGCCCCTCAGAAGAGACGTGGAGGTCAGAGTGGTATAACAAGACGCTTTTAATGCCCCTTACAAGAGACGTGGAGGTCAGAGGGGTTTAAAAAGATGCTTTTAATGCCCCTGTGCAAGAGACGTAGAGGTCAGGGTGGTATAACGAGACGCTTTTAATGCCCCTTACAAGAGACGTGGAGGTCAGAGTGGTATAACAAGACGATTTTAATGCCCCTTTACAAGAGACGTACAGGTCAGTGTGGTATAAGAAGATGCTTTTAATGCCCCTTACAAGAGACGTGGAGGTCAGAGTTGTATAACAAGATGCTATTAATGCCCCTCAGAAGAGACGTTAAGGTCAGAGTGGTATAAAAAATGATTTTAATGCCGTTTCCAAGAGACGTGGAGCTCAGAGTAGTATAACAAGACGCTTTTAATGCCCCTTACAAGAGACGTGGAGGTCAGAGTCTTATAACAAGACGCTTTTAATGCCCCTCAGAAGAGGCGTGGAGGTCAGCGTGGTATAACAAGACGCTTTTAATGCCCCTCAGAAGAGACGTGGAGGTTAGAGTGGTATAACAAGACGCTTTTAATGCCCCTTACAAGAGACGTGGAGGTCAGAGTGGTATAAAAAATGATTTTAATGCACTTTCCAAGAGACGTGGAGCTCAGAGTAGTGTAACAAGATGCTTTTAATGCCCCTTACAAGAGACGTGGAGGTCAGAGTCTTATAACAAGACGCTTTTAATGCCCCTCAGAAGAGGCGTGGAGGTCAGCTTGGTATAACAAGACGCTTTTAATGCCCCTCAGAAGAGACGTGGAGGTCAGAGTGGTATAACAAGACGCTTTCAATGCCCCTTACAAGAGAAGTGGAGGTCAGAGTGGTTTAACAAGACGCTTTTAATGCCCCTGTACAAGAGACGTACAGGTCAGTGTGGTATAAGAAGATGCTTTTATTGCCCCTTACAAGAGACGTGCAGGTCAGAGTGGTATAACAAGATGCTATTACTGCCCCTCAGAAGAGACGTGGAGGTCAGAGTGGTATAAAAAATGGTTTCAATGCCCTTTCCAAGAGACGTGGAGCTCAAAGTAGTATAACAAGACGCTTTTAATTCCCCTTACAAGAGACGTGGAGGTCAGAGTGTTATAACAAGATGCTTTGAATGCCCCTCAGTAGAGACGTGGAGGTCAGAATGGTATAACAAGACGCTTTTAATGCTCCTTGCAAGAGACGTGGAGGTCAAAGTGGTATAACAAGACGCTTTTAATGCCCCTCAGAAGAGACTTGGAGGTCAGAGTGGTATAACAAGACGCTTTTAATGCCCCTTACAAGAGACGTGGAGTTCAGAGTGGTATAACAAGACGCTTTTAATGCCCCTTACAAGAGACGTGGAGGTCAGAGTGGTATAACATGACGCTTTTAATGCCCTTTACAAGAGATGTGGAGGTTAGAGTGGTATAACAAGACGCTTTAATGCCCCTTTACAAGAGACGTAGAGGTCAGAGTGGTATAACATGACGCTTTTAATGCCCCTTCCAAGAGACATGGAGGTCAGGGTGGTATAGCAAGACGCTTTTAATGCCCCTTACAAGAGACGTGGAGGTCAGAGTGGTATAACATGACGCTTTTAATGCCCCTTACAAGAGACGTGGTGGTCAGAGTGATATAACAAGATGCTTTCAATGCCCCTCAGAAGAGACTTGGAGGTCAGAGTGGTATAACAAGGCGCTTTTAATGCCTTTACAAGAGATGTGGAGGTCAGAGTGGTATAACAAGACGATTTTAATGCCCCTTTACAAGAGACGTAGAGGTCAGAGTGGTATAACAAGACGCTTTTAATGCCCCTCAGAAGAGACGTGGAGGTCGAGGGGTATAACAAGACGCTTTTAATGCCCCTTACAAGAGACGTGGAGGTCAGAGGGGTTTAAAAAGACGCTTTTAATGCCCCTATACAAGAGACGTAGAGGTCAGAGTGGTATAACGAGACGCTTTTAATGCCCCTTACAAGAGACGTGGAGGTCAGAGTGGTATAACAAGACGCTTTTAATGCCCCTTTACAAGAGACGTACAGGTCAGTGTGGTATAAGATGATGCATTTAATGCCCCTTACAAGAGACGTGGAGGTCAGAGTGGTATAACAAGATGCTATTAATGCCCCTCAGAAGAGACGTGGAGGTCAGAGTGGTATAAAAAATGATTTTAATGCCCTTTCCAAGAGACGTGGAGCTCAGAGTAGTATAAAAAGAAGCTTTTAATGCCCCTTACAAGAGACGTGGAGGTCAGTGTCTTATAACAAGACGCTTTTAATGCCTCTCAGAAGAGGCGTGGAGGTCAGCGTGGTATAACAAGACGCTTTTAATGCCCCTCAGAAGAGACGTGGAGGTCAGAGTGGTATAACAAGACGCTTTCAATGCCCCTTACAAGAGACGTGGAGGTCAGAGTGGTTTAACAAGACACTTTTAATGCCCCTGTACAAGAGACGTAGAGGTCAGAGTGGTATAACGAGATGCTTTTAATGCCCCTTACAAGAGACGTGGAGGTCAGAGTGGTATAACAAGACGCTTTTAATGCCCCTTTACAAGAGACGTACAGGTCAGTGTGGTATAAGAAGATGCTTTTATTGCCCCTTACAAGAGACATGGAGTTCAGAGTGGTATAACAAGATGCTATTAATGCCCCTCAGAAGAGACGAGGAGGTCAGAGTGGTATAAAAAATGCTTTCAATGCCATTTCCAAGAGACGTGGAGCTCAGAGTAGTATAACAAGACGCTTTTAATGCCCCTTACAAGAGACGTGGAGGTCAAAGTGTTATAACAAGATGCTTTGAATGCCCCTCAGTAGAGACGTGGAGGTCAGAATGGTATAACAAGACGCTTTTAATGCTCCTTACATGAGACGTGAAGGTCAGAGTGGTATAACAAGACGCTTTTAATGCCCCTTGCAAGAGACATGGAGGTCAGAGTGGTATAACAAGACGCTTTTAATGCCCCTCAGAAGGGACTTGGAGGTCAGAGTGGTATAACAAGACGCTTTTAATGCCCCTTACAAGAGACGTGGAGGTCAGAGTGTTATAACAAGACGCTTTTAATGCCCCTTACAAGAGACGTGGAGGTCAGAGTGGTATAACATGACGCTTTTAATGCCCTTTACAAGAGATGTCGAGGTTAGAGTGGTATAACAAGACGCTTTAATGCCCCTTTACAAGAGACGTAGAGGTCAGAGTGGTATAACATGACGCTTTTAATGCCCCTTTACAAGAGACGTACAGGTCAGTGTGGTATAAGAAGATGCTTTTAATGCCCCTTACAAGAGACGTGGAGGTCAGAGAGGTATAACAAGATGCTATTAATGCCCCTCAGAAGAGACGTGGAGGTCAGAGTGGTATAAAAAATGATTTTAATGCACTTTCCAAGAGACGTGGAGCTCAGAGTAGTGTAACAAGACGCTTTTAATGCCCCTTACAAGAGACGTGGAGGTCAGAATCTTATAACAAGACGCTTTTAATGCCCCTCAGAAGAGGCGTGGAGGTCAGCTTGGTATAACAAGACGCTTTTAATGCCCCTCAGAAGAGACGTGGAGGTCAGAGTGGTATAACAAGACGCTTTCAATGCCCCTTACAAGAGAAGTGGAGGTCAGAGTGGTTTAACAAGACGCTTTTAATGCCCCTGTACAAGAGACGTACAGGTCAGTGTGGTATAAGAAGATGCTTTTATTGCCCCTTACAAGAGACGTGCAGGTCAGAGTGGTATAACAAGATGCTATTACTGCCCCTCAGAAGAGACGTGGAGGTCAGAGTGGTATAAAAAATGCTTTCAATGCCCTTTCCAAGAGACGTGGAGCTCAGAGTAGTATAACAAGACACTTTTAATGCCCCTTACAAGAGACGTGGAGGTCAGAGTGTTATAACAAGATGCTTTGAATGCCCCTCAGTAGAGACGTGGAGGTCAGAATGGTATAACAAGACGCTTTTAATGCTCCTTACATGAGATGTGAAGGTCAGAGTGGTATAACAAGACGCTTTTAATGCTCCTTGCAAGAGACGTGGAGGTCAGAGTGGTATAACAAGACGCTTTTAATGCCCCTCAGAAGAGACTTGGAGGTCAGAGTGGTATAACAAGACTCTTTTAATGCCCCTTACAAGAGACGTGGAGTTCAGAGTGGTATAACAAGACGCTTTTAATGCCCCTTACAAGAGACGTGGAGGTCAGAGTGGTATAACATGACGCTTTTATGCCCTTTACAAGAGATGTGGAGGTTAGAGTGGTATAACAAGACGCTTTAATGCCCCTTTACAAGAGATGTGGAGCTCAGAGTAGTATAACAAGACACTTTTAATGCCCCTTACAAGAGACGTAGAGGTCAGAGTGGTATAACATGACGCTTTTAATGCCCCTTCCAAGAGACATGGAGGTCAGAGTGGTATAGCAAGACGCTTTTAATGCCCCTTACAAGAGACATGGAGGTCAGAGTGGTATAACATGACGCTTTTAATGCCCCTTACAAGAGACGTGGTGGTCAGAGTGATATAACAAGATGCTTTCAATGCCCCTCAGAAGAGAATTGGAGGTCAGAGTGGTATAACAAGGCGCTTTTAATGCCCTTTACAAGAGATGTGGAGGTCAGAGTGGTATAACAAGACGATTTTAATGCCCCTTTACAAGAGATGTAGGGGTCAGAGTGGTATAACAAGACGCTTTTAATGCCCCTCAGAAGAGACGTGGAGGTCGAGGGGTATAACAAGACGCTTTTAATGCCCCTTACAAGAGACGTGGAGGTCAGAGGGGTTTAAAAATACGCTTTTAATGCCCCTATACAAGAGACGCAGAAGTCAGAGTGGTATAACGAGACGCTTTTAATGCCCCTTACAAGAGACGTGGAGGTCAGAGTGGTATAACAAGACGCTTTTAATGCCCCTTTACAAGAGACGTACAGGTCAGTGTGGTATAAGATGATGCATTTAATGCCCCTTACAAGAGACGTGGAGGTCAGAGTGGTATAACAAGATGCTATTAATGCCCCTCAGAAGAGACGTGGAGGTCAGAGTGGTATAATAAATGATTTTAATGCCCTTTCCAAGAGACGTGGAGCTCAGAGTAGTATAACAAGAAGCTTTTAATGCCCCTTACAAGAGACGTGGAGGTCAGAGTCTTATAACAAGACGCTTTTAATGCCCCTCAGAAGAGGCGTGGAGGTCAGCGTGGTATAACAAGACGCTTTTAATGCCCCTCAGAAGAGACGTGGAGGTCAGAGTGGTATAACAAGACGCATTCAATTCCCCTTACAAGAGACGTGGAGGTCAGAGTGGTTTAACAAGACGCTTTTAATGCCCCTGTACAAGAGACGTAGAGGCCAGAGTGGTATAAGAAGATGCTTTTATTGTCCCTTACTAGAGACGTGGAGTTCAGAGTGGTATAACAAGATGCTATTAATGCCCCTCAGAAGAGACGTGGAGGTCAGATTGGTATAAAAAATGCTTTCGATGCCCTTTCCAAGAGACGTGGAGCTCAGAGTAGTATAACAAGTCGCTTTTAATGCCCCTTACAAGAGACGTGGAGGTCAGAGTGTTATAACAAGATGCTTTGAATGACCCTCAGTAGAGACGTGGAGGTCAGAGTGGTATAACAAGAAGCTTTAAATGCCCCTTGCAAGAGACGTGGAGGTCAGAGTGGTATAACAAGACGCTTTTAATGCCCCTCAGAAGAGACTTGGAGGTCAGAGTGGTATAACAAGACGCTTTTAATGCCCCTTACAAGAGACGTAGAGGTCAGAGTGGAATAACATGACGCTTTTAATGCCCTTTCCAAGAGACATGGAGGTCAGTGTGGTATAGCAAGACGCTTTTAATGCCCCTTACAAGAGACGTGGAGGTCAGAGTGGTATAACATGACGCTTTTAATGCCCCTTACAAGAGACGTGGTGGTGAGAGTGATATAACAAGATGCTTTCAATGCCCCTCAGAAGAGACTTGGAGGTCAGAGTGGTATAACAAGACTCTTTTAATGCCCTTTACAAGAGATGTGGAGGTCAGAGTGGTATAAGAAGACGCTTTAATGCCCCGTTACAAGAGACGTACAGGTCAGTGTGGTATAAGATGATGCATTTAATGCCCTTTACAAGAAACGTGGAGGTCAGAGTGGTATATCAAGATGCTATTAATGCCCCTCAGAAGAGACGTGGAGGTCAGAGTGGTATAAAAAATGATTTTAATGCCCTTTCCAAGAGACGTGGAGCTCAGAGTAGTATAACAAGACGCTTTTAATGCCCCTTACAAGAGACGTGGAGGTCAGAGTCTTATAACAAGACGCTTTTAATGCCCCTCAGAAGAGACGTGGAGGTCAGAGTGGTATAACAAGACGCTTTCAATTCCCCTTCAAGAGACGTGGAGGTCAGAGTGGTTTAACAAGACTCTTTTAATGCCCCTGTACAAGAGACGTAGAGGCCAGAGTGGTATAAGAAGATGCTTTTATTGCCCCTTACTAGAGACGTGGAGGTCAGAGTGGTATAACAAGATGCTATTAATGCCCCTCAGAAGAGACGTGGAGGTCAGATTGGTATAAAAAATGCTTTCGATGCCCTTTCCAAGAGACGTGGAGCTCAGAGTAGTATAACAAGACGCTTTTAATGGCCCTTACAAGAGATGTGGAGGTCAGAGTGTTATAACAAGATGCTTTGAATGACCCTCAGTAGAGACTTGGAGGTCAGAATGGTATAACAAGATGCTTTTAATGCTCCTTACATGAGACGTGAAGGTCAGAGTGTTATAACAAGACGCTTTTAATGCCCCTTGCAAGAGACGTGGAGGTCAGAGTGGTATAACAAGACGCTTTTAATGCCCCTCAGAAGAGACTTGGAGGTCAGAGTGGTATAACAAGATGCTTTTAATGCCCCTTACAAGAGACGTGGAGGTCAGAGTGGTATAACATGACGCTTTTAATGCCCTGTACAAGAGATGTGGAGGTTAGAGTGGTATAACAAGACGCTTTAATGCCCCTTTACAAGAGACGTAGAGGTCAGAGTGGAATAACATGACGCTTTTAATGCCCCTTCCAAGAGACATGGAGGTCAGAGTGGTATAGCAAGACGCTTTTAATGCCCCTTACAAGAGAGGTGGAGGTCAGAGTGGTATAACATGACGCTTTTAATGCCCCTTACAAGAGACGTGGTGGTGAGAGTGATATAACAAGATGCTTTCATTGCCCCTCAGAAGAGACTTGGAGGTCAGAGTGGTATAACAAGACTCTTTTAATGCCCTTTACAAGAGATGTGGAGGTCAGAGTGGTATAAGAAGACGCTTTAATGCCCCTTTACAAGAGACGTAGAGGTAAGAGTGGTATAACAAGACGCTTTTAATGCCCCTCAGAAGAGACGTCGAGGTCAGAGTGGTATAACAAGACGCTTTTAATGCCCCTTACAAGAGACGTGGTGGTCAGAGGGCTTTGAAAAGACGCTTTTAATACCCCTGTACAAGAGACATAGAGGTCAGGGTTGTATAACGAGACGATTTTAATGCCCCTTACAAGAGACGTGGAGGTCAGAGTGGTATAACAAGACGCTTTTAATGCCTCTTTACAAGAGACGTACAGGTCAGTGTGGTATAAGAGGATTCTTTTAATGCCCCTTACAAGAGACCTGGAGGTCAGAGTGGTATAACAAGATGCTATTAATGCCCCTCAGAAGAGACGAGGAGGTCAGAGTGGTATAAAAAATGATTTTAATCCCCTTTCCAAGAGACGTGGAGCTCAGAGTAGTATAACAAGATGCTTTTAATGCCCCTTACAAGAGACGTGGAGGTCAGAGTCTTATAACAAGACGCTTTTAATGCCCCTCAGAAGAGGCGTGGAGGTCAGCGTGGTATAACAAGACGCTTTTAATGCCCCTCAGAAGAGACGTGGAGGTCAGAGTGGTATAACAAGACGCTTTCAATGCCCCTTACAAGAGACGTGGAGGTCAGAGTGGTTTAACAAGACGCTTTTAATGCCCCTGCACAAGAGATGTAGAGGTCAGAGTGGTATAACGAGACGCTTTTAATGCCCCTTACAAGAGACGTGGAGGTCAGAGTGGTATAACAAGACGCTTTTAATGCCCCTTTACAAGAGACATAGAGGTCAGTGTGGTATAAGAAGATGCTTTTATTGCCCCTTACAAGAGACGTGGAGGTCAGAGTGGTATAACAAGATGCTATTAATGCCCCTCAGAAGAGACGTGGAGGTCAGAGTGGTATAAAAAATGCTTTCAATGCCCTTTCCAAGAGACGTGGAGCTCAGAGTAGTATAACAAGACGCTTTTAATGCCCCTTACAAGAGACGTGGAGGTCAGAGTTTTATAACAAGATGCTTTGAATGCCCCTCAGTAGAGACGCGGAGGTCAGAATGGTATAACAAGACGCTTTTAATGCTCCTTACATGAGACGTGAAGGTCAGAGTGGTATAACAAGACGCTTTTAATGCCCCTTGCAAGAGACGTGGAGGTCAGAGTTGTATAACAAGACGCTTTTAACTCTAGGACTACTGGACTCGTGACCCCGCCTAGAACTACTGAAAGAAGTCATTTTGACTCCTTGCTTGTTTTCGTTTATTTTTAGAGTTTCATTTGTGGTTATTTATTAATAATTATATTTTTTGTAATGTATTATTATTGTGAGATCCAACAGTAATGCTTTTTATTGTTTTTTTTCTGCTTTTCTTATTTTTCTACAGAAAATAACAATAATTATAATAGACGTTTTTCAAACATTTTTTTTTATTCAAGTGCACACATATAAACAACAACTGAAGAACAAAAAGCAGAGAAAATGTAGGTGGAGGAGCATAAAAATGAAAATATGGCGCAGAATTCACCTTCTAAACATTTGGTGTTTCACATTTTAGGCATTGCCTTTGATTTATGGCAGTACATTGCCCACACAAAGACTTACCACAAGTCTTACAATTTCCGACAGATCTATTATTCTTGCACTTTTCTTTGATCTGGCAAAATTTTGTTTGAACCATCACTTCTGAGCATGTAGAAACTTGGGACGTGGAACCCTTTTCCCTATCTGTGACATAAGGACCACTCAACTCTCTCACAAGCATTTGCAAAAATGCCTTGCGTGACATTTTTTGGTGGGTAATCTCCTTGAATATTATCCATGCATTTATACCCGCAAAGTCTAAGGCATTTTCAAATGCATGAACAGGCCATCTCCTTGTGCATGTTCGTGTGGTATATTTTCGTGCCATCTGATCCACTACATCTACTCCATATTTTGTTTCATTGTAAAACTTTACCGTTTCTGGAGTTTTTTTAGCGGAATCAGACGCAACAACAACATCTGGATGGACGGAACTCAAAATGACAACATTTTTGTTGGGCTTTCCTTGATATACTGTAAGTGTAAAATTGTCTTCATTTCTAAACACTTTAGTGTTGTACAATTCCTCTTTCATGGATTTTATTTCTTTAGGCACTTCTCGCCTTATCTTGTTCAGTGTTCCCACGATGGTTGTTCCTTTGCTTTTTAGCTGTTTAGCTAATTTTACTGAAGTAAAATAATTATCGGTTGTAACATTGCGACCTTTTTTCAAAAACGGGTCCAATAACTCCATTACCACATGGTCAGCTAAACGGTCCTCAGCACGGCGTGTGTCATCTTTGCCTAGATAAGGGAAGCCATTTGCCAGATATTTGCTCCTCTTATCAACAGCTAGCCAATATTTGTGGCCATATTTATCTGGTTTGGAAGGCATGTACTGCGTGAATGGACACCTAGTTTTGCTTGGGAAAAGTTGCTCATCCACCGTTATGTATGGGCCAGGTTTGTAACACGCAATACAATTTTCAATAAACCTGTCCCACACAGTAGAAAATAGAGCAAACTTGTCCGTTTGCAGTCTCTCCGATCGAGTAGATTTCTCATCAAATCTGAGAAACCTCATAATTTCAACAAAGCGGTCCCTAGACATTGTCGCTTTGCAAAACGGTATTCCCCAGTCATTACACCAAATACTGCTAATCGAGTGACGTTTCGTGCCAGATATTCCACGAGCATAGAATATTGCAATGAATGCATCTAGCTCCTCATCAGATAGAGTAAACTGTAAATTATTGTTCCTGCATGCTTCTGCAAGCGTACAGTTCTTTATATGTGTCAATATATATGAATCAAAAAATAAACGCCATGCGCTCAAAGGACTATCGATAATGATATTTCTTCTGGCGTATCCTGTAGGGCCAGGTGCTTCTCGAAGAATATTTTGGCTGTCACGCCTACCAGGCAAGTGTTCTCCAATTTCAACAGGTTTCCATTGAATACCATCCGCTGAAACTAGTATTCCTTCAGATTCGCCTTCTCTGGTGTTTGTTGTTGCATTACCTTCGCCGCCATCGTTATCTGTTGTTCTTTCATTTCTGGGACGTTTTGCTGATTTTTTCTGTCCACGACCAGGAGGATGGTCACGAGGCAACATAACTGCATGAGCCCGATCCCCAGTTGATGTGCTTGGAATATCTGTAAAAAAGTTGATGAATATTTTGAATTTTTGTTTTGTAAGGGTCCGTGCACACTGGCTGGATTAGCGGCGGAATATCCGACCGGATATTCTCACCACAATCCGGCCCGTACCTGCCCGCTCAGGTACAGAGCGGAGTTTCATACCTGAAGCTCCGCTCCGAACCCCGGGCTGGAGCCGCTGTCTGGGACGGAGCCGTGCTCGCGCGTAAGCAAGCGCTGCTCTGTCCCTGACAGCGGCTCCAGCCCGGGGTTCGGAGCGGAGCTTCAGGCATGAGCGGGCAGGTACGGCCTGTATTGCGGCAAGAATATCCAGATGGCTATTCAGCCAGAATTCTGCTAGTGTGCACAGGCCCTAACTCAGTGTGTGGAAGAACAAATAAATACACATCACTACTTACCTTCTGGATTTGTTCCTTCTGAGTCTTCAGATTCACTTGATATGTTCTGAGGAATGAAATCTTCATCACTGTCAGAATCAAATACATGTTCCTGCAATTCGGATTCCGATTCATCCTCCGGTATGGATTGCAAAGTAGCCAGAATATCCTGAGGCTTTATCAAACGTCTTCTCTCCATATTCCTCACAAATTCCATAATTCTATATAGTTCCCTGCTGAAAAATAGAAATGAAATGAAAACTAAAAGAAATAATAACTGTTCTGCCACCTTCAAAAGTAGGTGGGCTGAATCAGTTGACAGACAGCTAAAGTATTTCATAACAATTCATACCTGTATGAGTCTTCAGAGCTCGTATGTCTGCGTCTGTTCTCTTTGTCTCTTCAGCTGAACTGAAAGTAAAGTTACTATCCAGAATACTGTCTCCTGCTAGGACCTTAGAAAAACACCACCCTTCATTAGCATAAGATAAGAGCCTAGAGTAAGCAAGCTATTTTGTTCAGCATTACACAGTAATACAAGCAGGTAAAACACAAGGAAAATGTGAAAAGTTGACATGTAAATTGAACTACATCTATATGAACATCAGGGTAAATAAGACAACATTTAGTGACAAAAGGACCTCAAAATATAGTAGGGAGTCAAAATGACTCCCTTCAGTAGTTCTTGGTAAATTTAGAAAAAAACGCGCAAATTTTTCACCAAAATTATTTATTCTCACAAAATCATTTTTCACATCATATTTGAGGAAAAGTCACCGAGTTTCAAGCCGGAATTCTGAAAAATGTAGTCACAGAAGAGAAATAAAAAACGAAAGTGTAACATACCTGGCGGCGTCCTTGCATGGTGGTCCATCTCCCACTGTGCAAGAGGGCGCACTTGATCTCCTGTCCAGAATGTCTCTCTGGCTTCCCTCCATGCTGTCTGTTTGTGTCTGTTTCTGCTGCTTAAGGGCGGCGCCCGATCACTTCCTGCCTTTTGTACCTGCTGTGGGTCACACCCCTTGTGCGTCCTCAGCCTATTGCTGTCTGTCACTTGGTATATAGCTCAGCAGCTCCCTTCTATCCCTGCCTGAGCATAGTGTTTCCTTCAGTGTGTGCTTGCACTCTGAAGGTGCCAGGTCCCGTCTCTTGTCTCCTGCTTTTTGTATCAGTTCCCGTGTCTGAACTGAGTCCTGTATGTCTCCTGCTTTGCGGTATCAGCTCCCGTGTCTGAACTGTGTCCTGTATGTCTCCTGCTTTGCGGTATCAGCTCCCATGTCTGAACTGAGTCCTGTATGTCTCCTGCTTTGCGGTTTCAGCTCCCGTGTCTGAACTGACTCCTTTCTGTGTTCTCTTGTCTGTCCTGTCTGAACACGCTCCTAGCCTGTTCCTCTCGCCTTCTAGTGGCCGATTTCCTAGACCCGCTCCTGTGTCTGGTCTGTCCTGTCTGAACACGCTCCTTGCCTGTTCGTTCCGACTTCTAGTGGCCGATTTCCTAGACCCGCTCCTGCGTCTGGTCTGTCCTGTCTGAACACGCTCCTTGCCTGTTCGTTCCGCCTCTCTGGGGGCCGTATTCCCAGACCCGCTCCTGTATCCCTCTGCAGTGTCGGTCTCCTCCGTACACTCAGTTCCAGTCTGAACTCTCTCCTGTCCTTTACCTGTTTTGCCTCTATGTCCGTTCCCTTCCTTTTTCTGCAGAGTCTGAACTCGTACCTAACTCCTGCTTATTGTCTCTGCAAGTACTGTGTGAGTATCTGGCTCTGTCTTTCCCTTCCTGTCTGTTCCGTGTGAACAGAGCCCTGTCCTCCCTGCTCAGCCTTGTCGGCACTCTAGCTGTGCTTGCCTGTAACCCTCTGCCTGTTTTGTTCCTGAGTCCCGGTGTGTACTGGGTCCTATCCCGCCTGTGTTCCTACCTGCTAGTGCCTCCCTGTCTGCACTCTAGCTGTGCTTGCCTTTACCCCCCTGCCTGCATACCCGCCTGCCTGCATACCAGTCTGTGTGCCAGCCTACCAGCCTGTTCCTGTATTCCCCTGTGTGGGTCAACAGCCGTGTCCGGGGTCTGTCCTGGAGTAGCACCTGGTCCCTCTGCTCGGTTCCTCCTTGGTGCACTGGCGTCGTATGCCGTCGTGCGACCCTGGTCGGATCGGGTGAATACTTAGTCACGCCCCTCCAGGCATTCACTCTCCGGCACGGTCCAGTGGAATCACTACCAATCACACGCACACGCCGCTTAGCCCGGGCGTGTGCATAACAGCATGCTCAGGCCATGGTTCCCGTTGAGCCCCACGGCCTTCGCTCTTTGAGAAGTTTTTCCAGCGAATACATGCATTAAAATAAAATAAACAATTTTTTTTCCCCCTTTAGCTGAGTTCCAGGCGAATTACGCACCCGTCCAGATGGATCTATCAGCTCTCGTTCCTGCGGATCCGCCACGTTACTATGGGGATCCAAGACAGTGTCGTGCATTTGTGGAGCAATGCATGCTACACTTTAAGGCCTACCCTCTCTATTTTCCTTCCGATTGGGCTAAAGTGGCCTTTATGATTGACTACCTAGCGGGTGATGCCTTGAAATGGGTCACCCCCCTATGGGAAGCATGGGATCCTGTCATCCTTGACCTGCAGGCCTTCCTGGTGGCCTTTCGTATGGTCTTCGAGGACCCTAACTCTGAAGCCCCTGCTGAAGCTTCACTTCCCAATATCCCGGAGCAGCCCCGACGGGTAATGTGTGTGGGTAGCGCAATAGTCCTCCAGCCCAATGAGACTACTGCCCACCCAGAATCCTCACAGGGTGACTACGCTTTCCGGAATACTTCTCTCAACCTCAAGAGGCAGCCCAGACGTGCTAGACTTAGAGGCAAGCCGTCACGCCAGGGTCTGTCCTCCCTGAGACCTCCTGACCCCAACCTTGAAGTCCCTACTGAAGCTTCATCTCCCTGTATCCCGGAGAAACCCCAATGGGTAATGTGCGTGGGTAGTGCACCAGTTCTCCTGGCCGAAGAGACTTCTGCCCATCCAGACTCCACACAGGAGAACTTCCTGCACCCGGCATCAGATGCTTCTTTCTCTCTAACCGGTGTGCATGTCCAAGGATGCTCCAAAGCTGTGGTTACCTCAGAGTCTGTGCACCTCTACTACCTGGCGGAGGATCCCCTGTTGCCTCCTGAACCCTCCGGGATACCACTCGATGACAAATGGAGAGAGACTTCTCTACACCCGGTACTCAATACTTTGTCCGCTTCGTCCTGTGAGCCTGACAATGGGTACCCCAAAGTGGTAGTTACCTCCGAGTCTCTACACCCCTCCGACCAGGCGGAGGATCTCCAGTTGTCTCCTGAACCCTTCGGGGTGCTACCTGGTAGCGAAAGGACAGAGACTTTCCTATACTCTGTACCTGATACCTCGCTCGCTTCGTCCAGTGAGTCCAACTTAGTGTACTCCGAAGCAGAGGTTACTCCTGAGTCTCTACACCCCTCCGACCAGGCGGAGGACCTCCAGTTGTGTTCAGAATCCTTCGGGGTGCCACCTGGTGGTGAATGGACAGAGACTTTCCTATATCCTGGATCTGATACCTCGCTTGCTTCGTCCAGTGAGTCCGACCTAGTGTACTCTGAAGCAGAGGTTACCCGTGAGTCTCTACACCCCTCTGACCAGGCGGAGGACCGCCAGCTGTCTCCAGAACCCTTCGGGGTGCCACCTGGTGGTGAATGGACAGAGACTTTCCTATACTCGGTACCCGATACCTCGCCTGCTTCCTCCAGTGAGTCCGACCTAGTGTACTCTGAAGCAGAGGTTACCCGTGAGTCTCTACACCCCTCTGACCAGGCGGAGGACCGCCAGCTGTCTCCAGAACCCTTCGGGGTGCCACCTGGTGGTGAATGGACAGAGACTTTCCTATACTCGGTACCCGATACCTCGCCTGCTTCCTCCAGTGAGTCCGACCTAGTGTACTCTGAAGCAGTTGTTTTCTCTGAGCCTCTGCACTCTTCTGACCCGGCGGAGGACCTCCAGTTGTTTCCTGAATCCTCCGGGATACCACCAGATAACAAAGAGACAGTGACTTTTCCTCATTATGTACGTGATAACCCGTCTATTTCTTCCTGTGAGCTTGACAAGATGTACCTCGAAGCAGAGATTACCCTTAAGTCTCTGTCCCCCTCCAACCCAGTGAACGACTGGCCCTCGAATTCCCTGCGGAAGATTCTGGCAGGCCTGAAGAAGAGAGGGCGTAAGGGGGGAGGTACTGTAACATACCTGGCGGCGTCCTTGCATGGTGGTCCATCTCCCACTGTGCAAGAGGGCGCACTTGATCTCCTGTCCAGAATGTCTCTCTGGCTTCCCTCCATGCTGTCTGTTTGTGTCTGTTTCTGCTGCTTAAGGGCGGCGCCCGATCACTTCCTGCCTTTTGTACCTGCTGTGGGTCACACCCCTTGTGCGTCCTCAGCCTATTGCTGTCTGTCACTTGGTATATAGCTCAGCAGCTCCCTTCTATCCCTGCCTGAGCATAGTGTTTCCTTCAGTGTGTGCTTGCACTCTGAAGGTGCCAGGTCCCGTCTCTTGTCTCCTGCTTTTTGTATCAGTTCCCGTGTCTGAACTGAGTCCTGTATGTCTCCTGCTTTGCGGTATCAGCTCCCGTGTCTGAACTGTGTCCTGTATGTCTCCTGCTTTGCGGTATCAGCTCCCGTGTCTGAACTGAGTCCTGTATGTCTCCTGCTTTGCGGTTTCAGCTCCCGTGTCTGAACTGACTCCTTTCTGTGTTCTCTTGTCTGTCCTGTCTGAACACGCTCCTAGCCTGTTCCTCTCGCCTTCTAGTGGCCGATTTCCTAGACCCGCTCCTGTGTCTGGTCTGTCCTGTCTGAACACGCTCCTTGCCTGTTCGTTCCGCCTTCTAGTGGCCGATTTCCTAGACCCGCTCCTGCGTCTGGTCTGTCCTGTCTGAACACGCTCCTTGCCTGTTCGTTCCGCCTCTCTGGGGGCCGTATTCCCAGACCCGCTCCTGTATCCCTCTGCAGTGTCGGTCTCCTCCGTACACTCAGTTCCAGTCTGAACTCTCTCCTGTCCTTTACCTGTTTTGCCTCTATGTCCGTTCCCTTCCTTTTTCTGCAGAGTCTGAACTCGTACCTAACTCCTGCTTATTGTCTCTGCAAGTACTGTGTGAGTATCTGGCTCTGTCTTTCCCTTCCTGTCTGTTCCGTGTGAACAGAGCCCTGTCCTCCCTGCTCAGCCTTGTCGGCACTCTAGCTGTGCTTGCCTGTAACCCTCTGCCTGTTTTGTTCCTGAGTCCCGGTGTGTACTGGGTCCTATCCCGCCTGTGTTCCTACCTGCTAGTGCCTCCCTGTCTGCACTCTAGCTGTGCTTGCCTTTACCCCCCTGCCTGCATACCCGCCTGCCTGCATACCAGTCTGTGTGCCAGCCTACCAGCCTGTTCCTGTATTCCCCTGTGTGGGTCAACAGCCGTGTCCGGGGTCTGTCCTGGAGTAGCACCTGGTCCCTCTGCTCGGTTCCTCCTTGGTGCACTGGCGTCGTATGCCGTCGTGCGACCCTGGTCGGATCGGGTGAATACTTAGTCACGCCCCTCCAGGCATTCACTCTCCGGCACGGTCCAGTGGAATCACTACCAATCACACGCACACGCCGCTTAGCCCGGGCGTGTGCATAACAGAAAGGAGTCAAAATGACTCCATCAGTAGTTCAAGTGTTTTAATACCCCTCAGAAGAGACTTGGAGGTCAGAGTGGTATAACAAGACGCTTTTAATGCCCCTTACAAGAGACGTGGAGGTCAGAGTGGTATAACAAGACGCTTTTAATGCCCCTTACAAGAGATGTGGAGGTCAGAGTGGTAAAACATGACGCTTTTAAGGCCCTTTACAAGAGATGTGGAGGTTAGAGTGGTATAACAAGACGCTTTAATGCCCCTTTACAAGAGACGTAGAGGTCAGAGTGGTATAACATGAAGCTTTTAATGCCCCTTCCAAGAGACATGGAGGTCAGAGTGGTATAGAAAGACGCTTTTAATGCCCCTTACAAGAGACGTGGAGGTCAGAGTGGTATAACATGTCACTTTTAATGCCCCTCAGAAGAGACGTGGAGGTCAGAGTGGTATAACAAGACGCTTTCAATGCCCCTTACAAGAGACGTGGAGGTCAGAGTGGTTTAACAAGACGCTTTTAATGCCCCTGCACAAGAGACGTAGAGGTCAGAGTGGTATAACAAGATGCTTTGAATGCCCCTCAGTAGAGACGTGGAGGTCAGAGTGGTATAACAAGACGCTTTTAATGCCCTTTACAAGAGATGTGGAGGTCAGAGTGGTATAAGAAGATGCTTTAATGCCCCTTAACAAGAGACGTAGAGGTCAGCGTGGTATAACACTACGCTTTTAATGCCCCTTCCAAGAGACATGGAGGTTAGAGTGATATAACAAGATGCTTTTAATGCCCCTCAGAAGAGACTTGGAGGTCAGAGTGGTATAACAAGATGCTTTTAATGCCCTTTACAAGAGATGTGGAGGTCAGAGTGGTATAAGAAGATGCTTTAATGCCCCTTTACAAGAGACGTAGAGGTCAGAGTGGTATAACACTATGCTTTTAATGCCCCTTCCAAGAGACATGGAGGTCAGAGTGTTATAACAAGATGCTTTTAATTCCCCTCAGAAGAGACGTGGAGGTCTGAGTGGTATAACAAGATGCTTTTAATGCCCCTTTCCAGAGACGTGGAGGTCAGAGTGGTATAACAAGACGCTGTTAATGCCCCTTACAAGAGACGTGGAGGTCAGAGTCTTATAACAAGACGCTTTTAATGCACCTCAGAAGAGGCGTGGAGGTCAGAGTGGTATAACAAGACGCTTTTAATGCCCATTACAAGAGATGTGGAGGTCAGAGTGGTATAACATGACACTTTTAAGGCCCTTTACAAGAGATGTGGAGGTTAGAGTGGTATAACAAGACGCTTTAATGCCCCTTTACAAGAGACGTAGAGGTCAGAGTGGTATAACATGAAGCTTTTAATGCCTCTTCCAAGAGACATGGAGGTCAGAGTGGTATAGAAAGACGCTTTTAATGCCCCTTACAAGAGACGTGGAGGTCAGAGTGGTATAACATGTCACTTTTAATGCCCCTCAGAAGAGACGTGGAGGTCAGAGTGGTATAACAAGACGCTTTCAATGCCCCTTACAAGAGACGTGGAGGTCAGAGTGGTTTAACAAGACGCTTTTAATGCCCCTGCACAAGAGACGTAGAGGTCAGAGTGGTATAACAAGATGCTTTGAATGCCCCTCAGTAGAGACGTGGAGGTCAGAGTGGTATAACAAGACGCTTTTAATGCCCTTTACAAGAGATGTGGAGGTCAGAGTGGTATAAGAAGATGCTTTAATGCCCCTTAACAAGAGACGTAGAGGTCAGAGTGGTATAACACTACGCTTTTAATGCCCCTTCCAAGAGACATGGAGGTCAGAGTGATATAACAAGATGCTTTTAATGCCCCTCAGAAGAGACTTGGAGGTCAGAGGGGTATAACAAGATGCTTTTAATGCCCTTTACAAGAGATGTGGAGGTCAGAGTGGTATAAGAAGATGCTTTAATGCCCCTTTACAAGAGACGTAGAGGTCAGAGTGGTATAACACTATGCTTTTAATGCCCCTTCCAAGAGACATGGAGGTCAGAGTGTTATAACAAGATGCTTTTAATTCCCCTCAGAAGAGACGTGGAGGTCTGAGTGGTATAACAATATGCTTTTAATGCCCCTTTCCAGAGACGTGGAGGTCAGAGTGGTATAACAAGACGCTGTTAATGCCCCTTACAAGAGACGTGGAGGTCAGAGTCTTATAACAAGACGCTTTTAATGCACCTCAGAAGAGGCGTGGAGGTCAGAGCGGTATAACAAGACACTTTTAATGCCCCTTCCAAGAGACGGGGAGGTCAGAGTGGAATAACAAGACACTTTTAATGCCCCTTTACAAGAGATGTAGAGGTCAGAGTGGTATAACAAGACGCTTTTAATGCCCCTCAGAAGAGACGTGGAGGTCAGAGTGGTATAATAAGACGCTTTTAATGCCCCTTACAAGAGACCTGGAGGTCAGAGGGGTTTAAAAATACGCTTTTAATGCCCCTGTACAAGAGACGTAGAGGTCAGAGTGGTATAACGAGACACTTTTAATGCCCCTTACAAGAGACGGGGAGGTCAGAGTGGTATAACAAGACGCTTTTAATGCCCCTTTAAAAGAGACGTACAGGTCAGTGTGGTATAAGAAGATGCATTTAATGCCCCTTACAAGAGACGTGGAGGTCAGAGTGGTATAACAAGATGCTATTAATGCCCCTCAGATGAGACGTGGAGGTCAGAGTGGTATAAAAAATGATTTTAATGCCCTTTCCAAGAGACGTGGAGCTCAGAGTAGTATAACAAGACGCTTTTAATGCCCCTTGCAAGAGACGTGGAGGTCAGAGTCTTATAACAAGACGCTTTTAATGCCCCTCAGAAGAGGCGTGGAGGTCAGCGTGGTATACCAAGACGCTTTTAATGCCCCTCAGACGAGACGTGGAGGTCAGAGTGGTATAACAAGACGCTTTCAATGCCCCTTACAAGAGACGTGGAGGTCAGAGTGGTTTAACAAGACGCTTTTAATGCCCCTGTACAAGAGACGTAGAGGTCAGAGTTGTATAACGAGACGCTTTTAATGCCCCTTACAAGAGACGTGGAGGTCAGAGTGGTATAACAAGACGCTTTTATTGCCCCTTTACAAGAGACGTACAGGTCAGTGAGGTATAAGAAGATACTTCTATTGCCCCTAACAAGAGACGTGGAGGTCAGAGTGGTATAACAAGATGCTATTAATGCCCCTCAGAAGAGAGGAGGAGGTCAGAGTGGTATAAAAAATGCTTTCAATGCCCTTTCCAAGAGACGTGGAGCTCAGAGTAGTATAAAAAGATGCTTTTAATGCCCCTTACAAGAGACATGGAGGTCAGAGTGTTATAACAAGATGCTTTGAATGCCCCTCAGTAGAGACGTGGAGGTCAGAATGGTATAACAAGATGCTTTTAATGCCCCTTACAAGAGATGTGGAGGTCAGAGTGGTATAACAAGACACTTTTAATGCCCCTTTACAAGGGACGTACAGATAAGTGTGGTATAAGAAGATGCTTTTAATGCCCCTTACAAGAGACGTGGAGGTCAGAGTGGTATAACAAGATGCTATTAATGCCCCTCAGAAGAGACGCGGAGGTCAGAGTGGTATAAAAAATGATTTTAATGCCCTTTCCAAGAGACGTGGAGCTCAGAGTAGTATAACAAGACGCTTTTAATGCCCCTTACAAGAGACGTGGAGGTCAGAGTCTTATAACAAGATGCTTTTAATGCCCCTCAGAAGAGGCGTGGAGGTCAGCGTGGTATAACAAGACGCTTTTAATGCCCCTCAGAAGAGACGTGGAGGTCAGAGTGGTATAACAAGACGCTTTCAATGCCCCTTATAAGAGACGTAGAGGTCAGAGTGGTATACCGAGACGCTTTTAATGCCCCTTACAAGAGACGTGGAGGTCAGACTGGTATAACAAGACGCTTTTAATGCCCCTTTACAAGAAACGTACAGGTCATTGTGGTATAAGAAGATGCTTTTATTGCCCCTTACAAGAGACATGGAGGTCAGAATGGTATAACAAGATGCTATTAATGCCCCTCAGAGGAGACGTGGAGGTCAGAGTAGTATAAAAAATGCTTTCAATGCCCTTTCCAAGAGACGTGGAGCTCAGAGTTGCATAACAAGACGCTTTTAATTCCCCTTACAAGAGACGTGGAGGTCAGAGTGTTATAACAAGATGCATTGAATGCCCCTCCGTAGAGAAGCGGAGGTCAGAATGGTATAACAAGACGCTTTTAATGCTCCTTACATGAGACGTGAAGGTCAGAGTGGTATAACAAGACGCTTTTAATGCCCCTTGCAAGAGACGTGGAGGTCAGAGTGGTATAACAAGACGCTTTTAATGCCCCTCAGAAGAGACTTGGAGGTCAGAGTGGTATAACAAGACGCTTTTAATGCCCCTTACAAGAGACGTGGAGGTCAGAGTGGTATAACAAGACGCTTTTAATGCCCCTTACAAGAGACGTGGAGGTCAGAGTGGTATAACATGACGCTTTTAATGCCCTTTACAAGAGATGTGGAAGTTAGAGTGTTATAACAAGACGCTTTAATGCCCCCTTGCAAGAGACGTGGAAGTCAGAGTGGTATAACAAGACGCTTTTAATGCCCCTCAGAAGAGACTTGGAGGTCAGAGTGGTATAACAAGACGCTATTAATGCCCCTTACAAGAGACGTGGAGGTCAGAGTGGTATAACATGACGCTTTTAATGCCCCTTACAAGAGACGTGGTGGTCAGAGTGATATAACAAGATGCTTTCAATGCCCCTCAGAAGAGACTTGGAGGTCAGAGTTGTATAACAAGACGCTTCTAATGCCCTTTACAAGAGATGTGGAGGTAAGAGTGGTATAAGAAGACGCTTTTATGCCCCTTAACAAGAGACGTAGAAGTCAGAGTGATATAACACTACGCTTTTAATGCCCCTTCCAAGAGACATGGAGGTCAGAGTGATATAACAAGATGCTTTCAATGCCCCTCAGAAGAGACTTGGAGGTCAGATTGGTATAACAAGACGCTTTTAATGCCCTTTACAAGAGATGTGGAGGTCAGAGTGGTATAAGAAGACCCTTTAATGCCCCTTTACAAGAGACGTAGAGGTCAGAGTGGTATAACAAGACGCTTTTAATGCCCCTTACAAGAGACGTGGAGGTCAGAGTCTTATAACAAGACGCTTTTAAAGCACCTCAGAAGAGGCGTGGAGGTCATAGTGGTATAACAAGATGCTTTTAATGCCCCTCAGAAGAGATGTGGAGGTCACAGTGGTATAACAAGACACTTTTAATGTCCCTTACAAGAGACGTGGAGGTCAGAGTGGTATAACAAGACGCTTTTAATGCCCCTTCCAAGAGACGTGGAGGTCAGAGTGGTATAACAAGACACTTTTAATTCCCCTTTACAAGACAGGTAGAGGTCAGAGTGGTATAACAAGACGCTTTTAATCCCCCTCAGAAGAGACGTGGAGGTCAGAGTGGTATAACAAGACGCTTTTAATGCCCCTTACAAGATACGTGGAGGTCAGAGTGGTTTAACAAGATACTTTTAATGCCGCTTACAAGAGACGTAGAGGTCAGAGTGGTATAACAAGACGCTTTTAATGACCCTTACAAGAGACGTGGAGGTCAGAGTGGTATAACAAGACGCTTTTAATGCCCATCTACAAGAGACGTACAAGCCAGAGTGGTATACCAAGACGCTTTTAATGCCCCTAACAAGTGACGTGGAGGTCAGAGTGGTATAGGAAGACGCTTTTAATGCCCCTTCCAAGAGACGTGGAGGTCAGAGAGGTATAACAAGACGCTTTTAATGCCCCTTTACAAGAGATGTAGAGGTCAGAGTGGTATAACAAGACGCTTTTAATGCCCCTTACAAGAGACGTGGAGGTCAGAGTGGTATAACATGATGCTTTTAATGCCCCTTACAAGAGACGTGGTGGTCAGAGTGATATAACAAGATGCTTTCAATGCCCCTCAGAAGAGACTTGGAGGTCAGAGTGGTATAACAAGACGCTTTTAATGCCCTTTACAAGAGATGTGGAGGTCAGAGTGGTATAAGAAGACACATTAATGCTGCTTTACAAGAGACGTAGAGGTCAGAGTTGTATAACACTACGCTTTTAATGCCCCTTCCAATAGACATGGAGGTCAGAGTGTTATAACAAGATGCTTTTAATGCCCCTCAGAAGAGACGTGGAGGTCTAAGTAGTATAACAAGATGCTTTTAATGCCCCTTTCCAGAGACGTGGAGGTCAGAGTGGTATAACAATACGCTGTTAATGCCCTTTACAAGAGACGTGGAGGTCAGAGTATTATAACAAGACGCTTTTAATGCACCTCAGAAGAGGTGTGGAGGTCAGAGTGGTATAACAAGATGATTTTAATGCCCCTCAGAAGAGATGTGGAGGTCACAGTGGTATAACAAGATGCTTTTAATGCCCCTTACAAGAGATGTGGAGGTCAGAGTGGTCTAACAAGTCACTTTTAATGCCCCGTACAAGAGACGTAGAGGTCACAGTGGTATAACAAGACGCTTTTAATGCCCCTTCCAAGAGAAGTGGAGGTCAGAGTGTTATAACAAGACGCTTTTAATGCCCCTCAGAAGAGACGTGGAGGTCAGAGTTGTATAACAAGATGCTTTCAATGCCCCTCGGAAGAGACATGGAGGTCAGAGTGGTATAACAAGATCCGTTTAATGCCCCTTACCAGAGACGTGGAGGTTAGAGTGGTATAACAAGAGGCTTTTAATGCCCCGTACAAAAGACGTGGAGGTCAGAGTGTTATAACAAGACGCTTTTAATGCCCCTCAGAAGAGACGTCGAGGTCAGAGTGATATAACAAGACGCTATTAATGCCCCTCAGGAGAGACGTGGAGGTCAGAGTGGTATAACAAGACTCTTTTAATGCCCCTTACAAGAGACGTGGAGGTCAGAGTGGTATAAGAAGACGCTTTTAATGCCCCTTACAAGAGACTTGGAGGTCAGAGTGGTATAACATGAAGCTTTTAATGCCCCTTCCAAGAGACATGGAGGTCAGAGTGGTATAGAAAGACGCTTTTAATGCCCCTTACAAGAGACGTGGAGGTCAGAGTGGTATAACATGTCACTTTTAATGCCCCTCAGAAGAGACGTGGAGGTCAGAGTGGTATAACAAGACGCTTTCAATGCCCCTTACAAGAGACGTGGAGGTCAGAGTGGTTTAACAAGACGCTTTTAATGCCCCTGCACAAGAGACGTAGAGGTCAGAGTGGTATAACAAGATGCTTTGAATGCCCCTCAGTAGAGACGTGGAGGTCAGAGTGGTATAACAAGACGCTTTTAATGCCCTTTACAAGAGATGTGGAGGTCAGAGTGGTATAAGAAGATGCTTTAATGCCCCTTAACAAGAGACGTAGAGGTCAGAGTGGTATAACACTACGCTTTTAATGCCCCTTCCAAGAGACATGGAGGTCAGAGTGATATAACAAGATGCTTTTAATGCCCCTCAGAAGAGACTTGGAGGTCAGAGTGGTATAACAAGATGCTTTTAATGCCCTTTACAAGAGATGTGGAGGTCAGAGTGGTATAAGAAGATGCTTTAATGCCCCTTTACAAGAGACGTAGAGGTCAGAGTGGTATAACACTATGCTTTTAATGCCCCTTCCAAGAGACATGGAGGTCAGAGTGTTATAACAAGATGCTTTTATTTCCCCTCAGAAGAGACGTGGAGGTCTGAGTGGTATAACAAGATGCTTTTAATGCCCCTTTCCAGAGACGTGGAGGTCAGAGTGGTATAACAAGACGCTGTTAATGCCCCTTACAAGAGACGTGGAGGTCAGAATCTTATAACAAGACGCTTTTAATGCACCTCAGAAGAGGCGTGGAGGTCAGAGTGGTATAACAAGACACTTTTAATGCCCCTCAGACGAGACGTGGAGGTCAGAGTGGTATAACAAGACGCTTTCAATGCCCCTTACAAGAGACGTGGAGGTCAGAGTGGTTTAACAAGACGCTTTTAATGCCCCTGTACAAGAGACGTAGAGGTCAGAGTTGTATAACGAGACGCTTTTAATGCCCCTTACAAGAGACGTGGAGGTCAGAGTGGTATAACAAGACGCTTTTATTGCCCCTTTACAAGAGACGTACAGGTCAGTGAGGTATAAGAAGATACTTCTATTGCCCCTAACAAGAGACGTGGAGGTCAGAGTGGTATAACAAGATGCTATTAATGCCCCTCAGAAGAGACGAGGAGGTCAGAGTGGTATAAAAAATGCTTTCAATGCCCTTTCCAAGAGACGTGGAGCTCAGAGTAGTATAAAAAGATGCTTTTAATGCCCCTTACAAGAGACGTGGAGGTCAGAGTGGTATAACAAGACGCTTTTAATGCCCCTTACAAGAGACGTGGAGGTCAGAGTGGTATAACATGACGCTTTTAATGCCCTTTACAAGAGATGTGGAAGTTAGAGTGTTATAACAAGACGCTTTAATGCCCCCTTGCAAGAGACGTGGAGGTCAGAGTGGTATAACATGACGCTTTCAATGCCCCTCAGAAGAGACTTGGAGGTCAGAGTTGTATAACAAGACGCTTTTAATGCCCTTTACAAGAGATGTGGAGGTAAGAGTGGTATAAGAAGACGCTTTAATGCCCCTTAACAAGAGACGTAGAAGTCAGAGTGATAAAACACTACGCTTTTAATGCCCCTTCCAAGAGACATCGAGGTCAGAGTGATATAACAAGATGCTTTCAATGCCCCTCAGAAGAGACTTGGAGGTCAGATTGGTATAACAAGATGCTTTTAATGCCCTTTACAAGAGATGTGGAGGTCAGAGTGGTATAAGAGGACACTTTAATGCCCCTTTACAAGAGACGTAGAGGTCAGAGTGGTATAACAAGATGCTTTTAATGCCCCTTACAAGAGACGTAGAGGTCAGAGTCTTATAACAAGACGCTTTTAATGCACCTCAGAAGAGGCGTGGAGGTCATAGTGGTATAACAAGATGCTTTTAATGCCCCTCAGAAGAGATGTGGAGGTCACAGTGGTATAACAAGACACTTTTAATGCCCCTTACAAGAGACGTGGAGGTCAGAGTGGTATAACAAGACGCTTTTAATGCCCCTTCCAAGAGACGTGGAGGTCAGAGTGGTATAACAAGACTCTTTTAATTCCCCTTTACAAGACACGTAGAGGTCAGAGTGGTATAACAAGACGCTTTTAATCCCCCTCAGAAGAGACGTGGAGGTCAGAGTGGTATAACAAGACGCTTTTAATGCCCCTTACAAAATACGTGGAGGTCAGAGTGGTTTAACAAGATGCTTTTAATGCCGCTTACAAGAGACGTAGAGGTCAGAGTGGTATAACAAGACGCTTTTAATGACCCTTACAAGAGACGTGGAGGTCAGAGTGGTATAACAAGACGCTTTTAATGCCCATCTACAAGAGACGTACAAGCCAGAGTGGTATACCAAGACGCTTTTAATGCCCCTAACAAGTGACGTGGAGGTCAGAGTCGTATAGGAAGACGCTTTTAATGCCCCTTCCAAGAGACGTGGAGGTCAGAGAGGTATAACAGGACGCTTTTAATGCCCCTTTACAAGAGATGTAGAGGTCAGAGTGGTATAACAAGACGCTTTTAATGCCCCTTACAAGAGACGTGGAGGTCAGAGTGGTATAACATGACGCTTTTAATGCCCCTTACAAGAGACGTGGTGGTCAGAGTGATATAACAAGATGCTTTCAATGCCCCTCAGAAGAGACTTTGAGGTCAGAGTGGTATAACAAGACGCTTTTAATGCCCTTTACAAGAGATGTGGAGGTCAGAGTGGTATAAGAAGACACTTTAATGCTGCTTTACAAGAGACGTAGAGGTCAGAGTTGTATAACACTACGCTTTTAATGCCCCTTCCAATAGACATGGAGGTCAGAGTGTTATAACAAGATGCTTTTAATGCCCCTCAGAAGAGACGTGGAGGTCTAAGTAGTATAACAAGATGCTTTTAATGCCCCTTTCCAGAGACGTGGAGGTCAGAGTGGTATAACAAGACGCTGTTAATGCCCTTTACAAGAGACGTGGAGGTCAGAGTATTATAACAAGACGCTTTTAATGCACCTCAGAAGAGGTGTGGAGGTCAGAGTGGTATAACAAGATGCTTTTAATGCCCCTCAGAAGAGATGTGGAGGTTACAGTGGTATAATAAGATGCTTTTAATGCCCCTTACAAGAGATGTGGAGGTCAGAGTGGTCTAACAAGTCACTTTTAATGCCCCGTACAAGAGACGTAGAGGTCACAGTGGTATAACAAGACGCTTTTAATGCCCCTTCCAAGAGAAGTGGAGGTCAGAGTGTTATAACAAGACGCTTTTAATGCCCCTCAGAAGAGACGTGGAGGTCAGAGTTGTATAACAAGATGCTTTGAATGCCCCTCGGAAGAGACATGGAGGTCAGAGTGGTATAACAAGATCCGTTTAATGCCCCTTACCAGAGACGTGGAGGTCAGAGTGGTATAACAAGAGGCTTTTAATGCCCCGTACAAAAGACGTGGAGGTCAGAGTGTTATAACAAGACGCTTTTAATGCCCCTCAGAAGAGACGTCGAGGTCAGAGTGATATAACAAGACGCTATTAATGCCCCTCAGGAGAGACGTGGAGGTCAGAGTGGTATAACAAGACTCTTTTAATGCCCCTTACAAGAGACGTGGAGGTCAGAGTGGTATAAGAAGACGCTTTTAATGCCCCTTACAAGAGACTTGGAGGTCAGAGTGGTATAACAAGACGATTTTAATGCCCCTTTACAGGAGATGTAGAGGTCAGAGTGGTATAACAAGACGCTTTTAATGCCCCTCAGAAGAGACGTGGAGGTCAGAGTGGTTTAACAAGACGCTTTTAATGCCCCTTACAAGAGACATGGAGGTCAGAGGGGTTTAAAAAGACGCTTTTAATGCCCCTGTACAAGAGACGTAGAGGTCAGAGTGGTATAACAAGACACTTTTAATGCCCCTTTACAAGGGATGTACAGATCAGTGTGGTATAAGAAGATGCTTTTAATGCCCCTTACAAGAGACGTGGAGGTCAGAGTGGTATAACAAGATGCTATTAATGCCCCTCAGAAGAGACGTGGAGGTCAGAGTGGTATAAAAAATGCTTTTAATGCCCTTTCCAAGAGACGTGGAGCTCAGAGTAGTATAACAAGATGCTTTTAATGCCCCTTCCAAGAGACATGGAGGCCAGAGTGTTATAACAAGATGCATTTAATGCCCCTCAGAAGAGACGTGGAGGTCTAAGTAGTATAACAAGATGCTTTTAATGCCCCTTTCCAGAGACGTGGAGGTCAGAGTGGTATAACAAGATTCTGTTAATGCCCCTTACAAGAGACGTGGAGGTCAGAGTCTTATAACAAGACGCTTTTAATGCACCTCAGAAGAGGTGTGGAGGTCAGAGTGGTATAACAAGATGCTTTTAATGCCCCTCAGAAGACATGTGGAGGTCACAGTGGTATAACAAGATGCTTTAAATGCCCCTTACAAGAGATGTGGAGGTCAGAGTGGTCTAACAAGACACTTTTAATGCCCCGTACAAGAGACGTGGAGGTCAGAGTGGTATAACAAATGCTTTTAATGCCCCTTTACAAGAGACGTAGAGGTCACAGTGGTATAACAAGACGCTTTTAATGCCCCTTCCAAGAGACGTGGAGGTCAGAGTGTTATAACAAGACGCTTTTAATGCCCCTCAGAAGAGACGTGGAGGTCAGATTGGTATAACAAGATGCTTTGAATGCCCCTCGGAAGAGACATGGAGGTCAGAGTGGTATAACAAGATCCGTTTAATGCCCCTTACCAGAGACGTGGAGGTCAGAGTGGTATAACAAGAGGCTTTTAATGCCCCTTACAAAAGACGTGGAGGTCAGAGTGTTATAACAAGACGCTTTTAATGCCCCTCAGAAGAGACGTGGAGGTCAGAATGGTATAACAAGACGCTATTAATGCCCCTCAGGAGTGACGTAGAGGTCAGAGTGGTATAACAAGACTCTTTTAATGCCCCTTACAAGAGAAGTGGAGGTCAGAGTGGTATAGGAAGACGCTTTTAATGCCCCTTACAAGAGACTTGGAGGTCAGAGTGGTATAACAAGATGATTTTAATGCCCCTTTACAGGAGACGCTGAGGTCACAGTGGTATAACAAGATGCTTTTAATGCCCCTCAGAAGAGACGTGGAGGTCAGAGTGGTATAACAAGACGCTTTTAATGCCCCTTACAAGAGACATGGAGGTCAGAGGGGTTTAAAAAGACGCTTTTAATGCCCCTGTACAAGAGACGTAGAGGTAAGGGTGGTATAACAAGACGCTTTTAATGCCCCTTACAAGAGACGTGGAGGTCAGAGTGGTATAACAAGACACTTTTAATGCCCCTTTACAAGAGACGTACAGGTCAGTGTGGTATAAGAAGTTGCTTTTAATGCCCCTTACAAGAGACATGGAGGCCAGAGTGTTATAACAAGATGCTTTTAATGCCCCTCAGAAGAGACGTGGAGGTCTAAGTAGTATAACAAGATGCTTTTAATGCCCCTTTCCAGAGACGTGGAGGTCAGAGTGGTATAACAAGATGATGTTAATGCCCCTTACAAGAGACGTGGAGGTCAGAGTTTTATAACAAGACGCTTTTAATGCACCTCAGAAGAGGTGTGGAGGTCAGAGTGGTATAACAAGATGCTTTTAATGCCCCTCAGAAGAGATGTGGAGGTCACAGTGGTATAACAAGATGCTTTTAATGCCCCTTACAAGAGATGTGGAGGTCAGAGTGGTCTAACAAGACACTTTTAATGCCCCGTACAAGAGACGTGGAGGTCAGAGTGGTAGAACAAATGCTTTTAATGCCCCTTTACAAGAGACGTAGAGGTCACAGTGGTATAACAAGACGTTTTTAATGCCCCTTCCAAGAGACGTGGAGTTCAGAGTGTTATAACAAGACGCTTTTAATGCCCCTCAGAAGAGACGTGGAGGTCAGAGTGGTATAACAAGATGCTTTGAATGCCCCTTACAAAAAACATGGAGGTCACAGGGGTTTAAAAAGACGCTTTTAATGCCCCTGTACAAGAGACGTAGAGGTCAGAGTGGTATAAGGAGACGCTTTTAATGCCCCTTACAAGAGACGTGGAGGTCAGAGTGGTATTACAAGACACTTTTAATGCCCCTTTACAAGAGACGTACAGGTCAGTGTGGTATAAGAAGATGCTTTTAATGCCCCTTACAAGATACGTGGAGGTCAGAGTGCTATAACAAGATGCTATTAATGCCCCCAGAAGAGACGTGGAGGTCAGAGTGGTATAAAAAATGCTTTTAATGCCCTTTCCAAGAGACGTGGAGCTCAGAGTAGTATAAGAACATGCTTTTAATGCCCCTTACAAGAGACGTGGAGGTCAGAGTCTTATAACAAGACGCTTTTAATGCCCCTCAGAAGAGGCGTGGAGGTCAGCGTGGTATAACAAGACGCTTTTAATGCCCTCATTAGAGACGTGGAGGTCAGAGTGGTATAACAAGACGCTTTCAATGCCCCTTACAAGAGACGTGGAGGTCAGAGTGGTTTAACAAGACGCTTTTAACGCCCCTGTACAAGAGACGTAGAGGTCAGAGTGGTATAACGAGAAGCTTTTAATGCCCCTTACAAGAGACGTGGAGGTCAGAGTGGTATAACAAGACGCTTTTAATGCCCCTTTACAAGAGACGTACAGGTCAGTGGGGTATAAGAAGATGCTTTTAATGCCCCTTACCAGAGACGTGGAGGTCAGAGTGGTATAACAAGATGCTATTAATGCCCCTCAGAAGAGACGTAAAGGTCAGAGTGGTATAAAAAATGCTTTTAATGCCCTTTCCAAGAGACGTGGAGCTCAGAGTAGTATAACAAGACGCTTTTAATGCCCCTTACAAGAGACGTGGAGGTCAGAGTGTTATAACAAGATGCTTTGAATGCCCCTCAGTAGAGACGTGGAGGTCAGAGTTTTATAACAAGATGCTTTTAATGCCCCTTTAAAGGGACGTGGAGGTCAGAGTGGTATAACGAGACACTTTTAATGCCCCTCAGAAGAGACTTGGAGGTCAGAGTGGTATAACAAGAAGCTTTTAATGCCCCTTATAAGAGACGTGGAGGTCAGAGTGGTATAACAAGACGCTTTTAATGCCCCTTACAAGAGACGTGGAGGTCAGAGTGGTATAACATGACGCTTTTAATGCCCTTTACAAGAGATGTGGAGGTTAGAGTGGTATAATAAGACGCTTTATTGCCCCTTTACAAGAGACGTAGAGGTCAAAGTGGTATAAAATGACGCTTTTAATGCCCCTTCCAAGAGACATGGAGGTCAGAGTGGTATAACAAGACGCTTTTAATGCCCCTTACAAGAGACGTGGAGGTCAGAGGGGTATAACATGACGCTTTTAATGCCCCTTACAAGAGACGTGGAGGTCAGAGTGATATAACAAGATGCTTTCAATGCCCTTTACAAGAGATGTGGAGGTCAGAGTGGTATGAGTAGACGCTTTAATGCCCCTTTACAAGAGACGTAGAGGTCAGAGTGATATAACACTACGCTTTTAATGCCCCTTCCAAGAGACATGGAGGTCAGAGTGATATAACAAGATGCTTTCAATGCCCCTCAGAAGAGACTTGGAGGTCAGAGTGGTATAACAAGACGCTTTTAATGCCCTTTACAAGAGATGTGGAGGTCAGAGTCGTATAAGAAGATGCCTTAATGCCCCTTTACAAGAGACGTAGAGGTCAGAGTCTTATAACAAGACGCTTTTAATGCACCTCAGAAGAGGCGTGAAGGTTAGAGTGGTATAACAAGATGCTTTTAATGCCCCTTACAAGAGACGTGGAGGTCAGAGTCTTATAACAAGACGCTTTTAATGCAACTCAGAAGAGGCGTGGAGGTCAGAGTGGTATAACAAGACGCTTTTAATGCCCCTCAGAAGAGATGTGGAGGTCACAGTGGTATAACAAGACGCTTTTAATGCCCCTTACAAGAGACGTGGAGTCAGAGTGGTATAACAAGACGCTTTAAATGTCCCTTCCAAGAGACGGGGAGGTCAGAGTGGTATAACAAGACACTTTTAATGCCCCTTTAAAAGAGACGTAGAGGTCAGAGTGGTATAACAAGACGCTTTTAATGCCCCTCAGAAGAGACGTGGAGGTCAGAGTGTTATAACAAGACGCTTTTAACGCCCCTTACAAGAGACGTGGAGGTCAGAGTGGTATAACAATACGCTTTTAATGCCCATCTACAAGAGACGTACAGGCCAGAGTGGTATACCAAGACGCTTTTAATGCCCCTTACAAGTGACGTGGAGGTCAGAGTGGTAAAAGAAGACGCTTTTAATGCCCCTTCCAAGAGACATGGAGGTCAGAGAGGTATATCAAGACGCTTTTAATGCCCCTTTACAAGAGATGTAGAGGTCAGAGTGGTATAACATGATGATTTTAATGCCCCTTACAAGAGACGTGGAGGTCAGAGTGGTATAAAATGACTCTTTTAATGCCCCTTACAAGAGACGTGGTGGTCAGCGTGATATAACAAGAAGCTTTCAATGCCTCTCAGAAGAGACTTGGAGGTCAGAGTGGTATAACAAGACGCTTTTAATGCCCTTTACAAGAGATGTGGAGGTCAGAGTGGTATAACACTACGCTTTTAATGCCCATTCCAAGAGACATGGAGGTCAGAGTGTTATAACAAGATGCTTTTAATGCCCCTCAGAAGAGACGTGGAGGTCTGAGTGGTATAACAAGATGCTTTTAATACCCCTTTCCAGAGACGTGGAGGTCAGAGTGGTATAACAAGACGCTGTTAATGCCCCTTACTAGAGACGTGGAGGTCAGAGTCTTATAACAAGACGCTTTTAATGCACCTCAGAAGAGGCGTGGAGGTCAGAGTGGTATAACAAGATGCTTTTAATGCCCCTCAGAAGAGATGTGGAGGTCACAGTGGTATAACAAGACACTTTTAATGCCTCTTACATTAGACGTGGAGGTCAGAGTGGTATAACAAGACACTTTTAATGCCCCTTCCAAGAGACGTGGAGGTTAGAGTGGTATAACAAGACACTTTTAATGCCCCTTTACAAGAGACGTAGAGGTCAGAGTGGTATAACAAGATGCTTTTAATGCCCCTCAGAAGAGACGTGGAGGTCAGAGTGGTATAACAAGACGCTTTTAATGCCCCTTACAAGAGACGTGGAGGTCAGAGTGGTTTAACAAGATGCTTTTAATGCCCCTTACAAGAGACTTAGAGGTCAGAGTGGTATAACAAGACGCTTTTAATGCCCCTTACAAGAGACGTGGAGGTCAGAGTGGTATAACAAGACGATTTTAATGCCCATCTACAAGAGACGTACAGGCCAGATTGGTATACCAAGACGCTTTTAATGCCCCTTACAAGTGACGGGGAGGTCAGAGTGGTATAAGAAGACGCTTTTAATGCCCCTTCCAAGAGACGTGGAGGTAAGAGAGGTATAACAAGACACTTTTAATGCCCCTTTACAAGAGATGTAGAGGTCAAAGTGGTATAACAAGACGCTTTTAATGCCCTTCAGAAGAGAAATGGTTGTCAGAGTGGTATAACAATACGCTTTTAATGGCCCTTACAAGAGACGTGGAGGTCAGAGTGGTTTAACAAGACGGTTTTAATGACCCCGTACAAGAGACGTAGAGGTCAGAGTCGTATAACAAGACGCTTTTAATGCCCCTTACAAGAGACGTGGAGGTCAAAGTGGTATAACAAGACGCTTTTAAGGCCCCTTACAAGAGCCGTGGAGGTCAGAGTGTTATAACAAGACGCTTTTAATGCCCCTCAGAAAAGACGTGGAGGTCAGAGTGGTATAACAAGACGCTTTTAATGCCACTCAGAATAGACGTGGAGGTCAGAGTGGTTTAAGAAGATGCTTTAAATGCCCCTTCCAAGAGACATGGAGGTCAAAGTGGTATAACAAGACGCTTTTATTTCCCCTTTACAAGAGAAGTAGAGGTCAGAGTGGTATAACAAGACGCTTTTAATGCCCCTCAGAAGAGACGTGGAGGTCAGAGTGGTATAACATGATGCTTTTAATGCCCCTCAGAAGAGACGTGGAGGTCAGAGTGTTATAACAAGATGCTTTTAATGCCCCTCAGAAGAGACGTAGAGGTCAGAGTCGTATAACAAGACGCTTTTAATGCCCTTTACAAGAGATGTGGAGGTCAGAGTGGTATAACACTACGCTTTTAATGCCCATTCCAAGAGACATGGAGGTCAGAGTGTTATAACAAGATGCTTTTAATGCCCCTCAGAAGAGACGTGGAGGTCTGAGTGGTATAACAAGATGCTTTTAATGCCCATTTCCAGAGACGTGGAGGTCAGAGTGGTATAACAAGACGCTGTTAATGCCCCTTACTAGAGACGTGGAGGTCAGAGTCTTATAACCAGACGCTTTTAATGCACCTCAGAAGAGGCGTGGAGGTCAGAGTGGTATAACAAGATGTTTTAATGCCCCTCAGGAGAGATGTGGAGGTCACAGTGGTATAACAAGACGCTTTTAATGCCTCTTACATTAGACGTGGAGGTCAGAGTGGTATAACAAGACACTTTTAATGCCCCTTCCAAGAGACGTGGAGGTCAGAGTGGTATAACAAGACACTTTTAATGCCCCTTTACAAGAGACGTAGAGGTCAGAGTGGTATATCAATATGCTTTTAATGCCCCTCAGAAGAGACGTGGAGGTCAGAGTGGTATAACAAGACGCTTTTAATGCCCCTTACAAGAGACGTGGAGGTCAGAGTGGTTTAACAAGATGCTTTTAATGCCCCTTACAAGAGACTTAGAGGTCAGAGTGGTATAACAAGACGCTTTTAATGCCCCTTACAAGAGACGTGGAGGTCAGAGTGGTATAACAAGACGCTTTTAATGCCCATCTACAAGAGACGTACAGGCCAGATTGGTATACCAAGACGCTTTTAATGCCCCTTACAAGTGACGGGGAGGTCAGAGTGGTATAAGAAGACGCTTTTAATACCCCTTCCAAGAGACGTGGAGGTAAGAGAGGTATAACAAGACACTTTTAATGCCCCTTTACAAGAGATGTAGAGGTCAGAGTGGTATAACAAGACACTTTTAATGCCCTTCAGAAGAGACATGGTTGTCAGAGTGGTATAACAATACGCTTTTAATGGCCCTTACAAGAGACGTGGAGGTCAGAGTGGTTTAACAAGACGGTTTTAATGACCCCGTACAAGAGACGTAGAGGTCAGAGTCGTATAACAAGACGCTTTTAATGCCCCTTACAAGAGACGTGGAGGTCAAAGTGGTATAACAAGACGCTTTTAAGGCCCCTTACAAGAGCCGTGGAGGTCAGAGTGTTATAACAAGACGCTTTTAATGCCCCTCAGAAAAGACGTGGAGGTCAGAGTGGTATAACAAGACGCTTTTAATGCCACTCAGAATAGACGTGGAGGTCAGAGTGGTTTAAGAAGATGCTTTAAATGCCCCTTCCAAGAGACATGGAGGTCAAAGTGGTATAACAAGACGCTTTTATGTCCCCTTTACAAGAGAATTAGAGGTCAGAGTGGTATAACAAGACGCTTTTAATGCCCCTCAGAAGAGACGTGGAGGTCAGAGTGGTATAACAAGACGCTTTTAATGCCCATCTACAAGAGACGTACAGGCCAGAGTGGTATACCAAGACGCTTTTAACGCCCCTTACAAGAGACGTGGAGGTCAGAGTGGTATAACAAGACGCTTTTAATGCCCATCTACAAGAGACGTACAGGCCAGAGTGGTATACCAAGACGCTTTTAATGCCCCTTACAAGTGACGTGGAGGTCAGAGTGGTAAAAGAAGACGCTTTTAATGCCCCTTCCAAGAGACGTGGAGGTCAGAGAGGTATATCAAGACGCTTTTAATGCCCCTTTACAAGAGATGTAGAGGTCAGAGTGGTATAACATGATGATTTTAATGCCCCTTACAAGAGACGTGGAGGTCAGAGTGGTATAAAATGACTCTTTTAATGCCCCTTACAAGAGACGTGGTGGTCAGCGTGATATAACAAGAAGCTTTCAATGCCTCTCAGAAGAGACTTGGAGGTCAGAGTGGTATAACAAGACGCTTTTAATGCCCTTTACAAGAGATGTGGAGGTCAGAGTGGTATAACACTACGCTTTTAATGCCCATTCCAAGAGACATGGAGGTCAGAGTGTTATAACAAGATGCTTTTATTGACCCTCAGAAGAGACGTGGAGGTCTGAGTGGTATAACAAGATGCTTTTAATACCCCTTTCCAGAGACGTGGAGGTCAGAGTGGTATAACAAGACGCTGTTAATGCCCCTTACTAGAGACGTGGAGGTCAGAGTCTTATAAAAAGACGCTTTTAATGCACCTCAGAAGAGGCGTGGAGGTCAGAGTGGTATAACAAGATGCTTTTAATGCCCCTCAGAAGAGATGTGGAGGTCACAGTGGTATAACAAGACGCTTTTAATGCCTCTTACATTAGACGTGGATGTCAGAGTGGTATAACAAGACACTTTTAATCCCCCTTCCAAGAGACGTGGAGGTCAGAGTGGTATAACAAGACACTTTTAATGCCCCTTTACAAGAGACGTAGAGGTCAGAGTGGTATAACAAGATGCTTTTAATGCCCCTCAGAAGAGACGTGGAGGTCAGAGTGGTATAACAAGACGCTTTTAATGCCCCTTACAAGAGACGTGGAGGTCAGAGTGGTTTAACAAGATGCTTTTAATGCCCCTTACAAGAGACTTAGAGGTCAGAGTGGTATAACAAGACGCTTTTAATGCCCCTTACAAGAGACGTGGAGGTCAGAGTGGTATAACAAGACGATTTTAATGCCCATCTACAAGAGACGTACAGGCCAGATTGGTATACCAAGACGCTTTTAATGCCCCTTACAAGTGACGGGGAGGTCAGAGTGGTATAAGAAGACGCTTTTAATGCCCCTTCCAAGAGACGTGGAGGTAAGAGAGGTATAACAAGACACTTTTAATGCCCCTTTACAAGAGATGTAGAGGTCAGAGTGGTATAACAAGACGCTTTTAATGCCCTTCAGAAGAGAAATGGTTGTCAGAGTGGTATAACAATACGCTTTTAATGGCCCTTACAAGAGACGTGGAGGTCAGAGTGGTTTAACAAGACGCTTTTAATGCCCCTTACAAGAGACGTGGAGGTCAAAGTGGTATAACAAGATGCTTTTAAGGCCCCTTACAAGAGCCGTGGAGGTCAGAGTGTTATAACAAGACGCTTTTAATGCCCCTCAGAAAAGACGTGGAGGTCAGAGTGGTATAACAAGACGCTTTTAATGCCACTCAGAATAGACGTGGAGGTCAGAGTGGTTTAAGAAGATGCTTTAAATGCCCCTTCCAAGAGACATGGAGGTCAAAGTGGTAAAACAAGACGCTTTTATTTCCCCTTTACAAGAGAAGTAGAGGTCAGAGTGGTATAACAAGACGCTTTTAATGCCCCTCAGAAGAGACGTGGAGGTCAGAGTGGTATAACATGATGCTTTTAAAGCCCCTTACAAGAGACGTGGAGGTCAGAGTGGTTTAACAAGACGCTTTTAATGCCCCTGTAAAAGAGACGTAGAGGTCAGAGTGGTATAACAAGACTCTTTTAATGTCCCTTACAAGAGACGTGGAGGTCAGAGTGGTATAACAAGAAGCTTTTAATGCCCCTTTACAAGAGACATACAGGTCAGAGTGGTATAATAAGATGCTTTTAATGCCCCTTACAAGAGACATGGCGGTCAGAGTGGCATAACAAGACGCTATAAATGATCCTCAGAAGAGACGTGGAGGTCAGAGTGGTATAACAAGATGGTTTTAATGCCCTTTCCAAGAGACATGGGGCTGAGAGTGGAATAACAAGACACTTTTAATGCCACTTACAATCGACGTGGAGATCAGAGTGTTATAACAAGACGCTTTGAATGCCCGTCAGTAGAGACGTGGAGGTCAGATTGGTATAGCAAGATGCTTTTAATGCTCCTTACAAGAGACGTGGAGGTCAGAGTGGTATAACAAGACGCTTTTAATGCCCCTCGGAAGAGACGTGGAGGTCAGAGTGGTATAACAAGATGCTTTTAATGCCCCTTACAAGAGACATGGAGGTCAGAGTGGTATAACTAGACGATTTTAATGCCCCTTACAAGAGACATGGAGGTCAGATTGGTATAACAAGACACTTTTAATGCCCCTCAGAAGAGATGTGGAGGTCAGAGTGGTATAACAAGATGCTTTTAATGCCCCTTACAAGAGACGTGGAGGTCAGAGTCGTATAACAAGATGCTTTTAATGCCCCTTTACAAGAGACGTATAGGTCAGAGTGGTATAACAAGATGCTTTTAATGCCCCTTCCATGAGACGTGGAGGTCAGAGTGTTATAACAAGACGCCTTTAATGCCCCTCAGAAGAGACGTGGAGGTCAGAGTGGTATAACAAGATGCTTTGAATGCCCCTCGGAAAAGACATGGAGGTCAGAGTTGTATAACAAGACGCTTTTAATGCCCCTTACAAGAGACATGGAGGTCAGAGTGTTACAACAAGACGCTTCTAATGCTCCTCAGAAGAGACGTGGAGGTCAGAGTGGTATAACAAGACGCTTTTAATGCCCCTTTCCAGAGACGTGGAGGTCAGCGTGGTATAACAAGACACTTTTAATGCCCCTTACAAGAGACATGGAGGTCAGAGTGTTATAACAAGACACTTCTAATGCTCCTCAGAAGAGACGTGGAGGTCAGAGTGGTATAACAATACACTTTTAATGCCCCTCAGAAGAGACGTGGAGGTCAGAGTGGTATAACAAGACACTTTTATTGCCCCTTACAAGAGACGTGGAGGTCAGAGTGGTATAAGAAGATGCTTTTAATACCCCTTCCAAGAGACATGGAGGTCAAAGTGGTATAACAAGACGCTTTTAATGCCCCTCAGAAGAGACGTGGAGGTCAGAGTGGTATAACAAGAAGCTTTTAATGCCCCTTTACAAGAGACGTACAGGTCAGAGTGGTATAATAAGATGCTTTTAATGCCCCTTACAAGAGACGTGGCGGTCAGAGTGGCATAACAAGACGCTATAAATGATCCTCAGAAGAGACGTGGAGGTCAGAGTGGTATAACAAGATGGTTTTAATACCCTTTCCAAGAGACGTGGAGCTGAGAGTGGAATAACAAGACACTTTTAATGCCCCTTACAATCGACGTGGAGATCAGAGTGTTATAACAAGACGCTTTGAATGCCCCTCAGTAGAGACGTGGAGGTCAGAGTGGTATAGCAAGATGCTTTTAATGCTCCTTACAAGAGACGTGGAGGTCAGAGTGGTATAACAAGATACTTTTAATGCCCCTTACAAGAGACGTGGAGGTCAGAGTGTTATAAGAAGACGATTTTAATGCCCCTCGGAAGAGACGTGGAGGTCAGAGTGGTATAACAAGACGCTTTTAATGACCCTTACAAGAGACATAGAGGTCAGAGTGTTATAACAAGAAGCTTTGATTGCCCCTCAGTAGAGACGTAGAGGTCAGAGTGTTATTACAAAATGCTTTTAATGCTCCTTACAAGAGACGTGGAGGTCAGAGTGGTATAACAAGACGCTTTTAATGCCCCTCGGAAGAGACGTGGAGGTCAGAGTGGTATAACAAGACGCTTTTAATGCCCCTTACAAGAGACATGGAGGTTAGATTTGTATAACAAGACGCTTTTGATGCCCCTAACAAGAGACGTGGAGGTCAGTGTGGTATTTCAAGACGCTTTTAATGCCCCTTACAAGAGACGTGGAGGTCAGAATGGTATAACAAGCTGTTTTTAATGCCGCTTACAAGAGACGTGGAGGACAGAGTGGTATAACAAGAAGCTCTTAATGCCCCTTTACAAGAGACGTAAAGGATTGAGTGGTATAACAAGACGCTTTTAATGCGCCACAGATCAGACGTGGAGGTCAGAGTGGTATAACATTACGATTTTAATGTCCCTTACAAGAAACGTGGAGGTCAGAGTGTTATAACAAGAAGCATTTAATGCCCCTCAGAATAGACGTGGAGGTCAGAGTGTTATAACAAGACACTTTTAATGCCCCTTACAAGAGACGTGGAGGTCAGAGTGGTATAACAAGGCGCTTTTAATGCCCCTTACAAGAGCCATGGAGGTCAGAGTGTTATAACAAGACGCTTTTAATGCCCCTCAGAAGAGACGTGGAGGTCAGAGTGGTATAACAAGACGCTTTTAATACCCCTCAGAATAGACGTGGAGGTCAAACTGGTATAACAAGACGCTTTTAATGCCCCTTACAAGAAACGTGGAGGTCAGAGTCGTATAACAAGAAGCATTTAATGCCCCTCAGAATAGACGTGGAGGTCAGAGTGTTATAACAAGACACTTTTAATGCCCCTTACAAGAGACGTGGAGGTCAGAGTGGTATAACAAGGCGCTTTTAATGCCCCTTACAAGAGCCATGGAGGTCAGAGTGTTATAACAAGACGCTTTTAATGCCCCTCAGAAAAGACGTGGAGGTCAGAGTGGTATAACAAGACGCTTTTAATACCCCTCAGAATAGACGTGGAGGTCAAAGTGGTATAACAAGACGCTTTTAATGCCCCTTACAAGAAACGTGGAGGTCAGAGTGGTATAGCAAGAAGCATTTAATGCCCCTCAGAATAGACGTGGAGGTCAGAGTGTTATAACAAGACACTTTTAATGCCCCTTACAAGAGACGTGGAGGTCAGAGTGGTATAACAAGGCGCTTTTAATGCCCCTTACAAGAGCCATGGAGGTCAGAGTGTTATAACAAGACGCTTTTAATGCCCCTCAGAAAAGACGTGGAGGTCAGAGTGGTATAACAAGACGCTTTTAATACCCCTCAGAATAGACGTGGAGGTCAAAGTGGTATAACAAGACGCTTTTAATGCCCCTTACAAGAAACGTGGAGGTCAGAGTGGTATAACAAGAAGCATTTAATGCCCCTCAGAATAGACGTGGAGGTCAGAGTGTTATAACAAGACACTTTTAATGCCCCTTTCAAGAGACGTGGAGGTCAGAGTGGTATAACAAGGCGCTTTTAATGCCCCTTACAAGAGCCATGGAGGTCAGAGTGTTATAACAAGACGCTTTTAATGCCCCTCAGAAAAGACGTGGAGGTCAGAGTGGTATAACAAGACGCTTTTAATACCCCTCAGAATAGACGTGGAGGTCAAATTGGTATAACAAGACGCTTTTAATGCCCCTTACAAGAGACATGGAGGTCAGAGTGGTATAACAAGACGCTTTTAATGCTCCTCAGAAGAAACTTGGAGGTCAGAGTGGTATAACAAGATGCGTTTTATGCCCCTTACCAGAGACTTGGAGGTCAAAGTGGTATAACAAGACGCTTTTAATGCCCCTCGGAAGAGACGTGGAGGTCAGAGTGTTATAACAAGACACTTTTAATACCCCTCAGAAGAGACGTGGAGGTCAGAGTGGTATAACAAGATGCTTTTAATGCCCCTCAGGAGAGACGTGGAGGTCAGAGTGGTATAACAAGACTCTTTTAATGCCCATTACAAGAGACATGGAGGTCAGAGTGGTATAACAAGACGCTTTTAATGCTCCTCAGAAGAGACTTGGAGGTCAGAGTGGTATAACACGATGCTTTTAATGCCCCTTACAAGAGACGTGGAGATCAGAGTGGTATAACAAGACGCTTTTAATGCCCCTTACAAGAGACGAGGAGGTCAGATTGGTGTAACAAGACATTTTTAATGCCCCTCAGAAGAGACGAGGAGGTCAGAGTGGAATAACAAGATGATTTTAATGCCCCTTACAAGAGACGTGGAGGTCAGAGTGGTATAACAAGACGCTTTTAATGCCCCTTTAAAAGAGACGTAGAGGTCAGAGTGGCATAACAAGACGCTTTTAACGCCCCTTCCATGAGAAGTGGAGGTCAGAGTGTTATAACAAGACGCTTTTAATGCCCTTCAGAAGAGATGTGGAGGTCAGAGTGGTATAACAAGATGCTTTGAATGCCCCTCGGAAGAGACGTGGAGGTGAGAGTGGTATAACAAGATGCTTTTAATGACCCCTTACCAGAGACGTGGAGGTCAGAGTGGTATAACAAGACGCTTTTAATGCCCCTTACAAGAGACGTGGAGGTCAGAGTGTTATAACAAGATGCTTTTAATGCCCCTCAGAAGAGACGTGGAGGTCAGAGTGGTATAACAAGATGCTTTTAATGCCTCTCAGAAGAGACGTGGAGGTCAGAGTGGTATAACAACATGCTTTTAATGTCCCTTACAAGAGATGTGGAGGTCAGAGTGGTATGACAAGATGATTTTAATGCCACTCAGAAGAGATGTGGAGGTCAGAGTGGTATAACAAGACGCTTTTAATACCCCTCAGAATAGACGTGGAGGTCAAAGTGGTATAACAAGACGCTTTTAATGCCCCTTACAAGAAACGTGGAGGTCAGAGTGGTATAACAAGAAGCATTTAATGCCCCTTACAAGAGCCATGGAGGTCAGAGTGTTATAACAAGACGCTTTTAATGCCCCTCAGAAAAGACGTGGAGGTCAGAGTGGTATAACAAGACGCTTTTAATACCCCTCAGAATAGACGTGGAGGTCAAAGTGGTATAACAAGACGCTTTTAATGCCCCTTACAAGAAACGTGGAGGTCAGAGTGGTATAACAAGAAGCATTTAATGCCCCTCAGAATAGACGTGGAGGTCAGAGTGTTATAACAAGACACTTTTAATGCCCCTTTCAAGAGACGTGGAGGTCAGAGTGGTATAACAAGGCGCTTTTAATGCCCCTTACAAGAGCCATGGAGGTCAGAGTGTTATAACAAGACGCTTTTAATGCCCCTCAGAAAAGACGTGGAGGTCAGAGTGGTATAACAAGACGCTTTTAATACCCCTCAGAATAGACGTGGAGGTCAAAGTGGTATAACAAGACGCTTTTAATGCCCCTTACAAGAGACATGGAGGTCAGAGTGGTATAAAAAGACGCTTTTAATGCTCCTCAGAAGAGACTTGGAGGTCAGAGTGGTATAACACGATGCTTTTAATGCCCCTTACAAGAGACGTGGAGATCAGAGTGGTATAACAAGACGCTTTTAATGCCCCTTACAAGAGACGAGGAGGTCAGATTGGTGTAACAAGACATTTTTAATGCCCCTCAGAAGAGACGAGGAGGTCAGAGTGGAATAACAAGATGATTTTAATGCCCCTTACAAGAGACGTGGAGGTCAGAGTGGTATAACAAGACGCTTTTAATGCCCCTTTAAAAGAGACGTAGAGGTCAGAGTGCCATAACAAGACGCTTTTAATGCCCCTTCCATGAGAAGTGGAGGTCAGAGTGTTATAACAAGACGCTTTTAATGCCCTTCAGAAGAGATGTGGAGGTCAGAGTGGTATAACAAGATGCTTTGAATGCCCCTCGGAAGAGACGTGGAGGTGAGAGTGGTATAACAAGATGCTTTTAATGACCCCTTACCAGAGACGTGGAGGTCAGAGTGGTATAACAAGACGCTTTTAATGCCCCTTACAAGAGACGTGGAGGTCAGAGTGTTATAACAAGATGCTTTTAATGCCCCTCAGAAGAGACGTGGAGGTTAGAGTGGTATAACAAGATGCTTTTAATGCCTCTCAGAAGAGACGTGGAGGTCAGAGTGGTATAACAACATGCTTTTAATGTCCCTTACAAGAGATGTGGAGGTCAGAGTGGTATGACAAGATGATTTTAATGCCACTCAGAAGAGATGTGGAGGTCAGAGTTGTCTAACAAGACACTTTTAATGCCCCGTACAAGAGACGTGGAGGTCAGAGTGGTATAACAAGATGCTTTTAACGCACCTTTACAAGAGAGTAGAGGTCACAGTGGTATAACAAGACGCCTTTAATGCCCCTTCCAAGAGACATTGAGGTCAGATTGCTATAACAAGACGCTTTTAATGCCCCTCAGAAGAGACTTGGAGGTCAGAGTGGTATAACAAGATGCTTTGAATGTCCCTCGGAAGAGACATGGAGGTCAGAGTGGTATAACAAGATGCGTTTTATGCCCCTTACCAGAGACTTGGAGGTCAAAGTGGTATAACAAGACGCTTTTAATGCCCCTCGGAAGAGACGTGGAGGTCAGAGTGTTATAACAAGACACTTTTAATACCCCTCAGAAGAGACGTGGAGGTCAGAGTGGTATAACAAGATGCTTTTAATGCCCCTCAGGAGAGACGTGGAGGTCAGAGTGGTATAACAAGACTCTTTTAATGCCCATTACAAGAGACATGGAGGTCAGAGTGGTATAAGAAGACCCTTTTTATTCCCCTAAAACAGACTTGGAGGTCAGAGTGGTATAACAAGACGCTTTTAATGCCCCTTTACAAGAGACTTAGAGGTCAGAGTGGTATAACAAGACGCTTTTAATGCCCTTCAGAAGAGACGTGGAGGTCAGAGTGGTATAACAAGACACTTTTAATGCCCCTTACAAGAGACATGGAGGTCAGAGTGGTTTAACAAGATGCTTTTAATGCCCCTGTACAAGAGACGTAAAGGTCAGAGTGGTATAACAAAACGCTTTTAATACCCCTTACAAGAGACGAGGAGGTCAGAGTGGTATAACAAGACGCTTTTAATGCCCCTCGGAAGAGACTTGGAGGTCAGAGTGTTATAACAAGATGCTTTTAATGCACCTTACAAGAAACGTGGACGTCAGAATGGTATAACAAGATGCTTTTAATGCCCATTGCAAGAGACGTGGAGGTCAGAGTTGAACAACAAGACGCTTTTAATGCCCCTTACAAGAGACGTGGAGGTCAGAGTGGAATAACAAGACGCTTTCAATGCCCCTCAGAAGAGACGTGGAGGTCAGAGTGGTATAACACGACGCTTTTATTGCCCCTTACAAGAGATTTGGAGGTCAGAGTCGTATAAGAAGATGCTTTTAATGCCCCTTTACAAGAGACGTAGAGGTCAGAGTGGTATAACAAGACGCTTTTAATGCCCGTTCCAAGAGACTTGGAGGTCAGAGTGGTATAACAAGATGCTTTTAATGCCCCTCAGAAGAGACGTGGAGGTCAGAGTGGTATAACAAGATGCTTTTAATGCCCCTTTCCAGTGACGTGGAGGTCAGAGTGGTATAACAAGACGCTTTTAATGTAGCTTACAAGAGACTTGGAGGTCAGAGTCTTATAACAAGACTCTTTTAATGCCCCTCAGAAGAGACGTGGAGGACAGAGTGGTATAAAAAGATGCTTTTAATGCCCCTCAGAAGAGATATGGAGGTCACAGTGGTATAACAAGACGCTTTTAATGCCCCTTACAAGAGACGTGGAGGTCAGAGTGGTATAACAAGACACTTTTAATGCCCCTTCCAAGAGACATGGAGGTCAGAGTGTTATAAAAAACACTTTTCATGCCCCTTTACAAGAGACGTAGAGGTCAGAGTGGTATAACAAGACGCTTTTAATGCCCCTGAGAAGAGACGTGGAGGTCAGAGTAGTATATCAAGACTCTTTTAATGCCCCATACAAGAGCCATTGAGGTCAGAGTGGTTTAACAAGACGCTTTTAATGCCCCTTACAAGAGACGTGGAGGTCAGAGTGGTATAACAAGACGCTTTGAATGCCCCTCAGCAGAGACGTGGAGGTTAGAGTGGTATAACAAGACGCTTTTAATGCCCCTTACAAGAGATGTGTAGGTCAGAGTGGTAAAACAAGATGCTTTTAATGCCCCTCGGAAGAGACTTGGAGATCAGAGTGTTATAACAAGACGCTTTTAATGCCCCTTACAAGAGACGTGGAGGTCAGAGTGGTATAACAAGATGCTTTTAATGCCCCTTAAAAGAGACGTGGAGGTCAGAGTTGAATAACAAGATGCTTTTAATGCCCCTTACAAGAGACGTGGAGGTCAGAGTGGCATAACAAGACGCTTTTAATGCCCCTTCCATTAGACATGGAGGTCAGACTGTTATAACAAGATGCTTTTAATGCCCCTCAGAAAAGACGTGGAGGTCAGAGTGGTATAACAAGATGCTTTTAATGCCCCTCAGGAGAGACGTGGAGGTCAGAGTGGTATAACAAGACTCTTTTAATGCCCATTACAAGAGACGTGGAGGTCAGAGTGGTATAAGAAGACCCTTTTTATTCCCCTAAAACAGACTTGGAGGTCAGAGTGGTATAACAAGACGCTTTTAATGCCCCTTTACAAGAGACTTAGAGGTCAGAGTGGTATAACAAGACTCTTTTAATGCCCTTCAGAAGAAACGTGGAGGTCAGAGTGGTATAACAAGACGCTTTTAATGCCCCTTACAAGAGACATGGAGGTCAGAGTGGTTTAACAAGATGCTTTTAATGCCCCTGTACAAGAGACATAGAGGTCAGAGTGGTATAACAAGACGCTTTTAATACCCCTTACAAGAGACGTGGAGGTCAGAGTGGTATAACAAGACGCTTTTAATGCCCCTCGGAAGAGACTTGGAGGTCAGAGTGTTATAACAAGATGCTTTTAATGCACCTTACAAGAAACGTGGACGTCAGAATGGTATAACAAGATGCTTTTAATGCCCATTACAAGAGACGTGGAGGTCAGAGTTGAACAACAAGACGCTTTCAATGCCCCTTACAAGAGACGTGGAGGTCAGAGTGGTATAACAAGATGCTTTCAATGCCCCTCAGAAGAGACGTGGAGGTCAGAGTGGTATAACAAGACGCTTTTATTGCCCCTTACAAGAGATTTGGAGGTCAGAGTCGTATAAGAAGATGCTTTTAATGCCCCTTTACAAGAGACGTAGAGGTCAGAGTGGTATAACAAGACGCTTTTAATGCCCGTTCCAAGAGACTTGGAGGTCAGAGTGTTATAACAAGATGCTTTTAATGCCCCTCAGAAGAGACATGGAGGTCAGAGTGGTATAACAAGATGCTTTTAATGCCCCTTTCCAGTGACGTGGAGGTCAGAGTGGTATAAAAAGACGCTTTTAATGCAGCTTACAAGAGACTTGGAGGTCAGAGTCTTATAACAAGGCTCTTTTAATGCCCCTCAGAAGAGACGTGGAGGACAGAGTGGTATAAAAAGACGCTTTTAATGCCCCTCAGAAGAGATATGGAGGTCACAGTGGTATAACAAGACGCTTTTAATGCCCCTTACAAGAGACGTGGAGGTCAGAGTGGTATAACAAGACACTTTAATGCCCCTTCCAAGAGACATTGAGGTCAGAGTGGTTTAACAAGACGCTTTTAATGCCCCTTACAAGAGACGTGGAGGTCAGAGTGGTATAACAAGACGCTTTGAATGCCCCTCAGTAGAGACGTGGAGGTCAGAGTGGTATAACAAGACGCTTTTAATGCCCCTTACAAGAGATGTGTAGGTCAGAGTGGTAAAACAAGATGCTTTTAATGCCCCTCGGAAGAGACTTGGAGGTCAGAGTGTTATAACAAGATGCTTTTAATGCCCCTTAAAAGAGACGTGGAGGTCAGAGTTGAATAACAAGACGCTTTTAATGCCCCTTACAAGAGACGTGGAGGTCAGAGTGGTATAACAAGACGCTTTCAATGCCCCTCAGAATAGACATTGAGGTCAGAGTGGCATAACAAGACGCTTTTAATGCTCCTTCCATTAGACATGGAGGTCAGACTGTTATAACAAGATGCTTTTAATGCCCCTCAGAAGAGACGTGGAGGTCAGAGTGATATAACAAGATGCTTTGAATGCCCCTCGGAAGAGACATGGAGGTCAGAGTGGCATAACAAGATGCTTTTAATGCCACTTACAACAGACGAGGAGGTCAGCGTGGTATAACAAGACGCTTTTAATGCCACTCAGAAGAGATGTGGAGGTCAGACTGGTCTAACAAGACACTTTTAATGCCCCTTACAAGAGACGTGGAGGTCAGAGTGGTATAACAAGATGCTATTAATGCACCTTTACAAGAGACGTAGAGGTCACAGTGGTATAACAAGATGCTTTTAATGCCCCTTCCAAGAGACATTGAGGTCAGATTGCTATAACAAGACGCTTTTAATGCCCCTCAGAAGAGACGTGGAAGTCAGAGTGGTATAACAAGATGCTTTGAATGCCCCTCGGAAGAGACATGGAGGTCAGAGTGGTATAACAATAAGCTTTTTATGCCCCTTACCAGAGACGTTGAGGTCAGAGTGGTATAACAAGACGCTTTTAATGCCCCTTACAAGAGACGTGGAGGTCAGAGTGTTACAACAAGACACTTTTAATACCCCTCAGAAGAGACGTGGAGGTCAGAGTGGTATAACAAGATGCTTTTAATGCCCCTCAGGAGAGACGTGGAGGTCAGAGTGGTATAACAAGACTATTTCAATGCCCATTACAAGAGACGTGGAGGTCAGAGTGGTATAAGAAGACGCTTTTATTGCCCCTTACAACAGACTTGGAGGTCAGAGTGGTATAACAAGACGCTTTTAATGCCCCTTTACAACAGACTTAGAGTTCAGAGTGGTATATAAAGACGCTTTTAATGCCCCTCAGAAGAGACGTGGAGGTCAGTGTGGTATAACAAGACGCTATTAATGCCCCTCAGAAGAGATGTGGAGGTCACAGTGGTATAACAAGATGCTTTTCATGCCCCTTACAAGAGACGTGGAGGTCAGAGTGGTATAACAAGACGCTATTAATGACCCTCAGAAGAGACGTGGAGGTCAGAGTGGTATAAAAAGATGCTTTCAATGCCCTTTCCAAGAGACGTGTAGCTCAGAGTGGTATAGCAAGACGCTTTTAATGCCCCTTACAAGAGACGTGGAGGTCAGAGTGTTATAACAAGACGCTTTGAATGCCCCTCAGTAGAGACGTGGAGGTCAGAGTGGTATAACAAGAAACTTTTAATGCCCCTTACAAGAGACGTGGAGGTCAGAGTGGTATAACAAGACACTTTTAATGCCCCTTACAAGAGACTTGGAGGTCAGAGTGTTATAACAAGACGCTTTTAATGCCCCTTACAAGAGACGTAGAGGTCAGAATGGTATAACAAGATGCTTTTAATGCCCCTTACAAGAGATGCGGAGGTCAGAGTTGAATAACAAGACGCTTTTAATGCACCTTGCAAGAGACTTGGAGGTCAGAGTGGTATAACAAGACGCTTTTAATGCCCCTCAGAAGAGACGTGGAGGTCAGAGTGGTATAACAAGACGCTTTTAATGCCCCTTACAAGAGATGTGGAGGTCAGAGTGGTATAAGAAGATGCTTTTAATGCCCCTTTACAAGAGACGTAGAGGTCAGAGTGGTATAACAAGACACTTTTAATGCCCCCTCCAAGAGACGTGGAGGTCAGAGTGGTATAACAAGATGCTTTTAATGCCCCTCAGGAGAGACGTGGAGGTCAGAGTGGTATAACAAGACTATTTCAATGCCCATTACAAGAGACGTGGAGGTCAGAGTGGTATAAGAAGACGCTTTTATTGCCCCTTACAACAGACTTGGAGGTCAGAGTGGTATAACAACACGCTTTCAATGCCCCTTTACAAGAGACTTAGAGTTCAGAGTGGTATATAAAGACGCTTTTAATGCCCCTGAGAAGAGACGTGGAGGTCAGAGTAGTATAACAAGACGCTTTTAATGCCCCATACAAGAGCCATTGAGGTCAGAGTGGTTTAACAAGATGCTTTTAATGCCCCTTACAAAATACTTAGAGGTCAGAGTGGTATAACAAGACGCTTTTAATGCCCCTTACAAGAGACGTGGAGGTCAGAGTGGTATAACAAGACTCTTTGAATGCCCCTCAGTAGAGACGTGGAGGTCAGAGTGGTATAACAAGACGCTCTTAATGCCCGTTACAAGAGATGTGGAGGTCAGAGTGGTAAAACAAGACGCTTTTAATGCCCCTCGGAAGAGACTTGGAGGTCAGAGTGTTATAGCAAGACGCTTTTAATGCCCCTTGCAAGAGACGTGGATGTCAGAGTGGTATAACAAGATGCTTTTAATGCCCCTTACAAGAGACGTGGAGGTCAGAGTTGAATAACAAGACGCTTTTAATGCCCCTTACAAGAGACGTGGAGGTCAGAGTGGTATAACAAGACGCATTCAATGCCCCTCAGAAGAGACGTTGAGGTCAGAGTGACATAACAAGACGCTTTTAATGCCCCTTCCATGAGACGTGGAGGTCAGACTGTTATAACAAGACGCTTTTAATGCCCCTGAGAAGAGACGTGGAGGTCAGAGTGGTATAACAAGATGCTTTGAATGCCCTTCGGAAGAGACGTGGAGGTGAGAGTGGTATAACAAGATGCTTTTAATGCCCCATACCAGAGACGTGGAAGTCAGAGTGGAATAACAAGATGCTTTTAACGCACCTTTACAAGAGACGTAGAGGTCACAGTGGTATAACAAGACGCTTTTAATGCCCCTTCCAAGAGACATTGAGGTCAGATTGCTATAACAAGATGCTTTTAATGCCCCTCAGAAGAGATGTGGAGGTCAGTGTGTTATAACAAGATGCTTTTAATGCCCCTCAGAAGAGACGTGGAGGTCAGAGTGGTATAACAAGATGCTTTTAATGCCTCTCAGAAGAGACGTGGAGGTCAGAGTGGTATAACAAGACGCTTTTAATGCCACTCAGAAGAGATGTGGAGGTCAGAGTGGTCTAACAAGACACTTTTAATGCCCCTTACAAGATACGTGGAGGTCAGAGTGGTATAACAAGATGTTTTTAACGGACCTTTACAAGAGACGTAGAGGTCACAGTGGTATAACAAGACGCTTTTAATGCCCCTTCCAAGAGACATTGAGGTCAGATTGCTATAACAAGACGCTTTTAATGCCCCTCAGAAGAGACGTTGAGGTCAGAGTGTTATAACAAGATGCTTTGAATGCCCCTCGGAAGAGACATGGAGGTCAGAGTGGTATAACAAGATGCATTTTATGCCCCTTACCAGAGACGTGGAGGTCAGAGTGTTATAACAAGACACTTTTAATACCCCTCAGAAGAGACGTGGAGGTCAGAGTGGTATAACAAGATGCTTTTAATGCCCCTCAGGAGAGACGTGGAGGTCAGAGTGGAATAACAAGACTCTTTCAATGCCCATTACAAGAGACGTGGAGGTCAGAGTGGTATAAGAAGACGCTTTTATTGCCCCTTACAACAGACTTGGAGGTCAGAGTGGTATAACAAGACGCTTTTAATGCCACTTTACAAGAGACTTAGAGTTCAGAGTGGTATAACAACACGCTTTTAATGCCCCTCAGAAGAGACGTGGAGGTCAGAGTGGTATAACAAGACGCTTTTAATGCCCCTCAGAAGAGATGTGGAGGTCACAGTGGTATAACAAGACGCTTTTAATGCCCCTTACAAGAGACGTGGAGGTCAGAGTGGTATAACAAGACGCTATTAATGACCCTCAGAAGAGACGTGGAGGTCAGAGTGGTATAAAAAGATGCTTTCAATGCCCTTTCCAAGAGACGTGTAGCTCAGAGTGGTATAGCAAGACGCTTTTAATGCCCCTCGGAAGAGACTTGGAGGTCAGAGTGTTATAACAAGGCGCTTTTAATGCCCCTTACAAGAGACGTGGAGGTCAGAGTGTTATAACAAGACGCTTTGAATGCCCCTCAGTAGAGACGTGGAGGTCAGAGTGGTATAACAAGACACTTTTAATGCCCCTTACAAGAGACGTGGAGGTCAGAGTGGTATAACAAGACGCTTTTAATGCCCCTCGGAAGAGACTTGGAGGTCAGAGTGTTATAACAAGACGCTTTTAATGCCCCTTACAAGAGACATGGAGGTCAGAATGGTATAACAAGATGCTTTTAATGCCCCTTACAAGAGACGTGGAGGTCAGAGTTGAATAACAAGACGCTTTTAATGCCCCTTGCAAGAGACGTGGAGGTCAGAGTGGTATAACAAGACTCTTTCAATGCCCCTCAGAAGAGACGTGGAGGTCTGAGTGGTATAACAAGACGTTTTTAATGCCCCTTACAAGAGATGTGGAGGTCAGAGTGGTATAAGAAGATGCTTTTAATGCCCCTTTACAAGAGACGTAGAGGTCAGAGTGATATAACAAGACGCTTTTAATGCCCCTTCCAAGAGAATTGGAGGTCAGAGTGTTTTAACAAGATGCTTTTAATGCCCCTTTCCAGTGACGTTGAGGTCAGAGTGGTATAACAAGACGCTCTTAATGCCCGTTACAAGAGATGTGGAGGTCAGAGTGGTAAAACAAGACGCTTTTAATGCCCCTCGGAAGAGACTTGGAGGTCAGAGTGTTATAACAAGACGCTTTTAATGCCCCTTGCAAGAGACGTGGATGTCAGAGTGGTATAACAAGATGCTTTTAATGCCCCTTACAAGAGACGTGGAGGCCAGAGTTGAATAACAAGACGCTTTTAATGCCCCTTACAAGAGACGTGGAGGTCAGAGTGGTATAACAAGACGCTTTAAATGCCCCTCAGAAGAGAAGTGGAGGTCAGAGTGGTATAACAAGACGCTTTTAATGCCCCTTCCAAGAGACTTGGAGGTCAGAGTGTTTTAACAAGATGCTTTTAATGCCCCTTTCCAGTGACGTTGAGGTCAGAGTGGTATAACAAGACGCTTTTAATGCCCCTTACAAGAGACGTGGAGATCAGAGTCTTATAACAAGACGCTTTTAATGCGCCTCAGAAGAGACGTGGAGGACAGAGTGGTATAACAAGACGCTTTTAATGCCCCTTACAAGAGACGTGGAGGTCAGAGTGGTATAACAAGACACTTTTAATGCCCCTTCCAAGAGACGTGGAGGACAGAGTGGTATAACAAACACTTTTCATGCCCCTTTACAAGAGACGTAGAGGTCAGAGTAGTATAACAAGATGCTTTTAATGCCCCTGAGAAGAGACGTGGAGGTCAGAGTAGAATAGCAAGATGCTTTTAATGCCCCATACAAGAGCCGTTGAGGTCAGAGTGGTTTAACAAGATGCTTTTAATGCCCCTTACAAAAGACTTAGAGGTCAGAGTGGTATAACAAGACGCTTTTAATGCCCCTTACAAGAGCCGTGGAGGTCAGAGTGGTATAACAAGACGCTTTCAATGCCCTTCAGAAGAGACGTTGAGGTCATAGTGGTATAACAAGACGCTTTTAATGCCCCTTTACAAGAGATGTGGAGGTCAGAGTGGTATAAGAAGATGCTTTTAATGCCCCTTTACAAGAGACGTAGAGGTCAGAGTGGTATAACAAGACGCTTTTAATGCCCCTTCCAAGAGACTTGGAGGTCAGAGTGTTGTAACAAGATGCTTTTAATGCCCCTCAGAAGAGATGTGGAGGTCAGAGTGGTATAACAAGATGCTTTTAATGCCCCTTTCCAGTGACGTGGAGGTCAGAGTGGTATAACAAGACGCTTTTAATGCCCCTTACAAGAGACGTGGAGGTCAGAGTCTTATAACAAGACTCTTTTAATGCCCCTCAGAAGAGACGTGGAGGTCAGAGTGGTATAACAAGATGCTTTTAATGCCCCTCAGAAGAGATGTGGAGGTCGCAGTGGTATAACAAAACGCTTTTAATGCCCCTTACAAGAGACATGGAGGTCAGAGTGGTATAACAAGACTCTTTTAATGCCCCTTCCAAGAGACGTGGAGGTCAGAGTGGTATAACAAACACTTTTCATGCCCCTTTACAAGAGACGTAGAGGTCAGAGTGGTATAACAAGACGCTTTTAATGCCCCTCAGAAGAGACGTTGAGGTCAGAGTGGTATAACAAGATGCTTTTAATGCCCCTTACAAGAGCCGTTGAGGTCAGAGTGGTATAACAAGACGCTTTTAATGCCCCTTACAAGAGCCATTGAGGTCAGAGTGGTTTAACAAGATGCTTTTAATGCAAATTACAAAAGACTTAGAGGTCAGAGTGGTATAACAAGACGCTTTTAATGCCCCTTACAAGAGACGTGGAGGTCAGAGTGGTATAACAAGACGTTTTTAATGCCCCTCTATAAGAGACGTACAGGTCAGAGTGGTATAACAAGACGCTTTTAATGACCCTTAAAAGAGACGTGGAGGTCAGAGTGGTATAACAAGACGCTATTAATGCCCCTCAGTAGAGACGTGGAGGTCAGAGTGGTATAAAAAGATGCTTTTAATGCTCCTTACAAGAGACGTGGAGGTCAGAGTGGTATAACAAGACGCTTTTAATGCCCCTTACAAGAGACGTGGAGGTTAGAGTGGTATAACAATACTCTTTTAATGCCCCCTACAAGAGACGTGGAAGTCAGAGTGTTATAACAAGACGCTTTAAATGCCCCTCGCTAGAGACTTGGAGGTCAGAGTGGTATAACAAAATGCTTTTAATGCCCCTTACAAGAGACGTGGAGGTGAGAGTGGTATAACAAGATGCTTTTAATGCCCCTTACAAGAGACGTGGAGGTCAGAGTGGTATAACAAGACGCTTTTAATGCCCCTTCCAAGAGACTTGGAGGTCAGAGTGTTGTAACAAGATGCTTTTAATGCCCCTCAGAAGAGATGTGGAGGTCAGAGTGGTATAACAAGATGCTTTTAATGCCCCTTTCCAGTGACGTGGAGGTCAGAGTGGTATAACAAGACGCTTTTAATGCCCCTTACAAGAGACGTGGAGGTCAGAGTCTTATAACAAGACTCTTTTAATGCCCCTCAGAAGAGACGTGGAGGTCAGAGTGGTATAACAAGATGCTTTTAATGCCCCTCAGAAGAGATGTGGAGGTCGCAGTGGTATAACAAGACGCTTTTAATGCCCCTTACAAGAGACGTGGAGGTCAGAGTGGTATAACAAGACTCTTTTAATGCCCCTTCCAAGAGACGTGGAAGTCAGAGTGGTATAACAAACACTTTTCATGCCCCTTTACAAGAGACGTAGAGGTCAGAGTGGTATAACAAGACGCTTTTAATGCCCCTCAGAAGAGACGTTGAGGTCAGAGTGGTATAACAAGACGCTTTTAATGCCCTTACAAGAGCCGTTGAGGTCAGAGTGGTTTAACAAGATGCTTTTAATGCCCATTACAAAAGACTTAGAGGTCAGAGTGGTATAACAAGACGCTTTAATGCCCCTTACAAGAGACGTGGAGGTCAGAGTGGTATAACAAGATGTTTTTAATGCCCCTCTACAAGAGACGTACAGGTCAGAGTGGTATAACAAGACGCTTTTAATGCCCCTTACAAGAGACGTGGAGGTCAGAGTGGTATAACAAGACGCTATTAATGCCCCTCAGTAGAGACGTGGAGGTCAGAGTGGTATAAAAAGATGCTTTTAATGCTCCTTTCAAGAGACGTGGATGTCAGAGTGGTATAACAAGACGCTTTTAATGCCCCCTACAAGAGACGTGGAGGTCAGAGTGTTATAACAAGACGCTTTAAATGCCCCTCGCTAGAGACTTGGAGGTCAGAGTGGTATAACAAGACGCTTTTAATGCCCCTTACAAGAGACGTGGAGGTGAGAGTGGTATAACAAGATGCTGTTAATGCCCCTTACAAGAGACTTGGAGGTCAGAGTGGTATAACAAGACGCTTTTAATGCCCCTTACAAGAGACGTGGAGGTCAGAGTGGTATAACAAGACGCTATTAATGCCCCTTAAAAGAGACATGGAGGTCAGAGTGTTATAACAAGACAATTTTAATGCCCCTCGGAAGAGACGTGGAGGTCAGAGTGGTATAACAAGACACTTTTAATGCCCCTTGGAAGAGACATACAGTACAGCATCTTAAAAATTTTATTCCCATTATTGGGGAGTGGGTCTCCCACAATCTTTGCTTATGCCTTTCAAGCAAAAGCTGACAAAAATCAGGACGGAGGAACGTTCAATAATGGCAACACGGACCACGGTCACCCTGGTGGTATAGTGGTCGTGGAGGCTGAGGATAAGGAGAAGAACATAAAACAGCCGAAATGAGGAAGCGTATACCCATGTGTGGGTGTGAAGCTGTGCATGTGAATACACCTCCCAAAATAACACAGTGGATTTGACTTTACGTTACTCTGCTGTCAGTTGGTGGTGATGAGAAGTTTGGCCCAATCCAGCCCTTGTTCATTTTGATAAGGGTCAGCTTGTCAGCATTGTCAGTTGAAAGGCGAAAGCGCTTTTCAGTTATAATTCCCCCAGCGGCACTAAAATCACGCTCCGATAACACTCTAGCGGCAGGGAAGGCCAGGACCTCCAAGGCATACAGAGCGAGTTCATTCCAAGTGTCCAGCTACGATGCCCTATAATTAAAAGGCACAGAGGAATCACGGAGGATGCTGGTACGGTCGGCAAGGTGCTCCCACACCATCTTTTGAAACTTTGCACTCCTTGTGAGAGTACCCCGCGCCTCAGGGTCTGTCCGAAGGGAGGGTCTGAGAAAACTGTCCCAGAACGTTGACAGTGTTCCCCTGCCTCTGCTGGATTGGAGTTGCGTCTCTCTCACATGTACGCCTTGGTTGGGCAACAACGAACTGTGACCTCTGCCGCCAGCGTGTTCAGATGGGAATTTTTTTAACAGTTCTGCAGCAAGGGCCTTCTGGTATTGCCCCATTTTTGTAGACCTCTCCACCTCAGGAATAAGAGAGTGAAAGTTCTCCTTGTAGCGGGGGTCTACAAGTATCACCAACCAGTAATGACTGTCACCCAACATTTTGACAACGCGAGGGTCACGGTTAAGGCAGCGTAACATAAAGTCAGCCATGCGTGCCAGACTGGTAACGGGCAAGATTTCCGTGTCCTCACCAAGATGACGACTGACTATGCTCTCCTCCTCCTCCCCCCCCCCCCATACTGTCCTCAGGCCACCCACGCTGAACCGACGGTATGACAGTTGTGGAGGTACTACCGTCTACAGCGCATGATACCAGCTCCTGTTCTTCCTCCTCATCTCCCTCATTGTCCCCAATGCACGTTGGGATGAGATAAGGCTGGGCTGTGTGTAATCGCCCGCTACGGCTTTTTGATCCATCTCATCATACTCTGGCTGCAATGCCTCCTCTTTATTTCTCTGCAGAGAGCGTTGCAAAAGACAGACAAGTGGGATGCTGACACTAATGATGGCGTCATCGCCACTCACCATCTTGGTAGCCTCCTCAAAGTTTGTCAGGATGGTACATATGTCAGACATCCAGGTCCACTCCTGAGGTCTTATGTGTGGAGTCTGACCTGAATATCGATGGCCTTGTTGCAACTGGTACTCCACAACTGCTCTCTTCTGCTCACAAATCCTTAGCAACATGTGGAGGGTAGAGTTCCAACGTGTGGAGACATCACACACCAGTCGGTGTGCCGGAAGCTGCAAACGCTGCTGCAACACAGCAAGGGCGGCGGAAGCTGTAGTCGACTTGCGAAAATGAGCTGACAGGCGGCGTAGTTTCAAGAGAAGATCTGGCAACTCGGGGTACGATTTAAGAAATCGCTGAACCACGAGGTTAAGCACATGAGCCAGGCATGGTACGTGTGTGATCTCACCTCACCTCAGAGCCGCCACCAGGTTACGGCCATTGTCACACATGACCAAGCCTGGATGGAGGTTCAGCGGTCTCAGTCACAGATCTGCCTGCTCTTTCACAGCTGTCCACAACTCACAAGCAGTGTGAGGTTTATCACCTAAGCTTATGAGTTTCAGCACAGCCTGTTGCCGCTTGGCGGAGGCAGTACTGCAATGCTTCCAGCTTGTAACTCATGTGGTGATATCTGAGATGGAGGCTGGCATGAGGAGGAGGAGGAGGATGATGCGCAGGATCTGTACACTGTGGGGGCAACTCTAACTGACATAGGGCCCGCAATCCTCGGTGTGGGGAGGATGTGTTCCGTTCCAAGGTCCGACTGGGTCCTGGCTTCAACTATGTTTACCCAGTCTGCCGTCTGGGAGATGTACCGTCCCTGGCCACAAGCACTTGTCCACGTGTCCGTTGTCAGGTGGACTCTCCCAGTAACTCCGTTGTTGAGGGCACGGCAGATGTTTTGGGACACGTGCTTGTGTTGTGCGGGGATGGCACAATGGGCAAAATAGTGTCGGCTAGGGACCGAGTACCGAGGGATGGCCACCGCCATAAGGTTGCGGAAGGATTCCGTCTCCACCTGCCTAAAAGGCAGCATTTCCAATGCAAGCAGTCATGAAATGTGCGAATTTAGGACTGTGGCCTGTGGGGCGTTAGCTGCAAATTTCCGCTTTTGTTCAAGGGTCTGGGATATGGACAATTGAACGCTGCGGTGGGACGTGGACGTGGACGTTGATGCTGTTTCTTGAGAAATTGCCATAACAAGTGAAGACTGAGAGGAGGGGGCATCTTTACATGCAGTATGGACAGGGGATTGCCTTGCACACACAACAAGGGGTTCTATTGCACGCACAACAGCGGAAGAAGCAGTGGTGACACCCGCTGACACTGGTAGTGGACCCTGGGGTACGCCCCACAAAGTCGGGTGCTTTGCTGCCATGTGCCTGATCATGCTGGTGGTGGTCAGGCTGGTAGTTTTGTCACCCCTGCTGATGCTGGCATGGCAGGTGGTACAAAGGGCCTTTTTGGGGTTATCAGCAGAGTCTTTAAAAAAATTCTAGACTCTGGAAGACCTACTGCTTATACTGGCAACGTCCCTCGTGTTGGTGGTACGAGGAACGGTTGCCCGCCTTCTGTCTGTGGCCACCACACTGCTTCTTCCTGCCTGAGGCGGTACTCTGTCTCCCTCCCCCTGTGTGCTGCTGGCCTCACTCTGCATGTCCTCCTGCCACGTTCGGTCAGTTACTAGATCGTCCTCCACCTCCTCCTCTTCCACTTGCATACCACGATCCTCCTCCTCACTTTCTGGCAATTGTGTCTCGTCATCATCTACCTCTTGTGACAGATTGCCAGCGTCGACTTCCTGTGGCCGTGGCTTTTCAAATATTTGAGCATCGCTACTTGGGATCTCCTCTTCCACCGCTTCAAGCGGAGCAGGCGAGGGGCACAAATATGGAAATGGACCAGTGAACAGCTCTTCAGAGAGTCCAAGTGTGGGATCAGTTGCTGTCTGTCGACACTCGGTATGGTGGGAGGAAGGAGCATCCGGGTGAGGAGGAGTATGCGGTCGAGACTCATGGCTACTAACATTTGACCGTGTGGAAGACAGACCGGAGGTGGTGGTGCTCAGGTAACTGCTATCCAATTAATAACCTGTTCACACTGATCAGTTCGGAATATTGGTGTTGTTCTGTGCTTCCCTAGTAATTCGGTCAAGAAGTGGGAGCGAGAAGATGTGGCTGTTGGTTGTGGCACATTTTCACCTTGGCACGGCCCCGTCCTCTGCACGCACCATCACCAGAACGTCCACTTCCACGTCCCTTGTCACGCGCCTTGCCCATTGTAAAGGAAATAAAATAGTTTACACTCGCACTATCAATGGAAAAAGGGTAATAAAAAGGAGATTAGAACCGTGGAAGAGGAAAACCACAGTTCTATTTCTCTGGCCTACACCCGACTCTTTTAAACTATCAGAACAATCAGAGATAAACTATTACTGTTTTTCTTTTCGGAAAAAATAACAAAACCTGAATAATAGAGATTTTTTACCGTGGAATGGCAAAACCACAGTTATTGTTTAATGATGTATACCATAAAATTTTAAATATATATATTTGCGGAAAAACAGTGAGCGACACACTCAAACTGTTATTTTTGGATACAAAAGGCACACAACTGAATACTACAGAGATTTCACCTGTGGAAATGCAAAAACCACACTGGGATTTGTCGGGCCTACAACAGACTATTTTCAAAAGATATATTTTTGCGGCAGAACAGTCAGGAGACACTACTGTTTTTCTTTAAGGCCAAAAAAACGAAAAGCAGGATAATAGAGATTTTTTACCGTGGAACAGCAAACCCACAGTTATAATTTACTGGTGTATACCAGACTTTTTTAAATATATAGATTTCTGGCTGAACAGTGAGCGACACACTCAAACTGTTTTTTTTTTTAGATACAAAAGGCCCACAACTGGATACTATAGAGATTTGACCTGTGGAAATGCAAAACCACACTGGGATTTGTCGGGCCTACAACAGACTATTTTCAACAGATATATTTTTGTGTCAGAACAGTCAGGAGACACTACTGTTTTTCTTTAAGGCCAAAAAAGCGAAAAGCAGGATAATAGAGATTTTTACCGTGGAACAGCAAACCCACAGTTATAATTTACTGGTGTATACCAGACTTTTTTAAATATATAGATTTGCGGCTCAACAGTGAGCGACACACTCAAACTGTTTTATGTTCGATACAAAAGGCCCAAAAATGGATACTACAGAGATTTGACCCGTGGAAATGCAAAACCACACTTCTGTTTCTGTGGCCTATACCAGACTCTTTTCAACAGATATATTTGTGTCTGAAAACTCAGAGGCACACTTTTTTTTGTGGGGGTGGGGGAACAGCAATAGGTTAATAAGACGGGTATTTTTACAGTGTGAAGGAGAAAAAAAAAAGGGGGATTTAGATGGAAAAAAAAGGATTTTTACTGGCCTCCGAGACCTGGAGCTAAGTCCAGCAATTTCAGAAACAGGAGCACACAGGACTGTAATGCAGCATTTGCTGGTATAACCACTGCGTCTCCTATACAGCCTGCCTGCCTGCCTGATATCTGGGATGGATATTAGTCCTGAGAAGGACTGTTTGTTTTTTCTGGCAGCCTTTACAGACCCTACACTAGCTATTTCGCAGGAAAAATCTCTCCCTAGCTAAGAAGCGCTGTCCCTACACTGTCTAATCCGGAGCGACTGTGTCCAAGATGGCGGCGCCCGGTTTTAAATACTTGAGGTGACGCTGTGCGGCCAGCCAATCACTGTAATGCCAACAAACAACATGGCTGCGGAATTACAGTGACTGGCTGGCAATCCCTGCATGTTCATTGGCTCTGTAAAGAGCGCCAAGCATGCAGGGCGGAGACCTGAGCTCCCGCCCGAGTAACCCGGAAATGCTCGGTGTTCGCCGAACATCCCGAGTAGCGTGATGCTCGGGCAAGTACTGAGCAGTGTCGAGCATGCTCGCTCAACACTAGTGTCTACCCCTAATTTGATGTGTTTTGGCAGCGTTTGGGCCCGTCTGAAGGTGTTGTGTATGCGTTTGTTTTTGCCCCCTATTGAATCCAATAGAATTTGGTTATGTTCGGCAAATATTGCAAATTCGACAATTGTAATCCGAACCGAAAATTGAAACATTCGCTCATCTCTAGTTATGATCTTTGATGACATATGAGATACTCTTTACAATTAGCATTGCTCTTTCCCTGCGTGCCTTTTTTTTACATGTTCAATTCCTCACATTTGTGCATCTCTGTTTCCCTTATCCTGTATATAGCTGTTTAATAAACTTTGATAATATGACTACTTTGGACTCTTTTGATCATCATTTCCCTTGTGGTTTCGTTCATATATTCTGTATGACTATCTGTCCTTTACTGTCCAAGGATAAAATTAGAATGAGTCACACATTTGTATATGCTGTGCTATACCAGTTACATTGAGGTATATCATGCTTTTTTCAATGAGTAATTTATATTTTGGTTCACCACATGGTAGGGCCCAGAAAATAATAGCACCATTTCACTTTTTGAAAGCAGTTGTTGCTCTAATAATTTATGAGTAGAGATGAGTGAACCTTTCAATGTTCGATTCGTTCCAGCTCGGCAAACTTCCCGATATTTGTCGAATAATTCGCTGAATAATTCGCCAAACATACCGAACCCCATTGCATTCAATGGGAGGCAAAACCAAATGCATACACAACACCTTCAAAAGGGCCAAAATGTGCCAAAACAGATCAAATTAGGAGCAGACACCAGGAAAATGGCATCAGTTGACCCACAGTACAAGTAGTATAATTATTATTTATTATCATAGCGTCATTTATTCAATGGCCCTTTACACGTGAAAAGGGGTCACCAACTGGTACAAGAGGAGAGAGGACCCTGCCCGCGAGGGCACACAAACAATCTACAAGGAATGGGTGAGGATATAGTAGGTCAGGGTACAGTTGGTCGTGCAGTAGTGTGCTGGAGCGAGGGTTACTGCAGAATGTACGCTTGTCAGAAGAAGTGGGTCTTCACCTTCCTTTTCAAGGTTTCCACGGAAGGCGAGAGTCTGATGTGTTGGGATACAGAGTTACACAGTAGGGGAGATGCACAGAACAAATCTGCTAAGAGCCTAAAGGGGTCACCGACTGGTAGAGGAGGAGAGAGGACCCTGCCCGCGAGGTCTCACAAACAATCTACAAGGGATTGGTATGTATACAGCAGGTGAGGGTACAGCTGGTAGTGCAGCGATATGTTGAAACGAGGGTTACTGCAGGTTGTATGCTTGTCTGAAGAGATGGATCTTCAGCTTCCTTTTGAAGGTTTCCACGGTAAGCGAGAGTTCTACAATAGGGGAAATGCATGGGACAAATCTTGTATGCGATTGTGGCAAGAAGAGATAAGAGGGAAGGAGAGAAGGAGATCTTGTGAGAATGGGAGGTGGTGTGCAGGTAAGTATAGGGAGGCTAGGTCACAGATGTATTGAGGAGACAGGTTTTGGATGGCTTTGTATGCCAAAGTTAGGGTTTTTAACTGCAGTCTCTGGGCAATGGGGAGAAAGCTCAGGGATTGAAATAGGGGAGACGCCGGGGATTAGTTGGATGACAGGAGGATTAGTTGGCCAGCACAGTTTAGGATAAATTGTAGGGGTGCGAGAGTGGTAGAAGGGAGGCCACAGAGCAGGAGGTTGCAGTAGTCGAGGCGGGAGATAATGAGGGTGTACACTGGTGTTTTCTAGATTCATGGTTGAGGAATCTGTGGATCTCAGAGATATTTTGGATTTGGAGCTGGCAGCATGTGGAAAGAGCTTGGGATTGATGTTTGAAGAATAAATCCGAGTCAAGCTTGTGGGACTGGGGAGAGTGGGTAGCCATTGACTTTGATGGATAGGTAAATTGGGGCAGATGAATGAGATGGTGGAAAGATGATGAATTCGGTTTTATCCATGTTAAGTTTTAGAAATCTAGCAGAGAAGAAAGATGAATTATCAGAGACACATTGTGGGATTCTGGTTAGTAAGGAGGTGATATCAAGTCCAGAGGTGTAGATCTGTGTGTAATCATCATAGAGGTGATACTGAAAGCCATGAGACTTTATGGGCTGTCCCAGGCCAAAGGTGTAGATGAATAAGAGCAGGGGTCCTAGAACTGAACCTTGGGGGACACTGACACATAGGGGGCGAGATGAGAAGGTGGTATGTGAGTGGGAGGCACTGAATGTCTTGTCTGTTAGGTACGAGTAGATCCAAAAACGGGCCAAGTATGTAATGCCAATAGATCAGAAAGTCTGTATTAAGAGGGAATGGTCCACTGTGTCGAAGGCAGATGTCAGGTCAAGGAGGAGGGGGACAAACAAGTGTCGCTTTGATTAGGCAGTTAGTAAATCATTGGTGACTTTAGTCGGGGAAGTTTCAGTGAAATGGTGTGATTGGAAGCCAGATTGTAAGCAGTCAAAGATGGAGCAGAAGGAGAGGTGGGAGGACAGTTCAAAATGGATGTGTTGTTCCTGTAGTTTGGAGTCATAGGGGAGAATTAAGATAGGGTGATAGGTAGACACAGAGGATGGGTCAGTGGATGTTTTTTTGAGGATGGGTGTGATTGAGGTATGTTTGGATCATGAGGGGAAGACAACAGTTATTAGTGAAAGGTTGAAGAGGTGGGTTAGGCTTGGGATGAAGACTGTGGTAAGGTTTGGCATGAGGTGGGATAATATTGTGTCAAGTTCACAGGTGGCGAGATGTGATTTGGAGAGTAAAGAGGAAAGTTGATCTTCCTTGATGGTGGAGAAGCTGGTTTTGGAGGAAGACAGTTGAGTAGTTATGAGGAGGGGCTGTGGGGAGTTTAAGCAAAACTTTGCATTATGTTGTCAATCTTCTGCTTGCAGAATGAGGCAAAGTCTCCAGCTGAGATGCGAGGAGAGGGAGGGGGAGCTGGTGGACGAAGGAGAGGACTGAAAGTACTCAATAGATGTTTAGGGTTGTGAGACAGGTATGATATGAGAGATGAGAAGTAGGCTTGTTTTGCTGCAGTGAGAAATTGCGCAGCATTTTGACAACTTCTTTTACTGGATGGGCTACTTCACTCCCTTTCTTTAGCAGCCGCACAGCAGTACGCTTTGTAGATGAGGGCCAGTAGCTGCATCACTCGGCCTCTGCTCATCTTCCTCCACCTTAACATCACACACAGTACAGTCCTAGAGGTGACACCCCAATTACCCTTGTTTTCCCCTGCGTCACAACTCTCCAACAGCCCAACTGACTGAGGGGAACCACAGATGGGCGAGTCTGCAGAGCTGTTCGCACATTCTATTCCATGGCATTAGAGGTCTAATCCAAAGCTTCATAGACTCAAGAGGGGGAAAGCATGTGCAGTAATGCCCAAAATTTTCTTCAGCTTGATTCGGGGCCAGATGAACTAGGGTTCAAGCAGAATCCAAACCCTCATCACCAGACGTTAACCCCTGGTGGTGGAGGAGATCTTAATGAGACCCAGATATTTGAGGCACATGCAAACTGTACTGTGCTGTTAGGGCAGGAAGAGGAGGAGGGTGACTTTCAGGGCGAGGAGTGGGAGAACAGAGAGAATGATGATGAGGTTGCAGATAACACTGACTCAGCAGAAGAGGTGGAGGAGGAGAAAGATGAGGAGGTTACATTGCGGCTACCCGGACAGACACAGAGTTATGCAACCATGACAAGCACTGCATCCTCAGCTACAACTCTGGCAAAGGCCAGCAGCATTTGTGGGTCTGCAGTTGCCTAGCCTGGGTCGTTTTTGAGATCGCAAAAAATTACACAACTCACTTTATCTGCCAACTTTGTTAAAAACGAAAGAGTAGAGTAAAAAAATGCAATAATTTGACTACTACATGCATGAGCTGGTACATGCGCAATCAACATGCGTTACTCTGGAAATCTCACTAAAACGCAGACTTGCGTGCCTCGCCAACCACCGGCTGCCCCATCAACCGCATCTTCTGCTTCTTTTTCCTTCATCACCATGGTAAGTGTTCTCATACAGGTCTCTGGCCACACAACCTCAACTTGTTTACCCACTACAGTCGGGGTGAGTGAGAACCCATCAGCTGTTACGGAAATGGACATGCCTGCTCTTTTTGACTAATCTCAGACACAGAGTACACCCTATCTTTGTCAATCCACAATAACATCTCTGTCTGCACCTCTCTCACAGTCCAGCAGCATGTCGTGTTCACCCTACTCCACCCTCTCTCAGCACAGCAGCCAGCCCTCAACCCACAGTTGTGGTCATGTAAAAGATTGTTTCCTTCTACACATGCAAAAGCAAAGACCTTGAACTTCACCAGCTCCAATCTGCTGGCCACGGAAATGCTACCTTTCCGCCTGGTGGTTACAGATGGTTTATGAAAGCTAATGGCCACCACAGTCCCCCAGTACCAGTTGCCCAGTCGCCATTACTTCTCTAAGAAAGATATGTCTGCGTTACACCATCATGTTGCAGACAACATCATCCGTTCCTTGAAAAAATCTATGTCTGATGGTTCATTTCACCACTGACACCTGGACGAGCAAGCATGGCCAGGGGCGTTATATCTCGCTGACTGGGCACTGTGTGACTATGGTGGCTGTGGGGGCAGGCAGGGAATGGGCTGCTCCACAAGTCTTGGAATCCCCAAGGTTTGCAGGGCACTTGGGGATGGAGAACTAAGGCACTACCCTCTAGAAGATGTAGAACTATACTTTTAAACAGGGGATGTAGAACTAAACACCTAGGGTTGAATAGCGAAACAAATACACACCAGAACATGAATAACCAAACTATTAGACAACAGGGGTTGGAGAACTAAACTAATACACACCAGGGGACGGAGAACTAAACCACTGGACATCAAGGTGCCACTAGACACCTAGTCTTGGAATACCCAAGGCTTGCGGGACTTCCTCTAGCGCTTCTGTATCCTCCACCTCCTCTAGGGCCTCCACCTGCACCCTCAACCTCTTCTTTAATGAGACAAACGTTCCAACAGTGCAGAGAGAATCCCCTCCACCTCTGTACTGTGCAGCCAGGGCTCATCGCAATCAGACAGTGTTTAAATTAATATGCCTTGGATATTGCAGTCATACAGATAAAGAGTTGTGGATATCTATCCATGCCGAGTTTGAACAATGGCTGTCTGGAGCTAGGGAAGGCTGTGTGCAATAATGGTGCAAACCTGGTGGCGGCCCTACTCCTGGGCAACCTCACACACGTGCCTTGCATGGCTTGCATCCTCAACCTGATGGTACAGCAAATTCTCTGCCATTATCCCAGTCTGTATGCGCTGCTGCAGAAACCATGGTCTCTGTATGCTCACTTCCTTTATTTGAAACCCGTGGGTCATCAACTTGCAGCAATACAGAAATCTTTTGGCCTACCTGGTAACCGTTTGATATGCGATGTGCCGACATAGTGTAATTCAACTCGGCACATGTTGCAGCGACTGTGGCAGCTGCAACAAGCCCTGATGCAGTATCTCATGTTGTATAGCCTGGGAGAATGCAGTACGGACCTGGTGCAAATCACACTTGTGGAGTGGACACAGAAGAAAGACCTCTGCACCCTTCTGCACTTTTTTGAAACGGCTACTAAGATGGTTAACGCTGTCGATGTCATCATCAGCATCAATATTTCGGTCATCTACATGCTGGAGCACACTTTGCATAGTCTGCGAGAGGAGGTGGTGGTCCCAGGGGAAGAGGAGGAAGCATAGGAGGCTGAAAAAGGGTTAACAATGTGTCTAAGTTCCATTCTGTCATCGCACAGGCGGCTGCCATGGGAGAAACAAATGGAGGAGGACGAGAAGGAAGAGGTGATGGATGTGCAACATTTAGGAGATGAGGAGGATAATGATTTCCACTCTGTTATCCGTGTTGCCAGGAGGGGATGGAGGAAACAAGCTTGAGTTGTATCCTGCCACCAACACACTATGGACTTGGACCTCATGAAAGAGACCGACCCACGAGCGCCTTCTTGCAGTACCATCTGGAACATGATTGTTGCCCGTATTGTTAGGATTAGAAATAGTGCTGACTACTGGGATGCCACTCGTACAAAAGTAAATTTTGCCAGTTGCTTTTCCCCCTGGAAAAGAACGCGCTCATGCTGCAGTATCAAAACACGCTTGAAGACAATCTTGAGAGTGGTTTTCTCCAAGACAGCAGTGAGGCACAAAGTGTGCATCGCAGTGATAGATTTCCAACCCCGGGAACATTGAGTTGTCAATGCAAAAAAATTAGCAGCCTTGCAGTGCTGGGGTTCTGAGTTCCAAACTCACAAAGGACAACATCTGCAAGGAGTTTGTATATTCTCCACCTGTTTGCGAGGGTTTCCTCCAGGTACTCATTTTTCCTCCCATACTCCAAAGACATACTGATAGGAAATTTAGATTGTGAGACCCAATGGGGACAATGCCACTAATGTATGTAAATTTCTGTAAAGCGCTGTGGAATTATTGGTGCTGTATAAGTGAGTAAAATAAATAAAAAATAGAAATTGATGCCTTTTTAGTGGTGTATGCCCATAATTATTGGAAATGTTTAGTCTCCAAGTTGGGGCTCCTTCATTTGTATTGCCTGAATTTGGCAGAGCTCTTTTAGCACCAGGCCTACACCTGTCACTCATCCACCAGTTATTAATCAAAGTTTAAGCTAGAAATACTGCTCCAAGCCCTATCCAATACTTAAATGTGGCATGGTTTCAGGACCACGCTATTAGCACAAAGAATTTATATTGTGAAATGTGGACTCCTGGCTGGAGCACAATAATAGCACAAAATAATTAAAAGATAAAATGTGGCCTGCTTTATGTAGCATCGTAATAACAGAAAAAATTCTATGTTTTACTGTAAACGAGCCTTATATACAGCGGAATCTTAGCGCAAAAGAATTGCAACTTCAGATGCGGCCTACTTTTTGTAGCACGGTAGTAGCAGAACAAATTTATATTTTATCATGTCAACCACTGTATGGAGAAAAATATCAGCAACAAAAAATTAAAAGCTCAAATGTGGCCTAGTTTGTGTAACACTGTAGTAGCAGCAAAAATTGAGATTTAGTAATAAGAACCCCTGGATGGAGAACAATGTAATCACCAAAAAATTACAAGCGGAGATGTGGCCTGCTGTATGACATTACTAACAGAAGAAATATTTTTTTTTACTGTGGACGAGGCCTTTATACAATAGAATATCTGCTCCAAACAATTTCAAACTGACATCTGGCCTAATGTGTCACTTTAGTAACAGAAGAAATTATTTTTTTTACTGTGGATTAGGCCTGCATTAAATAGAATATATGTTCCAAACAATTTTAAACTGAGATCTGGCCTGCTGTATCATCTTATAACAGAATATTTTTTTTTTACTGTGGATGAGGCCTATATAACATATAATATATGCTCCAAACAATTTCAAACTCAGGTCTAGCCTGCTTATCACGTTAGTAACAGAAAAAATAGAACGATCTCTGCATACAACTGAATTTCACTGCCACAAAATGACAAACTGAGATGTGGCATGCGGTATCATCTTAGTAACAGGAATATTTCGATTTTTAAAGGTGTACTCATGCCTGGAGTACAATAGAAACAGTTCACAACAGAGTTCTATGCTGAAATGTGCCCTGCTGTCTTTGTGTGGATTTCACTGGTGGCACAAAAAAAAAAACTGCTGTAAGGTCGATTTCACAGCCACACAGGACCCTATCTATCTAAACTATCTGACTTAGAAGCAACCACCTAGCTAACCATCTAAAATCGCTCAGTAGCCAGGAGCAGACCAGGAGCAACCTCTCTGACCTGTTATACTCACAAAATGGAGCTAAAAGTACATGTCTTCTCTTTATATAGAGAGGGACATGTGATTTCAGCTGCCAGTGGCACAAGCCCTTGTGCCTGGACATTGTGGATGGTTCCTGCGCCCTGATTGGCTAGCCGCAATTTGCACACATAAAGTTAGGAAAAAAAAATAGATTACAAGCATGCCATTCCTCTGACTACTCCCCACCCCCTCCCCTCATCAAACACTTTTAACGAATTTTGCCGATTTTAAGTAAAAACACTCGGGTGACCGATCACATATCCGAATGTGCAATGTTTGTGCCGAATTTGAAATTGGCGAACGTTTTTCTAACATGTTCTCTCATCTCAATTTGGAGCACTATTTGCAAAGCCCCTAACATGCCAGGACAACAAAAAAACAACAGTGACTCTCATTTGAAAACTAGACCCCTCCATGAATTCATATATGCGTGACTATTTTTCAGAATAAAGGATGAAGTTAGAATACTGTAAATATGTTAACTTAGCTTTTGGAGACATATACCTCATAAATTGTTAAATTAGCTCTTCCTACTACAGTAATGCCAGCATGTGGATGCTAACTGTGGTTTAGAAATACAGTGGGGCTCAGAAAAGTTGAATGTATTTGGATTTAGGAACACAGATGTCACTGGATTTTATTTGGAGGTGGGGAGCCATGTCGCTTTTCTAGAACCTTTATGTGAATAGTAACATGTAAATCCCCTATTTTGTCATTGATAGACGGTAGCATTCTTGTTCTTGTTTTTTATTGGATGAGTTAAAGTTTTTATTGATAGCATTTTATGGTAGATCACATTTTTGGAGCATTTTAAGGCTAGGTTTAGAGTTATCCTGTTATCTACACTATTGATATATAGCTTTGTCTTTGCATTGTAACAGTTTTAAATTACATTTGTGGATTGCATGGTGAACTATTTCACAGACAATTATTTCTGGAAAAAACCTGAAAGTCTGAACTGAAACGTAAATTGATGTGCATGCAAAATGTAAATGCATGTTCACACAAGGCCACTAGACAGAGAAAAAACAAAAACAAGCAAAATACCCACATAACTGGAAGTAAATGGATAGATCGCACAGTGCAAAAATAATAATAAATGGTTTTTGGTTAACATAATTTTGATCAAAATAATGTAAAAGCTATCCCGCCACGTCAAGGCAAAATTTATGGGACAGTCCTAACTCTAATATTAAAAACCTTACCATTTGTCAAGTGACGTACATATGGATAAGGGCAGAGAGACTGAATCCCTAGTATAAGCATAGACATGAGGCAAAATGAGCCTTTCAGCTCAGACAGACGGCGGCCACACCCTTTTATATGCACTGAAGCACACTGAACTACAAAGAAAAAACCTGGAAGTCTGAACTGAAACGTAAATTGATGTGCATGCAAAATGTAAATGCATGTTCACACAAGGCCACTAGACAGAGAAAAACCAAAAACAAGCAAAATACCCAAATAACTGGAAGTAAATGGATAGATCGCACAGTGCAAAAGTAATAACAAATAATAAAGAGTATTTGGTTAACATAATTTTGATCAAAATAATGTAACAGCTATCCCGCCACGTCAAGGCAACCCTTATGGGACAGTCCTAACTCTAATATTAAAAACCTTACCATTTGTCAAGTGACTTATAGTACAGACCAAAAGTTTGGACACACCTTCTCATTTAAAGATTTTTCTGCATTTTCATGACTTTGAAAATTGTACATTTACACTGAAGGCATCAAAACTATGAATTAACATATGTGGAATTATATACTTAACAAAAAGTGTGAAACAACTGAAAATATGTCTCATATTCTAGGTTCTTCAAAGTAGCCACCTTTTGCTTTGATGACTGCTTTGCACACTCTTGGCATTCTCTTGATGAGCTTCAAGAGGTATTCACCAGAAATGGTCTTCCAAAAATCTAGAAGGAGTTCCCAGAGATGCTTAGCACTTGTTGGGCCTTTTGCCTTCACTCTGCGGTCCAGCTCACCCCAAACCATCTCGATTGGGTTCAGGTCTGGTGACTGTGGAGGCCCGGTCATCTGGCGTAGCACCCCATCACTCTCTCTCTTGGTCAAATAGCCCTTACACAGCCTGGAGGTGTGTTTTGGGTCATTGTCCTGACAGCGTGCGAGAATTCTCCTGCGCTTGCGGTGACAGTGAGAGAATTCTCCTGCGCTCACGGCAAGCACAAGCACAGGAGAATTCTCCCACGCTGTCAGTGACGTGCATGAGGTGAGCTGAGTTCATTGGACATGATCTCGGCTCATCTGGATGCCGTCACAGCCAGGCACTGAGGACCGCAAGCATGCCTGTGCTTCTCAGTGTCTGCGTCATGGGAAGCTGAATGGCAGCTTTCGGCTGCGATCCAGCCTGTCATGTGAATGTAGCAGAGCTGGAGCCGTCCTGTGAACCATGGAAAGGTAAGGATGATGTTGGTTTATTATTTTACTTTTATTGCAGAAGACATTGGCTTCAGCTGGAATGGGCAGGATGGTAAGTATGGTTTAATTTAGAACATTAAAAAATTGTGTTTATTTCAATTAAAGGACTTTATTCTGGGTGTTGTGTTTTCTTTAAATACTTTACTAGAAATTCATGGCGGTCATGTTTTCTGGGGTGGCTGCGGACTGCAATTTGCAGCGGGGGGGGGGCCCAGAAAGCTTGGGGCTCCCTGTGCCGTGGATTCCAGCCCCCAGCTGCCTAGTTGTACCTGGCTGGACACAAAAATAGGGCGAAGCCCCACGTATTTTTTTTTTTAAATTATTTCATGAAATTCATGAAATAATTAAAATAAAAAAGGGCTTCCCTATATTGTCATGTCTGGACAGGTACAAATAGGCAGCTGGTGTTGGGGGCAGCCCATTCCTGCCTGCTGTACCTGGCTGGACACAAAAATAGGGTGAAGCCCCACGTCAATTTTTTTACGTGGAGCTTGCCGCTGCTGAATTGCCGGCTTTTCATGTTTCACTGTGAACACTGTTCCCATCGATTTGGGCAACCACTGTAATGCCACAACCACCATGGCTGTGTCATTACAGTGAGTGGCAAACAATCCCTGCATGATGTGAAAAAATCCAGTTACACTTTTGGTGCATGAACAGTTATCGAACATAACCTCGAACAGCCGAAATTTTTGCAAATCGTTCGCGTTCGTCGAACGACTCGAACACCACCCAAAACAGCTCGAATTTGAGATTGGCGAACAGTTCGAGTCGAACACCGCTCATCTCTACTCAGGAGCTGGCGCACATAATTCAGGAGACATTAAGTTCATTGCAACAAGCAAACGTTTACTAGTCAGTTCAAGTTCATCAAGTGGTAACATGTGGGATAGGGCAAAGCAGTTCATATTCCTTATTTTATTAGCACAACACATCTTCAGCCTTACCATTTTTCCTCCTTGAGCATATCTTCGCCCACTGTCTCCATTAGCTCCATTCCATCTTGGCAGGTCCCTGTCCATCTTACCTCTTACGCAAAGGACACAATGTGCCCGGCAGCCCTTATACCAGACTTTGGACTCTGGGTGTGACTGGCGAGTCCGCTCAGGATTCTAGTACGGCGTACTACAGCCTTGAATGGTAGACACATTGCTGACCCTAGCAGCCCACTGGACTTGAACTTGGACCTGCTCTAATACTTTTCTAACTTCTGACTAGTGATGAGCGAACGTGCTTGCCACTGCTCAACAAGCTCGGCACTCGGCGAGTATTTCCGGGTTGCTCGGGCGGGAACTTGGGTCCCCTCCCTGCATGTTTGGTGCATTAGAGAGCCAATGAACATGCAGGGATTACCTTCCACACACTGTAATGCCGTAGCCATGTTGGTTGTGGGCACTATAGTGATTGGCTGTCCGCACAGCATCATTAGGTCTATATAAGACCTGGCACCACTTTGCTCGTCACAGTTTACCCCAGAAGCAGGCAGAGTAGGGAGAGTTGCTGCTGAGTCAGGGAGATATTTTCTTCTTTATAGTTAGTATAGGTATTCCACAACATATATACATATCCATCTGAACTAACTGTCCTTCTGAGGACTAATCCAGCTGCATATATTCAGTGGTGATAGCAGGAGTTAGGCAGGCAAGCAAAGTATGTGGCAAACTGCAGTGCATAATACAGCACAAGAGGGTCCATTGAACGTTCTGTTAGTATAGTTATTTTACAACATATATATATATCCTTATGAACTAGCAGTCTTTCTGAGGACTAATCTAGCTGCATATAATCAATGCTAGGCAGGCAAGCAGGCAGTGGAAGTGGCAGACTGCAGAGTATGATACAGCACAAGTGGGTCCATTGAACGTCTTGTCTGCTGCTGTAATAATTAAATATATTTTTAGACATAGCCCCAGATATCAGGGGCCAGGGCAAATTATTTACTTAATAATTTTTGTGCCCCATTTGCTTGTTAGCACTGCAGAATAAAGCCTGATCTGTTCCATATTTCAGCGATAAAAATCCAAATATTTGAACTGAACGTGGAAAATATTGGCCTCCTTTTCCATTCTGTTGCAGTGTATCAGTCAAGCTATTCACTCTAGGTCTCTGTGTAGAATAATATTAGTAAATTACAGGCCTTTTATTTAAAACTGTGGTTCTCTGTCAGTCATATCACCTATAAGAGTATTCCAAAATCAGCCATTTCTTAAATTTTCATTTCGTTGCTGTGTGGCGGTCAAGCTATTCACACAAGGTCTCTGTGAAGAATAGTATTAGTAAATTACAGGCCTGCTATTTAAAACCGTGGTTCTCTGTCTGACATATCACCTATAAGACTGTTCCAAAATCAGCCATTTCTTCCACTTCCATTCTGTTGCAGTGTGTCGGTCAAGCTATTCACACTAGGTCTCTGTGTAGAATAATATAAGTAAATTACAGACCTGCTATTTAAAACCGTAGTTTTCTGTCAGTCATATCACCTATAAGACTGTTCCAAAATCAGCCATTTCTTCCATTTCGAATCTGTTGCAGTGTGTCAGTCAAGCTATTCACACTAGGTCTCTGTGTAGAATAATATTAGTAAATTACAGGTCTGCTATATAAAATTTTGGTTCTCTGTCAGACGTATCACATATAACTGCGTTCCAAAATCAGCCATTTCTCGTGAATGTGGAAAATATTGTCCTCCATTTAAAATCGGCAAGGTGCGTGGCAACGGATGGGGAAGTGGACGTGATAGTGATGGTGCATGCCGAGGCCGAGGACGTGGCCATGGGCAAGCTGAAATTGTGCCGCAACAAACACCCACATCTTGTCGCTCAACCTTCCTGACCCAAATACTAGAGGACAGCATTACACCACTATTGAATCCAGAGCAGTGTCAAAAGGTTGTTGGTTGGATAGCAGATAATGCTTCCAGTCACTTTGCCACCACCATCACCACCCTGTCTTCCACATAGTCACGTCTCAGTAGCCATGAGTCTAGACTGGATATTCCTCACCCTGATCCTCCTTCCTCTCACCATGCCGAGTGCCGGGAGACAACTGATTCCACACTTGGACACTCAGAAGAGCTGTTCACTTTTCCATTTGTAGATTTGGGCCTCTCGCCAGGCCAGTTTCAAGCAAGTGAAGAGGAGAACATGTGAAGCGATGCCCAAATATTGGAGCAGCCATGGTCACATGACGGCAAGGGTGGGAAAGTGCAATTAATGTCACAAGAGCTGGATGATGATGATGAGACACAATTGCCAGAAAGTCAGGAGGAGGACCAGGATGCGGAAGTGGAAGACGAGGTGGTGTATGATATAGTAACTGATCCAACCTGGCAGGGGGACATATAGAGCGAGGACAGCAGCACACAGGGGGAAGGAGGCGTAGCACCACAACAGGAAGGAAGAAGCAGTGTGGTGGCCGCAGACACAAGATGGGAAAGCATTCCTCGTAACACCAACACGACGGAGGTTGCCAGTACAACTGTTAGGTCTTCCCGATTCTGGTTATTTTTTAATGACTCTGCAGATAACCCCAAAAAGGCCATTTGCACCACTTTCCAGGCCAGCATCAGCAGGGATAGCAAAACTATCTACCTGACCACCACCAGCATGATCAGGCACATGCCAACAAAGCACCCGACTTTGTGGGCCAAACCCCAGGGGCTAGCAACAGTGTCTGCGGGTGACACCACTGCTTCTTCCGCTTTTGTGCGTGCACGCCAATCCCCTGTCCATGGCACATGGCAAGATGCTTCCCACCCTGCACATGTCATTTCACACCTTCAAGTAGCACCATTAGCAAGCACGTCCACGTCCTTGTCCCAGGGCAACATTCAGTTGTCCCCAGACCAGTCCTTGGAGCGCAAGCGCAAATACGCAGCCAATGCACCACAGGCCACACTACTAAATTCACACATTTAGCAAATGCTTGCGCTCGAAATGTTGCCTTTTAAGCTCGTGGAGACGGAAGCTTTCCACAACCTGATGGCAGTGGCCATCCTTCGGTACTCGGTTCCCAGCCTCCACTATTTTTCCCGGTGTGCCATCCCCGCATTACACAAGAATGTGTCCCACAACATTAGCCATGCCATCAACAATGCAGTTACTGGGAAAGTCCACCTAACCACGGACACGAGGACAAGTGCTTGAGGGAAAGGGACAGTACATCTCGCTGATGGCACACTGGGTTAATATAGTGGAAGCTGGGACCCAGTCGGACCTTGGGACGGAATACATCCTCCCGACTAGAGATGAGCGGTGGTCGACTTGAACTGTTCACCAATCTCAAATTCGAGCTGTTTTGGGCGGTGTTTGAGCCGTTCGGCGAACACGAACGATTTGAAAAAAATTCGGCTGTTCGAGGTTATGTTCGATAACTGTTTGTGCACCAAAATAATAACTGGATTTTTTCCCAGTAATGATGAAAATTAATGTTAATACGCAGTTTGAGTGTACAGCGGGGCGGGGGGAGGGGCAGGGGATGGATCTCTGCAGGAATAATGAAGATCTCCATTTTTTTTTTCTCTTTCCCGCATTTACAGTGGGGAGGTGCAATCTGTCAGCCTATCAGCAGCGCACACACGGAGCGAAGTGCTTTTTTTCACAAAAGCAAGGGCATGTGTCATTGGCAGTGCATGTCACATGTCCTTGCCCTATAAGACCCAGCCATTTTCCCCATCGCCACCATTTTCTCACTGCTGCAGCTGAGTGTTAGACGGCACCGCTGTTGCTGTGTGCGCTATACCTTGTTAATTTCAAGCCAATTTTCGCACAAATCTACAGATAGCTTGGGAGTAGGGAATAGTTGTGATTGAAGTCCTTTTAAGGACTAGGTTACAGCATTTCCTACGACTTTTATCAGGCAGGTCTGTGTTCTTAAATAGATAGGTTGGGAGTAAAGACTTATTGTAATTGCAGTCCTTTTCAGAACTAAGTTACATCAGTTCCTATCAGTTTTTGCCAGGCAGGTCTGTGCCAGTGCTGTGCAAGTTTTTTTCACAGCATTTGGCTAAATCTAGCAAAGCTAATCCTTTTTGGCCTATTGCAGAGTGTGTTAGTCAGTGGAGTAGCCTATCTGTGTTGCAAGCTACATCACCTGTGTATAAAATACCATTTTTTTACTGCACCTAGAGAAGTAAAACCTTTTGGGCATAGCATCATTCTATTAGTCCATCTATACTGACCTCCATAAGGTTGCAAATTGAATATAATTTTTTTCTACATCTACCTCTGAAAAAATATTTGGGATTCTAGCTGTGTGTGGTACTTGTTCTATTAGTCCATCTAAACTGACCTCCATGAGGTTGCAAATTGAATATAATATTTTTCTGCATCTAGCTCTGAAAAAATATTTGGCCTTCTAGCAGTGTGTGGGACTTGTTCTATTAGTCCATGTATACTGACCTCCATCAGGTTGCAAATTGAATATAATTTTTTTCTGCATCTACCTCTGAAAAAATATTTGGGCTTCTAGCTGTGTGTGGGACTTGTTCTATTAGTCCATCTATACTGTCCTCCATCAGGTTGCAAATTGAATATAATTTTTTTCTGCATCTAGCTCTGAAAAAATATTTGGCCTTCTAGCAGTGTGTGGGACTTGTTCTATTAGTCCATCTATACTGACCTCCATTAGGTTGCAAATTGAATATAATATTTTTCTGCATTTAGCTCTGAAAAAATATTTGGCCTTCTAGCAGTGTGTGGGACTTGTTCTATTAGTCCATCTATACTGACCTCCATCAGGTTGCAAATTGAATATAATTTTTTTCTGCATCTAGCTCTGAAAAAATATTTGGCCTTCTAGCAGTGTGTGGGACTTGCTCTATTAGTCCATCTATACTGACCTCCATCAGGTTGCAAATTGAATATAATTTTTTTCTGCATCTAGCTCTGAAAAAATATTTGGCCTTCTAGCAGTGTGTGGGACTTGTTCTATTAGTCCATCTATACTGACCTCCATCACGTTGCAAATTGAATATAATTTTTTTCTGCATCTAGCTCTGAAAAAATATTTGGGCATCTAGCTGTGTGTGAGACTTGTTCTATTAGTCCATCTATACTGACCTCCATCAGGTTGCAAACTGAATATAATTTTTTTCTGCATCTACCTCTGAAAAAATATTTGGGCTTCTAGCTGTGTGTGGGACTTGTTCTATTAGTCCATCTAAACTGACCTCCATCAGGTTGCAAATTGAATATATTTTTCTGCATCTAGCTCTGAAAAAATATTTGGCCTTCTAGCAGTGTGTGGGACTTGTTCTATTAGTCGATCTATACTGACCTCCATCAGGTTGCAAATTGAATATAATATTTTTCTGCATCTAGCTCTGAAAAATTATTTGGCCTTCTAGCAGTGTGTGGGACTTGTTCTATTAGTCCATCTAAACTGACCTCCATCAGGTTGCAAATTGAATATAATATTTTTCTGCATCTAGCTCTGAAAAAATATTTGGCCTTCTAGCAGTGTGTGGGACTTGTTCTATTAGTCGATCTATACTGACCTCCATCAGGTTGCAAATTGAATATAATATTTTTCTGCATCTAGCTCTGAAAAAATATTTGGCCTTCTAGCAGTGTGTGGGACTTGTTCTATTAGTCCATCTATACTGACCTCCATCAGGTTGCAAATTGAATATAATATTTTTCTGCACCTAGCTCTGAAAAAATATTTGGCCTTCTAGCAGTGTGTGGGACTTGTTCTATTAGTCCATCTATACTGACCTCCATCAGGTTGCAAATTGAATATCATTTTTTTCTGCATCTACCTCAGAAAAAATATTTGGGCTTCTAGCTGTGTGTGGGACTTGTTCTATTAGTCCATCTATACTGACCTCCATGAGGTTGCAAATTGAATATAATATTTTTCTGCATCTAGCTCTGAAAAAATATTTGGCCTTCTAGCAGTGCGTGGGACTTGTTCTATTAGTCCATCTATACTGACCTCCATCAGGTTGCAAATTGAATATAATTTTTTTCTGCATCTAGCTCTGAAAAAATATTTGGCCTTCTAGCAGTGTGTGGGACTTGTTCTATTAGTCCATCTATACTGACCTCCATCAGGTTGCAAATTGAATATAATTTTTTTCTGCATCTACCTCAGAAAAAATATTTGGGCTTCTAGCTGTGTGTGGGACTTGTTCTATTAGTCCATCTATACTGACCTCCATCAGGTTGCAAATTGAATATAATTTTTTTCTGCATCTACCTCAGAAAAAATATTTGGGCTTCTAGCTGTGTGTGGGACTTGTTCTATTAGTCCATCTATACTGACCTCCATGAGGTAGCAAATTGAATATAATATTTTTCTGCATCTAGCTCTGAAAAAATATTTGGCCTTCTAGCACTGCGTGGGACTTGTTCTATTAGTCCATCTAAACTGACCTCCATCAGGTTGCAAATTGAATATAATTTTTTTCTGCATCTAGCTCTGAAAAAATATTTGGCCTTCTAGCAGTGTGTGGGACTTGTTCTATTAGTCCATCTATACTGACCTCCATCACGTTGCAAATTGAATATAATTTTTTTCTCCATCTAGCTCTGAAAAAATATTTGGGCATCTAGCTGTGTGTGGGACTTGTTCTATTAGTCCATCTATACTGACCTCCATCAGGTTGCAAATTGAATATAATTTTTTTCTGCATCTAGCTCTGAAAAAATATTTGGCCTTCTAGCAGTGTGTGGGACTTGTTCTATTAGTCCATCTATACTGACCTCCATTAGGTTGCAAATTAAATATAATATTTTTCTGCATCTAGCTCTGAAAAAATATTTGGCCTTCTAGCAGTGTGTGGGACTTGTTCTATTAGTCCATCTATACTGACCTCCATCAGGTTGCAAATTCAATATAATTTTTTTCTGCATCTAGCTCTGAAAAAATATTTGGCCTTCTAGCAGTGTGTGGGACTTGTTCTATTAGTCCATCTATACTGACCTCCATCAGGTTGCAAATTGAATATAATTTTTTTCTGCATCTAGCTCTGAAAAAATATTTGGCCTTCTAGCAGTGTGTGGGACTTGTTCTATTAGTCCATCTATACTGACCTCCATCACGTTGCAAATTGAATATAATTTTTTTCTGCATCTAGCTCTGAAAAAATATTTGGGCATCTAGCTGTGTGTGAGACTTGTTCTATTAGTCCATCTATACTGACCTCCATCAGGTTGCAAACTGAATATAATTTTTTTCTGCATCTACCTCTGAAAAAATATTTGGGCTTCTAGCTGTGTGTGGGACTTGTTCTATTAGTCCATCTAAACTGACCTCCATCAGGTTGCAAATTGAATATAATATTTTTCTGCATCTAGCTCTGAAAAAATATTTGGCCTTCTAGCAGTGTGTGGGACTTGTTCTAGTAGTCGATCTATACTGACCTCCATCAGGTTGCAAATTGAATATAATATTTTTCTGCATCTAGCTCTGAAAAAATATTTGGCCTTCTAGCAGTGTGTGGGACTTGTTCTATTAGTCCATCTATACTGACCTCCATCAGGTTGCAAATTGAATATAATATTTTTCTGCACCTAGCTCTGAAAAAATATTTGGCCTTCTAGCAGTGTGTGGGACTTGTTCTATTAGTCCATCTATACTGACCTCCATCAGGTTGCAAATTGAATATAATTTTTTTCTGCATCTACCTCAGAAAAAATATTTGGGCTTCTAGCTGTGTGTGGGACTTGTTCTATTAGTCCATCTATACTGACCTCCATGAGGTTGCAAAATGAATATAATATTTTTCTGCATCTAGCTCTGAAAAAATATTTGGCCTTCTAGCAGTGCGTGGGACTTGTTCTATTAGTCCATCTATACTGACCTCCATCAGGTTGCAAATTGAATATAATTTTTTTCTGCATCTAGCTCTGAAAAAATATTTGGCCTTCTAGCAGTGTGTGGGACTTGTTCTATTAGTCCATCTATACTGACCTCCATCACGTTGCAAATTGAATATAATTTTTTTCTCCATCTAGCTCTGAAAAAATATTTGGGCATCTAGCTGTGTGTGGGACTTGTTCTATTAGTCCATCTATACTGACCTCCATCAGGTTGAAAATTGAATATAATTTTTTTCTGCATCTACCTCTGAAAAAATATTTGGGCTTCTAGCTGTGTGTGGGACTTGTTCTATTAGTCCATCTATACTGACCTCCATCAGGTTGCAAATTGAATATAATATTTTTCTGCATCTAGCTCTGAAAAAATATTTGGCCTTCTAGCAGTGTGTGGGACTTGTTCTATTAGTCCATCTATACTGACCTCCATCACGTTGCAAATTGAATATCATTTTTTTCTGCATCTAGCTCTGAAAAAAATATTTGGCCTTCTAGCAGTGTGTGGGACTTGTTCTATTAGTCCATCTATACTGACCTCCATCAGGTTGCAAATTCAATATAATATTTTTCTGCATCTAGCTCTGAAAAAATATTTGGCCTTCTAGCAGTGTGTGGGACTTGTTCTATTAGTCCATCTATACTGACCTCCATCAGGTTGCAAATTGAATATAATATTTTTCTGCATCTAGCTCTGAAAAAATATTTGGCCTTCTAGCAGTGTGTGGGACTTGTTCTATTAGTCCATCTATACTGACCTCCATCAGGTTGCAAATTGAATATAATATTTTTCTGCATCTAGCTCTGAAAAAATATTTGGCCTTCTAGCAGTGTGTGGGACTTGTTCTATTAGTCCATCTATACTGACCTCCATCAGGTTGCAAACTGAATATAATTTTTTTCTGCATCTACCTCTGAAAAAATATTTGGGCTTCTAGCAGTGTGTGGGACTTGTTCTATTAGTCCTTCTATACTGACCTCCATCAGGTTGCAAACTGAATATAATTTTTTTCTGCATCTAACCCAGACAATAGTTTTGGCCTAATACCACAGTTTGGCCACTCAGCTCTGCTCGGTTCCCATCCATTGTTTTTTTGTGCAAACAACTCCAGAGTTGTGAATTAGTTAACCGCCAAAATGAGTGGAAAAAGGCCTGCTGCTGGTGGAAAGGGGAATAGGCGTGTTGGGAAGGGGAAAAAAGGTTGTGTCCATGGAGTAGGTGTTAAAGCAACAGTAACATCTGCAGAAGAAAGACCATCTTCCAGCAAAACTAAAATGTCTACTTCTTTTAGCGGACTATGTGATAAGATCACTTTCTTACGGCCACACCAATCGCTACAAATTCCAGATGAGGCACAAAAACAGCAGGTGCTTCAACGGATATCAAGTGCTCCTTTAAGTGGGCTCTCCCCCTCATCAAATTCAACATCACAAATACTCCAGTCCTCAAGGTGTCACCCCAATCGCACTTGCTTCCTCACAGCTCCCAAATCTCCAGCTGCCCATCAGAGTACGAGGTAGAACAGATGGTTGAGTCTGCAGAGCTGTTTACTCATACTATAGCCTGGGAATCAGAGGTCGGCTCCAGCGCTTCTGTGAATCCAGATGAGGAAATGATCTGCACTGATGCCCAGAATCTTTATGAGTCGGATCCAGGACCAGACGCAGAAGGTTCTGACCATAATGTAGACCCTCATTCCCAAACTGTAACTCCTGTTGGTGGAGACAATGAGGAAGACGATGATGAGACTCAAATACCTGATTGGAGCGACAACTTTAGTTTTTTGTCAGGGCAGAAACAGGTTGGCTCTGAGGATGACGGGTGTGAAAACACACAGGGTGATGATGATGAGGTTGGAGATCCCACTTACTGTCAACCCACAGTCAGCCAAGAGATGAGGTCAGCAGAGAGGTGGAGGAGGATGCTAGTGATGACGAGGTCAGGTTGCGCCTTTCTGGACAGAGTCGTAGTACTGGAAGCAAGTCAACAACTGCATCCTCAAACACAACTCTTCCTCTGACCACAAGTCGTAGTGGCTCTTCAGGTCGCATGGGTGCTAAGCCTTGCATAGCCTGGGCATTTTTTCAGATCGATAAAGATGACCCAACTCGTGTTATCTGTAACATTTGTCAACAAAAGCTAAGTAGAGGCCAAAAAATACATAGTTTGAGTACTTCATGCATGAACCTGCACATGGACATAAAGCATAAGTTGCAGTGGGGAGCTCACTGTGCTACAATGCGGAATAGCCGGCCGGGCCACCCACCGTCTGCCATATCTTGTGCATCTGCAGCCTCTTCATTCTCTGTGACTGGGGGGACAGCAGTCACACCTGTGTTGGGACGCAGACCTGCCACCTCTTTACCCGCCACAGCCAGCGTGATTGGCAGGTCATCATTTTCTTTGGAGGTGGTAACACCAGCTGGTGTTGAGCGCTGTCCGACATCGATAGCACCACCTTTGGATCAAGGCAACCTAACATGTCCGCCTGCATCTTCCTCACAGACCGGCAGTTTGCCGGGGACACCCTTATCAACCCCGTCTAAGCACAACAGCCAGCCCTAGGTCCCTCAGATGTGGACAAGTAAAAGACCATTTCCTCCTAGCCATGAGAAAGCTAAGAGGTTGAATTTCACCATCTGCAAGCTCCTGGCTACAGAAATTCTGCCTTTCCGCCTGGTGGACACAGAGGATTTTCGAGACCTTATGTCCGTCGCAGTGCCCCAGCACCAGATGCCCAGTCGGCAATACTTCTCAAAGAAAGGTGTGCCTGCGCTCCACCAGCATGTCGCACACAACATCACCGCTACTTTGAGAAACTCTGTGTGTGACAGGGTGCATTTCACCACAGACACTTGGACGAGTAGGCATGGACAGGGGCGTTACATGTCGCTGACTGGGCACTGGGTAACTATGGTGACAGGAGGACAAGGGGCTGCTGTCCAAGTCTTGCCGTCCCCACGAGTTGTGCGTCAATCCTCTTTATGTCAAAGTTTCTCCACTGCTTCTGCCTCCTCAACCTCCTCTCGGTCCTCCACCTGCACCCAAAGCCTGTCTGGTCATGCCACAAGCTTTCAAACTGCGCAGAAGGGATCCTGCACTCCTCCTTACTATGCTGGCAGTAGGGCTCAATGTCATCAGGCGGTGTTTACTTTGAAATGTCTGGGAAATGTGAGTCACACAGCTGAGGAGTTGTGGTCAGCTCTGGAGAACCAATTTCATGAATGGTTGTCTCCACTGGACCTGAAACCAGGGAAGGCCGTGTGCGACAATGCTGCAAACCTGGGTGAGGCCCTTCACCGGGGCAATATCACATACGTGCCTTGTATGGCTCACGTGTTGAACCTGGTTGTCCAGCAATTTTTAGCCCACTATCCCGGACTAGATGGCCTTCTGCAGAGGGCACGGTCGCTGTGTGCTCACTTACGCCGTTCTCATCCCGCAGCTCAGCGACTTACATCTCTACAGAAGTCATTGGGCCTGCCACTTCACCGGCTAAAATGCGATGTGCCTACCTGGTGGAATTCAACTCTGCACATGTTGCAGCGACTGTGGCAGCACCGACAAGCCCTGGTGCAATACGTTCTGACATATAGCCTGGGCCAACGGGATCCAGAGGTGGGGCAAATCACGCTGGAGGAGTGGTCTCAGATCAGGGACCTATGCACCCTTCTGCACAGCTTTGAATTAGCGACGAAGATGTTTAGTGGCGACGATGCCATTATCAGCATGACTATTCCGCTGATTTACATGCTGGAGCACATGTTAAACAGAATTTTGAGTCAGGTGGTGGCACAAGAGGAGGTGGAGGAAGTAGAGGAGGAGGAGTTGTATGCCGAAGGGCTAACATCTGCAAGGTCCAGACGGTCGGCAGCACCAAGGCATCAGGCATGTGAGGGTGGGGGAGATGGTTTTACCAGGGCACATGGTAGCAGCCAAACTAGTGAGGAAAGTGCAGGAGCCCAGGAAGAAGTGGAGGATGAACTGATGGAAGACTCATCAGATGAGGGAGACCTTGATCACATTTCTGTTGTGCGAGGTTGGGGGGAGAGGACAGAGGAAGGAAGCATGATTGTTACCTCACCACCAACACAACAGGGACTTGGTGCTCCTGGATGCGCAAGACACATGAGTGTCTTCTTGCTACACTACCTGCAACATGACCCTCGAATTGGGAGAATTAGAAATAATCCTGACTACTCAGTTGCCACACTGTTAGATCCCCGGTACAAAAGTAAATTTGCAGAAATAATTCCTGCCATAGAAAGGGATGCACACATGCAGGAGCATCAGCAGAGACTGTTGCAGAATCTTACATGTGCTTTTCCACAAAACACCAGTGGTGCACGTAGTGAATCTCATAGTTCCAACTTGCCAAACATGGGACCATCGAGTGTTCAGCACACAAACCGTAACAGAAACACAGTATCTGCTGGTAACATCAATTTTGCGGAATTATTTCACTACTTTTTTAGCTCATCCATTGCAAGGCCACAGTAGACAAGAAGTCTGACACATAGTCAACGCCTAGAGACGATGGTACAGGAGTATCTCCAAGTAAACATTGAAGCCATGACTGTGTCACTGGACCCTTGCTCTTTTTGGGCTTCCAATCTGGATAAATGGCCGGAGCTCGCCACTTACGCCTTGGAGATCTTGTCATGCCCCGCAGCCAGCGTTCTGTCTGAACGTGTGTTCAGCGCTGCTGGTGGTGTGCTGACAGATAAGCGCACGCCGCTCTCCACTGATAATGTAGACAGACTCGCGTTCATAAAGATGAACAAATCATGGATCCGAAACGACTTTTCTACCCCTGTGTCATCCTGGGGAGAGTAAAAGCTTGATGATTGGTTAAAATCACCACACCAACCGTTTTAAGATTTCAAATTACTAATCATGTTTATCTGTATTTTGGCTGGAAAATAATTTGGGCTTTGTAGCAGTGTGCAGTACTGATTCTATTAGGCCATCTATGCTAAGCTCCACCAGATTTAAAATTAATAATAATTTTTAGCTGCATCTAGCCCGGAAAATAATTTTGGGGCTCCGAGATGCGCAAGACACATAAGTGCCTTCTTGCTGCACTACCTGCAACATGACCTTCAGATTGTCAGAATTCGAAGTAATCCTGACTACTGGGTTGCCATACTCTTAGATCCCCCACACTCTTCGATCAACCTTTTCATTTTAATAAAGAACAAAAAAATTGTCATTTTTGAAATTATAAGCATTAGCAGGTTATTAGAAACTGAAATCAAACAGTTTTCAACTCAAAACTTTATTTTAGGTGATGTTACATTTGCACATAGGACCCATTGTTCAAAAGGAGCTTCTGAAATCTCTCGTCCATTGAATTTGTCTGGTTTTGGATGGTTTCTGCTTCAATTATTTTGCATGAGGACAGAATACCCTCCCAGAGCTGTTGCTTAGATGTGAACTGCCTCCCGCCATCATAGACACTCCTTTTGATGATGTTCCAGAGGTTCTGAATGGGGTAGAGTTCAGGGGAGCATGGGGGTCACACCATAAGTTTGTCCCCTTTTATGCCCATATCAGCCAGAGATGCAGATGTGTTATGTGCAGCATGAGACGGTGCATTATCATGCATGAAAATGATCTTGCTGCGGAATACACGGTTCTTCTTCTTGAACCATGGCAGGAAGTGCTGTTTGAGAAACTCCACATACATTATGGAGTTCATCTTTACCCCTTCAGGGATCCTAGAGGGGCTGACAAGCTCTCTCGCCATGATTCCAGCCCAAAACATTACTCCACCTCCTCCTTGTTGGCGCTGTAGCCGTGTTTGCGTGGGGTGTCCATCAACCAGCCACCCTCCACTCCATCCATCTGGACCATCGAGCGTTGCACGGCACTCATCCGTGAACAAAACAGTTTTGAAATCAGTCTTCATGTAATGTTAGGCCCAATGGAGCCGTTTCTGCTTGTGTGCAGTGGATAGAGGAGGTCGACAGGATGGCGTACGCACAGCTGCAAACCTCTGAAGGACCCTGCATCTTGTTGTTCGGGGGATGTTGGAGGCACCAGCAGCTTCAAATACTTGTCTGCTGCTATGACAAGGCTTTTTTGCCGCTGCTCTTTTAACCTGACGTAATTGCCTGTAGGAAAGAGTCCTCAATTTGCCCTTATCAGCAAGCACACGTGTGTACTGTGAATCAGCTACATACTTCTTGATTGCCAAGACACTTCATCCTGATCATCGCACAATGTTGATTGTAGTCATGCCTTGACCTAAACACTCCACAATTTGTTGCTTCTCAGCAGCAGACACATCCTTTTTCTTTCCCATTTTGGCAGAAAATGTAGGCTGCTTAATAATGTGGGACAGCCTTCTTAAGTAGTCTTGCCGCTCATTGGACACACCTGCCAAACTAATTAGCACAGGTGTCTGCAATTGCTTACAGTGATATAATGAGCCCTGACACACATCACCATCAATGAGTTTAACTGACAAACAAACAAATTCTTCCCTTATCACTCCTAAACACTTTTTGCATAATAATTTGGAACACAGTGTACATGTGCTTTTCCAAAAAACACCAGTGGTTCACGTAGTGAATCTTACAGTTCTAACTTGCCAATCGTGGTCTGTATGGAGTTGTTCAATAAAGGGCCCAAAATTAAGATAACATAGACGGGAGAGGTCTCTATGAATAGGAATTCCTAAGAATTTGATACCCTGTGAGGGCCAGGCAAAGGGAAAGTTGGACTGGATGGAATCCTGTATGGATTTGGGGAGGGAGACATCGAGGGCCTCAGACTTCGCTGTATTGATTTTAAAATTTGACCATGTAACAAAGTGATCTATTTCAGCCATAACAGCAGGGATGGATATATGTGATTGAGTGATATATACTAGGACATCATCAGCAAATAGAGAGCACTTGTACTCGGTGCCTCCCACCTCAATCCACCTAATATTGGGGTCATGGCGAATTGATGAGAGCAGGTGCTCCGTCACTAGGATGTATAAGAGAGGGGACAGAGGACATCCCTGCCTTGTCCCATTGGTGATTATGAAAGGTGATGAAAATGTTCTGACGCGCCTCCTGGGCCTTGGGACATCCGGAGCAGGACCGTTTTTGGTGGATGCTGGTGGTTGTTGTCTCCGTGGCGGTGACCCGGTTCCATGGCTCAGGGCGGTCAAACCAGTGGCGGAACTATTTATGTGGTTTTGATGTTTAAATGTCCCACTATGCCACCCGTGGATTGCGGTCAGAGTGAACCGCCGCTACAGGGCAGACCGCTGAGGCTGGTGTTGTGGGTGCAGCAGAGCGTAGCATAACTCCCCACGGGAGGAGTATAGCCTCAGGGTAGTGTATGCGGAGGATGGGGGTGATGGTGCAGGGCAGCAGCAGTAACGACACGGAGTCAGTGATGCAGTCCAGGGCCTTTACTCACAGTTCTTTTTATCCAGACCACTTCTGCAGGTAACGGCTGCCCACGTCGTACTGTGCTCACCAGGTGAGGGGCTCAGACAACTCCCAGATAACTTTGGAGCGCTTCACAGGACCCCCTTTGTGTGTGCTTTGTCTGGCCTTTCTTACCAACCCTTCTGTCCGGCTGCCTCGGGCCTCCTCTTGGTAAACTTGGCGCCAGTTTCCCTGACCCTATGTGCTGCCCTCCTAGCGGGTGTAGCGAGGGGCTGCGCCACATAAAATGTCACAGCCTCCGGTTTCTAGCTGAGGGTCGTTTCCCGCCTCCACTAGTTTCGGGGACCGGTCTCCCCCTTTGGCCTGACCCCTCCACGCAGGTGGATTCGGGCGTGCGGTGGCGACTCGCCCGTCCACACCCCTGGGATCCCTTCGTTCCTCGTTCCTGGAGCCTTCTCCGCTCCTCTTCCTTCTTTCTCCCTCTTCCAGGCCTGGGCCTCTGTTACTAGGCCCGCCTCTGGAGCAGAGGTCATGCAGAGCCCCTGCTCCCTGTCACTTCTGCTCAGACTTCTCTGCACTGAACTAAGATGGTGCCCACCTTTTATACTCCCTTCTCAATGCACCCAGTAACTGCTTCCTCCCTGCTCCTGCACTACAGGGTTCCCCTTCCTCAGTGTTCCCTCCCCCCACTCCAGCTAGGGACAGGGACTGTCGTGCCCATCTCAGGGGCATATTGGTCGCCCTGCCCCACGGCAATGTGGTGTAATGCATGCAGGTGTCGGGGTCCTGATCCACACTCCATCCTTACCTGAGAGTGAGATATCACACCTCTGGGTGAGGTGCAATACCTCTGCAGAAACCGAGCCCTCGGGGTGCTACAGTTCCATTTATCTTCAGCCTAGGTGACGCATTGCGATACAGGGCAGTGATTTTGGCTATAAAAGGGTCCCCTAGACCCCTACCCCAAGCTTTTTAAGAGAATAATATATGGCGTGCCAGGAGACTCTAGGGAATGCTTTCTCAGCATCCAATGAGAGTATCTAATTATAAATTTTTAACTGCATCTAGCCCAGGAAATACTTTGTGCCTAGTAGCAGTGTCTGCTAGTCAGCGGATTATCCCGGCTGTTAAGCAAGCTACACCACCTGTAGTTTGGACACTTAATTTTTTCAAAGGAAATGCTTCGGGACCACGGGATACTCAGTGAAGAGCATCAGGAGGCACCCCAAGGCATAGGGGCTGGGACTGGCGGTAGGACGCCTTGCGGTGGACAGCTGAGCTCAATCCTTATAAAAGCTTTTTAACTGCAGCAGCTTTAGTGGACGCTACTGGAGCTGGAATTGCGCGGCTGCTGGCATGAGACTTGCCCTTCAATAGATCCTTGTAAAAGGATTTAAAGTGTATTCATTCAAATTAGAGAGACAATTTAAATTAAAAAGCTTAGAGCTGCCTCCACCACAGGGGGGCTTGCTCGACCCACCAGCAGACAGGCACCAGTATTGGGAGAGGGGGGCTGGCCGTCAGGGTCCACCGCGGCTCTGGCACAAACGGAGGTGGCACGGGCAGGAACGGACTGGCCGTGTCGGCTTCTCACTTTTGGGATTTTAGAAGGGCATGACATGCCTATATCTGTGTCTCCCCCTCCTTTTACTCCTCCACCTCTTTTCTTTTCGCATGACTATATGTACTTGTCACTTTTCCATGTGTTAGTTATGTCTTCTGAGCAGTTTGTCAGCTTTTGGACACCTTTGAAGGTGTTTTCTATGTGTTTCTATGTGTTTTTGTTTGCCTGCCATTGGTTTTAACGGTGTTCGAAGGTGTGCGACGAACAGTTCGACGAACAGTTCGGCGAACACAAGGGTGTTCGACGAACCGAACTCGAGCACTACGGGGGTGGCTCAACACTACTCCCGATGCCAAGGATTGCAGGCCCTGGGTCAAACAAGGTTGCCCCCACATTCTACAGCTCCTGCACCTCCTCCTCCTCGTCTTCCTTCTCAGCCTCCATCTCCGAAATGACCACATCAGTCGCAAGCTGGAAACAATGCCGCACTGCCTGTCCCATGTGCTTAACCTCATGGTTCAGCAATTTCTCAAAACCTACCCGGATCTTCTTGTCAAAGTTCGCCACCTGTGTGCCCATTTTAGAAAGTCAAGGATATCAGACATATGTACCATCCTCCAAAACTTTGAGGACTCCACCAAGATGGTGAGCGTCAATAACAGCGTCACCATCCCACTTCTCTATCTTATGAAACACTATCTGCTCACAATTAAAGATGATGCATTGCAGGCAGAGCATGATGAGATGGAGCAAGGAACCATACAGGGTGATTCTACACAGCCCAACCTCCTCTCATTTCAACGTGGATTGGTTGACAATGAGGAAGAGGAGAAGGAGGAAGAACAGGAGCTAGTTTCCTGCGCTATATACGGTACTACATGCACAACTGTCATACCGTCTGTTCAGTGTGGATGTCCTGAGGACAGGGAGGAGGAGGATGAGGAGGAGGATGAGGAGGAGAGCATGGTCAGTTGTGCTCTTGGTGAGGACACGGAAGTCTTGCCCGTTACCAGTCTGGCACGCATGGCTGACTTTATGTTACGCTGCCTTAACCGTGACCCTCGCGTTGTCAAAATGTTGGGTGACAGTCATTACTGTTTGGTGACACTTTTAGACCCCCGCTACAAGGAGAACTTTCAGTCTCTTATTCCGGCGCAGGACAGGCCTAATAAAATGAGGCAGTATGAGAAGGCCCTTGTTGCGGAATTATTTAAAATATTCCCATCTGAAAACGCTGGCGGCAGAGGTCACAGTTCATTGGACAACTAAGGAGTACAGGCGAGAGAGACACAAATTCAATCCAGCAGAGGCAGGGGAACACTGTTAAAGTTCTGGGACAGTTTTCTCAGACCCTCCCATCGCACAAGCCCTGATGTGCGGGGTACTCTCACAAGGGTTTCGGAAGATGGTGAGGGAGTACCTTGTCGACCGTACCAATGTCCTCCGTGATTCCTCTGTGCCTAATAATTATTGGGTATCCAAGCTGGACACATGGCATGAACTGGCTCTCAATGCCTTGGAGAGGCTGACTCTTATAAAATAGAGGAAGGGCTGGATTGGGCCAGACTTCTCAACAACACCAAATGATAGCAGCGTAACATAAAGTGAAATACAGTGTCTTTTTTTGGGGGAGGTCTAACTCTTTTCCCATGCACCTCTGTCTTCACACCCAGACATGGGTATACGCTTCCTGATTTTGTCTATTTGTTCTTGTCCTCCTCCTTCCTCAAAATTTTTGGCAGCCGTTGCTTCACTGCACTGGCAAACAGTATGGGAGACCCACATCCTAATAATGGGAACATTGTTTTCAGGATCCCTTCGACCTCTATGTCTCTTGCAAGGGGAATTGGAGTTACTCCAATTTTTTGGCAGCTGTTGCTTCACTGCATTGGCAAACAGTATGGAAGACCCACTTCCTAATAATGGGAGCATTTTTTTTCAGGAGGCCCTCAGACCTCTACATCTCTTGCAAGGGGCATTGGAGTTCCTGAAAATTTTTGGCAGCCATTGCTTCACTGCATAAGTAAACAATAGGAGAGACCCACTTCTTAATAATGAGAGCATTTTTTCCAGAGGCCCTCCTACCTTTATGTCTCTTGCAAGAGGCATTGGAGTTCCTCCAAATTTTTGGCAGCCGTTGCTTCACTGCATAAGCAAACAGTATGGAAGACCCACTTAATAATATTGGGAACATTGTTTTCAGGAGCCCTTCGACCTCTACATCTCTTGCAAGGGGCATTGGAGTTCCTCCAAATTTTTGGCAGCCATTGCTTCACTACATAGGCAAACAGTATGGATGACCCACTTAATAATAAAGTGAGCATTTTTTCAGGAGGCCCTCCAACCTCTACATCTCTTGCAAGGGGCACTGGAGTTTCTCAAAATTTTTGGCAGCTGTTGCTTCACTGCATAGGTAAACAGTCGGGGAGACCCACTTCTTAATAATGGTAGCATTTTTTCAAGAGGCCCTTCGACCTCTGTGTCTCTTCAAAGGGGCATTGGAGTTCCTCCAAATTTTTGGCAGCCGCTGCTTCACTGCATTGGCAAACAGTATGAGAGACCCACTTCCTAATAAAGTGAGCATTTTTTCAGGAAGCCCTCCGACCTCTATGTCTCTTGCAAGGGGCATTGGAGTTCTTCAAAATTTTGGGCAGGCGTTGCTTCACTGCATAGGAAAACAGTATGGAAGACCCACTTCCTAATAAAGGGAGCATTTTTTTCAGGAGGCCCTCTGACCTCTATGTCTCTTGCAAGGGGCATTGGAGTTGCTCCAAATTTTTGTCAGCCGTCGCTTCACTGCATATGTAAACAGTAGGGGAGACCCACTTCTTAATAATGGGAGAATTTTTTTCAAGAGGCCCTCCGACCTCTGACAACATTGTTGACAGCCGTGACCTGGGAGTCAGAAATGCTTCCAGGGGTCTTCCCCATGCTGTTCCCATGCCATTTGAGCACTGTTTCCATCGATTTGGGCAATTTTTAGGTCCTCTGCAGACTTACATTACTCGGACTCGTTACTCGGACCGAGCACTCGAGCATTCCAATTTGCTCGACTCGAACAACAACACCAAAATGCCTATCAAAAAAATTATATGAACAACTGGATATTACCAACAAGGACATACTTGAGGAATACCTTTTTCAAAACTCTAACTAAAGTAATTTTGCAGATAATAGCAAAAAAGTAAGCACCAGGTAGGCCCTCGATATGCATTATAGGATTAATAAAAGGTGAGCACTTTCTGGTAGTGTCAGAAGTTGTGATGAGCGAGCACTAAAATGCTTGGGTACTCGTTGCTCGGGTTGATAAAATTTGAATACTCGGGTGCTCGACACGAGCAACGAGCCCAATGTAAGTCTAGGACAAATGCATTCACTGGGAAATGTCATTTTAACATTTTACAACCTTATCTGGCCATGTAGTGTGTGACACATCATCAGACACATGCATACAGAGCTGAAAAGACATGGTAACAGCATGAGGAAGACCCCTGGAAGCATCTCTGACTCTCAGGTCACTGCCTAAAAGTGTGCTCATCATAAGTGATCCTTGGCACATGCGAAGATGCCTCACGCCATGCACCTGTCGTTGCAGACTTGCACCAATCACCGTCCACGTCCTTGTCCCAGTGAAGCGTTCAGTTGTTCCTACCCCATGCCTTGGAATGCAAGCGCAAGTATACAGCCAGGCACCCACCCACCCATAGGCTACTATACTATTTTTGACAGCTGCTTGCACTTGAAATGTGGCCTTTTAGGCTCGTGGAGGCAAAATCTGTCCACAATCTTATGGCTTTGGCGACCAGCTATCCATACTCGGTCCCCAGCCACCACTATTTCTCCCGGTGTGGTCTCCGCCTTCCACAAGCACGGGTCCCACAACATTACCTGTGCCCTCCCCAGTGAACTTACTGGGAAGGACCGCCTACCCACAAACACGTGGTCAAGTGAATGTGGCCAGGGACGGTATGGAGCCAGTCCACAGCTTTTTTTGCTAAGAGTTGTATTTCACCACAGCCATATTCATTAGCTCGGTTAAAGGACTGGCATAGAGGGAAAGTGTATCTACTCTGGGTTTCATATCTCCCAGGAAGTCCTCTAGTGCAGCTTGGTGCAGAAGCAATGGCAGCCTATCCAACATCAGCTAGCACTTGTCGGTGGTGCTTTGACACACAAACATCTTTCTTTGCACAATTAATTTCATGACTACAGAGTTGGGCAATAGCTTTATCTGCAATGCGGTTTAAGAAATAACATGCATAAGCATGTCCGATCCACATTAAAAAAAGCAGCCATAGAATGTCCAGGAACCTTCCCCCACACTTTTCTTAGCCAGGGCTGCTTCTTGGCAGGGTTGGACGGGCCCACCAGAGAACCAAAGACTCCTCCGGTGGGCCCTGGCTTCTCTTTCAGGAGAGATCATAGTGCTGAGGCGAGGCAATGATGATGATAGAGGCCACCATCTGCTTAGTTTTCTGTTACATGGAATGCAAGCACAGGTATGCAGCCAGCCACCCACCCACCCACAGGCCGCAATACTAAACTGCCAGATTTCTGGGCAGCTGCTTGCACTTGAAATGTGGCCTTTTAGGCTCATGGAGGTGGGAGCTTTTCCCAACCTCATGCCTCATGCCTCGTGTCCATACTCGGTCCCTAGCTGCCACTATTTCTCCCGGTGTTGTCTCTGCCTTCTACAAGCGCGGGTCCCTGAACATTACTGCTGGTACTTTTCTGTGAAAATCTGCTTGCCTCCTACCAGCCTGGAATATTTCCAGTAAACTATGGTACAACGCCATGGTATTAGCACTGCCCCCAGTACCAGTAGCGAAGCCATTCCCAATTTCCTTCTCAGGAATTTTATTTGGTATTCTGAGTGGCTGCCAAATACATTACTTTCTCACAAAGGAGCTGAAAATAGCGTTGCAGTAGGTGCAAGTTTATACAGCCTGTTAGATATCAGAGGATGAACGGCAGGACATTGGATCAGTGGTTAGCACTGAAGCCTTGCAGCGCTGGGATCCTGGGTTCAAATCCCAACAAGGACAACATAGGATTTTGTATGTTATCCCCGTGTTTGCGTGGGTTTCCACCTCAATGGGTTTCTCTGGTGTGCCCTGGCCTCTACATCAGGAAAGTTCATGATAGCACTAACTTTGCAGCTGCTATGGGGCTCTTGAGCGGGGGAGAAAGGTGGGCCCTCAGAATCAAATTCTCTGGTGGGCACAATGTTTTTCAATCAAACAGCTTCTCAGTGGGAGTTGTATTTCACCACAGCCATATTCTTTAGCTCGGTGAAAGGAATGGCATAGAGGGAAACCGTATCTACTCTGGCTGTCATTTCTCCGTCACCAGGTTCCGCCCATTGTCACACATGACCATGCCTGGCTGTATGTTCAATGGTGTGAGACACAGATCAGGCTGCTGTGTTACAGCTTTCAACAATTTTGCAGTGCTGGGTGGTTTGTCAATTAAGCATTAAGCATGTTATCTTCAGAACAGCGTGTTGCTGCTTGGCCAAGGCAGTGCTGCAGTGCTTTCAGCTTGTGACTGATGTAGTCATTTCGGATATGGAGGAGGAGGTGCAAGAGCTGAACAATGTGATTACATTGAGGTTACATTGGCTACTCTGTTTTTTATACTGAAGAAAGATCCTACTGTTTTTCTTTTTACGTTATTTTTTAAGACAAATGCATTCACCGGGAAATATAATTTTAACATTTTACAACCTTATCTGGCAATGTGGTGTGTGACACATCATCAGACACATCCTGTTTCATTTATGATGGAGGGACTCTGAAAGTCACAAAGCCTATTTTTATAGGGCCATCAAGCAGCCTCTACTATTCTTAAAAGGCCAGCAGTCGGCCCTCGCTATTGTTAGAGATCTAACAGCCGGCTATATTTTGTTGTTCACATTATTAACGAGTTGGTCTCCTATACTGTTATTGCGTATGCAGTGACTGCAAGGGCTGCCAAAAATTCGGACTCAACCCAATACCCCTTTGAAGAGATATAGAAAAGGGTCTCAGTAAAAAAAATGTTCCTATTAAACATATGCGGGTCTCCTATAGTGATAATGCCCATGCTGTAGAGTTCTGAGGTCCCCTATTAATTGGGACAGGATGGTCAAGCAAGAAGATGTGGGTGTTTGTTGTGGCACAATTTCTGCTTGCCCACGGCCTCGGCCTCTGCATGCACCATCACCATCATGTCCAGTTACCCGTCCCTCGTCACATGCCTTGCCCATTTTAAATGAAGGACAATATCTTCCAGAATCACTACAAATGACTGAATTTGGAGCGAACTTATATGTGATCTGTGTGACGGACAAACCACAGTTTTAAATACCTGACCTGTAGTTAACTATTTTGAACAGCAAACTGGTTTCAATTGCTTCACTGACACACTGAATTTTTTTTTAATGGAAGCCAGAAATGGCAGTATTTTCTGAAAACGCATATGTGATCCGTGTGACGGAGAAAACACAGTTTTAAATACCTGGCCTGCAGGTAACTATTTTGAACAGCAAACTGGTGTCAATTGCTTCACTGACACACTGAAACAATTTTTAATGGAGGTCAGAAATGGCAGTATTTTCTGAAAACATATATGTGATCCGCGTGACGGAGAAAACTCTGTTTTAAATACCTGGCCTGTAGGAAACTATTTTGAACAGAAAATTGGAGTCAATTGCTTCACTGACACACTGAAACAAATTTTTAATGGAGGTCAGAAATGGCAATATTTTTTGAAAACGTGTGTGATCTGTGTGACGGAGAAATCACAGTTTTAAATGTCTGGCCTGTAGGTAACTATTTTGAACAGCAAACTGGTGTCAATTGCTTCACTGACACACTGAAACAAATTTTTAATGGATGCCAGAAATGGTAGTATTTTCAGTGCAATTATATGTTATCCGTGTGACGGACAAACCACAGTTTTAAATAGATGGATTTTTAGCGCAGGACATCGGTGTTCTCTGGATTGCTTTTTAAGCAATTAATGAGGATTAAGATCCCCAAAAAATTATTCCTGGCCCCTGAGACCTGGGCCTATTTCTAGAAATATCTAACAGCAGCAGCAGCAGACAAAACTGGAATGGAGCCTCTTGAGCTATGTGCACTGTAGTCTGCTATATACCCTGCCTGCTGATATACACTGCCTGCCTGATATCTCTGCAGATGGATTAGTCCTCAGAAGGACTGTTTGTTGAGATGGATATGTGTCTCTAATATAGTTTGGTACACCTACACTAACTAAATACAAGCAAATCTCTCCCTAGCTCAGTAGCAACTCTCTCTACACTGTCTGATTCCGGAGTGACTGTGACGAGCATGGCAGCGCCAGGTCTGATATAGACCTGATGACGCTGTGCGGCCTGCCAATCACTGTAATGCCACAACCAACATGGCTACGGCATTACAGTGAGTGGCAGGCAATCCCTGCATGTTCATTGGCTCTCTAAAGAGCGCCAAACATGCAGGGAGGAGACCTGAGCTCTCGCCGAGCAACCCCGGAAATACTCGGCGAGCGCCGAGCATCTCGAGCAGTGAGATGCTCCGGCGAGCACCAAGCAGTAGCGTGCATGCTTGCTCGTCACTATATATTAACACTTAACATTCTTTTAAGCTGTATATATCCATCATACAATATGAAAGATGCACATCACTTTTCACATTACATAGAGAAAACGCATAGCACTGTCCATATTGTGCGATTGTTGTCTTCAGGGGTAGAAGCACAGCAGAACACTCCAGTATTATTACACCTGCATCTCCAATGGTATGCGGTTGTATTAGAGCCTATTACATGGGCATTTTACACATGTTGAAATTCACTAGCAATGCTGAGCATAATAAAGAGGTTTGATAACAACATATGCTGTCATCCAGACAACCTCTATTTCTGGGAAGTTCTTCCCTATTTCAGTATGATAATGCTAAATAAAATACGGCATCCATCACAACAGCATGGCTTTGCAAATGAAGAGTTCAAGTGATGACCTGGCCACCTGCAGTCCATTCCTTTTACTAATTGAAACATTTACCACATTATGAAGCCAAAAAGCCAGCAAAGAAGATCCAGTACTGTTGTGCATCTAGAAGAATAAGACAACACTCCTCTCAAATAAATCCAGCGAGCAGGTCACTGCTGGGAACAATGTTGTCAGAGTATTACGCAACTTTCACGTAAAACATACAAAACTGAAGATAAAATGAATATTACAGGAAAAAATGTTAGGAAACATTCTTTCCTGTATAATGACTTGTATATAAGGCAAAAAAATGGGTCTTTATCTGGGCATGTGATGTGTGACATGGGCAGACACATCCTATTTAATTTATGAGGGAGTAACTCGTACACATTCTGTTAAAATTTTTAGGTAGTGTAACTCATAATAGAATCATAAAGGCTATGCACTAAGTGGAAGAGCTTCCAAAAATCATAAGGAGGGACTGCAATACACCATAGAAGACAAAAATTTTGAACAAGTGCCACATGATGACCCTCTAAAAATTTGGAGTGAGTGCCACATGGTGAAACTCTAAAAATTTGAAGACAGTGACTCATGATGACCCTCTAAAAATTTGGAGTAAGTGACACATAATGACCCTCTGAAAAATTGGAGAGAGTGATGCATAATAACCCTCTAAAAATTTGGAGTGAGGGCTGCATGATGAATCTCTAAACATTTGGAGAGAGTGACACATAATAACCCTCTAAAATTTGGAGCGAGGGACGCATGATGACCCTCTAAAAATTTGCAGAGAGTGACGCATAATGACCCTCTTAAAATTTGGAGAGAGTGACGCATGATGACTCTCTAAAAATTTGGAGAAAGTGGTGCATAATGACCCTCTGAAAATTTGGAGCGATTGATGCATAATAGCCATCTAAAAATTTGGAGAGAGTGATGCATAATGGCCCTCTAAAAATTTGGAGTGAGGGCCCCATGATAAACCTCTAAAAATTTGGAGAGAGTGACACATAAGCCTTTTAAAACTTGGAGAGAGGGACACATGATGATCCTCTAAAAATTTGGATAGAGTGACGCATAATGACCCTCTTAAAGTTTGGAGAGAGTGATGCATGATAGCCCTCTAAAAATTTGGAGATAGTCACATATAATGACCCTCTAAAAGTTTGGAGTCACATATAATGACCCTCTAAAAGTTTGGAGTGAGGGCCACATGATGAAACTCTAAAAATTTGAAGACAGTGACGCATAATGACCAACTAAAAATTTGGAGTGAGGGCTGCATGGTGACCCTACATTTGAATTGGCTTCATGTGCTGCTGCTGTCATCTAGTGGGGTTAAGAAGTCTGGACCAATCCAGACCTTGCTCACTTTGAGTAGAGGCCGCAAGATGATAAAGATTTTGAGTGAGGTTCACCTAATGTCGCTAGATTTGAACTGGCTTAATGTTCCGCTGCTGTCATTCAGTGGGGTTGAGAAGTCTGGGCCAATCCAGGCCTTGTTAATTTTGAGTGAGGGCCGCTGGATGGCCCTATTAAGATTTTAAGTGAGGGCTGCCTGAGGACCATATAAAGATTTTGAGTGAGATCTACTTGTTAACCCTAAAAAGATTTTGAGTGAGGGCCGCCTGATGACACTGTTGATATTTTGGAGGAGGAGAAGGACACGAAAAAGAAGAAATCATGAACCGAATATTCTTTTTGGGTGAGAAGGGGTGCATGGGAATACATCAGAAAAAAATAAAACATTTGAATTGGCTTTCTGTTCCGCTGCTGTCATCCGGTTGGGTTGAGAAGTCTGGGCTAATCCAGACCTTGTTTTTTTTCCTAAGAGTCAGCCTGTCAGCATTTTCAGTTGACAGGCGGATGTGTCTATAAGTTATTATGCCCTAAAAACCCACTCTGACAAAATTCTAGCAGCAGGGAAGGCCAGCGCCTCCAAGGTGTGGAAGGACAATTCATGCCACTTGTTCAGTTTGGATACCCAATGATTGTACGGCACAGAGGAATCACAGAAGTTGCTGTTATGGTTGGTTAAGTACTCCTTCACCATCTTCAAAAACGTTTCCCTCCTTTTCAGACTACCCCATGCATCAGTGCATGGGTGCTGTAAGGATGGTCTAATGAAACTTTCCTAGACCTTTGATGGTGTTCCCCTGCCTATCTTGGACCTGGTGTGTTTCTCTCTCATGTCTCCTCCTTGATTTCCCAAGGATCTATGACCTCTGCCTCCAGCATTGTCAGATGTGAATTTTTTTACTAATTGTTCAACTAGAGCATTCTGGTACTTCACCATTTAGTAGCCCTCTCTGCCACAAAAAGGCGAGATGGAAAGTGCTCCTTGTAGCGTGGGCTGAGAAGGGTAAACAACCAGTAATCAGTGTTGGCCAAAAAGCATATAACGCTAGGGTCACGGGAAAGGCAGTGGGACAAAAGGTCAGCCATTTGTGCCAGACTCCCAATACGCAAGACTTTCCTGTCCCCACCAGAATCATGATTCTCCATCTCCTCTTCCTTCTCCCTCTCCTCCCCTTCCTCCTTTTCAGCCCATACACGCTGAAAAGATGAGATGAAGCAGGCATGGGTGGTACCCTCTGTTGCACAGGCAACCATTCCTTGTCCCGCCTCCTCAGCCTTCTCTCCCTCATTATCACCCAATCAATGCTGGGAAGATGATATGAGGCTGTGCTGTGTAGTATCACCCTGTGTATTTTCTTCCTCTTTCTCCACCTGTCCCACATGCAAAGCTTCTTCTTTAATTGTAAGCAGCAAGCATTTAAGTAGACACAAAAGCGGGATGTCATCAACACTCACCATCTTAGTTGATTCTTCAAAGTATTGCAGAAGCTCCCAGATGTCAGACATCCATGCCCACTTCGTCGTTATAATGAGTGAAGGCTGACTGGAATACTGACGAATATGTTATATCTGGTATTCAACTACTGCCCTCTGTGCTCACAAAGCCTTGCCAACATATGTAATGTGGAGTTCTAGTGTGTAGTCAAGTCACAAACCAGTCAATGAACTGGCACTGGCAAGTGCTGATGCATCACTGCCAGACTAGCGGCAGCTGTAGCTGACTTACAGTAATGGGCGAGCATGTGGTGTACCTTCACAAGCAGTTCAGGCAAATCTGGGTAGGTTTTCAGAAACTGCTTAACCGCTAAGTTGAGAACGTGGGCCAAGCATGGTAAGTATATGAGCTTGCCAACCTTCAGAGCCGATCGCGGTTAAGGCCATTGTCAAATATTACCATGTCTGGTTGTAGGTTCAGCAGCAACAGCCACAGATCTGTGTGGTCTGTGATACTTTTCAACAACTCTGTGGCAGGTGTCCTGTTTTTCACCTAAGCAAATTAGTTTCAGAAGAGTCTGTTGCCACTTCATTGAGGCAGTATTGTGATTGATATGGATGACAATTCGGAGATGGATCATGAGTAAGGGGTGCAGGAACTGGTGTAGGTGGTGGAGGAAACCCTGATGGAACTAGGGCCTGCAATCCTAGCATAGATGCCTAGATCCTAGATGTCTCTAATTCTAAACTTTCCCTCTACTGAATGCAGGTAACAACAGTTTTACGACAGAAAGTAAAATATTTAGCCATGAAAAGGAATGTTGTTTTAATGCTGCAGGGGCAGTATACAAGTACTGCAATTCTCATACCATGATTATATCCTTGCTCAAATTACGTTCTCCCTCCCATAATAACTCTCCCTGAAAGGCTTCCTGAGCACAGTGGGCCAAGCATCGAGTCAGCGGGTCATATATAAGACCCCATGATGCAATGGGGCCAGCCAATCGCAATAATGCCACTAGCCAACATGGCTATGGCATTATCATGCATGTCAGGCAATCCCTGCATGTTCACTGGCTGTCTAACAGGCGCCAAACATACGGGGAGGGAACTTGACGCTCAAGCACCTGCGATACTCGATCGAGTAAAGAGCATGCTCAAGCACCCCGATGCTCGATCGAGTATCAAGCAGGTGTGAGCACACTCACTCATCACTAGTAATAATGAAAAATGACACAGCGAAAATGTGTTGATTACATGAAGAAAGAGGGTGCAAAAATCCACAGAGAGTCATGACACCAACTGAAATCTATCTGTATTCGAAAGCAATCCTGCCACTCAGTGAAAAATAATATCAGCTGGTTCAACTGATGACCCATTAAAACGTGTCTCATTACCAATGCGCCACACATTAAATATCTCATGATGGGTAAAACCAGTGATCTGTCTCAAGACCTTCGCAACCTTATTGTTACAAAACCTACTGATGGCAATGGCTATGGAAGAATTTCTAAACTACTGTCAGCAGTGTTTTGGTCATAATCCAGAAGTGAAAGGAACATCATTTCACCATAAACCGGCCACGACCAGGTGCTCCCTGCAAGATTTCAGGCAGAAGAGTGAAAAGAATTATCAGAAGAGTTGTCCAAGAACCAAGAACCACATGTGGAGAGCTACAGAAAGACCTAGAATCATCAGGTACAATTATGTCAAAGAAAACTATACTGTAAGTAATGCACTCAACCTCCATGGCATGTATGCACGCTCACCAGGCAAGGCTTCATTGTTGAACAAATAGCTAGTTCAAGCATGTTTAAAGTCTGCTCATCAACATTTAGACAAGCCTGTGAAATGTTGGGAGAATACAGTCTGGTCAGATGAGGCCAAAATTGAACTCATTGAATGACATAATACACACCATGTTTGGAAGCCAAAATAAACTGCATATTGCCCCAAAAACAGCATACCAACAGTGAAATTTGAAGGTAGGAACGTCATGGTGTGCGGCTGTTTTTCAAAAAAAGCACTGGCATACTTCATTTAATTGAAGAAAGGATGAATGGACAAATGTACTGAGAAATTCTTAATAAAAATCGGTTGCCATCTACCAGGATAATGAAAATGAAATGATGGTGGACATTTCGGCATGACAATGATTGCAAACACACAGCCAAGGAAACTCTCAATAGGTTTCAGAGAAAGAAAATAAAGCTGCTAGAATGGCCCAGCCAATAACCTGACCGGAATACAATAGACAATTTATGGAAGGAACTAAAAATCAGAGTTCAAAGAAGGAGCCTACAAAAACTTCAGGATTTGAAGAGTGTTTGTGTGTAATAATGGGCCCAAATCACATCTGAGCAATGCAGGAGACTAGTTTCTCTTTACAGGAGATGTCTTGAAGCTGTCATCACCAAAAAAAAGGCTTTTGTACAAAGTATTAAATAAATTTCAGTAAGCATGTTCAATACTCTTTCCCTGTGTCATTTCTCATTATTACACACAACTCAATTTATGGACATTTCTTTGTCTGTGTGGATTGCATGGGTTGTTACCAACATCTGGTGAGAATTTCATTTCAATAGCACCTTTAGAAATATAATTACTTAGAAAATTAGTGACGTGCTCAATATTTATTCAACCCGCTGTATGCGCACCGTATATATTTAAATTTTTTTTTTTATATTTTTTTTAAAGGGATCTGAGAAAAATACTACAAATGGTGCAAAGAAAAGCCCAGGAGATGTATTTGACACAAAATTAGAATACGGTTCATATTTTTTTAGGATGCTGTACAGTCATGGCCAAAAGTTTTGAGAATGACACCAAAATTATATTTTCACATGATCTGCTGGCCTCTGGTTTTTATTAGTGTTTGTCTGATGTTTATATCACATACAGAAATATAATTGCAATCATATTATGAGTACCAATAGGTTATATTGACAGTTAGAATGAGTTAATGCAGCAAGTCAATATTTGCAGTGTTGCCCCTTCTTCTTCAAGACCTCTGTAATTCTCCCTGGCATGCTCTCAATCAACTTTTGGACCAAATCCTGACTGATAGCAGTCCATTCTTGCATAATCAATGCTTGCATTTTGCCAGAATTTGTTGGTTTTTGTTTGTCCACCCGTCTCTTGATGATTGACCACAAGTTCTCAATGGGATTAAGATCTGGGGAGTTTCCAGGCCATGGACCCAAAATCTCTATGTTTTGTTCCATGAGCCATTTAGTTATCACCTTTGCTTTATGGCAAGGTGCTCCATCATGCTGGAAAAGGCATTGTTGGGCGCCAAACTGCTCTTGGATGGTTGGGAGAAGTTGCTCTTGGAGGACATTCTGGTACCATTCTTTATTCATGGCTGTGTTTTTAGGCAAGACTGTGAGTGAGCCGATTCCCTTGGCTGAGAAGCAACCCCACACATGAATAGTTTCAGAATGCTTTACAGTTGGCATGAGACAAGACTTGTGGTAGCGCTCACCTCTTCTTCTCCGAATAAGCTGTTTTCCAGAAGTCCCAAACAATCGAAAAGGGGATTCATCAGAGAAAATGACTTTGCCCCAGTCCTCAGCAGTCCACTCCCTGTACCTTTTGCAGAATATCAGTCGGTCCCTGATGTTTTTTCTGGAGAGAAGTGGCTTCTTTGCTGCCCTCCTTGAAACCAGCCCTTGCTCAAAGAGTCTCCGCCTCACAGTGTGTGCAGAAGCACTCACACCAGCCTGCTGCCAATCCTGAGCAAGCTCGGCACTGCTGGTAGTCCGATCCCGCAGCTGAAACAGTTTTAAGATACGGTTCTGGCGCTTGCTGGACTTTCTTGGGCGCCCTGGAGCCTTTTTGACAACAATGGAAGCTCTCTCCTTGAAGCTCTTGATGATGCAATAGATTGTTGACTGAGGTGCAATCTTTGTAGCTGCGATACTCTTCCCTGTTAGGCCATTTTTGTGCAGTGCAATGATGGCTGCACGTGTTTCTTTAGAGATAACCATGGTTAACTGAAGAGAAACAATGATACCAAGAACCAGCCTCCTTTTAAAGTGTCCAGTGATGTCATTCTTACTTAATCATGACTGATTGATCGCCAGCCCTGTCCTCATCAACATCCACACCTGTGTTAATGGATGAATCACTAAAACGATGTTAGCTGCTCCTTTTAAGGCAGGACTGCAATGATGTTGAAATGTGTTTTGGGGGTTAAAGTTCATTTCTGGGCAAATATTGACTTTGCAAGTACAGTAATTGCTGTTAAGCTGATCACTCTTTGACATTCATGAGTATATGCAAATTGCCATTACAAAAAATGAAGCAGTAAACTTTTGAAAAATTACTATTTGTCTCATTCTCAATACTTTTGGCCATGACTGTAGAGTGAAAGTGTAAACCTTATGTGTTGATTCTTGCATTGCCTCCTTTTTTCCTTTTCCTTATGTTTGATAAATTACCTTTAATGCATCAAGGCCAATATTACTCCTAGTTACTAGAGAATTGAGCTTTATTAATCTAAATCATCTGGACGAATTACATTTTTAGAATATTTTATTATTATAGGTAGCTTAAAACAGATGGGTATATCTTTACATTAACATATTTCAAACAAGGGTTTGAGGAGCTTTTATTCTTGGCATGTTGTTGCTTAGTTACTGTATGACAGCATGCTTTTACCTTATGTCCTAATGACTATCTTGTTTAGCTGTATGAAAAAATATAACAGATAAAAAGGCAATATGTTAATCACTTTTTCAGAAAATTTAGAATTCAGTCTGACCTCTGAATAGTTTTTATTGTAGAAAACGTAGAAGAAGAAATAAATTGACATTCATGTCACTTGGGCTTATTTATACTCAGTGGTTTTCCAAAATAAATAGCATAAAATTCCCTTTATAGTCTTTTAATTTGTATTATCTTGTAATAAAATATATTGCAAAAATATCAATTGGCAAGTGAAAATAGCCTAAATGGATATATAACCTGGGTATCTTAAGCTTAAAGAGTTAAAAAATTACAATGATTTAATAAAAAATATTGAATAAATGGAGTTTAAATGGTAAGTATTCAGAGTATTGAACAAAAGAAGGTTAATATAAAAAATACACAGGTGAACAGAAGTATTTACTATCTAGGGGAGACTTAATAAGACAGAATTTGGTGTTTTGTTTCAACATGATCTCAGCAATCACTAACCAATTTGTTGTTTATTCTAAAACTTCTAAATCTCATTCATATCTAACTTCTGGTTATTGTTTAACTAAGTATGGCTTTTGTATACTATTAGGTATTAGGGTACTGTATATTCGAGGGGCACATTTGTTATAGAATTTTCTATCAGTATCTCATTCACTTGAAATGGCCTTGTGAAAATTTATGCACTTTCTGCCCAAACAACCCTATTCTGAAGAATAGAACTGATTTTAACTCACAGAAATTCCTGTAGCAAATCTGTGATGCGAATAAAATGTAATTAACGCGAAAAAAGGGTAGAGCTCCAAAAGAAGCTAGATTTAGCACAGCGCAATTTGAACAGGAGTATCTTGGCACAGCTTGTGACTGCTTTTAGATATGCAGCTTATACCTTTGAGAGCACAGGATTTTTACTATGTAACAAAAAAGAATATCAAATTTATTAATTTATTAATAAGCTCTTAAAGAGGAGATGTTACTTCCTCAAAAATATTGAGTTAAATGTTTTGTAAAAATTCCTGAGTTTCTTTGAACCTGCCACTGTTTTCCGTTTTGCTTGGCATCACGCCTTTGCAGATATACAGCTCTGGCAAAAATTAAGAGACCACTGCAAAATTTTCAGTTTCTCTAATTTTTCTTTTTATAGGTATATTTTTGAGTAAAATGTACATTGTTGCTTTAGTCTATAAACTGCTGACAACATGTCTCCGAAATTCAAAGCTAAAAATTTTGTATTTATTTGCAGCAAATGATAAAGTGTCAAAATACTAAAAAAGAAATAGTGCATTCAGACTTCAAACTACTCATGTTTTAACTCAGGAACAGTTCAGAAATCAATATTTGGTGGACTAACCATGATTTTTAATCACAGCTTCCATGCGTCTTGTAATGCTTTCCACCAGTCTTTCTATGCTTTCCAATAGAAAACTGTTCAGTGGTCTCTTAATTTTTGCCAGAGCTGTATTTACATTTTCTAGTTTTGGAGAACATTATGTGAAATCTCTGCTGCAGACCAACTGGGTGTTTATTGAGATTCTTCTCTATGAGTGTGAGCTTTCATCCCTCCCCCCCAGACACTACCAATCACAACTGATCAAACAGTCTAGCAGTCCCTGACCCTGTTAAGATGTGCTTGGCAGCATTTGAAAGAGGTGAAAGACTCTAAAGAAATATTCAGTTGATCGGAAAGCAGAGTGTGACCCTAATTACTACTCACGGACATGCCGCGAGGCTGGGTAGTCAAGAGGTCTGAGGTCAAAAGCCAGGTGGGTATATCATAGACAGAGGGGTGAGACAAAGGCATAGTCAGATAACAGTCTGAGGTGAGAATTCCAAGAAGGTAGCAGATCATGACAAAAGGGCTAGGCAAATGAAAAGTCAAAGGCAAATCCAAAGTCAAGCAGCAAAGATCAGAGTACATGACTAGGAGCACAGAGCACACACACACCTCTTGAGCAAAGCTACAATTGGCAGTAATCTATGGCAGAGAGCTGTCAGACTAAGATTGCAGTGTGCGGTTGAAACGGTTGAAACTCCTTGAAATTATGCATAGTGCCATGCTGTTTTTAGCATTTGTCAAACAAGCTAACTTTATATACGAAAAACTGCCCAAAAATTTGTTTTCTGGAGCTGGAACGCAACTTTTTTTTCCTTAGCTGTCTACATAGCCAGGTAATCTGAACAGGAGATACATGGCTGAAGCCCCGGCATGCCCTCGCCCTGAATGGACGGCTAAACTATCATTCAAGACACTGACAGCTCAGCATACCCCTGCATCCGATTGGACAACTGAGCTGTCCATCACCATATGGACAGCTCAGCATGCTCCTGTCCTAGATTGGATGGCTGAACTGTCATCCACTGCATCCATACACACTGATAGGTGGAATCGTGACACAGAGATTTCATATACTGTGCTCCAAAAGCATCAAATGGAAATACCTCTGTAATGGACAGATGCAGCACAAAATGGGAAAAAAGTTACAGAATCAGGGAATCTCAGGAAGTTTTAAAAAATATTTTACTTTTTTGAGCAAGTCACAGATCCTCTTTATGATGGACTTTGAAAATGAGCTCTAATGAATAATGAAGGAAACTTCTTGGAAAGATAGCTATTAGTGTTGAGCGAGTATGTTCTATTAACCCTTTCGCCGAGTATGCTCGGGCCGAGCTCCGAGTATTTACAGCTGCTCGGTGATATGGTTAAATCGCTCCCATGTGCATGATTTGCAACTGTTTGACAGTTTTACTACATGTGAGGAATGTCTATTTCTTACACATTCCTCACATGTAATAAAGCTGTCAAACAGTTGCAAATCATGCACACCGGAGTGATTTAACCATATCACCGAGCAGCTGTAAATACTCGGAGCTCGGCCCGAGCATACTTGGAACAGAACATACTCGCTCAACACTAATATCTATCCTATAAGTCAATGTTTGAATCTTTAACGGGTCTTCCATGTTAAACAGAGATAAATGCCAAGCCATAAATACATTTGGCCCGATTTCAGGTTTTCTTCCCTTAACAGCATAGAGTGTAGTCTGTCTGGCTGAGTGTAGCACACGAGGCAATGTGTTGAAAGTATTGGTTTACTAGTGTACTTGCAAAATAGTTTCTCCAAAAATGTGCATGCTTTTCTCCCATAGAGCGCTATTTGTGAAACTCCATACTCAGGTGGTCTCTTTAAGAAGAACCAGTACTTCCCCCACTTTTAAGTAGAAATCTAAATATCCACATACAGCATCTATGTTTTAAATATTTATTATTAGACATTAGTGATGAGCGAGCATTAAAACGCTCGGGTACTCGTTGCTCGGGTCGAGCAAATTGGAATACTCGGGTGCTCGACCCGAGCAACGAGCCCAATGTAAGTCTATCGGAAACTCGAGCATTTTTCAGGCGGCTCCCCCCCGGCGGTCTGCAGAGGGCCTAAAAATTTCCAAAATCAATGGGAACAGTGCTCAAATGACATGGGAACAGCATGGGGAAGACCCATGGAAGCAACTCTGACTCCCAGATCACTGCTGTCAACAACGTGGTCAGAGTATTACGCCACTTTTACGGACTCACAATAAAACATACAAAAACGAAACCAAAATGGTATGACTTGTATGAAAGGCAAAATAAATAAACAAAAACAAAAATACACCTCCACACCTTGGGCTATGTTCACACGTAGCGTTTTTGATGCGTTTTTGCACTTTTGCATTGCTTTCAACCAAGACAAATGCATTCACCAGGAAATGTCATTTTAACATTTTACAACCTTATCTAACCATGTGGTGTGTGACACATCATCAGACACATGCATACAGTGCTGAAAAGACATGGGAACAGCATAGGGCAGACCTCTGGAAGCATCTCTGACTCCCAGGTCACTGCCTAAAAGTTTGCCCATCATAAGTGATCTTTGGCGCATGCGAAGATGCCTCCCGCCATGCACCTGTCATTGCAGACTTGCAACAATCACCGTCCACGTCCTTGTACCACTGCAGCATTCAGTTGTCCCTACCCCATTTCTTGGAATGCAAGCGCAAGTATGCCTGCAGCCACCCACCCACCCACAGGCTGCAATACTATACTGACAAATTTTTGACAGCTGCTTGCACTTGAAATGTGGCCTTTTAGGCTCGTGGAGGCGGAAGCTTTTCATAACCTCATGCCGGCGGCGGCCGGGAGTCCATACTCGGTCCCCAGCCGCCACTATATTTCCCGGTATCGCCTCCGCCTTCCACAAGCACGGGTCCCACAACATTACCCGTGCCCTCCCCAGTGCACTTACTGGGAAGGACCACCTAACCACAAACACGTCGACAGGTGAATGTGGCCAGGGACGGTACGAAGCCAGTCCACAACTTTTTTTGCTAAGAGTTGTATTTAGCTCGGTGAAAGGACTGGCATAGAGGGAAACCGTATCTACCCTGCATGTCATTTCTCCCAGGAAGTCCTCTAAAGCTTCTTGCACTTGAAATGTGGCCTGAACATTACTGCTGGTACTTTTCTGTGGGAATTTGCTTGCCTCCTACCAGCCTGTAATATTTCCAGCAAACTATGGTACGACTAGTGTTGAGCCACCCCCGTAGTGTTCGAGTTCGGCTCGGTTCGTCGAACACCCGTGTGCTCGCCGAACTGTTCGTCGAACTGTTCGTCGAACACCTTCGAACACCGTTAAAACCAATGGCAGGCAAACAAAAACACATAGAAACACATAGAAAACACCTTCAAAGGTGTCCAAAAGCTGACAAACTGCTCAGAAGACACAACTAACACATGGAAAAGTGACAAGTACATATAGTCATGCGAAAAGAAAAGAGGTGGAGGAGTAAAAGGAGGGGGAGACACAGATATAGGCATGTCATGCCCTTCTAAAATCCAAAAAGTGAGAAGCCGAGACGGCCAGTCCGCTCCTGCCCGTGCCACCTCCGTGTCGCCGGGTTTGTGCCAGAGCCGCGGTGAACCCTGACGGCCAGCCCCCCTCTCCCAATACTGGTGCCTGTCCGCTGGTGGGTCGAGAGAGCCCCCCTGTGGTGGAGGCAGCTCTAAGCTTTTTAATTTAAATTGTCCCTCTAATTTGAATGAATACACTTTAAATCCATTTACAAGGATCTATTGGAGGGCAAGTCTCATGCCAGCAGCCGCGTAATTCCAGCTCCAGTAGCGTCCACTAAAGCTGCTGCAGTTAAAAAGCTTTTATAAGGATCGAGCTCGGCTGTCCACCGCAAGGCATCCTAGTGCCAGTCCCAGCCCCTATGCCTTGGGGTGCCTCCTGATGCTCTTCACTAAGTATCCCGTGGTCCCGAAGCATTTCCTTTGAAAAAATTAAGTGTCCAAACTACAGGTGGTGTAGCTTGCTTAACAGCCGGGATAATCCGCTGACTAGCAGACACTGCTACTAGGCACAAAGTATTTCCTGGGCTAGATGCAGTTAAAAATTTGTAAGTAGATACTCTCGTTGGATGCTGAGAAAGCATTCCATAGAGTCTCCTGGCACGCCATATATGATTCTCTTAAAAAGCTTGGGGTAGGGGTCTAGGGGACCCTTTTATAGCCAAAATCACGGCCCTGTATCACAATACGTCACCTAGGCTGAAGATAAATGGAACTGTAGCACCGAGGGCTCGGTTGCTACAGACGTATTGCACCTCACCCAGAGGTGTGATATCTCACTCTCAGATAAGGATGGAGTGTGGATCAGGACCCGACACCTGCATGCATTACACCACATTGCCGTGGGGCAGGGCGACCAATATGCCCCTGAGATGGGCACGACAGTCCCTGTCCCTGGCTGGAGTGGGGGGAGGGAACACTGAGGAAGGGGAACCCTGCAGTGCAGGAGCAGGGAGGAAGCAGTTCCTGGGTGCATTGAGAAGGGAGTATAAAAGGTGGGCACCATCTTAGTTCAGTGCAGAGAAGTCTGAGCAGAAGTGGCAGGGAGCAGGGGCTCTGCATGAGCTCTGCTCCGGAGGCGGGCCTAGTAACAGAGGCCCAGGCCTGCAAGAGGGAGAAGGAAGGAAGAGGAGCGGAGAAGGCTCCAGGAACGAGGAATGAAGGGATCCCAGGGGTGCGGACGGGCGAGTCGCCACCGCACGCCCGAATCCACCTGCGTGGAAGGGTCAGGCCAAAGGGGGAGACCGGTCCCCGAACTAGTGGAGGCAGGAAACGACCCTCAGCTAGAAACCGGAGGCTCTGACATTTTATGTGGCGCAGCCCCTTGCTCCACCCGCTAGGAAGGCACCACATAGGGTCAGGGAAACTGGCGCCAAGTTTACCAAGAGGAGGCCCGAGGCAGCCGGACAGAAGTGTTGGTAAGAAAGGCCAGACAAAGGACACACAAAGGGGGTCCTGTGAAGCGCTCCAAAGTTATCTGGGAGTTGTCTGAGCCCCTCACCTGGTGAGCACAGTACGACGTGGGCAGCCGTTACCTGCAGACGTGGTCTGGATAATAAGAACTGTGAGTAAAGGCCCTGAACTGCATCACTGACTCCGTGTCGTTACTGCTGCTGCCCTGCACCATCACCCCCATCCTCCGCATACACTGCCCTGAGGCTATACTCCTCCCGTGGGGAGTTATGCTACGGTCTGCTGCACCCACAACACCAGCCTTAGCGGTCTGCCCTGTAGCGGCGGTTCACTCTGACCGCAATCCACGGGTGGCGTAGTCGGACATTTAAACATCAAAACCACATAAATAGTTCCGCCACTGGTTTGACCGCCCTGAGCCACGGAACCGGATCGCCGCCACGAAGACTACAACCACCAGCATCCACCAAAAAGGGTCCGGCTCCGGGTGTCCCAAGGCCCAGGGGGCGCGTCAGAACATTTTCATCACCTTTCACAATCACCAATGGGACAAGGCAGGGATGTTCTCTGTCCCCTCTCTTATACATCCTAGTGACGGAGCACCTGCTCTCATCAATTCGCCATAACCCCAATATTAGGTGGATTGAGGTGGGAGGCACCGAGTACAAGTGCTCTCTATTTGCTGATGATGTCCTAGTATATATCACTCAATCACATATATCCATCCATGCTGTTATGGCTGAAATAGATCACTTTGTTACATGGTCAAATTTTAAAATCAATGCAGCGAAGTCTGAGGCCCTCGATGTCTCCCTCCCCAAATCCATATAGGATTCCATCCAGTCCAACTTTCCCTTTGCCTGGCCCTCACAGGGTATCAAATACTTAGGAATTCCTATTCATAGAGACCTCTCCCATCTATGTTATCTTAATTTTGGGCCCTTTATTGAACAACTCCATACAGACCACGGTTGGCAAGTTAGAACTGTAAGATTCACTACGTGAACCACTGGTGTTTTGTGGAAAAGCACATGTACACTGTGTTCCAAATTATTATGCAAAAAGTGTTTAGGAGTGATAAGGGAAGAATTTGTTTGTTTGTCAGTTAAACTCATTGATGGTGATGTGTGTCAGGGCTCTTTATATCACTGTAAGCAATTGCAGACACCAGTGCTAATTAGTTTGTCAGGTGTGTCCAATGAAAGGCAAGACTACTTAAAAAGGCTCTCTCACATTATTCAGCAGCCTACATTTTCTGCCAAAATGGGAAAGAAAAAGGATGTGTCGGCTGCTGAGAAGCAACAAATTGTGGAGTGTTTAGGTCAAGGCATGACTACAATCAACATTGTGCGATGATCAGGATGAAGTGTCTTGGCAATCAAGAAGTATGTAGCTGATTCACAGTACACACGTGTGCGTGCTGATAAGGGCAAATTGAGGACTCTTTCCTACAGGCAATTACGTCAGGTTGAAAGAGCAGCGGCAAAAAAGCCTTGTCATAGCAGCAGACAAGTTTTTGAAGCTGCTTGTGCCTCCAACGTCCCCCGAACAACAAGATGCAGGGTCCTTCAGAGGTTTGCAGCTGTGCATACGCCATCCTGTCGACCTCCTCTATCCACTTCACACAAGCAGAAACGGCTCCAGTGGGCCAAACATTACATGAAGACTGATTTCAAAACTGTTTTGTTCACGGATGAGTGCCGTGCAGCGCTCGATGGTCCAGATGGATGGAGTGGAGGATGGCTGGTTGATGGACACCCCACGCAAACACGGCTACAGCGCCAACAAGGAGGAGGTGGAGTAATGTTTTGGGCTGGAATCATGGGGAGAGAGATTGTCGGCCCCTTTAGGATCCCTGAAGGCGCTAAAGATGAACTCCATAATGTATGTGGATTTTCTCAAACAGCACTTCCTGCCATGGTTCAAGAAGAAGAACCGTGTATTTCACAGCAAGATCATTTTTCTGCATGATAATGCACCATCTCATGCTGCACATAAAACATCTGCATCTCTGGCTGATATGGGCATAAAAGGGGACAAACTTATGGTGTGACCCCCATGCTCCCCTGACCTCTACCCCATTCAGAACCTTTGGAGCATCATTAAAAGGAGTGTCTATGATGGCGGGAGGCAGTTCACATCTAAGCAACAGCTCTGGGAGGGTATTCTGTCCTCATGCAAAACAATTGAAGCAGAAACCATCCAAAACCTGACAAATTCAATGGACGAGAGAGTTCAGAAGCTCCTTTCGAACAAGGGGTCCTATGTGAAAATGTAACATCACCTAGAATAAAGTTTTGAGTTGAAAACTGTTTGATTTCAGTTTCTAACAACCTGCTAATGCTTATAATTTCAAAAATGACCATTTTTTTGGTCTTTATTAAAATGAAAAGGTTGATCGAAAAGTTTGGGGGATCTAAGAGTGTGGCAACCCAGTAGTCATGATTACTTCGAATTCTGACAATATGAGGGTCATGCTGCAGGTAGTGCAGCAAGAAGGCACTTATGTGTCTTGCACATCTCGGAGCCCCAAAATTATTTTCCGGGCTAGATGCAGCTAAAAATTATTTTTAATTTTAAATCTGGTGGAGCTTATTATAGATGGCCTAATAGGATCAGTGCTGCACACTGCTACAAAGCCCAAATTATTTTCCAGTCAAGATACAGATAAACATGATTAGTAATTTGAAAGCTTAAAACGGTTGGTAGGGTAATTTTAAACAATCATCAAGCTTTTACTCTCCCCAGGATGACACAGGGGTAGAAAAGTCGTTTCGGATCCATGATTTGTTCATCTTTATGAACGTGAGTCTGTCTACATTATCAGTGGAGAGCCGCGTGCGCTTATCTGTCAGCACACCACCAGCAGCGCTGAACACACGTTCAGACAGAACGCTGGCTGCGGGGCATGACAAGATCTCCAAGGCGTAAGTGGCTAGCTCCGGCCATTTATCCAGATTGGAAGCCCAAAAAGAGCAAGGGTCCAGTGACACAGTCGTGGCTTCAATGTTTACTTGGAGATACTCCTGTACCATCGTCTCTAGGCGTTGACTATGTGTCAGACTTCTTGTCTCCTGTGGCCTTGCAAAGGATGGGCTAAAAAAGTGGTGAAATGATTCCGCAAAATTGATGTTACCACCAGATACTGTGGTTCTGTTACGGTTTGAGTGCTGAACACTTGACGGTCCCACGGTTGGCAAGTTGGAACTGTGAGATTCACTACGTGCACCACTGGTATTTTGTGGAAAAGCACATGTAAGATTCTGCAACAGTCTCTGCTGATACTCCTGCATGCGTGCATCCCTTTCTATGGCAGGAATAATTTCTGCAAATTTACTTTTGTACCGGGGATCTAACAGTGTGGCAACCCAGTAGTCAGGATTATTTCTAATTCTCACAATTCGAGGGTCATGTTGCAGGTAGTGCAGCAAGAAGGCACTCATGTGTGTTGCGCATCCAGGAGCACCAAGTCCCTGTTGTGTTGGTGGCGAGGTAACAATCATGCTTCCTTCCTCTGTCCTCTCCCCCCAACCTCGCACAACAGAAATGTGATCAAGGTCTCCCTCATCTGATGAGTCTTCCATCAGTTCGTCCTCCACTTCTTCCTGGGCTCCTGCACCTTCCTCACTAGTTTGGCTGCTACCATGCGCCCTGGTAAAACCATCTCCCCCACCCTCACATGCCTGCCGCCTTGGTGCTGCCGACCGTCTGGACCTTGCAGATGTTAGCCCTTCCGCATACAACTCCTCCTCCTCTACTTCCTCCACCTCCTCTTGTGCCACCACCTGACTCCGAATTCTGTTTAACATGTGCTCCAGCATGTAAATCACCGGAATAGTCATGCTGATAATGGCATCGTCAGCACTAAACATCTTCGTCGCCATTTCAAAACTGTGCAGAAGGGTGCATAGGTCCCTGATCTGAGACCACTCCTCCAGCGTGATTTGCCCCACCTCTGAATCTCGTTGGCCCAGGCTATACGTCAGAACGTATTGCACCAGGGCTTGTCGGTGCTGCCACAGTCGCTGCAACATGTGCAGAGTTGAATTCCACCGGGTAGGCACATCGCATTTTAGCCGGTGAAGTGGCAGGCCCAACGACTTCTGTAGAGATGTAAGTCGCTGAGCTGCGGGATGCGAACGGCGGAAGTGAGCACACAGCGACCGTGCCCTCTGCAGAAGGCCATCTAGTCTGGGATAGTGGGCTAAAAATTGCTGGACAACCAGGTTCAACACGTGAGCCATACAAGGCACGTGTGTGACATTGCCCCGGCGAAGGGCCGCACCCAGGTTTGCAGCATTGTCGCACACGGCCTTCCCTGGTTTCAGGTCCAGTGGAGACAACCATTCATGAAATTGGTTCTCCAGAGCTGACCACAACTCCTCAGCTGTGTGACTCACATTTCCCAGACATTTCAATGTAAAAACCGCCTGATGACGTTGAGCCCTACTGCCAGCATAGTAAGGAGGTGTGCAGGATCCCTTCTGCGCAGTTAGAAAGCTTGTGGCATGACCAGACAGGCTTTGGGTGCAGGTGGAAGACCGAGAGGAGGTTGAGGAGGCAGAAGCAGTGGAGGAAAAATGACATAAAGAGGATTGACGCACAACTCGTGGGGACGGCAAGACTTGGACAGCAGCCCCTTGTCCTGCTGTCACCATAGTTACCCAGTGCCCAGTCAGCGACATGTAACGCCCCTGTCCATGCCTACTCGTCCAAGTGTCTGTGGTGAAATGCACCCTGTCACACACAGAGTTTCTCAAAGAAGCGGTGATGTTGTGTGCGACATGCTGGTGGAGCGCAGGCACACCTTTCTTTGAGAAGTAGTGCCGACTGGGCATCTGGTACTGGGGCACTGCGACGGACATAAGGTCTCGAAAATCCTCTGTGTCCACCAGGTGGAAAGGCAGCATTTCTGTAGCCAAGAGCTTGCAGATGGTGAAATTCAACCTCTTAGCTTTCTCATGGCTAGGAGGAAATGGTCTTTTACTTGTCCACATCTGAGGGACCGAGGGCTGGCTATTGTGCTTAGACGGGGTTGATAAGGGTGTCCCCGGCAAACTGCCGGTCTGTGAGGAAGATGCAGGCGGACATGTTAGGTTGCCTTGATCCAAAGGTGGTGCTATCGATGTCGGACAGCGCTCAAGACCAGCTGGTGTTACCACCTCCAAAGAAAATGATGACCTGCCAATCACGCTGGCTGTTGCGGGTAAAGAGGTGGCAGGTCTGCGCCCCAAAACAGGTGTGACTGCTGTCCCCCCAGTCACAGAGGATGAAGAGGCCGCGGATGCACAAGATATGGCAGACGGTGGTTGGCCCGGCTGGCTAGACCGCATTGTAGCACACTGAGCTTCCCACTGCAACTTATGCTTCATGTCCATGTGCCGGTTCATGCATGAAGTACTCAAACTATGTATTTTTTGGCCTCTACTTAGCTTTTGCTGACAAATGTTACAGATAACACGAGTTGGGTCATCTTTATCGATCTGAAAAAATGCCCAGGCTATGCAAGGCTTAGCACCCATGCGACCTGAAGAGCCACCACGACTTGTGGTGAGAGGCAGAGTTGTGTTTGAGGATGCAGTTGTTGATGTGCTTCCAGTACTACGTCTCTGTCCAGGAAGGCGCAACCTGACCTCGTCGTCACTAGCATCTTCCTCCACCTCCTCTGCTGACCTCATCTCTTGGCTGACTGTGGGTTGACAGTAAGTGGGATCTCCGACCTCATCATCATCACCCTGTGCGTTATCACACCCGTCGTCCTCAGAGCCAACCTGTTCCTGCCCTGACAAAAAACTAAAGTTGTCGCTCCAATCAGGTATTTGAGTCTTATCATCGTCTTCCTCATTGTCTCCACCAACAGGAGTTACAGTTTGGGAATGAGGGTCTACATTATGGTCAGAACCTTCTGCGTCTGGTCCTGGATCCGACTCATAAAGATTCTGGGCATCAGTGCAGATCATTTCCTCGTCTGGATTCACAGAAGCGCTGGAGTCGACCTCTGATTCCCAGGCTATAGTATGAGTAAACAGCTCTGCAGACTCAACCATCTGTTCTACCTCATACTCAGACGGGCAGCTGGAGATTTGGGAGCTGTGAGGAAGCAAGTGCGATTTGGGTGACACCTTTGAGGACTGGAGTATTTGTGATGTTGAAGTTGATGTGGAGGAGAGCCCACTTAAAGGAGCACTTGATATCCGTTGAAGCACCTGCTGTTTTTGTGCCTCATCTGGAATTTGTAGCGATTGGCGTGGCCGTAAGAAAGGGATCTTATCACATTGTCCGCTAAAAGAAGTAGACATTTTAGTTTGGCTGGAAGATGGTCTTTCTTCTGCACCTACCCCACGGACACAACCTTTTTTCCCCTTCCCAACACGCCTATTCCCCTTTCCACCAGCAGCAGGCCTTTTTCCACTCATTTTGGTGGTTAACTAATTCACAACTCTGGAGTTGTTTGCACAAAAAAACAATGGATGGTAACAGAGCAGAGCTGAGTGGCCAAACTGTGGTATTAGGCCAAAACTATTGGCTGGGTTAGATGCAGAAAAAAATTATTTTTAATTTGCAACCTGATGGAGGTCAGTATAGATGGACTAATAGACCAAGTCCCACACACCGCTAGAAGCCCAAATATTTTTTCAGAGCTAGATGCAGAAAATTTTTTTATTCAATTTGCAACCTGATGGAGGTCAGTATAGATGGACTAATAGACCAAGTCCCACACACTGCTAGAAGCCCAAATATTTTTTCAGAGCTAGATGCAGAAAAAAATTATTTTTAATTTGCAACCTGAAGGAGGTCAGTATAGATGGACTAATAGACCAAGTCCCACACACCGCTAGAAGCCCAAATATTTTTTCAGAGCTAGATGCAGAAAAAAATTATATTCAATTTGCAACCTGCTGGAGGTCAGTATAGAAGGACTAATAGAACAAGTCCCACACACTGCTAGAATCCCAAATATTTTTTCAGAGCTAAATGAAGAAAAAAGTTATTTTTAATTTGCAACCTGATGGAGGTCAGTATAGATGGACTAGTAGACCAAGTCCCACACACTGCTAGAAGCCCAAATATTTTTTCAGAGCTAGATGCAGAAAAAAATTATTTTTAATTTGCAACTTGATGGAGGTCAGTATAGATGGACTAATAGACCAAGTCCCACACACTGCTAGAAGCCCAAATATTTTTTCAGAGCTAGATGCAGAAAAAAATTATTTTTAATTTGCAACCTGATGGAGGTCAGTATAGATGGACTAATAGACCAAGTCCCACACACCGCTAGAAGCCCAAATATTTTTTCAGAGCTAGATGCAGAAAAAAATTATATTCAATTTGCAACCTGCTGGACGTCAGTATAGAAGGACTAATAGAACAAGTCCCACACACTGCCAGAAGCCCAAATATTTTTTCAGAGCTAGATGCAGAAAAAAATTATTTTTAATTTGCAACCTGATGGAGGTCAGTATAGATGGACTAATAGACCAAGTCCCACACACTGCTAGAAGCCCAAATATTTTTTCAGAGCTAGATGCAGAAAAAAATTATATTCAGTTTGCAACCTGATGGAGGTCAGTATAGATGGACTAATAGAATGATGCTATGCCCAAAAGATTTTACTTCACTAGGTGCAGTAAAAAAATTGGTATTCTATACACAGGTGGTATATCTTGCAACACAGATAGGCTACTCCACTGACTAACACACTCTGCAATAGGCCAAAAAGGATTAGCTTTGCTAGATTCAGCCAAATGCTGTGAAAAAAACTTGCACAGCACTGGCACAGAACTGCCTGGCAAAAACTGATAGGAACTGATGTAACCTAGTCCTGAAAAGGACTCCAATTACAATTAGTCTTTACTCCCGCAATCTATCTATTTAAGAGCACAGACCTGCCTGATAAAAGTCGTAGGAAATGCTGTAACCTAGTCCTTAAAAGGACTGCAATCACAACTATTCCCTACTCCCAAGCTATCTGTATATTTGTGCGAAAATTGGCTTGAAATTAACAAGGTATAGCGCACACAGCAACAGCGGTGCCGTCTAACACGCAGCTGCAGCAGTGAGAAAATGGTGGCGACGGGGAAAATGGCTTGGTCTTATAGGGCAAGGACATGTGACATACACTGCCAATCACACATGCCCTTGCTTGTGTGAAAAAAAGCACTTCGCTCCGTGTGTGCGCTGCTGATAGGCTGACAGATTGCACCTCCCCACTGCAAATGCGGGAAAGAGAAAAAAAAATGGAGATCTTCATTGTTCCTGCAGAGATCCATCCCCTGCCCCTCCCCCCGCCCCGCTGTACACTCAAACTGCGTATTAACATTAATTTTCATCATTACTGAGAAAAAATCCAGTTATGATTTTGGTGCACGAACAGTTATCGAACATAACCTCGAACAGCCGAATTTTTCTCAAATTGTTCGTGTTCGCCGACCGGCTCGAACACCGCCCAAAACAGCTCGAATTTGAGATTGGCGAACAGTTCGAGTAGAACAACGCTCATCTCTAGGTACGACGCCATGGTATTAGCACTGCCCCCAGTACCAGTAGCAAAGCCATCCCCAATTTCCTTCTCAGGAAATTAATTTGGTAGACTGAGTTGCTGCCCAAATCCATTTTCTCACAAAGGAGCTGAAGATAGAGTAGCTGTAGGTGCAAGTTTCTCCAGCCTGTTAGATATTAGAGGGTGAACGGCAGCGCATTGGATCAGTGGTTAGCACTGAAGCCTTGCAGTGCTGGGATCCTGGGTTCAAATCCCAGTAAGGACAACATCTGCAAGGACTTTGTATGTTCTCCCCGTGTTTGCGTGTGTTTCCTCCTCAGTAAAAATAGAGTGCCCGGGAACCTTCCCACACACTTTTCTTAGCCAGGACTTCTCGGCAGGGTTGGACGATCCCACCAGAGAATCCTCTGGTGTGCCTTGTCTTCTACATTAGGAGAGTTCATGATAGCGCTAACTTTGCAGCTGCTATGGGACTCTTGAGTGGGTGAGAAAGGTTATCCCTCAGAATCAAATCCTTTTGTGGTCACAATGTTTTTCAATCTGAAACAGCTTCTCAGTGGGGGTTGTATTTCACCACAGCCATATTCTTTAGCTCGGTGAAAGGACTGGCATAGAGGGAAACCGTATCTACCCCGGCTATCATTTGTCCGTCACCAAGTTCTATCCATTGTCACACACGACCATGCCTGGCTGTATGTTCAGCGGTGAGAGCCACAGATCAGGCTGCTGTGTTACAGCTTTCAACAACTCTGCAGCGCTGGGCGGATTGTCAATTTAGCATTAAGCATGTTATCTTCAGCACAGCTTGTTGCCGCTTGGCCAAGGCAGTGATGCAGTGCTGTCTGCTTGTGACTGATGTAGTCATTTCAGTGATGGAGGAGGAGGTGCATGAGCTGAACAATGTGATTACATTGAGGTTAAATTGGTGACGCTGTTTTTTATACTAAAGAAAGATCCTATTGTTTTGGGTTTTTTACGTTATTTTTTAAGGCAAGTGCATTCACTGGGAAATGTCATTTTAACATTTTACAACCTTATCTGGCAATGTGGTGTGTGACACATCATCAGACACATCCTGTTTTATTTATGATGGAGGGAAAGTCGTAAAGCTATTTTTATAGGGCCATCAGACGGCCAATACTATTCTTAAAAGGCCAGCAGTCGGCCCTCGCTATTGTTAGAGAGCCATCAGCCAGCTATACATTGCTGTTCCCATTATTAACAAGTGGGTCTCTTATACAGCTATTGCATATCCAGTGACTGCAAGGGCTGCAAAAAATTGGACACAACCCAATACCCCTTTGAAGAGACAGAGGAGAGGGTCTCAGTAAAAAAAATGTTCCCATTAAAAAGGAGCGGGTCTACTATAGTGGTAATGCCCATGCTGTGACTGCAAGGGCTGCCAAAATTTGGGAAACACCCCACTAAGAATTTAAGGACACACAGAGCAGGGCCACAGTAACAAGTACGACATGTTACCATTAGAAAGGAGAGGGTCTGCTATACAGTTATAGGGTATGCAGTGAGTCCAACGGCTGACCAATTTTAGGAAAAACCCCAATAAGAATTTAAAGACACACAGAGCAGGGCCACAGTAACAAGTACAACATGTTCAGATTAGAAAGGAATTTAAAGACACACAGAGCAGGGCCACAGTAACAAGTACGACATGTTCCCATTAGAAAGGAGAGGGTCTGCTATACAGTTATAGGGTATGTAGTAAGTCCAACGGCTGACCAATTTTAGGAAAAACCCAAATAAGAATTTAAAGACACACAGAGCAGGGCCACAGTAACAAAGTACGACATGTTCCCATTAGAAAGGAGAGGGTCTGCTATACAGTTATCTGGTATGCAGTGAGTCCAAAGGCTGGCCAATTTTAGGAAAAATCCCACTAAGAATTTAAAGACACACAGAGCAGGGCCACAGTTACAAGGTACGACATGTTCCCATTAGAAGGCAGAGGGTCTGCTATACAGTTATAGGTTAGGCAGTGAGTCCAACGGCTGACCAATTTTAGGAAAAACCCAAATAAGAATTTAAAGACACACAGAGCAGGGCCACAGTAACAAGGTAAGACATGTTCCCATTAGAAAGGAGAGGGTCTGCTATACAGTTATCGGGTATGCAGTGAGTCCAACGGCTGACCAATTTTAGGAAAAACCCCAATAAGAATTTAAAGACACACAGAAGAGGGCAACAGTAACATGGTACGACATGTTCCCATTAGAAAGGAGGGGGTCTGCTATACAGTAATAGGTTATGCACTGAGTCCAACGGCTGACTAATTTAGGAAAAACCCCACTAAGAATTTAAAGACACACAGAGCAGGGCCACAGTAACAAGGTACAACATGTTCCCATTAGAAAGCAGAGGGTCTGCTATACAGTTATAGGTTAGGCAGTGAGTCCAACGGCTAACCAATTTTAGGAAAATCCCCACTAAGAATTTGAAGACACACAGAGCAGGGCCACAGTAACAACGTACAACATGTCCTCATTAGAAAGGAGAGGGTCTGCTAAACAGTTATAGGGTATGCAGTGAGTCCAATGGCTGACCAATTTTAGGAAAAACCCCACTAAGAATTTAAAGACACACGGAGCAGGGCCACAGTAACAGGTACAACATGTTCAGATTAGAAAGGAATTTAAAGACACACAGAGCAGGGCCACAGTAACAAAGTACGACATGTTCCCATTAGAAAGGAGAGGGTCTGCTATACAGTTATAGGGTATGCAGTGAGTCCAACGGCTGACTAATTTAGGAAAAACCCCACTAAAAATTTAAAGACACACAGAGCAGGGCCACAGTAACAAGGTACGACATGCTCCCATTAGAAAGCAGAGGGTCTGCTATACAGTTATAGGCTAGGCAGTGAGTCCAACGGCTGACCAATTTAAGGAAAAACCCATATAAGAATTTAAAGACACACAGAGCAGGGCCACAGTAACACATGTTCCCATTAGAAAGGAGAGGGTCTGCTATACAGTTATCGGGTATGCAGTGAGTCCAACGGCTGACCAATTTTAGGAAAAACCCCACTAAGAATTTAAAGACACACAGAACAGGGCAACAGTAACATGGTACGACATGTTCCCATTAGAAAAGAGAGGGTCTGCTATACAGTAATAGGGTATGCAGTGAGTCCAACGGCTGACTAATTTAGGAAAAACCCCACTAAGAATATAAAGACACACAGAGCAGGGCCACAGTAGCAAGGTTCAACATGTTCCCATTAGAAAGCCGGGGGTCTGCTATACAGTTATAGGTGAGGCAGTGAGTCCAACGGCTGACCAATTTTAGAAAAATCCCCACTAAGAAGTTGAAGACACACAGAGCAGGGCCACAGTAACAACGTACAACATGTCCTCATTAGAAAGGAGAGGGTCTGCTAAACAGTTATAGGGTATGCAGTGAGTCCAACGGCTGACCAATTTTAGGAAAAACCCCACTAAGAATTTAAAGACACATAGAGCAGGGCCACAGTAACAAGTACGTCATGTTCCCATTAGAAAGGAGTGGGTCTGCTATACAGTTAAAGGGTATGCAGTGAATCCAACGGCTGACTAATTTAGGAAAAACCCCACTAAGAATTTAAAGACACACAGAGCAGCGCCACAGTAACAACGTACAACATGTTCTCATTAGAAAGGAGAGGGTCTGCTAGACAGTTATAGGGTATGCAGTGAGTCCAACGGCTGACCAATTTTAGGAAAAACCCCACTAAGAATTTAAAGACAAACAGAACATGGCCACAGTAACAAGGTAAGACATGTTCCCATTAGAAAGGAGAGGGTCTGCGATACAGTTATAGGGTATGTAGTGAGTCCAACGGCTGACCAATTTTAGGAAAAACCCCACTAAGAATTTAAAGACACATAGAGCAGGGCCACAGCTACAAGTACGACTTGTTCCCATTAGAAAGGAGAGGGTCTGCTATACAGTTATAGGGTATGCAGTGAGTCCAACGGCTGACCAATTTTAGGAAAAACCACATTAAGAATTTAAAGATACATAGAGCAGGGTCACAGTAACAAGGTACGACATGTTCCCATTAGAAAGGAGAGGGTCTGCTGTACAGTTGTAGGGTATGCAGTGAGTCCAACTGCTGACCAATTTTAGGAAAAACCCCACTAAGAATTTAAGGGCACACAGAGCAGGGCCACAGTAACAAGTACGACATGTTCCCATTAGAAAGGAGAGGGTCTGCTATACAGTTATAGGGTATGCAGTGAGTCCAACGGCTGATCAATTTTAGGAAAATCCCCACTAAAAATTTAAAGACACACAGAGGAAGGCCACAGTAACAAGTAAGAAATGTTCCCATTAGAATGGAGAGGGTCTACTATACAATTATAGGGAATTCAGTGAGTCCAACGGCTGACCAATATTAGGAAAAACCCCACTAAGAATTTAAAGACACACAGAGCCGGGCCGCAGTAACGAGTACGACATTTTCCCATTAGAAAGGAGAGGGTCTGCTATACAGTTATAGGGTATGCAGTGAGTCCAACGGCTGACCAATTTTCGGAAAAACCCCACTAAGAATTTAAAGACACACAGAGCATGGCCACAGTAACAAATTACGACATGTTCCCATTAGAAAGGAGAGGGTCTCCTATACACTTATCGGGTATGCAGTGAGTCCAACGGCTGAAAAATTTTAGGGAAAACCCCACAAAGAATTTAAAGACACACAGAGCAGGGCCACAGTATCAAGTACGACTTGTTCCCATTAGAAAGGAGAGGGTCTGCTATACAGTTATAAGGTATGCAGTGAGTCCAATGGCTGACCAATTTTAGGAAAATCCCCACTAATAATTTAAAGACACACAAAGCAGGGCCACAGTTAGAAGGTACGACATGTTCCCATTAGAAAGGAGATGGTCTGCTAAACAGTTATAGGGTATGCAGTGAGTCCAACGGCTGACCAATTTTAGGAAAAACCCCACTAAGAATTTGAAGACACACAGTGCAGCGCCACAGTAACAAGGTACGACATGTTCCCATTAGAAAGGAGAGGGTCTGCTATACAGTTATAGGGTATGCAGTGAGTCCAACGGCTGACCAATTTTCGGAAAAACCCCACTAAGAATTTAAAGACACACAGAGCATGGCCACAGTAACAAATTACGACATGTTCCCATTAGAAAGGAGAGGGTCTCCTATACACTTATCGGGTATGCAGTGAGTCCAACGGCTGAAAAATTTTAGGGAAAACCCCACAAAGAATTTAAAGACACACAGAGCAGGGCCACAGTATCAAGTACGACTTGTTCCCATTAGAAAGGAGAGGGTCTGCTATACAGTTATAGGGTATGCAGTGAGTCCAATGGCTGACCAATTTTAGGAAAATCCCCACTAATAATTTAAAGACACACAAAGCAGGGCCACAGTTAGAAGGTACGACATGTTCCCATTAGAAAGGAGATGGTCTGCTAAACAGTTATAGGGTATGCAGTGAGTCCAACGGCTGACCAATTTTAGGAAAAACCCCACTAAGAATTTGAAGACACACAGTGCAGCGCCACAGTAACAAGGTACGACATGTTCCCATTAGAAAGGAGAGGGTCTGCTATACAGTTATAGGGTATGCAGTGAGTCCAACGGCTGACCAATTTTCGGAAAAACCCCACTAAGAATTTAAAGACACACAGAGCATGGCCACAGTAACAAATTACGACATGTTCCCATTAGAAAGGAGAGGGTCTCCTATACACTTATCGGGTATGCAGTGAGTCCAACGGCTGAAAAATTTTAGGGAAAACCCCACAAAGAATTTAAAGACACACAGAGCAGGGCCACAGTATCAAGTACGACTTGTTCCCATTAGAAAGGAGAGGGTCTGCTATACAGTTATAGGGTATGCAGTGAGTCCAATGGCTGACCAATTTTAGGAAAATCCCCACTAATAATTTAAAGACACACAAAGCAGGGCCACAGTTAGAAGGTACGACATGTTCCCATTAGAAAGGAGAGGGTCTGCTAAACAGTTATAGGGTATGCAGTGAGTCCAACGGCTGACCAATTTTAGGAAAAACCCCACTAAGAATTTGAAGACACACAGTGCAGCGCCACAGTAACAAGGTACGACATGTTCCCATTAGAAAGGAGAGGGTCTGCTATACAGTTATAGGGTATGCAGTGAGTCCAACGGCTGACCAATTTTCGGAAAAACCCCACTAAGAATTTAAAGACACACAGAGCATGGCCACAGTAACAAATTACGACATGTTCCCATTAGAAAGGAGAGGGTCTCCTATACACTTATCGGGTATGCAGTGAGTCCAACGGCTGAAAAATTTTAGGGAAAACCCCACAAAGAATTTAAAGACACACAGAGCAGGGCCACAGTAACAAGGTACGACATGTTCCCATTAGAAAGGAGAGGGTCTGCTATACAGTTATAGGGTATGCAGTGAGTCCAACCGCTGACCAATTTTAGGAAAAACCCCACTAAGAATTTAAAAACACACAGAGCAGGGCCACAGTAACAAGTACGACATGTTCCCATTAGAAAGGACAGGGTCTGCTATATAGTTATAGGGTATGCAGTGAGTCCAAAGGCTGACCAATTTTAGGAAATACCCGATTAACAATTTAAAGACACATAGAGCAGGGTCACAGTAACAAGGTACGACATGTTCCCATTAGAAAGGAGAGTGTCTGCTATACAGTTATAGGGTATGCAGTGAGTCCAATGGCTGACCAAGTTTAGGAAAAACCCCACTAAGAATTTAAAGACACATAGAGCAGGGCCACAGTAATGACAAATTCCCATTAGAAAGGAGAGAGTCTCCCATATTGTTGGCCTATGCAGTGAATGCAAGGGCTGCAAAAAATTTGGAGGCTCTTCAATGACTCTTGGAAGAGACGTGGAGAAGGGCCTCATAAAAAATATTCCCAATAGAAAGGAACGGGCCTCCCATGCTTGTAATGCCCATGCACTAAGTGTATGGGCTGAAAAACATTTACCCCTGGGGGGTATACATGAACATACTGTTTAAAAATTTTTTTTTACGGGCATCATAAACACCCTTTAAAAAATTATGTGGGTGTTGCATCACGGACCACGGTCACCCTGGTGATATGGTGGTGGAGGATGAGAAGAAGGAGGAGGAAAAGAGCAAATAGCCAAAATCAGGCAGCGTATAACCATGTGTGGGTGTGAAAAGGTGCATGGGAATACACCCCCCAAGAAAAGACACTGGAGTTTATGTTACGCTGCTATCATTCGGTGGTGTTGAGAAGTCTGGCCCAATCCAGCCCTCGTTGATTTTTATAAGAGTCAGCCTGTCAGCATTTTCAGTTGACAGGCGGATGCGTTTATCTGTTATAACTCCACCAGCGGCACTAAAAACCCGCTCTGATTAAACGCTGGCGGCAGGGCAGGCCAGGACCTCAATAAGCATAGAGAGCCAGTTCATTCCACGTATCCAACTTGGATACCCAATAATTATAAGGCACAGCGGAATCACGGAGGACGGTGGTACGGTCGACAAGGTACTCCCTCAGCATCTTCCCAAACTTTGCACTCCTTGTGAGAGGACCCCGCACCTCAGGGCCTGTGCGATGGGAGGGTCTGAGAAAACTCTCCCAGAACTTTGACAGTGTTCCCCTGCCTCTGCTGGATTAAAGTTGTGTCTCTCTCGCCTGTACTCCTTGGTTGTCCAACAAAGTGTGCCCTCTGCATTCAGCGTTTTCAGATGGGAATTTCTTTAATAGTTCCACAACAAGGGCCTTCTGGTACAGCCCCATTTTTGTAGACCTGTCCGCCTCAGGAATAAGAGATATAAAGTTCTCCTTGTAGCATGGGTCTAGAAGTGTCAGCAACCAGTAATGACTGTCACCCAAAATTTTGAGAACGTGAGGGTCATGGGAAAGGCAGAGTAACATAAAGTCAGCCATGCGTGCCAGACTACTAACAGGGAGAAAAGAGAACCACCGAATGATAGGTCCAATCATGCAAAGGATTATATAAATCACTTTTATTATGTAGAGGTAACAAGTGGCACTACATGCAAAGAGAAAGCCGCATTGTAGAGTCCAAAACACAAAAAAAGATCACACAGTAAAGTTTACATGATAAGCTGCATAATACAAAACATGATGGTAATACAACAGGTACAGGTATTAGATCGTATTTGCTAGGAATCTAATTGACATATAGAGTGAATCCCCTGAGAAACCCCTAAAAATCTAGGAAAAAGAGCAGGTAATATGATCAACCAACATATATAGGAGTACTATGTGTAGTACTATGTGTACTATAATACTAGCCATATCTAAATCAGATATATATGTACAGGCAGTATCAAAGGGGCAACATACAGTCAATTGGAGAAAAATGTATAGCGTACCTGTCAGTACAGCAGCTGGTGTGAGTGGCACTCCGCGGCAAACCCCAGGTTTGTACTGCCTGTACATATATATCTGATTTAGATATGGCTAGTATTATAGTACACATAGTACTACACATAGTACTCCTATATATGTTGGTTGATCATATTACCTGCTCTTTTTCCTAGATTTTTAGGGGTTTCTCAGGGGATTCACTCTATATGTCAATTAGATTCCTAGCAAATACGATCTAATACCTGTACCTGTTGTATTACCATCATGTTTTGTATTATGCAGCTTATCATGTAAACTTTACTGTGTGATCTTTTTTTGTGTTTTGGACTCTACAATGCGGCTTTCTCTTTGCATGTAGTGCCACTTGTTACCTCTACATAATAAAAGTGATTTATATAATCCTTTGCATGATTGGACCTATTATTCGGTGGTTCTCTTTTCTCCATGTGTGTTACCGAATGGTCTGCCATTCCTCATTGGTCCATACACTAAGCACTTGATATAAGTTCGACCGGGCCAGCCTACAGGTGATAGTATGGTCTGTGTCTTGTGCTCAAAGATTCAGTGTCTTCTGTCCAGACTACTAACAGGCAAGACTTCCGTGTCCTCACCAAGAGGATGACTGACCATGCTCTCCTCCTCCTCCTTCTCTCTGTGCTCTGGCCATCCACGCTGAACAGACGGTATGACAGCTGTGCAGGTAGTACTTTGTATAGTGCATGAGACTAGCTCCTGTCCTTCCTCCTACTCCTCTTCCTCATTGTCACCCAATCCACGCTGGGATGCGATGAGGCTTGGCTGTGTGTAATCACCCTGTATGGTTCCTTGCTCCATCTCATCGTGCTCGCCTGCAATGCATCCACTTTGATTGTGAGCAGAGAGAGTTTCAGAAGACAGAATAGTGGGATGGTGACGCTAATTATGGTGTCATTGCCGCTCACCATCTTGGTAGAGTCCTCAAAGTTTTGGAGGATGTTACATATGTCTGACATCCATGTCCACTCCTGAGGTCTTATGTGTGGAGTCTGAACTGAATACCGATGGCCTTGTTGATGCTGGTACTCAACAACTGCCCTCTTCTGCTCAAAAATCCTTCCCAACATCTGCAGTGTAGAGTTCCATCGCGTGGGGACATCACACACCAGTCTGTGAGCCGGAAGCTGCAAACGCTGCTGAAACACTGCAAGAGCGGCGGAAGCTGTAGCTGAAATTCTAAAATGGGCACACAGGCGGCGTACTTTAACAAGCAGATCTGGCAGCTCCGGGTAGGATTTGAGAAACCGCTGAACTACGAGGTTAAGCACATGGGCCAGGCATGGCACGTGTGTGAGCTCGCCTTGCCTCAGAGCCGCCACCAGGTACCGGCCATTGTCACACACGACCATGCCTGGCAGTAGGTTCAGCGGTGTGAGCCACAGATCTGCCTGCTCTTTCAGAGCTGTCCACAACTCTTCAGCATTGTGCGGTTATTCACCTAAGCATATTAGATTCAGCACAGCCTGTTGCCGCTTGGCCGAGGCAGTGCTGCAGTGCTTCCAGCTTGTGACTGATGTGGTCAATTCGGAGATGGAGGCTGAAGAGGAGGAGGTGGCTGAGGAGGATGTTGTGCAGGAGCTGTAGACCGTGGGGGCAACCCTGTTTGACCTAGGGCCCACAATCCTTGGCGTCGGGAGGACCTGTTTGGTTGCAAGGTCCAACTGGGTCCCGGCTTCCACTATTTTAACCCAGTGTGCCATCAGTGAGATGTACCATCCCTGCCCACAAGCACTTGTCCCCATGTCCGTGGTTAGGTGGACTTTACCGGTAACTGCGCTGTTGAGAGCACGGCTAATGTTTTGGAACACAAGCTTGTGCAATACAGGGATGGCACACTGGGAGAAACAGTGGCGGCTGGGGACCGAGTACCGAGGGATGGCCACCGCCATCAGGTTGTGGAATGCTTCCATCTCCACGAGCCTAAAGGGCAACATTTCGAGCGCAAGCAGTCGTGAATTATGAGAATTTAGTAGTGTGGCCTGTGGGGTGTTGGCTGCATATTAGCACTTGCGTTCCAAGGACTGGGGTATGGACAACTGAACGCTGTGCTGGGACAAGGACATGGACGTGCTTCCTGATGCTGCTACTTGAGAGTGTGCAACGATAGGTGCAGGGCAGGAGGCATCTTCGCATGAACCATGGACAGGGGATTGGCTTGCATGCACAACAGCGGAAGAAGCAATGGTGCCACCCGCAGACACAGTTCCTAGACCCTGGGGTTTGGCCCACAATGTCAGGTTCTTTGCTGCCATGTGCCTGATCATGCTGGTGGTGGTCAGGCTGGTCTTTTTGCCACCTCTGCTGATGCTGGCCTGGCAGGTGGTGCAAATGGCCTTTTTGGGGTTATCGGCAGATTCTTTAAATAACAACCAGACTCGCGAAAGACCTAACAGTTGTACTGGCAACTTCCTTCGTGTTGATGTGAGGGGGAACGGTTGCCTGCCTTCTGTCTGCGGTCACCACACTGCTTCTTCCTGCCTGTTGGGGTGCTCTGCCTCCCTCCCCATGTGTGCTGCTGTCCTCGCTCTTCATGTCCTCCTGCCAGGTTGGGTCAGTTACTATATCATCCAATACCTTGTCTTCCACTTCCACACCCTGGTTCTCCTCCTGACTTTCTGGTAATTGTGTCTCATCATCGTTCACCTCTTGTGACACTTTCCCACCGTCGCCTTCATGTGATTGTGGCTGCTCAAATATTTGACCATTGCTACACGCGATCTCCTCTTGCTCCGCTTCAAGTGGATCGGGTGAGAGGCCCAACTCTATAAATGGAAAAATGAACAGCTCTTCAGAGTGGTTAATTGTGGGATCAGTTGTCTCTGGGTACTCGGCATGCTGCGAGGAAGGAGGATCAGAGTGAGGAATATGCGGTCCAGACTCACGGCTACTGAGACTTGACCGTGTGGAAGACAGGGTGGTGGTGGTGGTGGCGAAGTGACTGGAAACATTATCTTCTATCCAAAAAACTACCTTTTGACACTGCTCTGGGTTCAATAGTAGTGTGCAGCTGTCCCCTAGAAATTGGGACAGGAAGGTCAGGCGAGAAGCTGTGGGTGTTTGTTGTGGCACAATTTCGGCTTGCCCACGGCCTTGTCCTTGGCCTCTGCATGCCATCACGTCCAGTTCCCCGTCCCTTGCCACGTGCCTTGCCCATTTTAAATGGAGGACAGTATCTTCCACGCTCACTACAAATGACTGAGTTTGGAGCGAATTTATATGTGATCCCTGTGACGGAGAAAACAGAGTTTTAAATACCTGGCTTGTAGGTAAGTAGTTTGAACAGCAAACTGCCGTAAATTGTTTCACTGACACACTAAAGGAAATTTTTAATTGAGGCCAGAAATGGCATTATTTTCTGACAACGTATATGTGATCCGTGTGACAGAGAAAACACAGTTTTAAATACCTGGCCTGTAGGTAAGTAGTTTGAACAGCAAACTGCGGTGAATTGCTTCAATGACACACTAAAGGAAATTTTTAATGGAGGCCAGAAATGGCAGTATTTTCTGACAACGTATATGTGATCCGTGTGATGGAGAAAACAGAGTTTTAAATACCTGGCCTGTGGGTAAGTAGTTTGAACAGTAAACTGCGGTGAATTGCTTCAATGACACACTAAAGGAAATTTATAATGGAGGCCAAAAATGGCAGTATTTTCTGACAATGCATATGTGATCTGTGTGATGGAGAAAACAGAGTTTTAAATACCTGGCCTGTAGGTAAGTAGTTTGAACAGCAAACTGCGGTGAATTGCTTCAATGACACACTAAAGGAAATTTTTAATGGAGGCCAGAAATAGCAGTATTTTCTGACAACGTATATGTGATCCGTTTGACGGAGAAAACACAGTTTTAAATAGCTGGATTTCTAGCGCTCTAATATGGAAAGGACCTGACTGTATTCTGCAGTGCCAACAAGCAAATGGCACAGAAAGAACAGCGTTCTCTGGATTGCTTTTTAAGCAATTAATGAGGATTAAGTTCCAAAGAAAAGTATTCCTGGCCCCTGAGACCTGGGCCTTTGTATAGAAATATCTAACAGCAGCAGAAGGCAGAATTGAAATGGAGCCTCTTGTGCTATATGCACTGCAGACTGCTACAGTATATACACTGCCTGCCTATACACCCTGCCTGCCTGATATCTCTGCAGATGGATTAGTCCTCAGAAGGACTGTTTGTTAAGATGGATATGTGTAATGTATGTTTTTTCTCCCTACACTACCTAATACACATTCAAATCTCTCCCTGACGCATCAGCACCTCTCCCTACACTGTCTGATCCAGGGTGACTGTGACGAGCATGGCCGCCAGGTCTAATATAGACCTGATGATGCTGTGCGGCCAGCCAATCACTGTAATGCCCACAGCCAACATGGCTACGGCATTACAGTGCATGACAGGCAATCCGTGCATGTTCATTGGCTCTCTAAAGAGCGCCAAACATGCAGGGAGGGGACCCGAGTTCCCGCCCGAGCAACACAGAAACATTCGGCGAGCGCCGAGCATCTCGAGCAGTGAGATGCTCGGGCGAGCACCGAGCAGTAGCGAGCATGCTCGCTCATGACTATTAGACATGCATTCACATTTATTAGAGTTGGTGTCCAGTATTAAAAAATAAGGGTCCTTTCAATTTTTAGTTGGAAAGTGTATGCTTATGAAAGGATAATCGTTAGCGATGAGCGAATACATTCGGCACTATTCGATACTCGCATGAGCAGTATGATATTCGGGCTATTTGTTACTTAGCGAGTAATTAGCTATTTGCCTCAGTATATTCGAGTGGCCCGCTCAGCATGTTTGGAACTTTATTTGCAGCCAAGGAACATGCTTTGCTTGCTTGCCAATCACAGTAATGCTGGCACCATATTTGGTGTGGCATTACTCTGATTGGCTGGCCTCACAACATCATAGGGGATATTTAATTGCTGCCAGCGCCATCTTGTGTACATTACAGCTGGAAACACCGTAGTGAGAGCATAGTGTGAGCGTAGGGAGAGTGAAAGCAGTGTATAGGGAGAGTTAGTGATTACAAAAAGCTCTTCTAAGAGCTACTGAGGGTGGAGATTACCCTACTATAAGATGCACTTTTTTCCTCCAAAATTTTGGAGGAAAGTAGGGGGTGCGTTTTATAGTCCGAATGTATTGCTGTATATGGTGGCTGTATATGTATATGGTGGTTGTGGGTGGTGGGGTGTGTTGGGGAGTGGCAGTGGCGGAGGAGTGGGCACAGGAGGCAGGAGCCGCCTGCTGCAGCCTACACTGTGCCCGCTACTAAAGAAAATTAAAATTCACTACTCCCCACGCCCACGGGGAATATTCATTCTCCCTAATAGCGCTCACACTGTAACCACAGTGTGGCTCCTGCAGCGGCCGGCAGTCAGTATGCCCGCTATTATAGGCCATGAATATTCACTACAACCCACTCTCATGTGTTGTATTGAATAATCATGCACTTTAATAGCGGGCACACAGATCAACGGTGGCTGCAGGAGCTGCACTGTGGGTACAGTGTGAGTGCTATTAGGGAGAATGAATGGTCACTTCTCCCCACGCACACAGTCCCGGTGTGGGGAGCAGTGACTCTTCCGGCACATCATCTCACAGTGTGAGGGCGCCATGCGAAGCTCACACTGTGACATGCTGTGCTGGCAGCAGAGCAGGACACAGCGCTGGAACACAGGGAAGAAAGACGAGTAGACATGTTTCTTTTCTGTGTGCAGCAAGGGATGGGGGGTGCCAAGCATACCAGGAAGAGGGATGAGGGGTGCCATACATACCAGGATGGGGATCAGGGGTCCCATGCATACCAGGATGGGGATCAGGGGTGCCATGCATACCAGGATGGGGATCAAGGGTTCCATGCATACCAGGATGGTGGATTGGGGTGCCATGCACATCAGGATGGGGATCAAGGGTGCCATGCATACTAGGATGGGGATTAGGAGTGCCATGCATACCAGGATGGGGATCAGGGGTGCCATGCATACCTGGATGGGGATCAGTGGTGCAATGAATACCAGGATGGGGCTCAGGGGTGCCATGTATACCAGGATGGGTATCTGTGGTGCCATGCATGCCAGGATGGGGGATTGGGGTGCCATGCATATCAGGATGGGGATGAGGGGTGCCATGCATACCAGGATGGGGGCCACATATAACAGGAAGGAGGGGCCATATATACCAGGATGGAGGATATTAACAGAATTGGGGGACATTACCCCTATACCAGTGTCAGCAGAAGACCCCTTCCCCATAACAATGCATCATGACCACATTTTTGCTTAAATTTTTTTTCTATTTTCCACCTCTAAAACCTAGGTGCGTCTTATGGACCGGCATGTCTTATAGTCCAAAAAATACTGTAGTTCTCTGTTAGGTGGAGATAGGTAGGGAGAGATTTAAACCAAGGGAGAGTGAAAGTCAGGCACTTGGGCGTTTGCAAATACATGCTGCAGATCTCTGCTACTTTGCATTGTGTTGTAAAGTGTAGGAACAGATTGTTTGATTAGGGAGAGAGGCAGGGTTTCATCCACTAGCATAATATATAAAGCCTAGGCAAATTAAATTACTTAGTAGTACCAGCATATACTAAACCAATTTTTTTGGAGCTACATAATATTCCTGCATGTAAAAAAATGTTTTTTTACAGCTAAATAATAATCGTCAGTGCCAGCATATAGTAAATATCTTTTTTAAAAGCTAATTCCTAAATAATATTCCTGGCTTAATGCTGAAATAGCTAATATTTATCTAGCAGTTGTGCGATTGGCGCAAAACCTGCATAGATATGCAAACGTCCCTAGTTACCAGTAATTTCCCTGAGTCTGCTGTTGGCGTGTGTCATAAAGGCAATATATAAAAAAAAAAAAAGTTATAAAAAAGTTATAAAAAAAAATACCCACATATTGCTAGATACAGCGAATTTGTACATAACACCTCTGTGAGTAGGGGGCTTGTGTAAAATAAAAACAGGAATTTTTTTTTTCAGAACACATTCAATATGGGAAAGGGTGATGTTAAGGAACATGGACATGGATGTGGTGGTGCCCGCCAAGGCCGTGTGACAGATCAGAAGGTGACTGTATCTCGTTCTAGCTTCCTGTCAGCGCTTCACCATTGTCGAACCCAGACAAGTGCAAGGAGGTTGTGGGTTGGATGGCAGACAAAGGCTCCAGTATGTTGACAAGCAGCACCACCAAGTCTTCCACATGGTCCAGTCTCAGTAGCCAAGAGGTTGGGCCTCACAATCCTAAACCTGGTCCTCCTTCTACCCCCCCATCAAGAGTCCCAGGAGACATATGACCCCAACGCTGGCCACACCGAGGAACTATCTACATTCCCTTGTAATTATTCAGGCCTCTCAACGTGCACCATTAAAGAGGGTCATGAGGAGGTGGAGTGCAGTGATGCACAAAAATTTGAACAACCACAGCCAGGAGAAAGCCACATTGGAGAAGGTCAATTCATGGCTGCAGAGGTGGATGATAACCATTGCCATCAGGTCAGCCTAAAATCGCAACTGAGAAGGAGAATCAGATTAATGAATTGGAAGATGACGTGGTCGATGATGAGGCCACTGATCCAACCTGGCACGGTGGCACACCTAGCGAGCACAGCAGTGCAGAGAGGGATGGATCCATAACACGAAAACAGGCAAGAAGAGGTAGTGGTTTGACCAGAGGGAGAACTTGGTCAACTGTTCCTCAGAGAACCCCCACTCAGCTAGATAACAGGCCAAGGGTGCCTTTTTCCCCTGTATGGCAGGTTTTTTTTTAAAGTCCTTCAGACAAAACAACTGTAATTTGCAGCATCTGCCAGACCAAGCTAAGAAGAGGCAAGAACACTGCCAACCTGAGCACCACCAGCATGCAGAAGCACATGGCACCCAAGCACCCCAGTAGGTGGGCGGAACGCCTGGGTGTAAAATCTATGTCTGAGGGTGACACCACTGCCCCTTCTCGATTCCCAGCCGCCACTATTTTTCCCGGTGTGCTGTCCCCACTTTACATAAGTACGTGTTACACAATATCAACCGTGCTCTGGCCAATGCAGTCACAGGGAAGGTCCACCTAACCACAGACACGTAGACAAGTTCTTGTGGACAGGGACGCTGCATTTCCTTGACGGCACACTGGGTGAACCTGGTGCAGTCTGGGACATCACACATCTTACCCACACCAAGAATAGCGGGCCCAACTTTCATCAGGGTTTCAGTCTCCACGTATGCCAGTTCCTGTCTCTCCTCCTCCTCCTTCTCATCTTCAGCTGAACTAGCTTCCCCATCACTCCCAAGTTGGGAGCTCTGAAGCACTGCCTTGTTGAAGCGGCAGCATGCTCTGCTGAAGCTCATCTGTTTAGGTGATAAAGCTCACAACGCAGGAGAGCTGTTGAAAGCGATAAAAGACCAGACCGATCAGTGGCTCTCCCTGCTAAACCGCCAACCAGGTCTGGTTGTGTGCGCTAATGGGCGTAACTTGGTGGCGGCTTTAAATCTCGGTAAGTTGGTACACGTTCCATGCATGGCCCACGTGCTGAACTTGGTTGTACAGTAGTTTTTAAAAACATACCCTGACTTGCTGGACCTACTTGCCAAGGTACGCCATGTCAACGCCCATTTCCGAAAGTCATCTCAGGCTTTCGCCGGTCTGGCTTCGCTGCAGCAGCGCTTTAATTTGCCTTGTTACCGATTGATTTGTGACCTGACCTCACGCTGTAATTCGACCTTTCATTGTTGGCAAGACTTAGTGAGCAGCAGAGGGCAGTGGCTGAATTCCAGCTTCTCAATTCCATGAGCGCAAAGCATAACCCTCAGCCCCCACACATAACAACTGCTGAGTGGGTGTGAATCACTGACATATCCGAGGTACTACAAAACTTTGAGTACTGCACCAAGATGGTGAGCGCTGATGATGCTATTAACAGCATAACCATCCTGCTGCTCTGTCTATTAAAATGTTCGCTGCAGAATCTCAAAGAGGAAGCTTTGAATGCCGAGCAGGTGGCTATGGAGCAAGATTTTACAGTGGCTGATACCACACAGCCCAGCCTCACACAATATTCTCAGGCCACATTGGGTGATGATGAGGAATAAGAGGAGGAGAAGGAAGATGAGGAGGAGCAGGAGTTTTTGGTCTGCGGCACAGAGGGAACCCCCAATCCCAGCTTCATGCCTGTCCAGCATAGATGGCCTGAAGAGGAGGAGGCAATGTGTCGTGAGGAGAGGATGGTTAGTGTTCATCCTGGTGGGGAAATTGAACGTTTGACTCTTTGTAGTCTGCCATACATGGCACAGTTCATGTCCAGATGCCTTTCCCAAGACCCTTGCGTGAAAGACATTTTGTCTACCATGAAATACTGGCTGTGCACCTTTCTTGACCCACGGTACAAGGAAAAATGTCCTTCTCTCATGTTGGAGGCAGACATGCCATTTTTAGCACATGCATGCTGGAGGGGAGGGACACGCACACCAGCTGCAACTCGGGGGGGGGGGTGTCCACAAACTGGGCCATTTTCATGAAACCGTCACATCAGCAAGAGCTATCTATGGGTGTAACTATGACGAGGAGGGAGAAGTTGACCAAGATGGTGAAGGAGTACTTAAGTGATCATACCAGCGTCATTCCTGATTCTTCAGTGCCCTTTAACTATTTGTTGTCCAAGCTGCACATTTAGCCCGATCTCTCCTTGTACGCCTTGGAGGTGCTGTCATGTCCTGCCGCAAGTGTGTTGTCTGAGCGGGTATTTAGTAGAGATGAGCGTTGTTCTACTCGAACTGTTCGCCAATCTCAAATTCGAGCTGTTTTGGGCGGTGTTCGAGCCGTTCGGCGAACACGAACGATTTGAGAAAAATTCGGCTGTTCGAGGTTATGTTCGATAACTGTTCGTGCACCAAAATCATAACTGGATTTTTTCTCAGTAATGATGAAAATTAATGTTAATACGCAGTTTGAGTGTACAGCGGGGTGGGGGGAGGGGCAGGGGATGGATCTCTGCAGGAATAATGAAGATCTCCATTTTTTTTTCTCTTTCCCGCATTTGCAGTGGGGAGGTGCAGTCTGTCAGCCTATCAGCACCGCACACACGGAGCGAACTGCTGTTTTTCACACAAGCAAGGGCATGTGTCATTGGCAGTGTATGTCACATGTCCTTGCCCTATAAGACCAAGCCATTTTCCCCGTCGCCACCATTTTCTCACTGCTGCAGCTGCGTGTTAGACGGCACCGCTGTTGCTGTGTGCTCTATACCTTGTTAAATTCAAGCCAATTTTCGCACAAATCTACAGATAGCTTGGGAGTAGGGAATAGTTGTGATTGCAGTCCTTTTAAGGACTAGGTTACAGCATTTCCTACGACTTTTATAAGGCAGGTCTGTGCTCTTAAATAGATAGATTGTGGGAGTAAAGACTAATTGTAATTGCAGTCCTTTTCAGGACTAGGTTACATCAGTTCCTATAAGTTTTTGCCAGACAGGTCTGTGCCAGTGCTGTGCAAGTTTTTTTCACAGCATTTGGCTGAATCTAGCAAAGCTAATCCTTTTTGGCCTATTGCAGAGTGTGTTAGTCAGTGGAGTAGCCTATCTGTGTTGCAAGATATACCACCTGTGTATAGATTACCAATTTTTTTACTGCACCTAGTGAAGTAAAATCTTTTGGGCATAGCATCACTCTATTAGTCCATCTATACTGACCTCCATCAGGTTGCAAATTGAATATAATTTTTTTCTGCATCTAGCTCTGAAAAAATATTTGGGCTTCTAGCAGTGTGTGGGACTTGTTCTATTAGTCCATCTATACTGACCTCCATCAGGTTGCAAACTGAATATAATTTTTTTCTGCATCTAGCTCTGAAAAAATATTTGGCCTTCTAGCAGTGTGTGGGACTTTCTCTATTAGTCCATCTATACTGACCTCCTTCAGGTTGCAAATTAAAAATAATCTTTATCTGCATCTAGATCTGAAAAAATATTTAGCCTTCTAGCAGTGTGTGGGACTTTCTCTATTAGTCCATCTATACTGACCTCCATCAGGTTGCAAATTAAAAATAATTTTTATCTGCATCTACCTCTGAAAAAATATTTGGGCTTCAAGCTGTGTGTGGGACTTGTTCTATTAGTCCATCTATACTGATCTCCATCAGGTTGCAAACTGAATATAATTTTTTTCTGCATCTAGCTCTGAAAAAATATTTGGCCTTCTAGTAGTGTGTGGGACTTTCTCTATTAGTCCATCTATACTGACCTCCATCAGGTTGCAAATTATAAATAATTTTTATCTGCATCTAGCTCTGAAAAAATATTTGGCCTTCTAGCAGTGTGTGGGACTTTCTCTATTAGTCCATCTATACTGACCTCCATCAGGTTGCAAATTAAAAATAATTTTTATCTGCATCTACCTCTGAAAAAATATTTGGGCTTCTAGCTGTGTGTGGGACTTTCTCTATTAGTCCATCTATACTGACCTCCATCAGGTTGCAAATTAAAAATAATTTTTATCTGCATCTAGCTCTGAAAATATATTTGGCCTTCTAGCAGTGTGTGGGACTTTCTCTATTAGTCCATCTATACTGACCTCCATCAGGTTGCAAATTAAAAATAATTTTTATCTGCATCTAGCTCTGAAAATATATTTGACCTTCAAGCAGTGTGTGGGACTTTCTCTATTAGTCCATCTATACTGACCTCCATCAGGTTGCAAACTGAATATAATTTTTTTCTGCATCTAGCTCTGAAAAAATATTTGGCCTTCTAGCATTGTGTGGGACTTGTTCTATTAGTCCAGCTATACTGACCTCCATCAGGTTGAAAATTCAAAATAATTTTTTGTCTGCATCTAGCTCTGAAAAAATATTTGGCCTTCTAGCTGTGTGTGGGACTTGTTCTATTAGTCAATCTATACTGACCTCCATCAGGGTGCAAACTGAATATAATTTTTTTCTGCATCTAGCTCTGAAAAAATATTTGGGCTTCTAGCTGTGTGTGGGACTTGTTCTATTAGTCCATCTATACTGACCTCCATCAGGTTGCAAACTGAATATAATTTTTTTCTGCATCTAGCTCTGAAAAAATATTTGGGCTTCTAGCTGTGTGTGGGACTTGTTCTATTAGTCCATCTATACTGACCTCCATCAGGTTGCAAACTGAATATAATTTTTTTCTGCATCTAGCTCTGAAAAAATATTTGGCCTTCTAGCAGTGTGTGGAACTTTCTCTATTAGTCCATCTATACTGACCTACATCAGGTTGCAAATTAAAAATAATTTTTATCTGCATCTAGCTCTGAAAATATATTTGGCCTTCTAGCAGTGTGTGGGACTTTCTCTATTAGTCCATCTATACTGACCTCCATCAGGTTGCAAACTGAATATATTTTTTTTCTGCATCTACCTCTGAAAAAATATTTGGGCTTCTAGCTGTGTGTGGGACTTGTTCTATTAGTCAATCTATACTGACCTCCATCAGGTTGCAAATCGAATATAATTTTTTTCTCCATCTAACCCAGCCAATAGTTTTGGCCTAATACCACAGTTTGGCCACTCAGCTCTGCTCGGTTCCCATCCATTGTTTTTTTGTGCAAACAACTCTAGAGTTGTGAATTAGTTAACCACCAAAATGAGTGGAAAAAGGCCTGCTGCTGGTGGAAAGGGGAATAGGCGTGTTGGGAAGGGGAAAAAAGGTTGTGTCCGTGGGGTAGGTGTTAAAGCAACAGTAACATCTGCAGAAGAAAGACCATCTTCCAGCCAAACTAAAATGTCTACTTCTTTTAGCGGACAATGTGATAAGATCCCTTTCTTACGGCCACGCCAATCGCTACAAATTCCAGATGAGGCACAAAAACAGCAGGTGCTTCAACGGATATCAAGTGCTCCTTTAAGTGGGCTCTCCTCCACATCAACTTCAACATCACAAATACTCCAGTCCTCAAAGGTGTCACCCCAATCGCACTTGCTTCCTCACAGCTCCCAAATCTCCAGCTGCCCGTCTGAGTATGAGGTAGAACAGATGGTTGAGTCTGCAGAGCTGTTTACTCATACAATAGCCTGGGAATCAGAGGTCGACTCCAGCGCTTCTGTGAATCCAGACGAGGAAATGATCTGCACTGATGCCCAGAATCTTTATGAGTCGGATCCAGGACCAGACGCAGAAGGTTCTGACCATAATGTAGACCCTCATTCCCAAACTGTAACTCCTGTTGGTGGAGACAATGAGGAAGACGATGATGAGACTCAAATACCTGATTGGAGCGACAACTTTAGTTTTTTGTCAGGGCAGGAACAGGTTGGCTCTGAGGACGACGGATGTGATAACGCACAGGGTGATGATGATGAGGTTGGAGATCCCACTTACTGTCAACCCACAGTCAGCCAAGAGATGAGGTCAGCAGAGGAGGTGGAGGAATATGCTAGTGACGACGAGGTCAGGTTGCGCCTTCCTGGATAGAGACGTAGTACTGGAAGCACGTCAACAACTGCATCCTCAAACAGAACTCTGCCTCTCACCACAAGTCGTGGTGGCTCTTCAGGTCGCATGGGTGCTAAGCCTTGCATAGCCTGGGCATTTTTTCAGATCGATAAAGATGACCCAACTCGTGTTATCTGTAACATTTGTCAGCAAAAGCTAAGTAGAGGCCAAAAAATACATAGTTTGAGTACTTCATGCATGAACCGGCACATGGACATGAAGCATAAGTTGCAGTGGGAAGCTCAGTGTGCTACAATGCGGCATAGCCGGCCGGGCCAACCACCGTCTGCCATATCTTGTGCATCCGCGGCCTCTTCATCCTCTGTGACTGGGGGGACAGCAGTCACAACTGTTTTGGGGCGCAGACCTGCCACCTCTTTACCCGCAACAGCCAGCGTGATTGACAGGTCATCATTTTCTTTGGAGGTGGTAACACCAGCTGGTGTTGAGCGCTGTCCGACATCGATAGCACCACCTTTGGATCAAGGCAACCTAACATGTCCGCCTGCATCTTCCTCACAGACCGGCAGTTTGCCGGGGACACCATAATCAACCCCGTCTAAGCACAATAGCCAGCCCTCGGTCCCTCAGATGTGGACAAGTAAAAGACCATTTCCTCCTAGCCATGAGAAAGCTAAGAGGTTGAATTTCACCATCTGCAAGCTCTTGGCTACAGAAATGCTGCCTTTCCGCCTGGTGGACGCAGAGGATTTTCGAGACCTTATGTCCGTCGCAGTGCCCCAGTACCAGATGCCCAGTCGGCACTACTTCTCAAAGAAAGGTGTGCCTGCGCTCCACCAGCATGTCGCACACAACATCACCGCTTCTTTGAGAAACTCTGTGTGTGACAGGGTGCATTTCACCACAGACACTTGGACGAGTAGGCATAGACAGGGGCGTTACATGTCACTGACTGGGCACTGGGTAACTATGGTGACTGCAGGACAAGGGGCTGCTGTCCAAGTCTTGCCGTCCCCATGAGTTGTGCGTCAATCCTCTTTATGTCAAAGTTCCTCCACTGATTCTGCCTCCTCAACCTCTTCTCGGTCTTCCACCTGCACCCAAAGCCTGTCTGGTCATGCCACAAGCTTTCTAACTGCGCAGAAGGGATCCTGCACACCTCCTTACTATGCTGGCAGTAGGGCTCAGCGTCATCAGGCGGTTTTTACTTTGAAATGTCTGGGAAATGTGAGTCACACAGCTGAGGAGTTGTGGTCAGCTCTGGAGAACCAATTTCATGAATGGTTGTCTCCACTGGACCTGAAACCAGGGAAGGCCGTGTGCGACAATGCTGCAAACCTGGGTGCGGCCCTTCGCCGGGGCAATGTCACACACGTGCCTTGTATGGCTCACGTGTTGAACCTGGTTGTCCAGCAATTTTTATCCCACTATCCCAGACTAGATGGCCTTCTGCAGAGGGCACGGTCGCTGTGTGCTCACTTCCGCCGTTCGCATCCCGCAGCTCAGCGACTTACATCTCTACAGAAGTCGTTGGGCCTGCCACTTCACCGGCTAAAATGCGATGTGCCTACCTGGTGGAATTCAACTCTGCACATGTTGCAGCGACTGTGGCAGCACCGACAAGCCCTGGTGCAATACGTTCTGACGTATAGCCTGGGCCAACGAGATCCAGAGGTGGGGCAAATCACGCTGGAGGAGTGGTCTCAGATCAGGGACCTATGCACCCTTCTGCACAGTTTTGAAATGGCGACGAAGATGTTTAGTGCTGACGATGCCATTATCAGCATGACTATTCCAGTGATTTACATGCTGGAGCACATGTTAAACAGAATTCGGAGTCAGGTGGTGGCACAAGAGGAGGTGGAGGAAGTAGAGGAGGAGGAGTTGTATGCGGAAGGGCTAACATCTGCAAGGTCCAGACGGTCGGCAGCACCAAGGCGGCAGGCATGTGAGGGTGGGGGAGATGGTTTTACCAGGGCGCATGGTAGCAGCCAAACTAGTGAGGTAGGTGCAGGAGCCCAGGAAGAAGTGGAGGACGAACTGATGGAAGACTCATCAGATGAGGGAGACCTTGATCACATTTCTGTTGTGCGAGGTTGGGGGGAGAGGACAGAGGAAGGAAGCATGATTGTTACTTCGCCACCAACACAACAGGGACTTGGTGCTCCTGGATGCGCAACACACATGAGTGCCTTTTTGCTGCACTACCTGCAACATGACCCTCGAATTGTGAGAATTAGAAATAATCCTGACTACTGGGTTGCCACACTGTTAGATCCCCAGTACAAAAGTAAATTTGCCGAAATTATTCCTGCCATAGAAAGGGATGCACGCATGCAGGAGTATCAGCAGAGACTGTTGCAGAATCTTACATGTGCTTCTCCACAAAACACCAGTGGTGCACGTAGTGAATCTCACAGTTCCAACTTGCCAACCGTGGGACCGTCAAGTATTCAGCACTCAAACCGTAACAGAACCACAGTATCTGCTGGTAACATCAATTTTGCGGAATCATTTCACCAGTTTTTTAGCCCATCCTTTGCAAGGCCACAGGAGACAAGAAGTCTGACACATAGTCAACGCCTAGAGACGATGGTACAGGAGTATCTCCAAGTAAACATTGAAGCCATGACTGTGTCACTGGACCCTTGCTCTTTTTGGGCTTCCAATCTGGATAAATGGCTGGAGCTAGCCACTTACGCCTTGGAGATCTTGTCATGCCCCGCAGCCAGCGTTCTGTCTGAACGTGTGTTCAGCGCTGCTGGTGGTGTGCTGACAGATAAGCGCACGCGGCTCTCCACTGATAATGTAGACAGACTCACGTTCATAAAGATGAACAAATCATGGATCCGAAACGACTTTTCTACCCCTGTATCATCCTGGGGAGAGTAAAAGCTTGATGATTGGTTAAAATCACCCTACCAACCGTTTTAAGCTTTCAAATTACTAATCATGTTTATCTGTATCTTGGCTGGAAAATAATTTGGGCTTTGTAGCAGTGTGCAGCACTGATTCTATTAGGCCATCTGTAATAAGCTCCACCAGATTTAAAATTACTAATCATGTTTATCTGTATCTTGGCTGGAAAATAATTTGGGTTTTGTAGCAGTGTGCAGCACTGATCCTATTAGGCCATCTATGCTAAGCTCCACCAGATTTAAAATTAATAATAATTTTTAGCTGCATCTAGCAATTTTGGGGCTCCGAGATGCGCAAGACACATAAGTGCCTTCTTGCTGCACTACCTGCAACATGACCCTCATATTGTCAGAATTCGAAGTAATCATGACTACTGGGTTGCCACACTCTTAGATCCCCCAAACTTTTCGATCAACCTTTTCATTTTAATAAAGACCAAAAAAATGGTCATTTTTGAAATTATAAGCATTAGCAGGTTATTAGAAACTGAAATCAAACAGTTTTCAACTCAAAACTTTATTCTAGGTGATGTTACATTTTCACATAGGACCCCTTGTTCGAAAGGAGCTTCTGAACTCTCTCGTCCATTGAATTTGTCAGGTTTTGGATGGTTTCTGCTTCAATTGTTTTGCATGAGGACAGAATACCCTCCCAGAGGTGTTGCTTAGATGTGAACTGCCTCCCGCCATCATAGACACTCCTTTTGATGATGCTCCAGAGGTTCTGAATGGGGTAGAGGTCAGGGGAGCATGGGGGTCACACCATAAGTTTGTCCCCTTTTATGCCCATATCAGCCAGAGATGCAGATGTTTTATGTGCAGCATGAGATGGTACATTATCATGCAAAAAAATGATCTTGCTGTGAAATACACGGTTCTTCTTCTTGAACCATGGCAGGAAGTGCTGTTTGAGAAAATCCACATACATTATGGAGTTCATCTTTAGCGCGTTCAGGGATCCTAAAGGGGTCGACAATCTCTCTCCCCATGATTCCAGCCCAAAACATTACTCCACCTCCTCCTTGTTGGCGCTGTAGCCGTGTTTGCGTGGGGTGTCAATCAACCAGCCATCCTCCACTCCATCCATCTGGACCATCAAGCGCTGCACGGCACTCATCCGTGAACAAAACAGTTTTGAAATCAGTCTTCATGTAATGTTTAGCCCACTGGAGCCGTTTCTGCTTGTGTGAACTGGATAGAGGAGGTCGACAGGATGGCGTATGCACAGCTGCAAACCTCCGACGGACCCTGCACCTTGTTGTTCGGGGGACGTTGGAGGCACCAGCAGCTTCAAAAACTTGTCTGCTGCTATGACAAGGCTTTTTTGCCGCTGCTCTTTTAACCTGACGTAATTGCCTGTAGGAAAGAGTCCTCAATTTGCCCTTATCAGCACGCACACGTGTGTACTGTGAATCAGCTACATACTTCTTGATTGCCAAGACACTTCATCCTGATCATCGCACAATGTTGATTGTAGTCATGCCTTGACCTAAATACTCCACAATTTGTTGCTTCTCAGCAGCCGACACATCCTTTTTCTTTCCCATTTTGGCAGAAAATGTAGGCTGCTTAATAATGTGAGACAGCCTTCTTAAGTAGTCTTGCCTTTCATTGGACACACCTGCCAAACTAATTAGCACAGGTGTCTGCAATTGCTTACAGTGATATAAAGAGCCCTGACACACATCACCATCAATGAGTTTAACTGACAAACAAACAAATTCTTCCCTTATCACTCCTAAACACTTTTTGCATAATAATTTGGAACACAGTGTACATGTGCTTTTCCACAAAACACCAGTGGTTCACGTAGTGAATCTTACAGTTCTAACTTGCCAACCGTGGTCTGTATGGAGTTGTTCAATAAAGGGCCCAAAATTAAGATAACATAGATGGGAGAGGTCTCTATGAATAGGAATTCCTAAGTATTTGATACCCTGTGAGGGCCAGGCAAAGGGAAAGTTGGACTGGATGGAATCCTATATGGATTTGGGGAGGGAGACATCGAGGGCCTCAGACTTCGCTGCATTGATTTTAAAATTTGACCATGTAACAAAGTGATCTATTTCAGCCATAACAGCATGGATGGATATATGTGATTGAGTGATATATACTAGGACATCATCAGCAAATAGAGAGCACTTGTACTCGGTGCCTCCCACCTCAATCCACCTAATATTGGGGTTATGGCGAATTGATGAGAGCAGGTGCTCCGTCACTAGGATGTATAAGAGAGGGGACAGAGGACATCCCTGCCTTGTCCCATTGGTGATTGTGAAAGGTGATGAAAATGTTCTGATGCACCCCCTGGGCCTTGGGACACCCGGAGCCGGACCCTTTTTGGTGGATGCTGGTGGTTGTAGTCTTCGTGGCGGCGACCCGGTTCCGTGGCTCAGGGTGGTCAAACCAGTGGCGGAACTATTTATGTGGTTTTGATGTTTAAATGTCCGACTACGCCACCCGTGGATTGCGGTCAGAGTGAACCGACGCTGCAGGGCAGACCGCTGAGGCTGGTGTTGTGGGTGCAGCAGAGTGTAGCATAACTCCCCACGGGAGGAGTATAGCCTCAGGGCAGTGTATGCGGAGGATGGGGGTGATGGTGCAGGGCAGCAGCAGTAACGACACGGAGTCAGTGATGCAGTCCAGGGCCTTTACTCACAGTTCTTATTATCCAGACCACGTCTGCAGGTAACGGCTGCCCACGTCATACTGTGCTCACCAGGTGAGGGGCTCAGACAACTCCCAGATAACTTTGGTGCGCTTCACAGGACCCCCTTTGTGTGTCCTTTGTCTGGCCTTTCTTACCAACCCTTCTGACCGGCTGCCTCGGGCCTCCTCTTGGTAAACTTGGCGCCAGTTTCCCTGACCCTATGTGGTGCCTTCCTAGCGGGTGTAGCGAGGGGCTGCACCACATAAAATGTCAGAGCCTCCGGTTTCTAGCTGAGGGTCGTTTCCTGCCTCCACTAGTTTCGGGGACCGGTCTCCCCCTTTGGCCTGACCCCTCCACACAGGTGGATTCGGGCTTGCCGTGGCAACTCACCCGTCCGCACCCCTGGGATCCCTTCGTTCCTCGTTCCTGGAGCCTTCTCCGCTCCTCTTCCTTCCTTCTCCCTCTTCCAGGCCTGGGCCTCTGTTACTAGGCCCGCCTCCGGAGCAGAGCTCATGCAGAGCCCCTGCTCCCTGCCACTTCTGCTCAGACTTCTCTGCACTGAACTAAGATGGTGCCCACCTTTTATGCTCCCTTCTCAATGCACCCAGGAACTGCTTCCTCCCTGCTCCTGCACTACAGGGTTCCCCTTCCTCAGTGTTCCCTCCCCCCACTCCAGCCAGGGACAGGGACTGTCGTGCCCATCTCAGAGGCATATTGGTCGCCCTGCCCCACGGCAATGTGGTGTAATGCATGCAGGTGTCGGGTCCTGATCCACACTCCATCCTTACCTGAGAGTGAGATATCACACCTCTGGGTGAGGTGCAATACCTCTGTAGCAACCGAGCCCTCAGGGTGCTACAGTTCCATTTATCTTCAGCCTAGGTGATGTATTGTGATACAGGGCCGTGATTTTGGCTATAAAAGGGTCCTCTAGACCCCTACCCCGAGCTTTTTAAGAGAATCATATATGGCGTGCCAGGAGACTCTATGGAATGCTTTCTCAGCATCCAACGAGAGTATCTAATTACAAATTTTTAACTGCATCTAGCCCAGGAAATACTTTGTGCCTAGTAGCAGTGTCTGCTAGTCAGCAAATTATCCCGGCTGTTAAGCAAGCTACACCACCTGTAGTTTGGACACTTAATTTTTTCAAAGGAAATGCTTCGGGACCACGGGATACTCAGTGAAGAGCATCAGGAGGCACCCCAAGGCATAGGGGCTGGGACTGGCAGTAGGATGCCTTGCGGTGGACAGCCGAGCTCGATCCTTATAAAAGCTTTTTAACTGCAGCAGCTTTAGTGGACGCTACTGGAGCTGGAATTACGCGGCTGCTGGCATGAGACTTGCCCTCCAATAGATCCTTGTAAATGGATTTAAAGTGTATTCATTCAAATTAGAGAGACAATTTAAATTAAAAAGCTTAGAGCTGCCTCCACCACAGGGGGGCTCGCTCGACCCACCAGCGGACAGGCACCAGTATTGGGAGAGGGGGGGGCTGGCCGTCAGGGTTCACCGCGGCTCTGGCACAAACCCGGCGACACGGAGGTGGCACGGGCAGGAGCGGACTGAACGTGTCGGCTTCTCACTTTTTGGATTTTAGAAGGGCATGACATGCCTATATTTGTGTCTCCCCCTCCTTTTACTCCTCCACCTCTTTTCTTTTCGCATGACTATATGTACTTGTCACTTTTCTATGTATTAGTTGTGTCTTCTGAGCAGTTTGTCAGCTTTTGGACACCTTTGAAGGTGTTTTCTATGTGTTTCTATGTGTTTTTGTTTGCCTGCCATTGGTTTTAACGGTGTTCGAAGGTGTTCGACGAACAGTTCGGCGAACACACGGGTGTTCGACGAACCGAACCGAACTCGAACACTACGGGGGTGGCTCAACACTAGTATTTAGCTGCAATCATAACGTATAAGCGCACACACCTGTCAACGGAAAATGCAGATAGGCTGACTCTTCTAGAATTGAGCAAGGGCTGGATTTCCTCCGACTTTGTAAGCCCTACAGATGACAGCAACCTAAAGTAAATGCAGCTCACATGTTCTTTTTTGGAAGTTGTCTTAATGTTCATGCCTTACCATCCAAACCCATTTTGTTCAGGAAATCACCTCCTACTCCTTCTGATTCTGCAACAAATACTTAGTGGGTAATATATGTATACCCTACGTGGGTAATGTTTGTAAATTTTTGGAAACCTTTGTACATTGTGCAATGGTGAAACTTGTACTCCCTATCTCTAACTATTCTAATAACTGCAAAATGTATTGTGAGGTCCCCATCATTGTCTCCTTCAGCGTGTAGGATACAGACCCCTTGGGTAATTTTTGTAAACCTTTGTACATTGTGCAATGGTGAAATTTGTTCTCCCTATCTCTACCTATTCTAATAACTGCAAAATGTATTTTGAGGTCCCCATCACAACCTCTTTCAGCATGTATGATACAGACCCCTTGGGTAATTTTTGGAAACCTTTGCACATTGTGCAATGGTGAAATTTCTACTCCCAATCACTATATATTCTATTATTATAATTTTTTTTATTGTGTTGCCCTTCTCATGGTCTCTTTCAGCATGTATCTGGGAGCCTGATGTTGATTTTTGGGTCTGCACTTGGACATTGTGGAACATCAATGCATTAATATATTCCACACACTTCTTAAGGTTTCAGCCTTACACAGAATAATAATATGAGTAATGAAACATGGTCTATATATATTCTGCTAGTTCAAAAATCGTACTCACACATCCCTTTATAAAGGGAAATTTGACATAATACCTCTGATAGGCATACTCCATATACTGCTGACATACGCAGCACCCCAGTAGGTGGGCCGAATGACTGGGTACAAAATCTGTGTCTGAGGGTGAAACCACTGGCCCTTCCCCTCTGTTAAAGCCTTCCCAATCTGCTGTCCAGGAAGCAGGTGCTGATGCCTCCTGCCCACAACCTGTAGTTGCACATACAGTAAGAACATTCAGCAACCACGTCCACTTTTTGGCCCCAGCGCAGTGTTCAGTTTTCCCTTGTCAGCATATATGTCTCTTCCCCAATTGTTAGTTAAATAGGGCATACATATTCGTTAGCACTTTACATACAGTAGTCTGGTGCAGGACAACGACCATTCCTGGCTTTTCCAGGCTCCTAAATGAGACTTGTGTCTCTTTATTAAACTGTCGCTTCTCTTAAATTTTCTAAATTTTGGTAAAAAAAATGGTGGTGAGGTATTGGCAAGTTGCTATACATTTTAAGCTGGTCTAAGAGACTGGGTTAATACGCTCCACAGACCTATTCAGGTCGTAGCCTTACACATATTGGAACATGGTTATTGTGACGCTAAGGTCTGCACCTGATACACTCCACAGACCTCGTCACTCTCTGGGACATATCCTGTAATTACTTCATTCTTGCTCAAAACCATGCAAAAGATACATTCTGCCTCGTTGGGTAGTTTCTAAAAGTGCGTAGGCTTGTGCAGATTGGTCAATGGAACTCCTGTCTTTTTCCCTTGAGGAGGCTGCTTCAAAGTAAAATGAGGCTTGTACATGTTCCTGACATGGGTTTCAGGCCTTACAGACTGACCACAATACAGGCCCTCATATACATACACTGTATTCAGAATTTAATTCAAATGCTTTTGGTGTCTGGTAGAATCCAATGTATTGACATTGAGCATACAGCTCCCCCAACTCCTGTATTATATTCCCCTTACAGCGGCTTTACCAGCTATGACAGTGGCTCCATTGGGAACCGGTGGCCAAAATGAACTGTGGAGCTCACAAAACACAGGTTTCATCGCACCTGCTGGCCCTCTAAAAATGTGAAGCAAGGGCCGCATAATGACATGGCGGTGGACGTGGCGGTAGTGGCAGGCGAAGCCCAAAATTCACATGGGCATGTCTTAGCTGGCATTGTAAAGTGCTGGGGAATATGTATTCCACTATCTACACTGTGTTCCAAATTATTATGCAAATAATATCTTCTCAGATTTTCCCAAATTACCTATATGAATTGCAGTCATTGTAATTTTCCAGTCAAATAACTATTAGAGTACAATTGAAAGGTTTTTGTACAAACTACCTATGATAACAGTATGTTTTTAAAAAAATAAAAAACTCAAACTGCACTCAAAATGCATGTTCCAAATTATTATGCACAGCAGAGTTTTCAACTTTTCATTTTAATAAAGAACAAAAAATTGGTCATTTTTGAAATTATAAGCATTGGCAGGTTATTACAAACTGAAATCAAACAGTTTTCAACTCAAAACTTTATTCTAGGTGATGTTACATTTGCACATAGGACCCCTTGTTCGAAAGGAGCTTCTGAACTCTCTCGTCCATTGAATTTGTCAGGTTTTGGATGGTTTCTGCTTTAATTGTTTTGCATGAGGACAGAATACCCTCCCAGAGCTGTTGCTTAGATGTGAACTGCCTCCTGCCATCATAGACACTCCTTTTGATGATGCTCCAGAGGTTCTCAATGGGGTTGAGGTCAGGGGAGCATGGGTGCCACACCATAAGTTTGTCCCCTTTCATGCCCATAGCAGCCAGAGATGCAGATGTGTTATGTGCAGCATGAGATGGGGCATTATCATGCATGAAATTATCTCGATGGTCCAGATGGATGGAGTGGAGGATGGCTGGTTGATGGACACCCCATGCAAACACGGCTACGGCGCTAACAAGGAGGAGGTGGAGTAATGTTTTGGGCTGGAATCATGGGGAGAGAGATTGTCGGTCCTTTTAGGATCCCTGAAGGGTTAAAGATGAACTCCATAATGTATGTTGAGTTTCTCAAACAGCATTTCCTTCCATCGTTCAAGAAGAAGAACCGTGCATTCCGCAGCAAGATCATTTTCATGCATGATAATGCACCGTCTCATGCTGCACATAACACATCTGCATCTCTGGCTGCTATGGGCATAAAAGGGGACAAACTTATGGTGTGGCACCCATGCTCCCCTGATCTCAACCCCATTGAGAACCTCTGGAGCATCATCAAAAGGAGTGTCTATGATGGCGGGAGGCAGTTCACATCTAAGCAACAGCTCTGGGAGGGTATTCTGTCCTCATGCAAAACAATTAAAGCAGAAACCATCCAAAACCTGACAAATTCAATGGACGAGAGAGTTCTGAAGCTCCTTTCGAACAAGGGGTCCTATGTGCAAATGTAACATCAACTAGAATAAAGTTTTGAGTGGAAAACCTTTTGATTTCAGTTTGTAATAACCTGCTAATGCTTATAATTTCAAAAATGACCATTTTTTTGTTCTTTATTAAAATGAAAAGGTTGAAAACTCTGCTGTGCATAATAATTTGGAACATGCATTTTGAGTGCAGCTTGAGTTTTTTATTTTTTAAAAAATATACTGTTATCATAGGCAGTTTGTACAAAAACCTTTCAATTGTACTCTAATAGTTATTTGACTGGAAAATTACAATGACTGCAATTCATATAGGTAATTTGGGAAAATCTGAGAAAATATTATTTGCATAATAATTTGGAACACAGTGTAGCTAACAATTTTGAATGAGGGAGGGACCTCCCAAATGTAGGAGTGAGAGCCCTCACAAATGTAAAAGGAGAAAACTAAAGCCAAAACGCTACGTGTGAACATATGCTAAAGAGGAGGTATAATTTTTGTTTCATTATTTTTTTTATTTTTAGTTTGCGTTATATACAAGTAAATATGAAGTTAAAAATGTTTTTAGCATGTTTCCTTTTAAAAAAACATTTAAGTTTGGTTTGGTAGGTCTTCTTATAAATCCGTAAAACCGGTGCAATAGTCTGACATTATTCCCAGATACCATTTGTGAGTCAGAAAGGCATGCAGTCATCTTCTCCATGCTATTCCCATTTAGTTTTAGCACTTTCCCATCCATTTCAGCTTTTTTCTCAGGCCCCCAGACCTGTTTGTTGGGTCCAGCAGAAAAATATTCGGCTTTCCCTTTGACTTGCATGGGATTCGTTATTCGGTACGAATACCCGGATATTAGAAATTTTTCATGCCTATTTTCCTGAATTGGAATATTTCACTATTCGCTGATCACTAATCGTACTTTCACTTAACTTTTTAGAACAAGCTATTTTTTGTGCGTGCTTAAGAAATAACAATATATTTCATTTAAAATTAAAGAAATATCTAGTCATTACATGACTTGTATCCTGTATTTTCACCAATTTCCTCCTCTACATAATCTATTTCTAATTTGAAATTCATTTGGAGCGGAGGGAGAGGAGACTATTTGCTGTAAACTTTCCCATACACAGCATAGCACACAGAGATGGATTCCTGCCCTTCATTCAATTTTTAGCAGCCAGAGACCAGCATCTGCCTGGATGTGAATCTGCTCTCTCTCTCTCAAGAGAGAGAGAGTTGAGAGACTTTTTAGAATGTTCACTCCACTTTCAATGTTTGTCTCTTCCGGTTTCCTTTCCCTGGTCCTCTGTCCTCTCCATAGTACAGTATATAATGGGCTATGTCACATAATACCACAGTGAGCCTATAGTCCACATTGTCTTAGAAAGACAGATTTAAGCTGTCTTTCCAGAGTGTATGACAAGTTCTGGAGGCAGGGTTAGAGGAAATATTGGCTGATAAGTGGGGAAGGAAATAGAGTTCTCTAAAAGCTTCTATATTTGTCTGCACTATTGCACAGTTCTATTTTAACTAGTTCAGGAAGAGGCAATTTTCCCCCATTCTTGATCAGACAGATTTTCGGGTTTTAACAGACATGCATTTTTGACATATCTAAAAATATATCTTATTCAGACTTTCCATTCATATATTGGACATATTTTTGAGAAAATCATGTCTTCTACTGGTGCTTTGACAAAGTGTGTTAAACGAGGTTTCCATTGTCATAAAGGTCAAAATTTTACGTGTAGAGATGAGCAGATCAGGCAAAATTCAAATTTGCTTGTTCCCTCTTTTTTCCCTTGAAATTTGATTTGTGGAGAAGTCATTATCCACAAATTTAATGTCCACTATTGTGGACATTCAGAGCCCAGAGCATAATAAACGAAAGATGTAAAAAATGAAGAAAAATCCTTATAATCACCCTACCGCTCACCTCTCCGGACCCCCCACTCCTCATCACCACCTGTCCTTTCCTTACCGCATTTTCAGATTGCAACCACTCGCCCTGAAATCTCGGGCCTTCTCATGCTGGGCTGGGACTTCTGGCATTGATGGGGCCTGGAAGGGTTCTATGCATTCACAGGTAAGGTCATAGCATGTGCTGTGATGTCTTGATACCGTGACCCTTCAAACTTCCACAGAGTTCTCCCAGCCCTCATCAAAGCTGCAAATCAACATGATCTGAAGATGTGGCAAAATTAGAATGCTGACGGTGACAAGTGGAGGGTCCAGAAAGGTGAGTGGTAAGGTGAGTATAAGGATTTTAAATTTTTTTTAAATATTTTTATGGTCTTTTACAGCCTACATGGAAGCAAATTACAAAACATCTACATTTTGGCACATGGAGATTTTTGTAAAATTCGAATAGAATTCAAGTCCACTTGAAGTTATTCGTTCAGTTCTAGTTAGGTGTAAAGCCATTTCACTGCTACGGCATATGGACAGACAAGTTAGTGCTAATAGCTCTTACATGTGTATGGTCAGCATTAGTTTTTTTCCACACCTCTGTGCTTAGCATAACTATCTACTTCAAAATATAAGTACCACGTCTTTCCTTGCCTTTCAGTAGCATACTGTTCCTCATTCCTTTACCATACTACCCTAGCTTACTGAATTATTTATACCTATGTCTAACTATACTATTTCATGAAAGTGAAAGTGTACAGTTTATAAACACAGCAAAAAAATGTGGATTGGTAAAGTTCAGTTAAATTTAAAGGAGCAATCAGTCATTAATAACACATGATTTCATCAGTCATATTTATTCATGACTAGAGATGACTGAACATTTCAATGTTCGGTTTCCGATCAGCGAATTTTCAATATTCACCGATGAATTCGTTGAACATTCTTCTGACATGTCCGAATCCCATTGGATTCAATGGGAGGCAAACCATCCCATTGGATTCATCCCATTGGATTCAATGGGAAGCAAAACACAACACCTTCAAACTGGCCCAAAAGCTGCCAAAAGAAATAAAATTAGGGGCAGACACCAGGAAAGTGGCATCAATTGACCCAGAGTACAAATAGCGTAATTATTATTAGTGTTGATCGAGCACTAAAATGCTCGGGTGCTTGAAGCTTGGGCCGAGCTCGCCGTGATACTCGGGTGCTCGACCCAAGCAACGAGCCCAATGTTAGTCTATGGGAGACCCGAGCATTTTTGCGGTGGCACCCCCGGCAGTCTTTTAAAAGCCTAACAAGTGCCCAAAACAATAGTGACAGTGCTCAAAGGACATGGGGACAGCATGGGGATCACCCCAGGAAGCATTTCTGACCCCCAGGTCACTGCTGTCAACAACGTGGTCAGAGGTATTAAGCCACTTTTACGGGCTCACAATAAAACGCGGGCTCACAATAAAACGTTCAAAAACGAAACTGAAACTTTTTTCCTGTGAAAGAGGTTAAGGAATTTCTTTTCCAGGGTAAAGATTTGTGCATAAGGTAAAATAAATAACCAAAAACAAAAATACTCCTCCACACCTTGGGCTATGTTCACAAGTAGCATTTTTTATGCGTTTTTGCACTTTTGTATTGCTTTCAACTGTGACAAATGCATTCACCGGGAAATGTCATTTTAACATTTTACAACCTTATCTGGCCATGTCCTGCGTGACACATGCATAAAGTGCTGAAAAGACATGGGAACAGCATGGGGAAGACCCCCTGGAAGCATCTCTGACACCCAGGTCACTGTCTAAAAGTGTGCCCATCATAAGTGATCCTTGCCACATCAGAAGACGCAGACTTGCAACTATCCCCTTGCAAGTTGTAGTCCCAGGGCAGTGTTCAATTGTACCTCCCCCATTCCTTGCAATACAAGCGCAAGTATGCAGCCTGCCACCCACCCACCCCCAGGCTGCAATACTATACTGCTTGCTTGCACTTGAAATTGGGCCTTTTAGGCATGCGGAGGTGGAATCTGGCCACCACGTCATGGCTGCGTTGGCGGCCTGGAATCCATACTCAGTCCCCAGCCGCCCGGCGGCCGGGTGTCCATGATCGGTCCCCAGCCGCCCCGCGGACGGGTGTCCACACATGGTTCCCAGCCACCTGGGGGCAGCCGGGTGTCCATAAACGGTCCCCAGCCACCCCTATTTCTCCTTGGAACATCCCCCCACACACTTTTCTTAGCCCGGCCTGCTTTAGGGCAGCATTGGACGAGCCCACCAGACAACCAGACTCCTCCGGTGTGCCCTGGCTTCTCCATCAGGGGAGTTGAGAGTGGCAAGGTGAGGAGCATGATGATGATGACAGAAGTTAGCATCTGCTTTGTTTTCTTTTAATGCAAGTGTAAGTGTGCAGCCTGCCACCCACCCACCCCCAGACTGCAATGCCATACTGCTAGCTTGCACTTGAAATGGGGCCTTTTAGTTTGGAGGAGGCCGAAGCTGGCCACTACCTCATGGCTGCTTCGTCAGCGAGGTATCCATACTCAGTCCCCAGCCGCCCCTATTTGTCCTGGTGTGCCTTATACATAAGATTAAGCGCGTATACCAAAACATTACCTGTGCCCTCCCTAGTGCATTTAGTGGGAAGGAGAGCCTATTCCGCTGTAGTGTGTGCATGCCAAACCCCTATTCATGGTACATGCGAAGATGCCTCCCACCCTGCACCTGTCATTGCAGACTTGCAACTATCCCCGTTCAAGTCCTTGTCCCAGGGCAGTGTTCAATTGTACCTCTCCCATTCCTTGCAATGCAAGCGCAAGTATACAGCCAGCCACCCACCCACCCCCAGGCTGCAAAACCATACTGCTTGCTTGCACTTTAAATTGGGCCTTTTAGGCATGTAGAGGCGGAATCTGGCCACCACGCCATGGCTGCGTCGGCGGCCTTGTATCCATACTCAGTCCCCAGCCGCCCGGTGGCCGGATGTCCCCGCTTGCTCCCCAGCCTCCAGGGGGCGGCCGGGTGTCCATACTCGGTCCCCAGCCACCCCTATTTGTCCCGGTAACCTTTCCCACACTTTTCTTAGCCTGGCCTGCTTTAGGGCAGCATTGGCCGAGCCCACCAGACAACCAGACTCCTCCGGTGGGCCCTGGCTTCTCCATCAGGGGAGTTGAGAGTGCCAAGGTGAGGAGCATGATGAGGATGATAGAAGTTAGCATCTGCTTTGTTTTGTTGGAATGCAAGCGCATGTATGTAGTAGCGGCTAGGCCTGAGGTGGTCAGCGTTTTGGCGCATATCCTACCTCCTCCGAGGATTGCTGGATGTTTTCCTGCTACTATCCAAGTTCTATGACTCCCGTTAAAACAAAGCTTCAAGTGATAAATGATGGATGAGGTGGTGGCAAAGGAGAAAGAGAAAGAGGAACAGGGACCATTCACATCAATATCAGGCCAGTCAACCAGATATGTCTTGTAGGATATGTTTCTGTAACAAAAGGAGTGGTTCGGCTACACAGTTATAGGGCATACCGTGAGTGCAATACCTACCAAAAATTTCGAGGCACTCCAATGCCCCTTGGAAATGACATGGAGGTCAGAGGGCCTTAACTAAACCTTTTTTTCCATTTATAGCAACTAGGTCTCCTGTGCACTGTTGGCCTAAGCAGTGAATGGAAGGCTTTCCAAAAATTATGAGGAACTGCAATGCCCCTTACAAGAGCCATGCAGTACAGCATATTACAAACATAAGTCCCATTATTGGGGAGTGGGTCTCCCATAGTATTTGCTTATGCCTTCCAAGCAAAAGCTTCCAAAAATTAGGACGGAGCAACTTGCAATGCCCCTTACAAGAACCATGAAGTACAGCATATTACAAACATAAGTCGCATTATTGCTGAGTGGGTCTCCCATAGGATTTGCTTATGCCTTCCAAGCAAAAGCTTCCAAAAATTAGGACGGAGCAACTTGCAATGCCCCTTACAAGAACCATGCAGTACAGCATATTACAAACATAAGTCCCATTATTGTGGAGTGGGTCTCCCATAGGATTTGCTTATGCCTTCCAAGCAAAAGCTTTCAAAATTTAGGACGGAGCAACTTGCAATGCCCCTTACAAGAACCATGCAGTACAGCATATTACAAACATAAGTCCCATTATTGCGGAGTGGGTCTCCCATAGTATTTGCTTATGCCTTCCAAGCAAAAGCTTCCAAAAATTAGGACTGAGCAACTTGCAATGCCCCTTACAAGAACCATGCAGTACAGCATATTACAAACATAAGTCCCATTATTGTGGAGTGGGTCTCCCATAGGATTTGCTTATGCCTTCCAAGCAAAAGCTTCCAAAATTTAGGACGGAGCAACTTGCAATGCCCCTTACAAGAACCATGCAGTACAGCATATTACAAACATAAGTCCGATTATTGCAGAGTGGGACTCCCATAGAATTTGCTTATGCCTTCCAAGCAAAAGCTTTCAAAAATTAGGACGGAGCAAGTTGCAATGCCCCTTTCAAGAACCATGCAGTACAGCATATTACAAACATAAGTCCCATTATTGTGGAGTGGGTCTCCCATAGGATTTGCTTATGCCTTCCAAGCAAAAGCTTCCAAAAATTAGGACGGAGCAACTTCCAATGCCCCTTACAAGAACCATGCAGTACAGCATATTACTAACATAAGTCCCATTATTGTGGAGTGGGTCTCCCATAGTATTTGCTTATGCTTTCCAAGCAAAAGCTTCCAAAAATTAGGACGGAGCAACTTGCAATGCCCCTTACAAGAACCATGCAGTACAGCATATTACAAACATAAGTCCCATTATTGCGGAGTGGGTCTCCCATAGGATTTGCTTATTCCTTCCAAGCAAAAGCTTCCAAAAATTAGGACGGAGCAACTTGCAATGCCCCTTACAAGAACCATGCAGTACAGCATATTACTAACATAAGTCCCATTATTGCGGAGTGGGTCTCCCATAGTATTTGCTTATGCTTTCCAAGCAAAAGCTTCCAAAAATAAGGACGGAGGAACTTGCAATGCTGGCACCCTGGTGGTATAGTGGTGGTGGAGGCTGAGGATAAGGAGAAGAACATAAAACAGCCGAAATGAGGAAGCGTATGCCCATGTGTTGGTGTGAAGCGGTGCATGTGAATACGCCTCCCGAAATAACACAGTGGATTTGACTTTATGTTACCCTGCTGTCATTTGGTGGTGATGAGAAATCTAGCCCAATCCAGCCCTTGTTCATTTTGATAAGGGTCAGCTTGTCAGCATTGTCAGTTGACAGGCGAGTGCGCTTATCAGTTATAATTCCCCCAGCGGCACTAAAAACACGCTCCGATAACACGCTAGCGGCAGGGCAGGCCAGGACCTCCAAGGCGTACAGAGAGAGTTCATTCCACGTGTCCAGCTTGGATACCCAACAATTTAAAGGCACAGAGGAATCACGGAGGATGCTGGTACGGTCGGCAAGGTACTCCCTCACCATCTTTTGAAACTTTCCACTCCTTGTGAGAGTACCCCGGGCCTCAGGGCCTGTAAGCTGGGCGGGTGTCAGAAATCTGTCCCAGAACATTGACAGTGTTCCCCTGCCTCTGCTGGATTGGAGTTGCATCTCTCTCGCCTGTACGCCTTGGTTGGGCAACGAACTGTGACCTCTGCCGCTAGCGTGTTCAGATGGGAATTTTTTTAAGAGTTCTGCAGCAAGGGCCTTCTGGTACTGCCCCATTTTTGTAGACCTCTCCACCTCAGGAATAAGAGAGTGAAAGTTCTCCTTGTAGCGGGGGTCTAAAAGTGTCACCAACCAGTAATGACTGTCACGCAACATTTTGACAACTCGAGGGTCACGGTTAAGGTAGCGTAACATAAAGTCAGGCATGCGTGCCAGACTAGTAACGGGCAAGATTTCCGTGTCCTCAATAAGATGACGACTGACCATGCTCTCCTCCTCCTCCTCCTCCTCCCCCCTGTCCTCAGGCCACCCACGCTGAACCGACGGTATGACACTTGTATAGGTACTACCGTCTACAGCGCATGATAGCAGCTCCTGTTCTTCCTCCTCCTCCTCCTCCACCTCTCCCTCATTGTCCCGCAATGCACGTTGGGATGAGATGAGGCTGGGCTGTGTGTAATCGCCCACTACGGCTTCTTGATCCATCTCATCATACTCTGGCTGCAATGCCTCCTCTTTAATTCTCTGCAGTGAGCATTGCAAAAGACAGACAAGTGGGATGCTGACATTAATGATGGCGTCATCGCCACTCACCATCTTGGTGGCCTCCTCAAAGTTTGTCAGGATGGTACATATGTCAGACATCCAGGTCAACTCCTGAGGTCTTATGTATCGAGTCTGACCTGAATATCAACGGCCTTGTTGCATCTGGTACTCCACAACTGCTCTCTTCTGCTCACAAATCCTTTGCAACATGTGGAGGGTAGAATTCCAACATGTGGGGACATCACACACCAGTCAGTGTGCCGGAAGCTGCAAACGCTGCTGCAACACAGCAAGGGCGGCGGAAGATGTAGCCGACTTGCGAAAATGAGCTGACAGGCGGCGTACTTTCACGAGCAGATCTGGCAACTCGGGATACGATTTAAGAAACCGCTGAACCACGAGGTTAAGCACATGAGCCAGGCATGGTACGTGTGTGATCTCACCTCGACTCAGAGCCGCCACCAGGTTACGGCCATTGTCACACACGACCATGCCGGGATGTAGGTTCAGCGGTCTCAGCCACAGATCTGCCTGCTCTTTCACAGCTGTCCACAACTCACAAGCAGTGTGAGGTTTATCACCTAAGCTTAAGAGTTTCAGCACAGCCTGTTGCCGCTTGGCGGAGGCAGTACTGCAGTGCTTCCAGCTTGTAACTGATGTGGTGATATCTGAGATGGAGGCTGAACATGAGGAGGAGGAGGAGGAGGATGATGCGCAGGAGCTATACACTGTGGGGGCAACTATAACTGACATAGGGCCCGCAATCCTCAGTGTGGGGAGGATGTGTTCCGTCCCAAGGTCCGACTGGGTCCCGGTTTCCACTATGTTTACCCAGTGTGCCGTCAGAGAGATGTACCGTCCCTGGCCACAACCACTTGTCCACGTGTCCGTTGTCAGGTGGACTCTCCCAGTAACTGCGTTGTTGAGGGCACGGCAGATGCTTTGGGACACGTGCTGGTGTAGTGCAGGGATGACACACCGGGCAAAATAGAGTCGGCTGGGGACCGAGTACCGAGGGACGGCCACCGTCATAAGATTGCGGAAGCATTCCGTCTTCACCAGCCTAAAAGGCAGCATTTCCAATGCAAGCAGTCGTGAAATGTGCGAATTTAGGACTGTGGCCTGTGGGGCGTTAGCTGCGAATTTCCGCTTTCGTTCAAAGGTGTGGGATATGGACAATTGAACGCTGCGGTGGGACGTGGACGTGGACGTTGATGCTGTTTCTTGAGAAACTGCCATAACAAGTGAAGACTGAGAGGAGGGTGCATCTTTACATGCAGTATGGACAGGGGATTGCCTTGCACACACAACAGGGGGTTCTATTGCATGCACAACAGTGACTCCCACGCTGTCAGTGACGTGCATGAGGTGAGCTCATGTCCAATGAACTTAGCTCACCTCATGCACGTCACTGACAGCGTGGGAAAATTCTCCTGCACTCAGCGCTTCAGCGTGAGAATTTTCCCACGCTGTCAGTGACGTGCATGAGGTGAGTTCATGTCCAATAATCTCAGCTCACCTCATGCACGTCACTTACAGCGTGGGAGAATTCTCACTCTGAAGCGCTGAGTGCAGGAGAATTTTCCCACGCTGTCAATGACGTGCATGAGGTGAGCTGAGTTCATTGGACATGAGCTCACCTCATGCACGTCACTGACAGCGTGGGAGAATTCTCCTGCACTCAGAGCTTCAGCGTGAGAATTTTCCCACGCTGTCAGTGACGTGCATGAGGTGAGCCAAGTTCATTGGACATGACTTCGGCTCATCTGGATGCCGTCACAGAGAGACACTGAGGAGCGCAAGCATGCCTGCTCTTCTCAGTGTCTGCGGGATGACAGGCTGGATGGCAGCATTCTGCTGCGGTCCAGCCAGTCATCTCGATGTAGCAGAGCTGAAACTGTCATGGGAACCATGGAAAGGTAAGGATGATGTTGGTTTATTATTTTTCTTTTATTGCAGGAGATCGTTGGCTTCAGCTGGAATGGGCTTGATGGTAAGTATGGTTTAATTTAGAACAATAAAGAATTGTGTGTTTATTTCAATTAAAGGACTTTATTCTGGGTGTTGTGTTTTTTTTAAATACTTTACTAGAAATTCATGGCGGTCATGTCTAATATTGGCGTGACCCCATGAATTTTGGGCTTAGGGCCAGCTGATAATACCAAGCTGGCCCTAACCCCTTTATTACCCAGTGAGCCACCGCACCAGGGCCCTGGATGAGTTGGGTACAGCGCCAGAAGATGGCGCTTCTATGAACGCGCCATTTTCCGGGGTGGCTGCGGACTGCAATTTGCAGCGGGGGGGGGGGCCCAGAAAGCTTGGGCCTCCCTGCGCTGCAGATTCCAGCCCCCAGCTGCCTAGTTGTACCTGGGTGGACACAAAAATAGGGCGAAGCCCCACGTATTTTTTTTTCAATTATTTCATGAAATTCATGAAATAATTAAGAAAAAAAGGCCTTCTCTATATTGTTGTGTCCGGCCAGGTACAAATAGGCAGCTGGTGGTTGGGGGCAGCCCGTCCCTGCCTGCTGTACCTGTCTGGAAACAAATATAGTGCGAAGCCCCACTTCAATTTTTTTAAATTATTTCAGGAAATTCATGAAATAATTAAAAAAAATTGACGTGGGGCTTCGCACTATACTTGTGTCCAGTCAGGTGCAGCAGGCAGGAACGGGCTGCCCCCAACCACCGGCTGCCTATTTGTACCTGGCCGGACACAACAATATAGGGAAGACCTTTTTTTTTTAATTATTTCATGAAATAATTAAAAAAAAATTGACGTGGGGCTTCGCACTATATTTGTGTCCAGCCAGGTACAGCAGGCAGGAACGGGCTGCCCCCAACCAACAGCTGCCTATTTGTACCTGGCCGGACACAACAATGTAGGGAAGCCCTTTTTTTCTTAATTATTTCATGAAATAATTTAAAGAAAATTGACGTGGGGCTTCGCCCTGTTTTTGTGTCCAGCCAGGTATAACTAGGCAGCTGGGGGCTGGAATCCGCAGCGCAGGGAGGCCCAAGCTTTCTGCCCCCCCCCCGCTGCAAATTGCAGTCCGCAGCCACCCCGGAAAATGGCGCGTTCATAGAAGCGCCATATTCTGGCGCTGTACCCAACTCATCCAGGGCCCTGGTGCTGTGGCTCACTGGTTAATAAAGGGGTTAGGGCAAGCTTGGCATTATCAGCTGGCCCTAAGCCCGAAATTCATGGGGTCACGCCAGTATTAGACATGACCACCATGAATTTCTAGTAAAGTATTTAAAAAAAACACAACACCAAGAAAAAAGTCCTTTAATTGAAATAAACACACAATTTTTTATTGTTCTAAATTAAACCATACTTACCGTCAAGCCCATTCCAGCTGAAGCCAACGATCTCCTGAAATAAAAGAAAAATAATAAAGCAACATCATCCTTACCTTTCCATGGTTCCTATGACAGCTTCAGCTCTGCTACATCGAGATAACAGGCTGGACCGCAGCAGAACGCTGCCATCCATCCTGACATCCCGAAGACACAGAGAAGCGCAGGCTTGCTTGCGCTCCACAGTGTCTCTCTGTGACGGCATCCAGATGAGCCGAGTTAATGTCCAATGAACTCGGCTCACCTCATGCACGTCACTGACAGCGTGGGAAATTTCTCCTGCACTCAGCGCTTCAGCGTGGGAGAATTCTCACGCTGAAGCACTGAGTGCAGGAGAATTTTCCCACGCTGTCAGTGACGTGCATGAGGTGAACTGAGTTCATTGGACATGAGCTCGGCTCATGCACGTCACTGACAGCGTGGGAGAATTCTCCTGCACTCAGCGCTTCAGCGTGAGAATTTTCCCACGCTGTCAGTGACGTGCATGAGGTGTGCCAAGTTCATTGGACATGAACTCGGCTCATCTGGATGCCGTCACAGAGAGACGCTGAGGAGCGCAAGCAAGCCTGCGCTTCTCAGTGTCTGCGGGATGACAGGCTGGATGGCAGCTTTCTGCTGCGGTCCAGCCTGTCATCTCTATGTAGCAGAGCTGAAGCTGTCGTGGGAACCATGGAAAGGTAAGTATTATGTTGCTTTATTATTTTTCTTTTATTGCAGGGGATCGTTGGCTTCAGCTGGAATGGGCGTGATTGTAAGTATGGTTTAATTTAGAACAATAAAGAATTGTGTGTTTATTTCAATTAAAGGACTTTATTCTGGGTGTTTGTGTTTTTTTGTAACTTTGACTATGGGGTTAATAATGGGGGTGTCTTATAGATGACTCTCCATTACTAACCTGGGCTTGATGTCAGCTGGCATTATAAGCTGACATCAACCCCAGCCCTATTACCCCACTGCCACAGCTACAGGGCAGTGGGAAGAGCGAGGCTAAGTGCCAGAATTGGCGCATCCTATGGATGCGCCATTTCTGGGGCGGCTGATGGCTGGTGTTTCTAGCCTGGGAGGGGGCCAATATTCATGGCACCCTTCCTGGGCTATTAATATCAGCCCCCAGCTGTCTGCCTAGCCTTTGCTAGCTATTAAAATAGGGGGGACCCCACGTCAATTTTTTGGGGGGTCCCCCATTTTAATAGCTAGTAAAGGCTAGGCATTCAGCTGGGGGCTGATATTAGTAGCCTGGGAAGCTCCGTGGGTTTAACCCCTTCCCAGGCTTCAAACATCTGCCCCAGCCGTCTGCTTAACCTCCGCTAGAGCCTAAAGTTACGGGGAACCTCACGCCAATTTTTTTTTAAATAAATCCTTTATTTTAACACTAAATGACAAGTACACAAGTACAGTAACCAACACTATCACTGTACTTATTATATATCTGACTGACATGTTTCTATCTATCTAATCTATGTGTGATGCTCTATTCCTTCCATTCTAAATTGTCGGGTACCCTGTTGAATTGCCGGCCGGCTTTTTTAAAGAGACGGCGCATGAAAACACTAATATTTTTTTTAATAAATCCTTTACACTAAATGGCAAGTACAGTAATCAACACTGTCACTGTACTTCTTATATGTGTGACTGACATGTTTCTATCTATCTAATCTATGTGTGATTCTCTATTCTTTCCATTCTAAATTGTCGGGTACCCTGCTGAATTGCCGGCTGGCTTTTTTAAAGAGACTGCGCATGAAAACACTAATATATTTTTTTAATAAATCCTTTACACTAAATGAAAAGTACAGTAAGCAACACTATCACTGTACTTATTATATATGTGACTGACATGTTTCTATCTATATAATCTATGTGTGAAGCTCTATTCTTTCTGTTCTAAATTGTCGTGTACCGGTGTACGCCGCTGCTGAATTGCAGGCTTTTCATGTTTCACTGTGAGCACAGTTCCCATCGATTTGGGCAATCACTCTAATGCCACAACCACCATGGCTGTGGCATTACAGTGAGTGGCAGACAATCCCTGCATGATTGGTGCTCTAAATAGCGCCAGACATGCAGGACACGCTTTTGGTGCACGAACAGTTATCGAACATAACCTCGAACAGCCAAATTTTTTGCAAATCGTTCGGGTTCGTCGAACAACTCGAACACCGCCCAAAACAGCTCGAATTTGAGATTGGCGAACAGTTCTAGTCGAACACCGCTCATCTCTACTCACGGCTACTAAGAGTTGACCGTGTGGAAGACAAACCGGGGGTGGTGGTGCCCAGGTAACTGGAAGTATTATCTGCTATCCAATTAATTACCTGTTCACACTGATCAGTTCTCAATACTGGTGTTGTTCTGTGCTTCCCTAGTAATTCGGTCAAGAAGTGGGAGCGAGAAGATGTGGCTGTTGGTTGTGGCACATTTTCACCTTGGCCACGGCCCCGTCCTCTGCACGAACCATCACCAGAACGTCCACTTCCATGTCCCTTGACACGCGCCTTGCCCATTGTAAAGGAAGTAAAATAGCTTACACTTGCACTATCAATGGAAAAAGGGTATTAAAAAGTAGATTAGAACGGTGGAAGAGGAAAACCACAGTTCTATTTCTCTGGCCTACACCCGACTCTTTTAAACAATCTGAACGATTAGGGAGAAACTATTACTGTTTTTTTTACGTAAAAAATACCAAAACCTGAATAATAGAGATTTTTTGCCGTGGGATGGCAAAACCACAGTTATTGTTTACTGGGGTATACCAGACTCTTTTAAATAGATATAATTGCGGCTGAACAGTGAGCGACACACTCAAACTGTGTTTTTTAGATACCAAAGGCCCAAAACTGGATAGTACAGAGATTTGTCCCGTTGAACTGCAAAACCACACTGGGATTTGTCGGGCCTACACCAGACTATTTTCAACAGATATATTTTTGCGTCACAACAGTCAGGAGACACTATTGTTTTTCTTTACGGAAAATAAACCAAGACCTGAATAATAGAGATTTTTTACCATGGGATGGCAAAACCACAGTTATTGTTTACTGGGGTATACCAGACTTTTTTAAATAGATATAATTGCGGCTGAAGAGTGAGCGACACACTCAAACTGTGTTTTTTTAGATACCAAAGGCCCAAAACTGGATAGTACAGAGATTTGACCCGTTGAACTGCAAAACCACACTGGGATTTGTCGGGCCTACACCAGACTAGTTTCAACAGATATATTTTTGTGTCACAACAGTCAGGAGACACTACTGATTTTCTTTACGGAAAATATACCAAAACCTGAATAATAGAGATCTTTTACCGTGGGATGGCAAAACCACAGTTATTGTTTACTGGGGTATACCAGACTTTTTTAAATAGATATAATTGCGGCTGAACAGTGAGCGACACACTCAAACTGTGTTTTTTTAGATACCAAAGGCCCAAAACTGGATAGCACAGAGATTTGACCCGTTGAACTGCAAAACCACACTGGGATTTGTCGGGCCTTCACCAGACTATTTTCAACAGATATATTTTTGTGTCACAACAGTCAGGAGACACTACTGATTTTCTTTACTGAAAATATACAAAACCTGAATAATTGAGATCTTTTACCGTGGGATGGCAAAACCACAGTTATTGTTTACTGGGGTACACCAGACTTTTTTAAATAGATGTAATTGCGGCTGAACAGTGAGCGACACACTCAAACTGTGTTTTTTTACATACCAAAGGCCCAAAACTGGATAGTACAGAGATTTGACCCGTTGAACTGCAAAAGCACAATGGGATTTGTCGGGCCTACACCAGACTATTTTCAACAGATATATTTTTGCGTCACAACAGTCAGGAGACACTACTGATTTTCTTTACTGAAAATATACAAAACCTGAATAATTGAGATCTTTTACCGTGGGATGGCAAAACCACAGTTATTGTTTACTGGGGTATACCAGACTTTTTTAAATAGATGTAATTGCGGCTGAACAGTGAGCGACACACTCAAACTGTGTTTTTTTACATACCAAAGGCCCAAAACTGGATAGTACAGAGATTTGACCCGTTGAACTGCAAAAGCACACTGGGATTTGTCGGGCCTACACCAGACTATTTTCAACAGATATATTTTTGTGTCACAACAGTCAGGAGACACTACTGTTTTTCTTTACGGATAATATACCAAAACCTGAATAATAGAGATTTTTTTACCGTGGGATGGCAAAACCACAGTTATTTTTTTCTGGGGTATACCAGACTTTTAAAAATAGATATAATTGCGGCTGAACAGTGAGTGACACACTCAAACTGTGTTTTTTTAGATAACAAAGGCCCAAAACTGCATAGTAAAGAGATTTGACCAATTGAACTGCAAAACCACACTGGGATTTGTCGGGCCTACACCAGACTATTTTCAACAGATATATTTTTGTGTCACAACAGTCAGGAGACACTACTGTTTTTTTTTACGGAAAATGTACCAAAACCTGAAAAATAGAGATTTTTTACCGTGGGATGGCAAAACCACAGTTATTGTTTACTGGGGTATACCAGACTTATTTAAATAGATATAATTGCGGCTGAACAGTGAGCGACACACTCAAACTGTGTTTTTTTAGATACCAAAGGCCCAAAACTGGATAGTACAGAGATTTGACCCGTTGAACTGCAAAACCACACTGGGATTTGTCGGGCCTACACCAGACTATTTTCAACAGATATATTTTTGTGTCACAACAGTCAGGAGACACTACTGTTTTTTTTTACGGAAAATATACCAAAACCTGAAAAATAGAGATTTTTTACCGTGGGATGGCAAAACCACAGTTATTGTTTACTGGGGTATACCAGACTTATTTAAATAGATATAATTGCGGCTGAACAGTGAGCGACACACTCAAACTGTGTTTTTTTAGATACCAAAGGCCCAAAACTGGATAGTACAGAGATTTGACCCGTTGAACTGTAAAACCACACTGGGATTTGTCGGGCCTCCACCAGACTATTTTCAACTGATATATTTTTGTGTCACAACAGTTAGGAGATACTACTGTTTTTCTTTACGGATAATATACCAAAACCTGAATAATAGAGATTTTTTTACCGTGGGATGGCAAAACCACAGTTATTTTTTTCTGGGGTATACCAGACTTTTAAAAATAGATATAATTGCGGCTGAACAGTGAGTGACACACTCAAACTGTGTTTTTTTAGATAACAAAGGCCCAAAACTGCATAGTAAAGAGATTTGACCAATTGAACTGCAAAACCACACTGGGATTTGTCGGGCCTACACCAGACTATTTTCAACAGATATATTTTTGTGTCACAACAGTCAGGAGACACTACTGTTTTTTTTTACGGAAAATGTACCAAAACCTGAAAAATAGAGATTTTTTACCGTGGGATGGCAAAACCACAGTTATTGTTTACTGGGGTATACCAGACTTATTTAAATAGATATAATTGCGGCTGAACAGTGAGCGACACACTCAAACTGTGTTTTTTTAGATACCAAAGGCCCAAAACTGGATAGTACAGAGATTTGACCCGTTGAACTGCAAAACCACACTGGGATTTGTCGGGCCTACACCAGACTATTTTCAACAGATATATTTTTGTGTCACAACAGTCAGGAGACACTACTGTTTTTTTTTACGGAAAATATACCAAAACCTGAAAAATAGAGATTTTTTACCGTGGGATGGCAAAACCACAGTTATTGTTTACTGGGGTATACCAGACTTATTTAAATAGATATAATTGCGGCTGAACAGTGAGCGACACACTCAAACTGTGTTTTTTTAGATACCAAAGGCCCAAAACTGGATAGTACAGAGATTTGACCCGTTGAACTGCAAAACCACACTGGGATTTGTCGGGCCTACACCAGACTAGTTTCAACAGATATATTTTTGTGTCACAACAGTCAGGAGACACTACTGATTTTCTTTACGGAAAATATACCAAAACCTGAATAATAGAGATCTTTTACCGTGGGATGGCAAAACCACAGTTATTGTTTACTGGGGTATACCAGACTTTTTTAAATAGATATAATTGCGGCTGAACAGTGAGCGACACACTCAAACTGTGTTTTTTTAGATACCAAAGGCCCAAAACTGGATAGCACAGAGATTTGACCCGTTGAACTGCAAAACCACACTGGGATTTGTCGGGCCTTCACCAGACTATTTTCAACAGATATATTTTTGTGTCACAACAGTCAGGAGACACTACTGATTTTCTTTACTGAAAATATACAAAACCTGAATAATTGAGATCTTTTACCGTGGGATGGCAAAACCACAGTTATTGTTTACTGGGGTACACCAGACTTTTTTAAATAGATGTAATTGCGGCTGAACAGTGAGCGACACACTCAAACTGTGTTTTTTTACATACCAAAGGCCCAAAACTGGATAGTACAGAGATTTGACCCGTTGAACTGCAAAAGCACAATGGGATTTGTCGGGCCTACACCAGACTATTTTCAACAGATATATTTTTGCGTCACAACAGTCAGGAGACACTACTGATTTTCTTTACTGAAAATATACAAAACCTGAATAATTGAGATCTTTTACCGTGGGATGGCAAAACCACAGTTATTGTTTACTGGGGTATACCAGACTTTTTTAAATAGATGTAATTGCGGCTGAACAGTGAGCGACACACTCAAACTGTGTTTTTTTACATACCAAAGGCCCAAAACTGGATAGTACAGAGATTTGACCCGTTGAACTGCAAAAGCACACTGGGATTTGTCGGGCCTACACCAGACTATTTTCAACAGATATATTTTTGTGTCACAACAGTCAGGAGACACTACTGTTTTTCTTTACGGATAATATACCAAAACCTGAATAATAGAGATTTTTTTACCGTGGGATGGCAAAACCACAGTTATTTTTTTCTGGGGTATACCAGACTTTTAAAAATAGATATAATTGCGGCTGAACAGTGAGTGACACACTCAAACTGTGTTTTTTTAGATAACAAAGGCCCAAAACTGCATAGTAAAGAGATTTGACCAATTGAACTGCAAAACCACACTGGGATTTGTCGGGCCTACACCAGACTATTTTCAACAGATATATTTTTGTGTCACAACAGTCAGGAGACACTACTGTTTTTTTTTACGGAAAATGTACCAAAACCTGAAAAATAGAGATTTTTTACCGTGGGATGGCAAAACCACAGTTATTGTTTACTGGGGTATACCAGACTTATTTAAATAGATATAATTGCGGCTGAACAGTGAGCGACACACTCAAACTGTGTTTTTTTAGATACCAAAGGCCCAAAACTGGATAGTACAGAGATTTGACCCGTTGAACTGCAAAACCACACTGGGATTTGTCGGGCCTACACCAGACTATTTTCAACAGATATATTTTTGTGTCACAACAGTCAGGAGACACTACTGTTTTTTTTTACGGAAAATATACCAAAACCTGAAAAATAGAGATTTTTTACCGTGGGATGGCAAAACCACAGTTATTGTTTACTGGGGTATACCAGACTTATTTAAATAGATATAATTGCGGCTGAACAGTGAGCGACACACTCAAACTGTGTTTTTTTAGATACCAAAGGCCCAAAACTGGATAGTACAGAGATTTGACCCGTTGAACTGTAAAACCACACTGGGATTTGTCGGGCCTCCACCAGACTATTTTCAACAGATATATTTTTGTGTCACAACAGTTAGGAGATACTACTGTTTTTCTTTACGGATAATATACCAAAACCTGAATAATAGAGATTTTTTTACCGTGGGATGGCAAAACCACAGTTATTTTTTTCTGGGGTATACCAGACTTTTAAAAATAGATATAATTGCGGCTGAACAGTGAGTGACACACTCAAACTGTGTTTTTTTAGATAACAAAGGCCCAAAACTGCATAGTAAAGAGATTTGACCAATTGAACTGCAAAACCACACTGGGATTTGTCGGGCCTACACCAGACTATTTTCAACAGATATATTTTTGTGTCACAACAGTCAGGAGACACTACTGTTTTTTTTTACGGAAAATGTACCAAAACCTGAAAAATAGAGATTTTTTACCGTGGGATGGCAAAACCACAGTTATTGTTTACTGGGGTATACCAGACTTATTTAAATAGATATAATTGCGGCTGAACAGTGAGCGACACACTCAAACTGTGTTTTTTTAGATACCAAAGGCCCAAAACTGGATAGTACAGAGATTTGACCCGTTGAACTGCAAAACCACACTGGGATTTGTCGGGCCTACACCAGACTATTTTCAACAGATATATTTTTGTGTCACAACAGTCAGGAGACACTACTGTTTTTTTTTACGGAAAATATACCAAAACCTGAAAAATAGAGATTTTTTACCGTGGGATGGCAAAACCACAGTTATTGTTTACTGGGGTATACCAGACTTATTTAAATAGATATAATTGCGGCTGAACAGTGAGCGACACACTCAAACTGTGTTTTTTTAGATACCAAAGGCCCAAAACTGGATAGTACAGAGATTTGACCCGTTGAACTGTAAAACCACACTGGGATTTGTCGGGCCTACACCAGACTATTTTCAACAGATATATTTTTGTGTCACAACAGTCAGGAGATACTACTGTTTTTCTTTACGGATAATATACCAAAACCTGAATAATAGAGATTTTTTTACCGTGGGATGGCAAAACCACAGTTATTTTTTTCTGGGGTATACCAGACTTTTTAAAATAGATATAATTGCGGCTGAACAGTGAGTGACACACTCAAACTGTGTTTTTTTAGATAACAAAGGCCCAAAACTGCATAGTAAAGAGATTTGACCCATTGAACTGCAAAACCACACTGGGATTTGTCGGGCCTACACCAGACTATTTTCAACAGATATATTTTTGTGTCACAACAGTCAGGAGACACTACTGTTTTTTTTTACGGAAAATGTACCAAAACCTGAAAAATAGAGATTTTTTACCGTGGGATGGCAAAACCACAGTTATTGTTTACTGGGGTACACCAGACTTATTTAAATAGATATAATTGCGGCTGAACAGTGAGCGACACACTCAAACTGTGTTTTTTTAGATACCAAAGGCCCAAAACTGGATAGTACAGAGATTTGACCCGTTGAACTGCAAAACCACACTGGGATTTGTCGGGCCTACACCAAACTTTTTTCAACAGATATATTTTTGTGTCACAAGAGTCAGGAGACACTACTGTTTTTCTTTACGGAAAATATACCAAAATCTGAATAATAGTGATTTTTTACCGTGGGATGGCAAAACCACAGTTATTTTTTTCAGGGGTATACCAGACTTTTTAAAATAGATGTAATTGCAGCTGAACAGTGAGTGACACACTCAAACTGTGTTTTTTTAGATACCAAAGGCCCAAAACTGGATAGTAAAGAGATTTGACCCGTTGAACTGCAAAACCACACTGGGATTTGTCCGGCCTACACCAGACTATTTTCAACAGATATATTTTTGTGTCACAACAGTCAGGAGACACTACTGTTTTTCTTTACGGAAAATATACCAAAACCTGAATAATAGTGATTTTTTACCGTGGGATGGCAAAACCACAGTTATTGTTTACTGGGGTATACCAGACTTATTTAAATAGATATAATTGCGGCTGAACAGTGAGCGACACACTCAAACTGTGTTTTTTTAGATACCAAAGGCCCAAAACTGGATAGTACAGAGATTTGACCCGTTGAACTGTAAAACCACACTGGGATTTGTCGGGCCTACACCAGACTATTTTCAACAGATATATTTTTGTGTCACAACAGTCAGGAGATACTACTGTTTTTCTTTACGGATAATATACCAAAACCTGAATAATAGAGATTTTTTTACCGTGGGATGGCAAAACCACAGTTATTTTTTTCTGGGGTATACCAGACTTTTAAAAATAGATATAATTGCGGCTGAACAGTGAGTGACACACTCAAACTGTGTTTTTTTAGATAACAAAGGCCCAAAACTGCATAGTAAAGAGATTTGACCCATTGAACTGCAAAACCACACTGGGATTTGTCGGGCCTACACCAGACTATTTTCAACAGATATATTTTTGTGTCACAACAGTCAGGAGACACTACTGTTTTTTTTTACGGAAAATGTACCAAAACCTGAAAAATAGAGATTTTTTACCGTGGGATGGCAAAACCACAGTTATTGTTTACTGGGGTACACCAGACTTATTTAAATAGATATAATTGCGGCTGAACAGTGAGCGACACACTCAAACTGTGTTTTTTTAGATACCAAAGGCCCAAAACTGGATAGTACAGAGATTTGACCCGTTGAACTGCAAAACCACACTGGGATTTGTCGGGCCTACACCAAACTTTTTTCAACAGATATATTTTTGTGTCACAAGAGTCAGGAGACACTACTGTTTTTCTTTACGGAAAATATACCAAAATCTGAATAATAGTGATTTTTTACCGTGGGATGGCAAAACCACAGTTATTTTTTTCAGGGGTATACCAGACTTTTTAAAATAGATGTAATTGCAGCTGAACAGTGAGTGACACACTCAAACTGTGTTTTTTTAGATACCAAAGGCCCAAAACTGGATAGTAAAGAGATTTGACCCGTTGAACTGCAAAACCACACTGGGATTTGTCCGGCCTACACCAGACTATTTTCAACAGATATATTTTTGTGTCACAACAGTCAGGAGACACTACTGTTTTTCTTTACGGAAAATATACCAAAACCTGAATAATAGTGATTTTTTACCGTGGGATGGCAAAACCACAGTTATTGTTTACTGGGGTATACCAGACTTATTTAAATAGATATAATTGCGGCTGAACAGTGAGCGACACACTCAAACTGTGTTTTTTTAGATACCAAAGGCCCAAAATTGGATAGTACAGAGATTTGACCCGTTGAACTGTAAAACCACACTGGGATTTGTCGGGCCTACACCAGACTATTTTCAACAGATATATTTTTGTGTCACAACAGTCAGGAGATACTACTGTTTTTCTTTACGGATAATATACCAAAACCTGAATAATAGAGATTTTTTTACCGTGGGATGGCAAAACTACAGTTATTGTTTACTGGGGTATACCAGACTTTTTTAAATAGATATAATTGCGGCTGAACAGTGAGCCACACACTCAAACTGTGTTTTTTTAGATACCAAAGGCCCAAAACTGGATAGTACAGAGATTTGACCCGTTGAACTGCAAAACCACACTGGGATTTGTCGGGCCTACACCAAACTTTTTTCAACAGATATATTTTTGTGTCACAACAGTCAGGAGACACTACTGTTTTTCTTTACGGAAAATATACCAAAATCTGAATAATAGTGATTTTTTACCGTGGGATGGCAAAACCACAGTTATTTTTTTCTGGGGTATACCAGACTTTTTAAAATAGATATAATTGCGGCAGAACAGTGAGTGACACACTCAAACTGTGTTTTTTTAGATAACAAAGGCCCAAAACTGCATAGTAAAGAGATTTGACCCATTGAACTGCAAAACCACACTGGGATTTGTCGGGCCTACACCAGACTATTTTCAACAGATATATTTTTGTGTCACAACAGTCAGGAGACACTACTGTTTTTTTTTACGGAAAATATACCAAAACCTGAAAAATAGAGATTTTTTACCATGGGATGGCAAAACCACAGTTATTGTTTACTGGGGTATACCAGACTTATTTAAATAGATATAATTGCGGCTGAACAGTGAGCGACACACTCAAACTGTGTTTTTTTAGATACCAAAGGCCCAAAACTGGATAGTACAGAGATTTGACCCGTTGAACTGTAAAACCACACTGGGATTTGTCGGGCCTACACCAGACTATTTTCAACAGATATATTTTTGTGTCACAACAGTCAGGAGATACTACAGTTTTTCTTTACGGATAATATACCAAAACCTGAATAATAGAGATTTTTTTACCGTGGGATGGCAAAACTACAGTTATTGTTTACTGGGGTATACCAGACTTTTTTAAATAGATATAATTGCGGCTGAACAGTGAGCGACACACTCAAACTGTGTTTTTTTAGATACCAAAGGCCCAAAACTGGATAGTACAGAGATTTGACCCGTTGAACTGCAAAACCACACTGGGATTTGTCGGGCCTACACCAAACTTTTTTCAACAGATATATTTTTGTGTCACAACAGTCAGGAGACACTACTGTTTTTCTTTACGGAAAATATACCAAAATCTGAATAATAGTGATTTTTTACCGTGGGATGGCAAAACCACAGTTATTTTTTTCTGGGGTATACCAGACTTTTAAAAATAGATATAATTGCGGCTGAACAGTGAGTGACACACTCAAACTGTGTTTTTTTAGATAACAAAGGCCCAAAACATGCTTAGTAAAGAGATTTGACCCATTGAACTGCAAAACCACACTGGGATTTGTCGGGCCTACACCAGACTATTTTCAACAGATATATTTTTGTGTCACAACAGTCAGGAGACACTACTGTTTTTTTTTACGGAAAATGTACCAAAACCTGAAAAATAGAGATTTTTTACCGTGGGATGGCAAAACCACAGTTATTGTTTACTGGGGTACACCAGACTTATTTAAATAGATATAATTGCGGCTGAACAGTGAGCGACACACTCAAACTGTGTTTTTTTAGATACCAAAGGCCCAAAACTGGATAGTACAGAGATTTGACCCGTTGAACTGCAAAACCACACTGGGATTTGTCGGGCCTACACCAAACTTTTTTCAACAGATATATTTTTGTGTCACAACAGTCAGGAGACACTACTGTTTTTCTTTACGGAAAATATACCAAAATCTGAATAATAGTGATTTTTTACCGTGGGATGGCAAAACCACAGTTATTTTTTTCTGGGGTATACCAGACTTTTTAAAATAGATATAATTGCAGCTGAACAGTGAGTGACACACTCAAACTGTGTTTTTTTAGATACCAAAGGCCCAAAACTGGATAGTAAAGAGATTTGACCCGTTGAACTGCAAAACCACACTGGGATTTGTCCGGCCTACACCAGACTATTTTCAACAGATATATTTTTGTGTCACAACAGTCAGGAGACACTACTGTTTTTCTTTACGGAAAATATACCAAAACCTGAATAATAGTGATTTTTTGCCGTGGGATGGCAAAACCACAGTTATTGTTTACTGGGGTATACCAGACTTATTTAAATAGATATAATTGCGGCTGAACAGTGAGCGACACACTCAAACTGTGTTTTTTTAGATACCAAAGGCCCAAAATTGGATAGTACAGAGATTTGACCCGTTGAACTGTAAAACCACACTGGGATTTGTCGGGCCTACACCAGACTATTTTCAACAGATATATTTTTGTGTCACAACAGTCAGGAGATACTACTGTTTTTCTTTACGGATAATATACCAAAACCTGAATAATAGAGATTTTTTTACCGTGGGATGGCAAAACTACAGTTATTGTTTACTGGGGTATACCAGACTTTTTTAAATAGATATAATTGCGGCTGAACAGTGAGCGACACACTCAAACTGTGTTTTTTTAGATACCAAAGGCCCAAAACTGGATAGTACAGAGATTTGACCCGTTGAACTGCAAAACCACACTGGGATTTGTGGGGCCTACACCAAACTTTTTTCAACAGATATATTTTTGTGTCACAACAGTCAGGAGACACTACTGTTTTTCTTTACGGAAAATATACCAAAATCTGAATAATAGTGATTTTTTACCGTGGGATGGCAAAACCACAGTTATTTTTTTCTGGGGTATACCAGACTTTTTAAAATAGATATAATTGCGGCTGAACAGTGAGTGACACACTCAAACTGTGTTTTTTTAGATAACAAAGGCCCAAAACTGCATAGTAAAGAGATTTGACCCATTGAACTGCAAAACCACACTGGGATTTGTCGGGCCTACACCAGACTATTTTCAACAGATATATTTTTGTGTCACAACAGTCAGGAGACACTACTGTTTTTTTTTACGGAAAATATACCAAAACCTGAAAAATAGAGATTTTTTACCGTGGGATGGCAAAACCACAGTTATTGTTTACTGGGGTATACCAGACTTATTTAAATAGATATAATTGCGGCTGAACAGTGAGCGACACACTCAAACTGTGTTTTTTTAGATACCAAAGGCCCAAAACTGGATAGTACAGAGATTTGACCCGTTGAACTGTAAAACCACACTGGGATTTGTCGGGCCTACACCAGACTATTTTCAACAGATATATTTTTGTGTCACAACAGTCAGGAGATACTACTGTTTTTCTTTACGGATAATATACCAAAACCTGAATAATAGAGATTTTTTTACCGTGGGATGGCAAAACCACAGTTATTGTTTACTGGGGTATACCAGACTTTTTTAAATAGATATAATTGCGGCTGAACAGTGAGCGACATACTCAAACTGTGTTTTTTTAGATACCAAAGGCCCAAAACTGGATAGTACAGAGATTTGACCCGTTGAACTGTAAAACCACACTGGGATTTGTCGGGCCTACACCAGACTATTTTCAACAGATATATTTTTGTGTCACAACAGTCAGGAGATACTACTGTTTTTCTTTACGGATAATATACCAAAACCTGAATAATAGAGATTTTTTTACCGTGGGATGGCAAAACCACAGTTATTTTTTTCTGGGGTATACCAGACTTTTAAAAATAGATATAATTGCGGCTGAACAGTGAGTGACACACTCAAACTGTGTTTTTTTAGATAACAAAGGCCCAAAACTGCATAGTAAAGAGATTTGACCCATTGAACTGCAAAACCACACTGGGATTTGTCGGGCCTACACCAGACTATTTTCAACAGATATATTTTTGTGTCACAACAGTCAGGAGACACTACTGTTTTTTTTTACGGAAAATGTACCAAAACCTGAAAAATAGAGATTTTTTACCGTGGGATGGCAAAACCACAGTTATTGTTTACTGGGGTACACCAGACTTATTTAAATAGATATAATTGCGGCTGAACAGTGAGCGACACACTCAAACTGTGTTTTTTTAGATACCAAAGGCCCAAAACTGGATAGTACAGAGATTTGACCCGTTGAACTGCAAAACCACACTGGGATTTGTCGGGCCTACACCAAACTTTTTTCAACAGATATATTTTTGTGTCACAAGAGTCAGGAGACACTACTGTTTTTCTTTACGGAAAATATACCAAAATCTGAATAATAGTGATTTTTTACCGTGGGATGGCAAAACCACAGTTATTTTTTTCAGGGGTATACCAGACTTTTTAAAATAGATGTAATTGCAGCTGAACAGTGAGTGACACACTCAAACTGTGTTTTTTTAGATACCAAAGGCCCAAAACTGGATAGTAAAGAGATTTGACCCGTTGAACTGCAAAACCACACTGGGATTTGTCCGGCCTACACCAGACTATTTTCAACAGATATATTTTTGTGTCACAACAGTCAGGAGACACTACTGTTTTTCTTTACGGAAAATATACCAAAACCTGAATAATAGTGATTTTTTACCGTGGGATGGCAAAACCACAGTTATTGTTTACTGGGGTATACCAGACTTATTTAAATAGATATAATTGCGGCTGAACAGTGAGCGACACACTCAAACTGTGTTTTTTTAGATACCAAAGGCCCAAAATTGGATAGTACAGAGATTTGACCCGTTGAACTGTAAAACCACACTGGGATTTGTCGGGCCTACACCAGACTATTTTCAACAGATATATTTTTGTGTCACAACAGTCAGGAGACACTACTGTTTTTCTTTACGGAAAATATACCAAAATCTGAATAATAGTGATTTTTTACCGTGGGATGGCAAAACCACAGTTATTTTTTTCTGGGGTATACCAGACTTTTTAAAATAGATATAATTGCGGCAGAACAGTGAGTGACACACTCAAACTGTGTTTTTTTAGATAACAAAGGCCCAAAACTGCATAGTAAAGAGATTTGACCCATTGAACTGCAAAACCACACTGGGATTTGTCGGGCCTACACCAGACTATTTTCAACAGATATATTTTTGTGTCACAACAGTCAGGAGACACTACTGTTTTTTTTTACGGAAAATATACCAAAACCTGAAAAATAGAGATTTTTTACCATGGGATGGCAAAACCACAGTTATTGTTTACTGGGGTATACCAGACTTATTTAAATAGATATAATTGCGGCTGAACAGTGAGCGACACACTCAAACTGTGTTTTTTTAGATACCAAAGGCCCAAAACTGGATAGTACAGAGATTTGACCCGTTGAACTGTAAAACCACACTGGGATTTGTCGGGCCTACACCAGACTATTTTCAACAGATATATTTTTGTGTCACAACAGTCAGGAGATACTACAGTTTTTCTTTACGGATAATATACCAAAACCTGAATAATAGAGATTTTTTTACCGTGGGATGGCAAAACTACAGTTATTGTTTACTGGGGTATACCAGACTTTTTTAAATAGATATAATTGCGGCTGAACAGTGAGCGACACACTCAAACTGTGTTTTTTTAGATACCAAAGGCCCAAAACTGGATAGTACAGAGATTTGACCCGTTGAACTGCAAAACCACACTGGGATTTGTCGGGCCTACACCAAACTTTTTTCAACAGATATATTTTTGTGTCACAACAGTCAGGAGACACTACTGTTTTTCTTTACGGAAAATATACCAAAATCTGAATAATAGTGATTTTTTACCGTGGGATGGCAAAACCACAGTTATTTTTTTCTGGGGTATACCAGACTTTTAAAAATAGATATAATTGCGGCTGAACAGTGAGTGACACACTCAAACTGTGTTTTTTTAGATAACAAAGGCCCAAAACTGCATAGTAAAGAGATTTGACCCATTGAACTGCAAAACCACACTGGGATTTGTCGGGCCTACACCAGACTATTTTCAACAGATATATTTTTGTGTCACAACAGTCAGGAGACACTACTGTTTTTTTTTACGGAAAATGTACCAAAACCTGAAAAATAGAGATTTTTTACCGTGGGATGGCAAAACCACAGTTATTGTTTACTGGGGTACACCAGACTTATTTAAATAGATATAATTGCGGCTGAACAGTGAGCGACACACTCAAACTGTGTTTTTTTAGATACCAAAGGCCCAAAACTGGATAGTACAGAGATTTGACCCGTTGAACTGCAAAACCACACTGGGATTTGTCGGGCCTACACCAAACTTTTTTCAACAGATATATTTTTGTGTCACAACAGTCAGGAGACACTACTGTTTTTCTTTACGGAAAATATACCAAAATCTGAATAATAGTGATTTTTTACCGTGGGATGGCAAAACCACAGTTATTTTTTTCTGGGGTATACCAGACTTTTTAAAATAGATATAATTGCAGCTGAACAGTGAGTGACACACTCAAACTGTGTTTTTTTAGATACCAAAGGCCCAAAACTGGATAGTAAAGAGATTTGACCCGTTGAACTGCAAAACCACACTGGGATTTGTCCGGCCTACACCAGACTATTTTCAACAGATATATTTTTGTGTCACAACAGTCAGGAGACACTACTGTTTTTCTTTACGGAAAATATACCAAAACCTGAATAATAGTGATTTTTTGCCGTGGGATGGCAAAACCACAGTTATTGTTTACTGGGGTATACCAGACTTATTTAAATAGATATAATTGCGGCTGAACAGTGAGCGACACACTCAAACTGTGTTTTTTTAGATACCAAAGGCCCAAAATTGGATAGTACAGAGATTTGACCCGTTGAACTGTAAAACCACACTGGGATTTGTCGGGCCTACACCAGACTATTTTCAACAGATATATTTTTGTGTCACAACAGTCAGGAGATACTACTGTTTTTCTTTACGGATAATATACCAAAACCTGAATAATAGAGATTTTTTTACCGTGGGATGGCAAAACTACAGTTATTGTTTACTGGGGTATACCAGACTTTTTTAAATAGATATAATTGCGGCTGAACAGTGAGCGACACACTCAAACTGTGTTTTTTTAGATACCAAAGGCCCAAAACTGGATAGTACAGAGATTTGACCCGTTGAACTGCAAAACCACACTGGGATTTGTGGGGCCTACACCAAACTTTTTTCAACAGATATATTTTTGTGTCACAACAGTCAGGAGACACTACTGTTTTTCTTTACGGAAAATATACCAAAATCTGAATAATAGTGATTTTTTACCGTGGGATGGCAAAACCACAGTTATTTTTTTCTGGGGTATACCAGACTTTTTAAAATAGATATAATTGCGGCTGAACAGTGAGTGACACACTCAAACTGTGTTTTTTTAGATAACAAAGGCCCAAAACTGCATAGTAAAGAGATTTGACCCATTGAACTGCAAAACCACACTGGGATTTGTCGGGCCTACACCAGACTATTTTCAACAGATATATTTTTGTGTCACAACAGTCAGGAGACACTACTGTTTTTTTTTACGGAAAATATACCAAAACCTGAAAAATAGAGATTTTTTACCGTGGGATGGCAAAACCACAGTTATTGTTTACTGGGGTATACCAGACTTATTTAAATAGATATAATTGCGGCTGAACAGTGAGCGACACACTCAAACTGTGTTTTTTTAGATACCAAAGGCCCAAAACTGGATAGTACAGAGATTTGACCCGTTGAACTGTAAAACCACACTGGGATTTGTCGGGCCTACACCAGACTATTTTCAACAGATATATTTTTGTGTCACAACAGTCAGGAGATACTACTGTTTTTCTTTACGGATAATATACCAAAACCTGAATAATAGAGATTTTTTTACCGTGGGATGGCAAAACCACAGTTATTGTTTACTGGGGTATACCAGACTTTTTTAAATAGATATAATTGCGGCTGAACAGTGAGCGACATACTCAAACTGTGTTTTTTTAGATACCAAAGGCCCAAAACTGGATAGTACAGAGATTTGACCCGTTGAACTGCAAAACCACACTGGGATTTTTGGGGTCTACACCAAACTTTTTTCAACAGATATATTTTTGTGTCACAACAGTCAGGAGACACTACTGTTTTTCTTTACGGAAAATATACCAAAATCTGAACAATAGTGATTTTTTACCGTGGGATGGCAAAACCACAGTTATTTTTTTCTGGGGGATACCAGACTTTTTAAAATAGATATAATTGCGGCTGAACAGTGAGTGACACACTCAAACTGTGTTTTTTTAGATACCAAGGGCCCAAAACTGGATAGTAAAGAGATTTGACCCGTTGAACTGCAGAACCACACTGGGATTTGTCGGGCCTACACCAGACTATTTTCAACAGATATATTTTTGTGTCACAACAGTCAGGAGACACATTTTTTTTTTTTACGGAAAATATACCAAAACGTGAAAAATAGAGATTTTTTACCGTGGGATGGCAAAACCACAGTTATTGTTTACTGGGGTATACCAGACTTATTTAAATAGATATAATTGCGGCTGAACAGTGAGCGACACACTCAAACAGTGTTTTTTTTTAGATACCAAAGGCCCAAAACTGGATAGTACAGAGATTTGACCCGTTGAACTGCAAAACCACACTGGGATTTGTCGGGCCTACACCAGACTATTTTCAACAGATTTATTTTTGTGTCACAACAGTCAGGAGACACTAATGATTTTCTTTACGGAAAATATACCAAAACCTGAATAATTGAGATTTTTTACCGTGGGATGGCAAAACCACAGTTATTGTTTACTGGAGTATACCAGACTTTTTTAAATAGATATAATTGCGGCTGAACAGTGAGCGACACACTCAAACTGTTTTTTTAGATACCAGAGGCCCAAAACTGGATAGTACAGAGATTTGACCCGTTGAACTGCAAAACCACACTGGGATTTGTCGGGCCTCCACCAGACTATTTTCAACAGATATATTTTTGTGTCACAACTGTCAGGAGACACTACTGTTTTTCTTTACGGGTAATATACCAAAACCTGAATAATAGAGATTTTTTTACCGTGGCATGGCAAAACCACAGTTATTGTTTATTGGGGTATACCAGACTTTTTTAAATAGATATAATTGCGGTTGAACAGTGAGCGACACACTCAAACTGCGTTTTTTTAGATACCAAAGGCACAAAACTGGATAGAACAGAGATTTGACCCATTGAACTGCAAAACCACACTGGGATTTGTCGGGCCTACACCAGACAATTTTCAACAGATATATTTTTTGTCACAACAGTCAGGAGACACTACTGATTTTCTTTACGGAAAATATACCAATACCTGAATAATAGAGATTTTTTACCGTGGGATGGCAAAACCACAGTTATTCTTTACTGGGGTATACCAGACTTTTTTAAATAGATATGATTGCGGCTGAACAGTGAGCGACACACTCAAACTGTGTTTTTTTAGATACCAAAGGCCCAAAACTGGACAGTACAGAGATTTGACCCATTGAATTGCAAAACCACACTGGGATTTGTCGGGCCTACACCAGACAATTTTCAACAGATATATTTTTGTGTCACAACAGTCAGGAGACACTACTGATTTTCTTTACGGAAAATATACCAAAACCTGAATAATTGAGATTTTTTACCGTGGGATTGCAAAACCACAGTTATTGTTTACTGGGGTATACCAGACTTATTTAAATAGATATAATTGCGGCTGAACAGTGAGCGACACACTCAGACTGTGTTTTTTTAGATACAAAAGGCCCAAAACTGGATAGTACAGAGATTTGACCCGTTGAACTGCACAACCACACTGGGATTTGTCGGGCTTACACCAGACTATTTTCAACAGATATATTTTTGAGTCACAACTGTCAGGAGACACTACTGTTTTTCTTTACGGGTAATATACCAAAACCTGAATAATAGAGATTTTTTTACCATGGCATGGAAAAACCACAGTTATTGTTTACTGGGGTATACCAGACTTTTTTAAATAGATATAATTGCGGCTGAACAGTGAGCGACACACTCAAACTGTGTTTTTTTAGATACCAAAGGCCCAAAACTGGATAGTACAGAGATTTGACCCATTGAACTGCAAAACCACACTGGGATTTGTCGGGCCTACACCAGACAATTTTCAACAGATATATTTTTGTGTCACAACAGTCAGGAGACACTACTGATTTTCTTTACGGGTAATATACCAAAACCTGTATAATAGAGATTTTTTTACCGTGGCATGGCAAAACCACAGTTATTGTTTACTGGGGTATGCCAGACTTTTTTAAATAGATATAATTGCGGCTGAACAGTGAGTGTGACACTCAAACTGTGTTTTTTTAGGTACCAAAGGCCCAAAACTGGATAGTACAGAGATTTGACCTGTTGAACTGCAAAACCACACTGGGATTTGTCGGGCCTACACCAGACTATTTTCAACAGATATATTTTTGTGTCACAACAGTCAGGAGACACTACTGTTTTTTTTTACGGAAAATATACCAAAACCTGAAAAATAGAGATTTTTTACCATGGGATGGCAAAACCACAGTTATTGTTTACAGGGGTATACCAGACTTATTTAAATAGATATAATTGCGGCTGAACAGTGAGCGACACACTCAAACTGTGTTTTTTTAGATACCAAAGGCCCAAAACTGGATAGTACAGAGATTTGACCCGTTGAACTGTAAAACCACACTGGGATTTGTCGGGCCTACACCAGACTATTTTCAACAGATATATTTTTGTGTCACAACAGTCAGGAGATACTACTGTTTTTCTTTACGGATAATATACCAAAACCTGAATAATAGAGATTTTTTTACCGTGGGATGGCAAAACTACAGTTATTGTTTACTGGGGTATACCAGACTTTTTTAAATAGATATAATTGCGGCTGAACAGTGAGCGTCACACTCAAACTGTGTTTTTTTAGATACCAAAGGCCCAAAACTGGATAGTACAGAGATTTGACCCATTGAACTGCAAAACCACACTGGGATTTGTCGGGCCTACACCAAACTTTTTTCAACAGATATATTTTTGTGTCACAACAGTCAGGAGACACTACTGTTTTTCTTTACGGAAAATATACCAAAATCTGAATAATAGTGATTTTTTACCGTGGGATGGCAAAACCACAGTTATTTTTTTCTGGGGTATACCAGACTTTTTAAAATAGATATAATTGCGGCTGAACAGTGAGTGACACACTCAAACTGTGTTTTTTTAGATACCAAAGGCCCAAAACTGGATAGTAAAGAGATTTGACCCGTTGAACTGCAAAACCACATTGGGATTTGTCGGGCCTACACCAGACTATTTTCAACAGATATATTTTTGTGTCACAACAGTCAGGAGACACTACTGTTTTTCTTTACGGAAAATATACCAAAACCTGAATAATAGTGATTTTTTACCGTGGGATGGCAAAACCACAGTTATTTTTTTCTGGGGTATACCAGACTTTTTAAAATAGATATAATTGCGGCTGAACAGTGAGTGTCACACTCAAACTGTGTTTTTTTAGGTACCAAAGGCCCAAAACTGGATAGTACAGAGATTTGACCCGTTGAACTGCAAAACCACACTGGGATTTGTCGGGCCTACACCAGACTATTTTCAACAGATATATTTTTGTGTCACAACAGTCAGGAGACACTACTGTTTTTTTTTACGGAAAATATACCAAAACCTGAAAAATAGAGATTTTTTACCGTGGGATGGCAAAACCACAGTTATTGTTTACTGGGGTATACCAGACTTATTTAAATAGATATAATTGCGGCTGAACAGTGAGCGACACACTCAAACTGTGTTTTTTTAGATACCAAAGGCCCAAAACTGGATAGTACAGAGATTTGACCCGTTGAACTGTAAAACCACACTGGGATTTGTCGGGCCTACACCAGACTATTTTCAACAGATATATTTTTGTGTCACAACAGTCAGGAGACACTACTGATTTTCTTTACGGAAAATATACCAAAACCTGAATAATTGAGATTTTTTACCGTGGGATGGCAAAACCACAGTTATTGTTTACTGGGGTATACCAGACTTATTTAAATAGATATAATTGCGGCTGAACAGTGAGCGACACACTCAGACTGTGTTTTTTTAGATACAAAAGGCCCAAAACTGGATAGTACAGAGATTTGACCCGTTGAACTGCACAACCACACTGGGATTTGTCGGGCTTACACCAGACTATTTTCAACAGATATATTTTTGAGTCACAACTGTCAGGAGACACTACTGTTTTTCTTTACGGGTAATATACCAAAACCTGAATAATAGAGATTTTTTTACCATGGCATGGAAAAACCACAGTTATTGTTTACTGGGGTGTACCAGACTTTTTTAAATAGATATAATTGCGGCTGAACAGTGAGCGACACACTCAAACTGTGTTTTTTTATATACCAAAGGCCCAAAACTGGATAGTACAGAGATTTGACCCATTGAACTGCAAAACCACACTGGGATTTGTCGGGCCTACACCAGACAATTTTCAACAGATATATTTTTGTGTCACAACAGTCAGGAGACACTACTGATTTTCTTTACGGGTAATATACCAAAACCTGTATAATAGAGATTTTTTTACCGTGGCATGGCAAAACCACAGTTATTGTTTACTGGGGTACGCCAGACTTTTTTAAATAGATATAATTGCGGCTGAACAGTGAGTGTGACACTAAAACTGTGTTTTTTTAGGTACCAAAGGCCCAAAACTGGATAGTACAGAGATTTGACCCGTTGAACTGCAAAACCACACTGGGATTTGTCGGGCCTACAACAGACTATTTTCAACAGATATATTTTTGTGTCACAACAGTCAGGAGATACTACTGTTTTTCTTTACGGATAATATACCAAAACCTGAATAATAGAGATTTTTTTACCGTGGGATGGCAAAACTACAGTTATTGTTTACTGGGGTATACCAGACTTTTTTAAATAGATATAATTGCGGCTGAACAGTGAGCGACACACTCAAACTGTGTTTTTTTAGATACCAAAGGCCCAAAACTGGATAGTACAGAGATTTGACCCGTTGAACTGCAAAACCACACTGGGATTTGTCGGGCCTACACCAAACTTTTTTCAACAGATATATTTTTGTGTCACAACAGTCAGGAGACACTACTGTTTTTCTTTACGGAAAATATACCAAAATCTGAATAATAGTGATTTTTTACCGTGGGATGGCAAAACCACAGTTATTTTTTTCTGGGGTATACCAGACTTTTTAAAATAGATATAATTGCGGCTGAACAGTGAGTGACACACTCAAACTGTGTTTTTTTAGATACCAAAGGCCCAAAACTGGATAGTAAAGAGATTTGACCCGTTGAACTGCAAAACCACACTGGGATTTGTCGGGCCTACACCAGACTATTTTCAACAGATATATTTTTGTGTCACAACAGTCAGGAGACACTACTGTTTTTCTTTACGGAAAATATACCAAAACCTGAATAATAGTGATTTTTTACCGTGGGATGGCAAAACCACAGTTATTTTTTTCTGGGGTATACCAGACTTTTTAAAATAGATATAATTGCGGCTGAACAGTGAGTGTCACACTCAAACTGTGTTTTTTTAGGTACCAAAGGCCCAAAACTGGATAGTACAGAGATTTGACCCGTTGAACTGCAAAACCACACTGGGATTTGTCGGGCCTACACCAGACTATTTTCAACAGATATATTTTTGTGTCACAACAGTCAGGAGACACTACTGTTTTTTTTTACGGAAAATATACCAAAACCTGAAAAATAGAGATTTTTTACCGTGGGATGGCAAAACCACAGTTATTGTTTACTGGGGTATACCAGACTTATTTAAATAGATATAATTGCGGCTGAACAGTGAGCGACACACTCAAACTGTGTTTTTTTAGATGCCAAAGGCCCAAAACTGGATAGTACAGAGATTTGACCCGTTGAACTGTAAAACCACACTGGGATTTGTCGGGCCTACACCAGACTATTTTCAACAGATATATTTTTGTGTCACAACAGTCAGGAGATACTACTGTTTTTCTTTACGGATAATATACCAAAACCTGAATAATAGAGATTTTTTTACCGTGGGATGGCAAAACTACAGTTATTGTTTACTGGGGTATACCAGACTTTTTTAAATAGATATAATTGCGGCTGAACAGTGAGCGACACACTCAAACTGTGTTTTTTTAGATACCAAAGGCCCAAAACTGGATAGTACAGAGATTTGACCCGTTGAACTGCAACACCACACTGGGATTTGTCGGGCCTACACCAAACTTTTTTCAACAGATATATTTTTGTGTCACAACAGTCAGGAGACACTACTGTTTTTCTTTACGGAAAATATACCAAAATCTGAATAATAGTGATTTTTTACCGTGGGATGGCAAAACCACAGTTATTTTTTTCTGGGGTATACCAGACTTTTAAAAATAGATATAATTGCGGCTGAACAGTGAGTGACACACTCAAACTGTGTTTTTTTAGATAACAAAGGCCCAAAACTGCATAGTACAGAGATTTGACCCATTGAACTGCAAAACCACACTGGGATTTGTCGGGCCTACACCAGACTATTTTCAACAGATATATTTTTGTGTCACAACAGTCAGGAGACACTACTGTTTTTTTTTTACGGAAAATATACCAAAACCTGAAAAATAGAGATTTTTTACCGTGGGATGGCAAAACCACAGTTATTGTTTACTGGGGTATACCAGACTTATTTAAATAGATATAATTGCGGCTGAACAGTGAGCGACACACTCAAACTGTGTTTTTTTAGATACCAAAGGCCCAAAACTGGATAGTACAGAGATTTGACCCGTTGAACTGCAAAACCACACTGGGATTTGTCGGGCCTACACCAAACTTTTTTCAACAGATATATTTTTGTGTCACAACAGTCAGGAGACACTACTGTTTTTCTTTACGGAAAATATACCAAAATCTGGATAATAGTGATTTTTTACCGTGGGATGGCAAAACCACAGTTATTTTTTTCTGGGGTATACCAGACTTTTTAAAATAGATATAATTGCAGCTGAACAGTGAGTGACACACTCAAACTGTGTTTTTTTAGATACCAAAGGCCCAAAACTGGATAGTAAAGAGATTTGACCCGTTGAACTGCAAAACCACACTGGGATTTGTCGGGCCTACACCAGACTATTTTCAACAGATATATTTTTGTGTCACAACAGTCAGGAGACACTACTGTTTTTCTTTACGGAAAATATACCAAAACCTGAATAATAGTGATTTTTTACTGTGGGATGGCAAAACCACAGTTATTTTTTTCTGGGGTATACCAGACTTTTTAAAATAGATATAATTGCGGCTGAACAGTGAGCGACACACTCAAACTGTGTTTTTTTAGATACCAAAGGCCCAAAACTGGATAGTACAGAGATTTGACCCGTTGAACTGTAAAACCACACTGGGATTTGTCGGGCCTACACCAGACTATTTTCAACAGATATATTTTTGTGTCACAACAGTCTGGAGATACTACTGTTTTTCTTTACGGATAATATACCAAAACCTGAATAATAGAGATTTTTTTACCGTGGGATGGCAAAACTACAGTTATTGTTTACTGGGGTATACCAGACTTTTTTAAATAGATATAATTGCGGCTGAACAGTGAGCGACACACTCAAACTGTGTTTTTTTAGATACCAAAGGCCCAAAACTGGATAGTACAGAGATTTGACCCGTTGAACTGCAAAACCACACTGGGATTTGTCGGGCCTACACCAAACTTTTTTCAACAGATATATTTTTGTGTCACAACAGTCAGGAGACACTACTGTTTTTCTTTACGGAAAATATACCAAAATCTGAATAATAGTGATTTTTTACCGTGGGATGGCAAAACCACAGTTATTTTTTTCTGGGGTATACCAGACTTTTTAAAATAGATATAATTGCGGCTGAACAGTGAGTGACACACTCAAACTGTGTTTTTTTAGATAACAAAGGCCCAAAACTGCATAGTAAAGAGATTTGACCCATTGAACTGCAAAACCACACTGGGATTTGTCGGGCCTACACCAGACTATTTTCAACAGATATATTTTTGTGTCACAACAGTCAGGAGACACTACTGTTTTTCTTTACGGAAAATATACCAAAATCTGAATAATAGTGATTTTTTACCGTGGGATGGCAAAACCACAGTTATTTTTTTCTGGGGTATACCAGACTTTTTAAAATAGATATAATTGCAGCTGAACAGTGAGTGACACACTCAAACTGTGTTTTTTTAGATACCAAAGGCCCAAAACTGGATAGTAAAGAGATTTGACCCGTTGAACTGCAAAACCACACTGGGATTTGTCGGGCCTACACCAGACTATTTTCAACAGATATATTTTTGTGTCACAACAGTCAGGAGACACTACTGTTTTTCTTTACGGAAAATATACCAAAACCTGAATAATAGTGATTTTTTACCGTGGGATGGCAAAACCACAGTTATTTTTTTCTGGGGTATACCAGACTTTTTAAAATAGATATAATTGCGGCTGAACAGTGAGTGTCACACTCAAACTGTGTTTTTTTAGGTACCAAAGGCCCAAAACTGGATAGTACAGAGATTTGACCCGTTGAACTGCAAAACCACACTGGGATTTGTCGGGCCTACACCAGACTATTTTCAACAGATATATTTTTGTGTCACAACAGTCAGGAGACACTACTGTTTTTTTTTACGGAAAATATACCAAAACCTGAAAAATAGAGATTTTTTACCGTGGGATGGCAAAACCACAGTTATTGTTTACTGGGGTATACCAGACTTATTTAAATAGATATAATTGCGGCTGAACAGTGAGCGACACACTCAAACTGTGTTTTTTTAGATACCAAAGGCCCAAAACTGGATAGTACAGAGATTTGACCCGTTGAACTGTAAAACCACACTGGGATTTGTCGGGCCTACACCAGACTATTTTCAACAGATATATTTTTGTGTCACAACAGTCAGGAGATACTACTGTTTTTCTTTACGGATAATATACCAAAACCTGAATAATAGAGATTTTTTTACCGTGGGATGGCAAAACTACAGTTATTGTTTACTGGGGTATACCAGACTTTTTTAAATAGATATAATTGCGGCTGAACAGTGAGCGACACACTCAAACTGTGTTTTTTTAGATACCAAAGGCCCAAAACTGGATAGTACAGAGATTTGACCCGTTGAACTGCAAAACCACACTGGGATTTGTCGGGCCTACACCAAACTTTTTTCAACAGATATATTTTTGTGTCACAACAGTCAGGAGACACTACTGTTTTTCTTTACGGAAAATATACCAAAATCTGAATAATAGTGATTTTTTACCGTGGGATGGCAAAACCACAGTTATTTTTTTCTGGGGTATACCAGACTTTTTAAAATAGATATAATTGCGGCTGAACAGTGAGTGACACACTCAAACTGTGTTTTTTTAGATAACAAAGGCCCAAAACTGCATGGTAAAGAGATTTGACCCATTGAACTGCAAAACCACACTGGGATTTGTCGGGCCTACACCAGACTATTTTCAACAGATATATTTTTGTGTCACAACAGTCAGGAGACACTACTGTTTTTTTTTACGGAAAATATACCAAAACCTGAAAAATAGAGATTTTTTACCGTGGGATGGCAAAACCACAGTTATTGTTTACTGGGGTATACCAGACTTATTTAAATAGATATAATTGCGGCTGAACAGTGAGCGACACACTCAAACTGTGTTTTTTTAGATACCAAAGGCCCAAAACTGGATAGTACAGAGATTTGACCCGTTGAACTGCAAAACCACACTGGGATTTGTCGGGCCTACACCAAACTTTTTTCAACAGATATATTTTTGTGTCACAACAGTCAGGAGACACTACTGTTTTTCTTTACGGAAAATATACCAAAATCTGAATAATAGTGATTTTTTACCGTAGGATGGCAAAACCACAGTTATTTTTTTCTGGGGTATACCAGACTTTTTAAAATAGATATAATTGCAGCTGAACAGTGAGTGACACACTCAAACTGTGTTTTTTTAGATACCAAAGGCCCAAAACTGGATAGTAAAGAGATTTGACCCGTTGAACTGCAAAACCACACTGGGATTTGTCGGGCCTACACCAGACTATTTTCAACACATATATTTTTGTGTCACAACAGTCAGGAGACACTACTGTTTTTCTTTACGGAAAATATACCAAAACCTGAATAATAGTGATTTTTTACCGTGGGATGGCAAAACCACAGTTATTTTTTTCTGGGGTATACCAGACTTTTTAAAATAGATATAATTGCGGCTGAACAGTGAGTGTCACACTCAAACTGTGTTTTTTTAGGTACCAAAGGCCCAAAACTGGATAGTACAGAGATTTGACCCGTTGAACTGCAAAACCACACTGGGATTTGTCGGGCCTACACCAGACTATTTTCAACAGATGTATTTTTGTGTCACAACAGTCAGGAGACACTACTGTTTTTTTTTACGGAAAATATACCAAAACCTGAAAAATAGAGATTTTTTACCGTGGGATGGCAAAACCACAGTTATTGTTTACTGGGGTATACCAGACTTTTTTAAATAGATATAATTGCGGCTGAACAGTGAGCGACACACTCAAACTGTGTTTTTTTAGATACCAAAGGCCCAAAACTGGATAGTACAGAGATTTGACCCGTTGAACTGTAAAACCACACTGGGATTTGTCGGGCCTACACCAGACTATTTTCAACAGATATATTTTTGTGTCACAACAGTCAGGAGATACTACTGTTTTTCTTTACGGATAATATACCAAAACCTGAATAATAGAGATTTTTTTACCGTGGGATGGCAAAACCACAGTTATTGTTTACTGGGGTATACCAGACTTTTTTAAATAGATATAATTGCGGCTGAACTGTGAGCGACATACTCAAACTGTGTTTTTTTAGATACCAAAGGCCCAAAACTGGATAGTACAGAGATTTGACCCGTTGAACTGCAAAACCACACTGGGATTTGTGGGGTCTACACCAAACTTTTTTCAACAGATATATTTTTGTGTCACAACAGTCAGGAGACACTACTGTTTTTCTTTACGGAAAATATACCAAAATCTGAACAATAGTGATTTTTTACCGTGGGATGGCAAAACCACAGTTATTTTTTTCTGGGGTATACCAGACTTTTTAAAATAGATATAATTGCGGCTGAACAGTGAGTGACACACTCAAACTGTGTTTTTTTAGATACCAAAGGCCCAAAGCTGGATAGTAAAGAGATTTGACCCGTTGAACTGCAAAACCACACTGGGATTTGTCGGGCCTACACCAGACTATTTTCAACAGATATATTTTTGTGTCACAACAGTCAGGAGACACATTTTTTTTTTTTTACGGAAAATATACCAAAACCTGAAAAATAGAGATTTTTTACCGTGGGATGGCAAAACCACAGTTATTGTTTACTGGGGTATACCAGACTTATTTAAATAGATATAATTGCGGCTGAACAGTGAGCGACACACTCAAACTGTGTTTTTTTAGATACCAAAGGCCCAAAACTGGATAGTACAGAGATTTGACCCGTTGAACTGTAAAACCACACTGGGATTTGTCGGGCCTACACCAGACTATTTTCAACAGATATATTTTTGTGTCACAACAGTCAGGAGATACTACTGTTTTTCTTTACGGATAATATACCAAAACCTGAATAATAGAGATTTTTTTACCGTGGGATGGCAAAACCACAGTTATTGTTTACTGGGGTATACCAGACTTTTTTAAATAGATATAATTGCGGCTGAACAGTGAGCGACACACTCAAACTGTGTTTTTTTAGATACCAAAGGCCCAAAACTGGATAGTACAGAGATTTGACCCGTTGAACTGTAAAACCACACTGGGATTTGTCGGGCCTACACCAGACTATTTTCAACAGATATATTTTTGTGTCACAACAGTCAGGAGATACTACTGTTTTTCTTTACGGATAATATACCAAAACCTGAATAATAGAGATTTTTTTACCGTGGGATGGCAAAACCACAGTTATTGTTTACTGGGGTATACCAGACTTTTTTAAATAGATATAATTGCGGCTGAACAGTGAGCGACATACTCAAACTGTGTTTTTTTAGATACCAAAGGCCCAAAACTGGATAGTACAGAGATTTGACCCGTTGAACTGCAAAACCACACTGGGATTTGTGGGGTCTACACCAAACTTTTTTCAACAGATATATTTTTGTGTCACAACAGTCAGGAGACACTACTGTTTTTCTTTACGGAAAATATACCAAAATCTGAACAATAGTGATTTTTTACCGTGGGATGGCAAAACCACAGTTATTTTTTTCTGGGGTATACCAGACTTTTTAAAATAGATATAATTGCGGCTGAACAGTGAGTGACACACTCAAACTGTGTTTTTTTAGATACCAAAGGCCCAAAGCTGGATAGTAAAGAGATTTGACCCGTTGAACTGCAAAACCACACTGGGATTTGTCGGGCCTACACCAGACTATTTTCAACAGATATATTTTTGTGTCACAACAGTCAGGAGACACATTTTTTTTTTTTTACGGAAAATATACCAAAACCTGAAAAATAGAGATTTTTTACCGTGGGATGGCAAAACCACAGTTATTGTTTACTGGGGTATACCAGACTTATTTAAATAGATATAATTGCGGCTGAACAGTGAGCGACACACTCAAACTGTGTTTTTTTAGATACCAAAGGCCCAAAACTGGATAGTACAGAGATTTGACCCGTTGAACTGCAAAACCACACTGGGATTTGTCGGGCCTACACCAGACTATTTTCAACAGATATATTTTTGTGTCACAACAGTCAGGAGACACTACTGATTTTCTTTACGGAAAATATACCAAAACCTGAATAATTGAGATTTTTTACCGTGGGATGGCAAAACCACAGTTATTGTTTACTGGAGTATACCAGACTTTTTTAAATAGATATAATTGCGGCTGAACAGTGAGCGACACACTCAAACTGTTTTTTTAGATACCAGAGGCCCAAAACTGGATAGTACAGAGATTTGACCCGTTGAACTGCAAAACCACACTGGGATTTGTCGGGCCTACACCAGACTATTTTCAACAGATATATTTTTGTGTCACAACTGTCAGGAGACACGACTGTTTTTCTTTACGGGTAATATACCAAAACCTGAATAATAGAGATTTTTTTACCGTGGCATGGCAAAACCACAGTTATTGTTTATTGGGGTATACCAGACTTTTTTAAATAGATATAATTGCGGCTGAACAGTGAGCGACACACTCAAACTGCGTTTTTTTAGATACCAAAGGCACAAAACCAGATAGAACAGAGATTTGACCCATTGAACTGCAAAACCACACTGGGATTTGTCGGGCCTACACCAGACAATTTTCAACAGATATATTTTTGTGTCACAACAGTCAGGAGACACTACTGATTTTCTTTACGGAAAATATACCAATACCTGAATAATAGAGATTTTTTACCGTGGGATGGCAAAACCACAGTTATTGTTTACTGGGGTATACCAGACTTTTTTAAATAGATATGATTGCGGCTGAACAGTGAGCGACACACTCAAACTGTGTTTTTTTAGATACCAAAGGCCCAAAACTGGATAGTACAGAGATTTGACCCATTGAATTGCAAAACCACACTGGGATTTGTCGGGCCTACACCAGACAATTTTCAACAGATATATTTTTGTGTCACAACAGTCAGGAGACACTACTGATTTTCTTTACGGAAAATATACCAAAACCTGAATAATTGAGATTTTTTACCGTGGGATGGCAAAACCACAGTTTTTGTTTACTGGGGTATACCAGACTTATTTAAATAGATATAATTGCGGCTGAACAGTGAGCGACACACTCAAACTGTGTTTTTTTAGATACCAAAGGCCCAAAACTGGACAGTACAGAGATTTGACCCATTGAATTGCAAAACCACACTGGGATTTGTCGGGCCTACACCAGACAATTTTCAACAGATATATTTTTGTGTCACAACAGTCAGGAGACACTACTGATTTTCTTTACGGAAAATATACCAAAACCTGAATAATTGAGATTTTTTACCGTGGGATGGCAAAACCACAGTTATTGTTTACTGGGGTATACCAGACTTATTTAAATAGATATAATTGCGGCTGAACAGTGAGCGACACACTCAGACTGTGTTTTTTTAGATACAAAAGGCCCAAAACTGGATAGTACAGAGATTTGACCCGTTGAACTGCACAACCACACTGGGATTTGTCGGGCTTACACCAGACTATTTTCAACAGATATATTTTTGAGTCACAACTGTCAGGAGACACTACTGTTTTTCTTTACGGGTAATATACCAAAACCTGAATAATAGAGATTTTTTTACCATGGCATGGAAAAACCACAGTTATTGTTTACTGGGGTATACCAGACTTTTTTAAATAGATATAATTGCGGCTGAACAGTGAGCGACACACTCAAACTGTGTTTTTTTAGATACCAAAGGCCCAAAACTGGATAGTACAGAGATTTGACCCATTGAACTGCAAAACCACACTGGGATTTGTCGGGCCTACACCAGACAATTTTCAACAGATATATTTTTGTGTCACAACAGTCAGGAGACACTACTGATTTTCTTTACGGGTAATATACCAAAACCTGTATAATAGAGATTTTTTTACCGTGGCATGGCAAAACCACAGTTATTGTTTACTGGGGTATACCAGACTTATTTAAATAGATATAATTGCGGTTGAACAGTGAGCGACACACTCAAACTGTGTTTTTTTAGATACCAAAGGCCCAAAACTGGATAGTACAGAGATTTGACCCGTTGAACTGCACAACCACACTGGGATTTGTCGGGCTTACACCAGACTATTTTCAACAGATATATTTTTGTGTCACAACTATCAGGAGACACTACTGTTTTTCTTTATGGGTAATATACCAAAACCTGAAAAATAGAGATTTTTTTACCGTGGCATGGAAAAACCACAGTTATTGTTTACTGGGGTATACCAGACTTTTTTAAATAGATATAATTGCGGCTGAACAGTGAGCAACACACTCAAACTGTGTTTTCTTAGATACCAAAGGCCCAAAACTGGATAGTACAGAGATTTGACCCAATCAACTGCAAAACCACACTGGGATTTGTCGGGCCTACACCAAACAATTTTCAACAGATATATTTTTGTGTCACAACAGTCAGGAGACACTACTGATTTTCTTTACGGGTAATATACCAAAACCTGAATAATAGAGATTTTTTTACCGTGGCATGGCAAAACCACAGTTATTGTTTACTGGGGTATACCAGACTTTTTTAAATAGATATAATTGCGGCTGAACAGTGTGCGACACACTAAAACTGTGTTTTTTTAGATACCAAAGGCCCAAAACTGGATAGTACAGAGATTTGACCCATTGAACTGCAAAACCACATTGGGATTTGTCGGGCCTACACCAGACTATTTTCAACAGATATATTTTGTGTCACAACAGTCAGGAGACACTACTGATTTTCTTTACGGAAAATATACCAAAACCTGAATAATAGAGATTTTTTACCATGGGATGGCAAAACCACAGTTATTGTTTACTGGGGTATACCAGACTTTTTTAAATATATATGATTGCGGATGAACAGTGAGCGACACACTCAAACTGTGTTTTTTTAGATACCAAAGGCCCAAAACTGGATAGTACAGAGATTTGACCCGTTGAACTGCAAAACCACACTGGGATTTGTCGGGCCTACACCAAACAATTTTCAACAGATATATTTTTGTGTCACAACAGTCAGGAGACACTACTGATTTTCTTTACGGGTAATATACCAAAACCTGAATAATAGAGATTTTTTTACCGTGGCATGGCAAAACCACAGTTATTGTTTACTGGGGTATACCAGACTTTTTTAAATAGATATAATTGCGGCTGAACAGTGTGCGACACACTAAAACTGTGTTTTTTTAGATACCAAAGGCCCAAAACTGGATAGTACAGAGATTTGACCCATTGAACTGCAAAACCACATTGGGATTTGTCGGGCCTACACCAGACTATTTTCAACAGATATATTTTGTGTCACAACAGTCAGGAGACACTACTGTTTTTCTTTACACAAAATATACCAAAACCTGAATAATAGAGATTTTTTTACCGTGGGATGGCAAAACCACAGTTATTGTTTACAGGGGTATACCAGACTTTTTTAAATAGATATGATTGCGGCTGAACAGTGAGCGACACACTCAAACTGTGTTTTTTTAGATACCAAAGGCCCAAAACTGGATAGTACAGAGATTTGACCCATTGAATTGCAAAACCACACTGGGATTTGTCGGGCCTACACCAGACTATTTTCAACAGATATATTTTTGTGTCACAACAGTCAGGAGACACTACTGATTTTCTTTACGGAAAATATACCAAAACCTGAATAATTGAGATTTTTTACCGTGGGATGGCAAAACTACAGTTATTGTTTACTGGGGTATACCAGACTTTTTTAAATAGATATAATTGCTGCTGAACAGTGTGCGACACACTAAAACTGTGTTTTTTTAGATACCAAAGGCCCAAAACTGGATAGTACAGAGATTTGACCCATTGAACTGCAAAACCACATTGGGATTTGTCGGGCCTACACCAGACTATTTTCAACAGATATATTTTGTGTCACAACAGTCAGGAGACACTACTGATTTTCTTTACGGAAAATATACCAAAACCTGAATAATAGAGATTTTTTACCATAGGATGGCAAAACCACAGTTATTGTTTACTGGGGTATACCAGACTTTTTTAAGTAGATATGATTGCGGCTGAACAGTGAGCGACACACTCAAACTGTGTTTTTTTAGATACCAAAGGCCCAAAACAGGATAGTACAGAGATTTGACCCGTTGAACTGCAAAACCACACTGGGATTTGTCGGGCCTACACCAGACTATTTTCAACAGATATATTTTTGTGTCACAACAGTCAGGAGACACTACTGTTTTTCTTTACGGAAAATATACCAAAACCTGAATAATAGAGATTTTTTTACCGTGGGATGGCAAAACCACAGTTATTGTTTACAGCGGTATACCAGACTTTTTTAAATAGATATGATTGCGGCTGAACAGTGAGCGACACACTCAAACTGTGTTTTTTTAGATACCAAAGGCCCAAAACTGGATAGTACAGAGATTTGACCCATTGAATTGCAAAACCACACTAGGATTTGTCGGGCCTACACCAGACAATTTTCAACAGATATATTTTTGTGTCACAACAGTCAGGAGACACTACTGATTTTCTTTACGGAAAATATACCAAAACCTGAATAATTGAGATTTTTTACCGTGGGATGGCAAAACCACAGTTATTGTTTACTGGGGTATACCAGACTTATTTAAATAGATATAATTGTGGCTGAACAGTGAGAGACACACTCAAACTGTGTTTTTTTAGATACCAAAGGCCCAAAACTGGATAGTACAGAGATTTGACCCGTTGAACTGCACAACCACACTCAGATATGTCGGGCTTACACCAGACTATTTTCAACAGATATATTTTTGTGTCACAACTGTCAGGAGTCACTACTGTTTTTCTTTACGGGTAATATACCAAAACCTGAATAATAGAGATTTTTTTACCGTGGCATGGCAAAACCACAGTTATTGTTTACTGGGGTATACCAGAGTTATTTAAATAGATATAATTGCGGCTGAACAGTGAGCGACACACTCAAACTGTGTTTTCTTAGATACCAAAGGCCCAAAACTGGATAGTACAGAGATTTGACCCGTTGAACTGCACAACCACACTGGGATTTGTCGGGCTTACACCAGACTATTTTCAACAGATATATTTTTGTGTCACAACTGTCAGGAGACACTACTGTTTTTCTTTACGGGTAATATACCAAAACCTGAATAATAGAGATTTTTTTACCGTGGCATGGCAAAATCACAGTTATTGTTTACTGGGGTATACCAGACTTTTTTAAATAAATATAATTGCGGCTGAATAGTGAGCGACACACTCAAACTGTGTTTTTTTAGATACCAAAGGCGAAAAACTGGATAGTACAGAGATTTGACCCATTGAACTGCAAAACCACACTGGGATTTGTCGGGCCTACACCAGACAATTTTCAACAGATATATTTTTGTGTCACAACAGTCAGGAGACACTACAGATTTTCTTTACGGAAAATATACCAAAACCTGAATAATAGAGATTTTTTACCGTGGGATGGCAAAACCACAGTTATTGTTTACTGGGGTATACCAGACTTTTTTAAATAGATATAATTGCTGCTGAACAGTGTGCGACACACTAAAACTGTGTTTTTTTAGATACCAAAGGCCCAAAACTGGATAGTACAGAGATTTGACCCATTGAACTGCAAAACCACATTGGGATTTGTCGGGCCTACACCAGACTATTTTCAACAGATATATTTTGTGTCACAACAGTCAGGAGACACTACTGATTTTCGTTACGGAAAATATACCAAAACCTGAATAATAGAGATTTTTTACCATGGGATGGCAAAACCACAGTTATTGTTTACTGGGGTATACCAGACTTTTTTAAATAGATATGATTGCGGCTGAACAGTGAGCGACACACTCAAACTGTGTTTTTTTAGATACCAAAGGCCCAAAACTGGATAGTACAGAGATTTGACCTGTTGAACTGCAAAACCACACTGGGACTTGTCGGGCCTACACCAGACTATTTTCAACAGATATATTTTTGTGTCACAACAGTCAGGAGTCACTACTGTTTTTCTTTACGGGTAATATACCAAAACCTGAATAATAGAGATTTTTTTACCGTGGCATGGCAAAACCACAGTTATTGTTTACTGGGGTATACCAGACTTATTTAAATAGATATACTTGCGGCTGAACAGTGAGCGACACACTCAAACTGTGTTTTTTTAGATACCAAAGGCCCAAAACTGGATAGTACAGAGATTTGACCCATTGAACTGCAAAACCACACTGGGATTTGTCGGGCCTACACCAGACAATTTTCAACAGATATATTTTTGTGTCACAACAGTCAGGAGACACTACAGATTTTCTTTACGGAAAATATACCAAAACCTGAATAATAGAGATTTTTTACCGTGGGATGGCAAAACCACAGTTATTGTTTACTGGGGTATACCAGACTTTTTTAAATAGATATAATTGCTGCTGAACAGTGTGCGACTCACTAAAAGTGTGTTTTTTTAGATACCAAAGGCCCAAAACTGGATAGTACAGAGATTTGACCCATTGAACTGCAAAACCACATTGATATTTGTCGGGTCCTACACCAGACTATTTTCAACAGATATATTTTGTGTCACAACAGTCAGGAGACACTACTGATTTTCTTTACGGAAAATATACCAAAACCTGAATAATAGAGATTTTTTACCATGGGATGGCAAAACCACAGTTATTGTTTACTGGGGTATACCAGACTTTTTTAAGTAGATATGATTGCGGCTGAACAGTGAGCGACACACTCAAACTGTGTTTTTTTAGATACCAAAGGCCCTAAACAGGATAGTACAGAGATTTGACCGTTGAACTGCAAAACCACACTGGGATTTGTCGGGTCTACACCAGACTATTTTCAACAGATATATTTTTGTGTCACAACAGTCAGGAGACACTACTGTTTTTCTTTACGGAAAATATACCAAAACCTGAATAATAGAGATTTTTTTACCGTGGGATGGCAAAACCACAGTTATTGTTTACAGCGGTATACCAGACTTTTTTAAATAGATATGATTGCGGCTGAACAGTGAGCGACACACTCAAACTGTGTTTTTTTAGATACCAAAGGCCCAAAACTGGATAGTACAGAGATTTGACCCATTGAATTGCAAAACCACACTGGGATTTGTCGGGCCTACACCAGACAATTTTCAACAGATATATTTTTGTGTCACAACAGTCAGGAGACACTACTGATTTTCTTTACGGAAAATATACCAAAACCTGAATAATTGAGATTTTTTACCGTGGGATGGCAAAACCACAGTTATTGTTTACTGGGGTATACCAGACTTATTTAAATAGATATAATTGTGGCTGAACAGTGAGAGACACACTCAAACTGTGTTTTTTTAGATACCAAAGGCCCAAAACAGGATAGTACAGAAATTTGACCCGTTGAACTGCACAACCACACTGGGATTTGTCGGGCTTACACCAGACTATTTTCAACAGATATATTTTTGTGTCACAACTGTCAGGAGTCACTACTGTTTTTCTTTACGGGTAATATACCAAAACCTGAATAATAGAGATTTTTTTACCGTGGGGTGGCAAAACCACAGTTATTGTTTACAGCGGTATACCAGACTTTTTTAAATAGATATGATTGCGGCTGAACAGTGAGCGACACACTCAAACTGTGTTTTTTTAGATACCAAAGGCCCAAAACTGGATAGTACAGAGATTTGACCCATTGAATTGCAAAACCACACTGGGATTTGTCGGGCCTACACCAGACAATTTTCAACAGATATATTTTTGTGTCACAACAGTCAGGAGACACTACTGATTTTCTTTACGGAAAATATACCAAAACCTGAATAATTGAGATTTTTTATCGTGGGATGGCAAAACCACAGTTATTGTTTACTGGGGTATACCAGACTTTTTTAAATAGATATAATTGCTGCTGAACAGTGTGCGACACACTAAAACTGTGTTTTTTTAGATAAAAAAGGCCCAAAACTGGATAGTACAGAGATTTGACCCATTGAACTGCAAAACCACATTGGGATTTGTCGGGCCTACACCAGACTATTTTCAACAGATATATTTTGTGTCACAACAGTCAGGAGACACTACTGATTTTCGTTACGGAAAATATACCAAAACCTGAATAATAGAGATTTTTTACCATGGGATGGCAAAACCACAGTTATTGTTTACTGGGGTATACCAGACTTTTTTAAATAGATATGATTGCGGCTGCACAGTGAGCGACACACTCAAACTGTGTTTTTTTAGATACCAAAGGCCCAAAACTGGATAGTACAGAGATTTGACCCATTGAATTGCAAAACCACAATGGGATTTGTCGGGCCTACACCAGACAATTTTCAACAGATATATTTTTGTGTCACAACAGTCAGGAGACACTACTGATTTTCTTTACGGAAAATATACCAAAACCTGAATAATTGAGATTTTTTACCGTGGGATGGCAAAACCACAGTTATTGTTTACTGGGGTATACCAGACTTTTTTAAATAGATATAATTGCGGCTGAACAGTGAGCGACACACTCAAACTGTGTTTTTTTAGATACCAAAGGCCCAAAACTGGATAGTACAGAGATTTGACCCGTTGAACTGCAAAACCACACTGGAATTTGTCGGGCCTACACCAGACTATTTTCAACAGATATATTTTTGTGTCACAACAGTCAGGAGACACTACTGTTTTCTTTTACGGAAAATATACCAAAACCTGAAACATAGAGATATTTACCGTGGGATGGCAAAACCACAGTTATTGTTTACTGGGGTATACCAGACTTATTTAAATAGATATAATTGTGGCTGAACAGTGAGAGACACACTCAAACTGTGTTTTTTTAGATACCAAAGGCCCAAAACTGGATAGTACAGAGATTTGACCCGTTGAACTGCACAACCACACTGGGATTTGTCGGGCTTACACCGGACTATTTTCAACAGATATATTTTTGTGTCACAACTGTCAGGAAACACTACTGTTTTTCTTTACGGGTAATATACCAAAACCTGAATAATAGAGATTTTTTTACCGTGGCATGGCAAAAACCACAGTTATTGTTTACTGGGGTATACCAGACTTATTTAAATAGATATAATTGCGGCTGAACAGTGAGCGACACACTCAAACTGTGTTTTTTTAGATACCAAAGGCCCAAAACTGGATAGTACAGAGATTTGACCCGTTGAACTGCACAACCACACTGGGATTTGTCGGGCTTACACCAGACTATTTTCAACAGATATATTTTTGTGTCACAACTGTCAGGAGACACTACTGTTTTTCTTTACGGGTAATATACCAAAACATGAATAATAGAGATTTTTTTACCGTGGCATGGCAAAATCACAGTTATTGTTTACTGGGGTATACCAGACTTTTTTAAATAAATATAATTGCGGCTGAATAGTGAGCGACACACTCAAACTGTGTTTTTTTAGATACCAAAGGCCCAAAACTGGATAGTACAGAGATTTGACCCGTTGAACTGCACAACCACACTGGGATTTGTCGGGCTTACACCAGACTATTTTCAACAGATATATTTTTGTGTCACAACTGTCAGGAGACACTACTGTTTTTCTTTACGGGTAATATACCAAAACCTGAATAATAGAGATTTTTTTACCGTGGCATGGCAAAATCACAGTTATTGTTTACTGGGGTATACCAGACTTTTTTAAATAAATATAATTGCGGCTGAATAGTGAGCGACACACTCAAACTGTGTTTTTTTAGATACCAAAGGCGAAAAACTGGATAGTACAGAGATTTGACCCATTGAACTGCAAAACCACACTGGGATTTGTCGGGCCTACACCAGACAATTTTCAACAGATATATTTTTGTGTCACAACAGTCAGGAGACACTACAGATTTTCTTTACGGAAAATATACCAAAACCTGAATAATAGAGATTTTTTACCGTGGGATGGCAAAACCACAGTTATTGTTTACTGGGGTATACCAGACTTTTTTAAATAGATATAATTGCTGCTGAACAGTGTGCGACACACTAAAACTGTGTTTTTTTAGATACCAAAGGCCCAAAACTGGATAGTACAGAGATTTGACCCATTGAACTGCAAAACCACATTGGGATTTGTCGGGCCTACACCAGACTATTTTCAACAGATATATTTTGTGTCACAACAGTCAGGAGACACTACTGATTTTCGTTACGGAAAATATACCAAAACCTGAATAATAGAGATTTTTTACCATGGGATGGCAAAACCACAGTTATTGTTTACTGGGGTATACCAGACTTTTTTAAATAGATATGATTGCGGCTGAACAGTGAGCGACACACTCAAACTGTGTTTTTTTAGATACCAAAGGCCCAAAACTGGATAGTACAGAGATTTGACCTGTTGAACTGCAAAACCACACTGGGACTTGTCGGGCCTACACCAGACTATTTTCAACAGATATATTTTTGTGTCACAACAGTCAGGAGTCACTACTGTTTTTCTTTACGGGTAATATACCAAAACCTGAATAATAGAGATTTTTTTACCGTGGCATGGCAAAACCACAGTTATTGTTTACTGGGGTATACCAGACTTATTTAAATAGATATACTTGCGGCTGAACAGTGAGCGACACACTCAAACTGTGTTTTTTTAGATACCAAAGGCCCAAAACTGGATAGTACAGAGATTTGACCCATTGAACTGCAAAACCACACTGGGATTTGTCGGGCCTACACCAGACAATTTTCAACAGATATATTTTTGTGTCACAACAGTCAGGAGACACTACAGATTTTCTTTACGGAAAATATACCAAAACCTGAATAATAGAGATTTTTTACCGTGGGATGGCAAAACCACAGTTATTGTTTACTGGGGTATACCAGACTTTTTTAAATAGATATAATTGCTGCTGAACAGTGTGCGACTCACTAAAAGTGTGTTTTTTTAGATACCAAAGGCCCAAAACTGGATAGTACAGAGATTTGACCCATTGAACTGCAAAACCACATTGATATTTGTCGGGTCCTACACCAGACTATTTTCAACAGATATATTTTGTGTCACAACAGTCAGGAGACACTACTGATTTTCTTTACGGAAAATATACCAAAACCTGAATAATAGAGATTTTTTACCATGGGATGGCAAAACCACAGTTATTGTTTACTGGGGTATACCAGACTTTTTTAAGTAGATATGATTGCGGCTGAACAGTGAGCGACACACTCAAACTGTGTTTTTTTAGATACCAAAGGCCCTAAACAGGATAGTACAGAGATTTGACCGTTGAACTGCAAAACCACACTGGGATTTGTCGGGTCTACACCAGACTATTTTCAACAGATATATTTTTGTGTCACAACAGTCAGGAGACACTACTGTTTTTCTTTACGGAAAATATACCAAAACCTGAATAATAGAGATTTTTTTACCGTGGGATGGCAAAACCACAGTTATTGTTTACAGCGGTATACCAGACTTTTTTAAATAGATATGATTGCGGCTGAACAGTGAGCGACACACTCAAACTGTGTTTTTTTAGATACCAAAGGCCCAAAACTGGATAGTACAGAGATTTGACCCATTGAATTGCAAAACCACACTGGGATTTGTCGGGCCTACACCAGACAATTTTCAACAGATATATTTTTGTGTCACAACAGTCAGGAGACACTACTGATTTTCTTTACGGAAAATATACCAAAACCTGAATAATTGAGATTTTTTACCGTGGGATGGCAAAACCACAGTTATTGTTTACTGGGGTATACCAGACTTATTTAAATAGATATAATTGTGGCTGAACAGTGAGAGACACACTCAAACTGTGTTTTTTTAGATACCAAAGGCCCAAAACAGGATAGTACAGAAATTTGACCCGTTGAACTGCACAACCACACTGGGATTTGTCGGGCTTACACCAGACTATTTTCAACAGATATATTTTTGTGTCACAACTGTCAGGAGTCACTACTGTTTTTCTTTACGGGTAATATACCAAAACCTGAATAATAGAGATTTTTTTACCGTGGGGTGGCAAAACCACAGTTATTGTTTACAGCGGTATACCAGACTTTTTTAAATAGATATGATTGCGGCTGAACAGTGAGCGACACACTCAAACTGTGTTTTTTTAGATACCAAAGGCCCAAAACTGGATAGTACAGAGATTTGACCCATTGAATTGCAAAACCACACTGGGATTTGTCGGGCCTACACCAGACAATTTTCAACAGATATATTTTTGTGTCACAACAGTCAGGAGACACTACTGATTTTCTTTACGGAAAATATACCAAAACCTGAATAATTGAGATTTTTTATCGTGGGATGGCAAAACCACAGTTATTGTTTACTGGGGTATACCAGACTTTTTTAAATAGATATAATTGCTGCTGAACAGTGTGCGACACACTAAAACTGTGTTTTTTTAGATACCAAAGGCCCAAAACTGGATAGTACAGAGATTTGACCCATTGAACTGCAAAACCACATTGGGATTTGTCGGGCCTACACCAGACTATTTTCAACAGATATATTTTGTGTCACAACAGTCAGGAGACACTACTGATTTTCGTTACGGAAAATATACCAAAACCTGAATAATAGAGATTTTTTACCATGGGATGGCAAAACCACAGTTATTGTTTACTGGGGTATACCAGACTTTTTTAAATAGATATGATTGCGGCTGCACAGTGAGCGACACACTCAAACTGTGTTTTTTTAGATACCAAAGGCCCAAAACTGGATAGTACAGAGATTTGACCCATTGAATTGCAAAACCACAATGGGATTTGTCGGGCCTACACCAGACAATTTTCAACAGATATATTTTTGTGTCACAACAGTCAGGAGACACTACTGATTTTCTTTACGGAAAATATACCAAAACCTGAATAATTGAGATTTTTTACCGTGGGATGGCAAAACCACAGTTATTGTTTACTGGGGTATACCAGACTTTTTTAAATAGATATAATTGCGGCTGAACAGTGAGCGACACACTCAAACTGTGTTTTTTTAGATACCAAAGGCCCAAAACTGGATAGTACAGAGATTTGACCCGTTGAACTGCAAAACCACACTGGAATTTGTCGGGCCTACACCAGACTATTTTCAACAGATATATTTTTGTGTCACAACAGTCAGGAGACACTACTGTTTTCTTTTACGGAAAATATACCAAAACCTGAAACATAGAGATATTTACCGTGGGATGGCAAAACCACAGTTATTGTTTACTGGGGTATACCAGACTTATTTAAATAGATATAATTGTGGCTGAACAGTGAGAGACACACTCAAACTGTGTTTTTTTAGATACCAAAGGCCCAAAACTGGATAGTACAGAGATTTGACCCGTTGAACTGCACAACCACACTGGGATTTGTCGGGCTTACACCGGACTATTTTCAACAGATATATTTTTGTGTCACAACTGTCAGGAAACACTACTGTTTTTCTTTACGGGTAATATACCAAAACCTGAATAATAGAGATTTTTTTACCGTGGCATGGCAAAAACCACAGTTATTGTTTACTGGGGTATACCAGACTTATTTAAATAGATATAATTGCGGCTGAACAGTGAGCGACACACTCAAACTGTGTTTTTTTAGATACCAAAGGCCCAAAACTGGATAGTACAGAGATTTGACCCGTTGAACTGCACAACCACACTGGGATTTGTCGGGCTTACACCAGACTATTTTCAACAGATATATTTTTGTGTCACAACTGTCAGGAGACACTACTGTTTTTCTTTACGGGTAATATACCAAAACATGAATAATAGAGATTTTTTTACCGTGGCATGGCAAAATCACAGTTATTGTTTACTGGGGTATACCAGACTTTTTTAAATAAATATAATTGCGGCTGAATAGTGAGCGACACACTCAAACTGTGTTTTTTTAGATACCAAAGGCCCAAAACTGGATAGTACAGAGATTTGACCCATTGAACTGCAAAACCACACTGGGATTTGTCGGGTCTACACCAGACAATTTTCAACAGATATATTTTTGTGTCACAACAGTCAGGAGACACTACAGATTTTCTTTACGGAAAATATACCAAAACCTGAATAATAGAGATTTTTTACCGTGGGATGGCAAAACCACAGTTATTGTTTACTGGGGTATACCAGACTTTTTTAAATAGATATAGTTGCTGCTGAACAGTGTGCGACACACTAAAACTGTGTTTTTTTAGATACCAAAGGCCCAAAACTGGATAGTACAGAGATTTGACCCATTGAACTGCAAAACCACATTGGGATTTGTCGGGCCTACACCAGACTATTTTCAACAGATATATTTTGTGTCACAACAGTCAGGAGACACTACTGATTTTCTTTACGGAAAATATACCAAAACCTGAATAATAGAGATTTTTTACCATGGGATGGCAAAACCACAGTTATTGTTTACTGGGGTATACCAGACTTTTTTAAGTAGATATGATTGCGGCTGAACAGTGAGCGACACACTCAAACTGTGTTTTTTTAGATACCAAAGGCCCAAAACAGGATAGTACAGAGATTTGACCCGTTGAACTGCAAAACCACACTGGGATTTGTCGGGCCTACACCAGACTATTTTCAACAGATATATTTTTGTGTCACAACAGTCAGGAGTCACTACTGTTTTTCTTTAAATAAAATATACCAAAACCTGAATAATAGAGATTTTTTACCGTGGGATGGCAAAACCACAGTTATTGTTTACAGGGGTATACCAGACTTTTTTAAATAGATATAATTGCGGCTGAACAGTGAGCGACACACTCAAACTGTGTTTTTTAGATACCAAAGGCCCAAAACTGGATAGTACAGAGATTTGACCCGTTGAACCGCAAAACCACACTGGGATTTGTCGGGCCTACACCAGACTATTTTCAACAGATATATTTTGTGTCACAACAGTCAGGAGACACTACTGATTTTCGTTACGGAAAATATACCAAAACCTGAATAATAGAGATTTTTTACCATGGGATGGCAAAACCACAGTTATTGTTTACTGGGGTATACCAGACTTTTTTAAATAGATATGATTGCGGCTGCACAGTGAGCGACACACTCAAACTGTGTTTTTTTAGATACCAAAGGCCCAAAACTGGATAGTACAGAGATTTGACCCATTGAATTGCAAAACCACACTGGGATTTGTCGGGCCTACACCAGACAATTTTCAACAGATATATTTTTGTGTCACAACAGTCAGGAGACACTACTGATTTTCTTTACGGAAAATATACCAAAACCTGAATAATTGAGATTTTTTACCGTGGGATGGCAAAACCACAGTTATTGTTTACTGGGGTATACCAGACTTTTTTAAATAGATATAATTGCGGCTGAACAGTGAGCGACACACTCAAACTGTGTTTTTTTAGATACCAAAGGCCCAAAACTGGATAGTACAGAGATTTGACCCGTTGAACTGCAAAACCACACTGGAATTTGTCGGGCCTACACCAGACTATTTTCAACAGATATATTTTTGTGTCACAACAGTCAGGAGACACTACTGTTTTCTTTTACGGAAAATATACCAAAACCTGAAAAATAGAGATATTTACCGTGGGATGGCAAAACCACAGTTATTGTTTACTGGGGTATACCAGACTTATTTAAATAGATATAATTGTGGCTGAACAGTGAGAGACACACTCAAACTGTGTTTTTTTAGATACCAAAGGCCCAAAACTGGATAGTACAGAGATTTGACCCGTTGAACTGCACAACCACACTGGGATTTGTCGGGCTTACACCGGACTATTTTCAACAGATATATTTTTGTGTCACAACTGTCAGGAAACACTACTGTTTTTCTTTACGGGTAATATACCAAAACCTGAATAATAGAGATTTTTTTACCGTGGCATGGCAAAAACCACAGTTATTGTTTACTGGGGTATACCAGACTTATTTAAATAGATATAATTGCGGCTGAACAGTGAGCGACACACTCAAACTGTGTTTTTTTAGATACCAAAGGCCCAAAACTGGATAGTACAGAGATTTGACCCGTTGAACTGCACAACCACACTGGGATTTGTCGGGCTTACACCAGACTATTTTCAACAGATATATTTTTGTGTCACAACTGTCAGGAGACACTACTGTTTTTCTTTACGGGTAATATACCAAAACATGAATAATAGAGATTTTTTTACCGTGGCATGGCAAAATCACAGTTATTGTTTACTGGGGTATACCAGACTTTTTTAAATAAATATAATTGCGGCTGAATAGTGAGCGACACACTCAAACTGTGTTTTTTTAGATACCAAAGGCCCAAAACTGGATAGTACAGAGATTTGACCCATTGAACTGCAAAACCACACTGGGATTTGTCGGGTCTACACCAGACAATTTTCAACAGATATATTTTTGTGTCACAACAGTCAGGAGACACTACAGATTTTCTTTACGGAAAATATACCAAAACCTGAATAATAGAGATTTTTTACCGTGGGATGGCAAAACCACAGTTATTGTTTACTGGGGTATACCAGACTTTTTTAAATAGATATAGTTGCTGCTGAACAGTGTGCGACACACTAAAACTGTGTTTTTTTAGATACCAAAGGCCCAAAACTGGATAGTACAGAGATTTGACCCATTGAACTGCAAAACCACATTGGGATTTGTCGGGCTTACACCAGACTATTTTCAACAGATATATTTTGTGTCACAACAGTCAGGAGACACTACTGATTTTCTTTACGGAAAATATACCAAAACCTGAATAATAGAGATTTTTTACCATGGGATGGCAAAACCACAGTTATTGTTTACTGGGGTATACCAGACTTTTTTAAGTAGATATGATTGCGGCTGAACAGTGAGCGACACACTCAAACTGTGTTTTTTTAGATACCAAAGGCCCAAAACAGGATAGTACAGAGATTTGACCCGTTGAACTGCAAAACCACACTGGGATTTGTCGGGCCTACACCAGACTAGTTTCAACAGATATATTTTTGTGTCACAACAGTCAGGAGTCACTACTGTTTTTCTTTAAATAAAATATACCAAAACCTGAATAATAGAGATTTTTTACCGTGGGATGGCAAAACCACAGTTATTGTTTACAGGGGTATACCAGACTTTTTTAAATAGATATAATTGCGGCTGAACAGTGAGCGACACACTCAAACTGTGTTTTTTAGATACCAAAGGCCCAAAACTGGATAGTACAGAGATTTGACCCGTTGAACCGCAAAACCACACTGGGATTTGTCGGGCCTACACCAGACTATTTTCAACAGATATATTTTGTGTCACAACAGTCAGGAGACACTACTGATTTTCGTTACGGAAAATATACCAAAACCTGAATAATAGAGATTTTTTACCATGGGATGGCAAAACCACAGTTATTGTTTACTGGGGTATACCAGACTTTTTTAAATAGATATGATTGCGGCTGCACAGTGAGCGACACACTCAAACTGTGTTTTTTTAGATACCAAAGGCCCAAAACTGGATAGTACAGAGATTTGACCCATTGAATTGCAAAACCACACTGGGATTTGTCGGGCCTACACCAGACAATTTTCAACAGATATATTTTTGTGTCACAACAGTCAGGAGACACTACTGATTTTCTTTACGGAAAATATACCAAAACCTGAATAATTGAGATTTTTTACCGTGGGATGGCAAAACCACAGTTATTGTTTACTGGGGTATACCAGACTTTTTTAAATAGATATAATTGCGGCTGAACAGTGAGCGACACACTCAAACTGTGTTTTTTTAGATACCAAAGGCCCAAAACTGGATAGTACAGAGATTTGACCCGTTGAACTGCAAAACCACACTGGAATTTGTCGGGCCTACACCAGACTATTTTCAACAGATATATTTTTGTGTCACAACAGTCAGGAGACACTACTGTTTTCTTTTACGGAAAATATACCAAAACCTGAAAAATAGAGATATTTACCGTGGGATGGCAAAACCACAGTTATTGTTTACTGGGGTATACCAGACTTATTTAAATAGATATAATTGTGGCTGAACAGTGAGAGACACACTCAAACTGTGTTTTTTTAGATACCAAAGGCCCAAAACTGGATAGTACAGAGATTTGACCCGTTGAACTGCACAACCACACTGGGATTTGTCGGGCTTACACCGGACTATTTTCAACAGATATATTTTTGTGTCACAACTGTCAGGAAACACTACTGTTTTTCTTTACGGGTAATATACCAAAACCTGAATAATAGAGATTTTTTTACCGTGGCATGGCAAAACCACAGTTATTGTTTACTGGGGTATACCAGACTTATTTAAATAGATATAATTGCGGCTGAACAGTGAGCGACACACTCAAACTGTGTTTTTTTAGATACCAAAGGCCCAAAACTGGATAGTACAGAGATTTGACCCGTTGAACTGCACAACCACACTGGGATTTGTGGGGCTTACACCAGACTATTTTCAACAGATATATTTTTGTGTCACAACTGTCAGGAGACACTACTGTTTTTCTTTACGGGTAATATACCAAAACCTGAATAATAGAGATTTTTTTACCGTGGCATGGCAAAATCACAGTTATTGTTTACTGGGGTATACCAGACTTTTTTAAATAAATATAATTGCGGCTGACTAGTGAGCGACACACTCAAACTGTGTTTTTTTAGATACCAAAGGCCCAAAACTGGATAGTACAGAGATTTGACCCATTGAACTGCAAAACCACACTGGGATTTGTCGGGCCTACACCAGACAATTTTCAACAGATATATTTTTGTGTCACAACAGTCAGGAGACACTACAGATTTTCTTTACGGAAAATATACCAAAACCTGAATAATAGAGATTTTTTACCGTGGGATGGCAAAACCACAGTTATTGTTTACTGGGGTATACCAGACTTTTTTAAATAGATATAATTGCTGCTGAACAGTGTGCGACACACTAAAACTGTGTTTTTTTAGATACCAAAGGCCCAAAACTGGATAGTACAGAGATTTGACCGATTGAACTGCAAAACCACATTGGGGTTTGTCGGGCCTACACCAGACTATTTTCAACAGATATATTTTGTGTCACAACAGTCAGGAGACACTACTGATTTTCTTTACGGAAAATATACCAAAACCTGAATAATAGAGATTTTTTACCATGGGATGGCAAAACCACAGTTATTGTTTACTGGGGTATACCAGACTTTTTTAAGTAGATATGATTGCGGCTGAACAGTGAGCGACACACTCAAACTGTGTTTTTTTAGATACCAAAGGCCCAAAACAGGATAGTACAGAGATTTGACCCGTTGAACTGCAAAACCACACTGGGATTTGTCGGGCCTACACCAGACTATTTTCAACAGATATATTTTTGTGTCACAACAGTCAGGAGTCACTACTGTTTTTCTTTAAGGAAAATATACCAAAACCTGAATAATAGAGATTTTTTACCGTGGGATGGCAAAACCACAGTTATTGTTTACAGGGGTATACCAGACTTTTTTAAATAGATATAATTGCGGCTGAACAGTGAGCGACACACTCAAACTGTGTTTTTTTAGATACCAAAGGCCCAAAACTGGATAGTACAGAGATTTGACCCGTTGAACTGCACAACCACACTGGGATTTGTCGGGCTTACACCAGACTATTTTCAACAGATATATTTTTGTGTCACAACTGTCAGGAGACACTACTGTTTTTCTTTACGGGTAATATACCAAAACCTGAATAATAGAGATTTTTTTACCGTGGCATGGCAAAACCACAGTTATTGTTTACTGGGGTATACCAGACTTTTTTAAATAGATATGAATGCGGCTGAACAGTGAGCGACACACTCAAACTGTGTTTTTTTAGATACCAAAGGCCCAAAACAGGATAGTACAGAGATTTGACCCGTTGAACTGCAAAACCACACTGGGATTTGTCGGGCCTACACCAGACTATTTTCAACAGATATATTTTTGTGTCACAACAGTCAGGAGACACTACTGTTTTTCTTTACGGGTAATATACCAAAACCTGAATAATAGAGATTTTTTTACCGTGGCATGGCAAAACAACAGTTATTGTTTACTGGGGTATACCAGAGTTATTTAAATAGATATAATTGCGGCTGAACAGTGAGCGACACACTCAAACTGTGTTTTCTTAGATACCAAAGGCCCAAAACTGGATAGTACAGAGATTTGACCCGTTGAACTGCACAACCACACTGGGATTTGTCGGGCTTACACCAGACTATTTTCAACAGATATATTTTTGTGTCACAACTGTCAGGAGACACTACTGTTTTTCTTTACGGGTAATATACCAAAACCTGAATAATAGAGATTTTTTTACCGTGGCATGGCAAAATCACAGTTATTGTTTACTGGGGTATACCAGACTTTTTTAAATAAATATAATTGCGGCTGAATAGTGAGCGACACACTCAAACTGTGTTTTTTTAGATACCAAAGGCGAAAAACTGGATAGTACAGAGATTTGACCCATTGAACTGCAAAACCACACTGGGATTTGTCGGGCCTACACCAGACAATTTTCAACAGATATATTTTTGTGTCACAACAGTCAGGAGACACTACAGATTTTCTTTACGGAAAATATACCAAAACCTGAATAATTGAGATTTTTTACCGTGGGATGGCAAAACCACAGTTATTGTTTACTGGGGTATACCAGACTTTTTTAAATAGATATAATTGCTGCTGAACAGTGTGCGACACACTAAAACTGTGTTTTTTTAGATACCAAAGGCCCAAAACTGGATAGTACAGAGATTTGACCCATTGAACTGCAAAACCACATTGGGATTTGTCGGGCCTACACCAGACTATTTTCAACAGATATATTTTGTGTCACAACAGTCAGGAGACACTACTGATTTTCTTTACGGAAAATATACCAAAACCTGAATAATAGAGATTTTTTACCATGGGATGGCAAAACCACAGTTATTGTTTACAGGGGTATACCAGACTTTTTTAAATAGATATAATTGCGGCTGAACAGTGAGCGACACACTCAAACTGTGTTTTTTTAGATACCAAAGGCCCAAAACTGGATAGTACAGAGATTTGACCCGTTGAACTGCAAAACCACACTGGGATTTGTCGGGCCTACACCAGACTATTTTCAACAGATATATTTTGTGTCACAACAGTCAGGAGACACTACTGATTTTCGTTACGGAAAATATACCAAAACCTGAATAATAGAGATTTTTTACCATGGGATGGCAAAACCACAGTTATTGTTTACTGGGGTATACCAGACTTTTTTAAATAGATATGATTGCGGCTGAACAGTGAGCGACACACTCAAACTGTGTTTTTTTAGATACCAAAGGCCCAAAACTGGATAGTACAGAGATTTGACCCGTTGAACTGCACAACCACACTGGGATTTGTCGGGCTTACACCAGACTATTTTCAACAGATAAATTTTTGTGTCACAACTGTCAGGAGACACTACTGTTTTTCTTTACGGGTAATATACCAAAACCTGAATAATAGAGATTTTTTTACCGTGGCATGGCAAAATCACAGTTATTGTTTACTGGGGTATACCAGACTTTTTTAAATAAATATAATTGCGGCTGAATAGTGAGCGACACACTCAAACTGTGTTTTTTTAGATACCAAAGGCCCAAAACTGGATAGTACAGAGATTTGACCCATTGAACTGCAAAACCACACTGGGATTTGTCGGGCCTACACCAGACAATTTTCAACAGATATATTTTTGTGTCACAACAGTCAGGAGACACTACAGATTTTCTTTACGGAAAATATACCAAAACCTGAATAATAGAGATTTTTTACCGTGGGATGGCAAAACCACAGTTATTGTTTACTGGGGTATACCAGTCTTTTTTAAATAGATATAATTGCTGCTGAACAGTGTGCGACACACTAAAACTGTGTTTTTTTAGATACCAAAGGCCCAAAACTGGATAGTACAGAGATTTGACCCATTGAATTGCAAAACCACACTGGGATTTGTCGGGCCTACACCAGACAATTTTCAACAGATATATTTTTGTGTCACAACAGTCAGGAGACACTACTGATTTTCTTTACGGAAAATATACCAAAACCTGAATAATTGAGATTTTTTACCGTGGGATGGCAAAACCACAGTTATTGTTTACTGGGGTATACCAGACTTTTTTAAATAGATATAATTGCGGCTGAACAGTGAGCGACACACTCAAACTGTGTTTTTTTAGATACCAAAGGCCCAAAACTGGATAGTACAGAGATTTGACCCGTTGAACTGCAAAACCACACTGGAATTTGTCGGGCCTACACCAGACTATTTTCAACAGATATATTTTTGTGTCACAACAGTCAGGAGACACTACTGTTTTCTTTTACGGAAAATATACCAAAACCTGAAAAATAGAGATATTTACCGTGGGATGGCAAAACCACAGTTATTGTTTACTGGGGTATACCAGACTTATTTAAATAGATATAATTGTGGCTGAACAGTGAGAGACACACTCAAACTGTGTTTTTTTAGATACCAAAGGCCCAAAACTGGATAGTACAGAGATTTGACCCGTTGAACTGCACAACCACACTGGGATTTGTCGGGCTTACACCAGACTATTTTCAACAGATATATTTTTGTGTCACAACTGTCAGGAGACACTACTGTTTTTCTTTACGGGTAATATACCAAAACCTGAATAATAGAGATTTTTTTACCGTGGCATGGCAAAACCACAGTTATTGTTTACTGGGGTATACCAGACTTTTTTAAATAGATATGAATGCGGCTGAACAGTGAGCGACACACTCAAACTGTGTTTTTTTAGATACCAAAGGCCCAAAACAGGATAGTACAGAGATTTGACCCGTTGAACTGCAAAACCACACTGGGATTTGTCGGGCCTACACCAGACTATTTTCAACAGATATATTTTTGTGTCACAACAGTCAGGAGACACTACTGTTTTTCTTTACGGAAAATATACCAAAACCTGAATAATAGAGATTTTTTACCGTGGGATGGCAAAACCACGGTTATTGTTTACAGGGGTATACCAGACTTTTTTAAATAGATATAATTGCGGCTGAACAGTGAGCGACACACTCAAACTGTGTTTTTTTAGATACCAAAGGCCCAAAACTGGATAGTACAGGGATTTGACCCGTTGAACTGCAAAACCACACTGGGATTTGTCGGGCCTACACCAGACTATTTTCAACAGATATATTTTTGTGTCACAACAGTCAGGAGACACTACTGTTTTTCTTTACGGAAAATATACCAAAACCTGAATAATAGAGATTTTTTACCGTGGGATGGCAAAACCACAGTTATTGTTTACAGGGTTATACCAGACTTTTTTAAATAGATATAATTGCGGCTGAACAGTGAGCGACACACTCAAACTGTGTTTTTTTAGATACCAAAGGCCCAAAACTGGATAGTACAGAGATTTGACCCGTTGAACTGCAAAACCACACTGGAATTTGTCGGGCCTACACCAGACTATTTTCAACAGATATATTTTTGTGTCACAACAGTCAGGAGACACTACTGTTTTCTTTTGCGGAAAATATACCAAAACCTGAAAAATAGAGATATTTACCGGGGGATGGCAAAAGCACAGTTATTGTTTACTGGGGTATACCAGACTTATTTAAATAGATATAATTGTGGCTGAACAGTGAGAGACACACTCAAACTGTGTTTTTTTAGATACCAAAGGCCCAAAACTGGATAGTACAGAGATTTGACCCGTTGAACTGCACAACCACACTGGGATTTGTCGGGCTTACACCAGACTATTTTCAACAGATATATTTTTGTGTCACAACTGTCAGGAAACACTACTGTTTTTCTTTACGGGTAATATACCAAAACCTGAATAATAGAGATTTTTTTACCGTGGCATGGCAAAACCACAGTTATTGTTTACTGGGGTATACCAGACTTATTTAAATAGATATAATTGCGGCTGAACAGTGAGCGACACACTCAAATTGTGTTTTTTTAGATACCAAAGGCCCAAAACTGGATAGTACAGAGATTTGACCCGTTGAACTGCACAACCACACTGGGATTTGTCGGGCTTACACCAGACTATTTTCAACAGATATATTTTTGTGTCACAACTGTCAGGAGACACTACTGTTTTTCTTTACGGGTAATATACCAAAACCTGAATAATAGAGATTTTTTTACCGTGGCATGGCAAAATCACAGTTATTGTTTACTGGGGTATACCAGACTTTTTTAAATAAATATTATTGCGGCTGAATAGTGAGCGACACACTCAAACTGTGTTTTTTTAGATACCAAAGGCCCAAAACTGGATAGTACAGAGATTTGACCCATTGAACTGCAAAACCACACTGGGATTTTTCGGGCCTACACCAGACAATTTTCAACAGATATATTTTTGTGTCACAACAGTCAGGAGACACTACAGATTTTCTTTACGGAAAATATACCAAAACCTGAATAATAGAGATTTTTACCGTGGGATGGCAAAACCACAGTTATTGTTTACTGGGGTATACCAGACTTTTTTAAATAGATATAATTGCTGCTGAACAGTGTGCAACACACTAAAACTGTGTTTTTTTAGATACCAAAGGCCCAAAACTGGATAGTACAGAGATTTGACCCATTGAACTGCAAAACCACATTGGGATTTGTCGGGCCTACACCAGACTATTTTCAACAGATATATTTTGTGTCACAACAGTCAGGAGACACTACTGATTTTCTTTACGGGTAATATACCAAAACCTGAATAATAGAGATTTTTTTACCGTGGCATGGCAAAACCACAGTAATTGTTTACTGGGGTATACCAGACTTTTTTAAATAGATATGAATGCGGCTGAACAGTGAGCGACACACTCAAACTGTGTTTTTTTAGATACCAAAGGCCCAAAACAGGATAGTACAGAGATTTGACCCGTTGAACTGCAAAACCACACTGGGATTTTGTCGTGCCTACACCAGACTATTTTCAACAGATATATTTTTGTGTCACAACAGTCAGGAGGCACTACTGTTTTTCTTTACGGAAAATATACCAAAACCTGAATAATAGAGATTTTTTACCGTGGGATGGCAAAACCACGGTTATTGTTTACAGGGGTATACCAGACTTTTTTAAATAGATATAATTGCGGCTGAACAGTGAGCGACACACTCAAACTGTGTTTTTTTAAATACCAAAGGCCCAAAACTGGATAGTACAGAGATTTGACCTGTTGAACTGCAAAACCACACTGGGATTTGTCGGGCCTACACCAGACTATTTTCAACAGATTTATTTTTGTGTCACAACAGTCAGGAGACACTACTGTTTTTATTTACGGAAAATATACCAAAACCTGAATAATAGAGATTTTTTACCGTGGGATGGCAAAACCACAGTTATTGTTTACAGGGGTATACCAGACTTTTTTAAATAGATATAATTGCGGCTGAACAGTGAGCGACACACTCAAACTGTGTTTTTTTAGATACCAAAGGCCCAAAACTGGATAGTACAGAGATTTGACCCGTTGAACTTCAAAACCACACTGGGATTTGTCGGGCCTACACCAGACTATTTTCAACAGATATATTTTGTGTCACAACAGTCAGGAGACACTACTGATTTTCGTTACGGAAAATATACCAAAACCTGAATAATAGAGATTTTTTACCATGGGATGGCAAAACCACAGTTATTGTTTACTGGGGTATACCAGACTTTTTTAAATAGATATGATTGCGGCTGAACAGTGAGCGACACACTCAAACTGTGTTTTTTTAGATACCAAAGGCCCAAAACTGGATAGTACAGAGATTTGACCCATTGAATTCCAAAACCACACTGGGATTTGTCGGGCCTACACCAGACAATTTTCAACAGATATATTTTTGTGTCACAACAGTCAGGAGACACTACTGATTTTCTTTACGGAAAATATACCAAAACCTGAATAATTGAGATTTTTTACCGTGGGATGGCAAAACCACAGTTATTGTTTACTGGGGTATACCAGACTTATTTAAATAGATATAATTGCGGCTGAACAGTGAGCGACACACTCAAACTGTGTTTTTTTAGATACCAAAGGCCCAAAACTGGATAGTACAGAGATTTGACCCATTGAATTGCAAAACCACACTGGGATTTGTCGGGCCTACACCAGACAATTTTCAACTGATATATTTTTGTGTCACAACAGTCAGGAGACACTACTGATTTTCTTTACGGAAAATATACCAAAACCTGAATAATTGAGATTTTTTACCGTGGGATGGCAAAACCACAGTTATTGTTTACTGGGGTATACCAGACTTATTTAAATAGATATAATTGCGGCTGAACAGTGAGCGACACACTCAAACTGTGTTTTTTTAGATACCAAAGGCCCAAAACTGGATAGTACAGAGATTTGACCCGTTAAACTGCACAACCACACTGGGATTTGTGGGGCTTACACCAGACTATTTTCAACAGATATATTTTTGTGTCACAACTGTCAGGACACACTACTGTTTTTCTTTACGGGTAATATATACCAAAACCTGAATAATAGAGATTTTTTTACCGTGGCATGGCAAAACCACAGTTATTGTTTACAGGGGTATACCAGACTTTTTTAAATAGATATAATTGCGGCTGAACAGTGAGCGACACACTCAAACTGTGTTTTTTTAGATACCAAAGGCCCAAAACTGGATAGTACAGAGATTTGACCCGTTGAACTGCACAACCACACTGGGATTTGTCTGGCTTACACCAGACTATTTTCAACAGATATATTTTTGTGTCACAACTGTCAGGAGACACTACTGTTTTTCTTTACGGGTAATATACCAAAACCTGAATAATAGAGATTTTTTTACCGTGGCAAGGCAAAACCACAGTTATTGTTTACTGGGGTATACCAGACTTATTTAAATAGATATAATTGCGGCTGAACAGTGAGCGACACACTCAAACTGTGTTTTTTTAGATACCAAAGGCCCAAAACTGGATAGTACAGAGATTTGACCCGTTGAACTGCACAACCACACTGGGATTTGTCGGGCTTACACCAGACTATTTTCAACAGATATATTTTTGTGTCACAACTGTCAGGAGACACTACTGTTTTTCTTTACGGGTAATATACCAAAACCTGAATAATAGAGATTTTTTACCATGGGATGGCAAAACCACAGTTATTGTTTACTGGGGTATACCAGACTTTTTTAAGTAGATATGATTGCGGCTGAACAGTGAGCGACACACTCAAACTGTGTTTTTTTAGATACCAAAGGCCCAAAACAGGATAGTACAGAGATTTGACCCGTTGAACTGCAAAACCACACTGGGATTTGTCGGGCCTACACCAGACTATTTTCAACAGATATATTTTTGTGTCACAACAGTCAGGAGTCACTACTGTTTTTCTTTAAGGAAAATATACCAAAACCTGAATAATAGAGATTTTTTACCGTGGGATGGCAAAACCACAGTTATTGTTTACAGGGGTATACCAGACTTTTTTAAATAGATATAATTGCGGCTGAACAGTGAGCGACACACTCAAACTGTGTTTTTTTAGATACCAAAGGCCCAAAACTGGATAGTACAGAGATTTGACCCGTTGAACTGCACAACCACACTGGGATTTGTCGGGCTTACACCAGACTATTTTCAACAGATATATTTTTGTGTCACAACTGTCAGGAGACACTACTGTTTTTCTTTACGGGTAATATACCAAAACCTGAATAATAGAGATTTTTTTACCGTGGCATGGCAAAACCACAGTTATTGTTTACTGGGGTATACCAGACTTTTTTAAATAGATATGAATGCGGCTGAACAGTGAGCGACACACTCAAACTGTGTTTTTTTAGATACCAAAGGCCCAAAACAGGATAGTACAGAGATTTGACCCGTTGAACTGCAAAACCACACTGGGATTTGTCGGGCCTACACCAGACTATTTTCAACAGATATATTTTTGTGTCACAACAGTCAGGAGACACTACTGTTTTTCTTTACGGAAAATATACCAAAACCTGAATAATAGAGATTTTTTACCGTGGGATGGCAAAACCACGGTTATTGTTTACAGGGGTATACCAGACTTTTTTAAATAGATATAATTGCGGCTGAACAGTGAGCGACACACTCAAACTGTGTTTTTTTAGATACCAAAGGCCCAAAACTGGATAGTACAGGGATTTGACCCGTTGAACTGCAAAACCACACTGGGATTTGTCGGGCCTACACCAGACTATTTTCAACAGATATATTTTTGTGTCACAACAGTCAGGAGACACTACTGTTTTTCTTTACGGAAAATATACCAAAACCTGAATAGTAGAGATTTTTTACCGTGGGATGGCAAAACCACAGTTATTGTTTACAGGGGTATACCAGACTTTTTTAAATAGATATAATTGCGGCTGAACAGTGAGCGACACACTCAAACTGTGTTTTTTTAGATACCAAAGGCCCAAAACTGGATAGTACAGAGATTTGTCCCGTTGAACTGCAAAACCACACTGGAATTTGTCGGGCCTACACCAGACTATTTTCAACAGATATGTTTTTGTGTCACAACAGTCAGGAGACACTACTGTTTTCTTTTACGGAAAATATACCAAAACCTGAAAAATAGAGATATTTACCGTGGGATGGCAAAACCACAGTTATTGTTTACTGGGGTATACCAGACTTATTTAAATAGATATAATTGTGGCTGAACAGTGAGAGACACACTCAAACTGTGTTTTTTTAGATACCAAAGGCCCAAAACTGGATAGTACAGAGATTTGACCCGTTGAACTGCACAACCACACTGGGATTTGTCGGGCTTACACCAGACTATTTTCAACAGATATATTTTTGTGTCACAACTGTCAGGAAACACTACTGTTTTTCTTTACGGGTAATATACCAAAACCTGAATAATAGAGATTTTTTTACCGTGGCATGGCAAAACCACAGTTATTGTTTACTGGGGTATACCAGACTTATTTAAATAGATATAATTGCGGCTGAACAGTGAGCGACACACTCAAATTGTGTTTTTTTAGATACCAAAGGCCCAAAACTGGATAGTACAGAGATTTGACCCGTTGAACTGCACAACCACACTGGGATTTGTCGGGCTTACACCAGACTATTTTCAACAGATATATTTTTGTGTCACAACTGTCAGGAGACACTACTGTTTTTCTTTACGGGTAATATACCAAAACCTGAATAATAGAGATTTTTTTACCGTGGCATGGCAAAATCACAGTTATTGTTTACTGGGGTATACCAGACTTTTTTAAATAAATATAATTGCGGCTGAATAGTGAGCGACACACTCAAACTGTGTTTTTTTAGATACCAAAGGCCCAAAACTGGATAGTACAGAGATTTGACCCATTGAACTGCAAAACCACACTGGGATTTTTCGGGCCTACACCAGACAATTTTCAACAGATATATTTTTGTGTCACAACAGTCAGGAGACACTACAGATTTTCTTTACGGAAAATATACCAAAACCTGAATAATAGAGATTTTTTACCGTGGGATGGCAAAACCACAGTTATTGTTTACTGGGGTATACCAGACTTTTTTAAATAGATATAATTGCTGCTGAACAGTGTGCGACACACTAAAACTGTGTTTTTTTAGATACCAAAGGCCCAAAACTGGATAGTACAGAGATTTGACCCATTGAACTGCAAAACCACATTGGGATTTGTCGGGCCTACACCAGACTATTTTCAACAGATATATTTTGTGTCACAACAGTCAGGAGACACTACTGATTTTCTTTACGGAAAATATACCAAAACCTGAATAATAGAGATTTTTTACCATGGGATGGCAAAAGCACAGTTATTGTTTACTGGGGTATACCAGACTTTTTTAAGTAGATATGATTGCGGCTGAACAGTGAGCGACACACTCAAACTGTGTTTTTTTAGATACCAAAGGCCCAAAACTGGATAGTACAGAGATTTGACCCGTTGAACTGCAAAACCACACTGGGATTTGTCGGGCCTACACCAGACTATTTTCAACAGATATATTTTTGTGTCACAACAGTCAGGAGTCACTACTGTTTTTCTTTAAGGAAAATATACCAAAACCTGAATAATAGAGATTTTTTACCGTGGGATGGCAAAACCACAGTTATTGTTTACAGGGGTATACCAAACTTTTTTAAATAGATATAATTGCGGCTGAACAGTGAGCGACACACTCAAACTGTGTTTTTTTAGATACCAAAGGCCCAAAACTGGATAGTACAGAGATTTGACCCGTTGAACTGCACAACCACACTGGGATTTGTCGGGCTTACACCAGACTATTTTCAACAGATATATTTTTGTGTCACAACTGTCAGGAGACACTACTGTTTTTCTTTACGGGTAATATACCAAAACCTGAATAATAGAGATTTTTTTACCGTGGCATGGCAAAACCACAGTAATTGTTTACTGGTGTATACCAGACTTTTTTAAATAGATATGAATGCGGCTGAACAGTGAGCGACACACTCAAACTGTGTTTTTTTAGATACCAAAGGCCCAAAACTGGATAGTACAGAGATTTGACCCGTTGAACTGCAAAACCACACTGGGATTTGTCGGGCCTACACCAGACTGTTTTCAACAGATATATTTTTCTGTCACAACAGTCAGGAGACACTACTGATTTTCTTTACGGAAAATATACCAAAACCTGAATAATTGAGATTTTTTACCGTGGGATGGCAAAACCACAGTTATTGTTTACTGGGGTATACCAGACTTTTTAAAATAGATATAATTGCGGCTAAACAGTTTGCGACACACTCAAACTGTGTTTTTTAGATACCAAAGGCCCAAAACTGGATAGTACAGAGATTTGACCCGTTGAACTGCAAAACCACACTGGGATTTGTCGGGCCTACACCAGACTATTTTCAACAGATATATTTTTGTGTCACAACAGTCAGGAGACACTACTGTTTTTCTTTACGGATAATATACCAAAACCTGAATAATAGAGATTTTTTTACCGTGGGATGGCAAAACCACAGTTATTGTTTACTGGGGTATACCAGACTTTTTTAAAAGATATAATTGCGGCTGAACAGTGAGCGACACACTCAAACTGTGTTTTTTTAGATACCAAAGGCCCAAAACTGGATAGTACAGAGATTTGACCCATTGAACTGCAAAACCACACTGGGATTTGTCGGGCCTACACCAGACTATTTTCAACAGATATATTTTTGTGTCACAACAGTCAGGAGACACTACTGATTTTCTTTACGGAAAATATACCAAAACCTGAATGATAGAGATCTTTTACCGTGGGATGGCAAAAACACAGATATTGTTTACTGGGGTATACCAGACTTTTTTAAATAGATATAATTGCGGCTGAACAGTGAGCGACACACTTAAACTGTGTTTTTTTAGATACCAAAGGCCCAAAACTGGATAGTACAGAGATTTGACCCGTTGAACTGCAAAACCACACTGGGATTTGTCGGGCCTACACCAGACTGTTTTCAACAGATATATTTTTCTGTCACAACAGTCAGGAGACACTACTGATTTTCTTTACGGAAAAAACACCAAAACCTGAATAATTTAGATTTTTTACCGTGGGATGGCAAAACCACAGTTATTGTTTACTGGGGTATACCAGACTTTTTAAAATAGATATAATTGCGGCTGAACAGTGTGCGACACACTCAAACTGTGTTTTTTAGATACCAAAGGCCCAAAACTGGATAGTACAGAGATTTGACCCATTGAACTGCAAAACCACACTGGGATTTGTCGGGCCTACACCAGACTATTTTCAACAGATATATTTTTGTGTCACAACAGTCAGGAGACACTACTGATTTTCTTTACGGAAAATATACCAAAACCTGAATGATAGAGATCTTTTACCGTGGGATGGCAAAAACACAGATATTGTTTACTGGGGTATACCAGACTTTTTTAAATAGATATAATTGCGGCTGAACAGTGAGCGACACACTTAAACTGTGTTTTTTTAGATACCAAAGGCCCAAAACTGGATAGTACAGAGATTTGATCCGTTGAACTGCAAAACCACACTGGGATTTGTCGGGCCTACACCAGACTGTTTTCAACAGATATATTTTTCTGTCACAACAGTCAGGAGACACTACTGATTTTCTTTACGGAAAATACACCAAAACCTGAATAATTTAGATTTTTTACCGTGGGATGGCAAAACCACAGTTATTGTTTACTGGGGTATACCAGACTTTTTAAAATAGATATAATTGCGGCTGAACAGTGTGCGACACACTCAAACTGTGTTTTTTAGATACCAAAGGCCCAAAACTGGATAGTACAGAGATTTGACCCGTTGAACTGCAAAACCACACTGGGATTTGTCGGGCCTACACCAGACTATTTTCAATAGATATAATTTTGTGTCACAACAGTCAGGAGACACTACTGTTTTTCTTTACGGAAAATATAGAAAAACCTGAATAATAGAGATTTTTCACCGTGGGATGGCAAAACCATAGTTATTGTTTACTGGGGTATACTAGACTTTTTAAAATAGATATAATTGCGGCTGAACAGTGAGTGACACACTCAAACTGTGTATTTTTAGATACCAAAGGCCCAAAACTGGATAGTACAGAGATTTGACCCGTTGAACTGCAAAAACACACTGGGATTTGTCGGGCCTACACCAGACTATTTTCAACAGATATATTTTTGTGTCACAACAGTCAGGAGACACTATTGTTTTTTTTTACGGAAAATATACCAAAACCTGAAAAATAGAGATTTTTTACCATGGGATGGCAAAACCACAGTTATTGTTTACTGGGGTATACCAGACTTATTTAAATAGATATAATTGCGGCTGAACAGTGAGCGACACACTCAAACTGTGTTTTCTTAGATACCAAAGGCCCAAAACTGGATAGTACAGAGATTTGACCCGTTGAACTGCAAAACCACACTGGGATTTGTTGGGCCTACACCAGACTATTTTCAACAGATATAATTTTGTGTCACAACAGTCAGGAGACACTACTGTTTTTCTTTACGGAAAATATAGAAAAACCTGAATAATAGAGATTTTTCACCGTGGGATGGCAAAACCATAGTTATTGTTTACTGGGGTATACTAGACTTTTTAAAATAGATATAATTGCGGCTGAACAGTGAGTGACACACTCAAACTGTGTATTTTTAGATACCGAAGGCCCAAAACTGGATAGTACAGAGATTTGACCCGTTGAACTGCAAAAACACACTGGGATTTGTCGGGCCTACACCAGACTATTTTCAACAGATATATTTTTGTGTCACAACAGTCAGGAGACTCTACTGTTTTTTTTACGGATAATATACCAAAACCTGAAAAATAGAGATTTTTTACCGTGGGATGGCAAAACCACAGTTATTGTTTACTTGGGTATACCAGACTTATTTAAATAGATATAATTGCGGCTGAACAGTGAGCGACACACTCAAACTGTGTTTTCTTAGATACCAAATGCCCAAAACTGGATAGTACAGAGATTTGACCCGTTGAACTGCAAAACCACACTGGGATTTGTCGGGCCTACACCAGACTATTTTCAACAGATATATTTTTGTGTCACAACAGTCAGGAGACACTACTGATTTTCTTTACGGAAAATATACCAAAACCTGAATGATAGAGATCTTTTACCGTGGGATGGCAAAACCACAGTTATTGTTTACTGGGGTATACCAGACTTTTTTAAATAGATATAATTGCGGCTGAACAGTGAGCGACACACTCAAACTGTGTTTTTTTAGATACCAAAGGCCCAAAACTGGATAGTACAGAGATTTGACCCGTTGAACTGCAAAACCACACTGGGATTTGTCGGGCCTACAGCAGACTGTTTTCAACAGATATATTTTTCTGTTACAACAGTCAGGAGACACTACTGATTTTCTTTACGGAAAATATACCAAAACCCGAATAATTGAGATTTTTTACCGTGGGATGGCAAAACCACAGTTATTGTTTACTGGGGTATACCAGACTTTTTAAAATAGATATAATTTCGGCTGAACAGTGTGCGACACACTCAAACTGTGTTTTTTAGATACCAAAGGCCCAAAACTGGATAGTACAGAGATTTGACCCGTTGAACTGCAAAACCACACTGGGATTTGTCGGGCCTACACCAGACTATTTTCAACAGATATATTTTTGTGTCACAACAGTCAGGAGACACTATTGTTTTTTTTTACGGAAAATATACCAAAACCTGAAAAATAGAGATTTTTTACCGTGGGATGGCAAAACCACAGTTATTGTTTACTGGGGTATACCAGACTTATTTAAATAGATATAATTGCGGCTGAACAGTGAGTGACACACTCAAACTGTTTTTTTAGATACCAAAGGCCCAAAACTGGATAGTACAGAGATTTGACCCGTTGAACTGCAAAACCACACTGGGATTTGTCAGGCCTACACCAGACTATTTTCAACAGATATATTTTTGTGTCACAACAGTCAGTAGACAATACTGTTTTTCTTTACAGAAAATATACCAAAACCTGAATAATAGAGATTTATTACCGTGGGATGGCAAAACCACAGTTATTGTTTACTGGGGTATACCAGACTTTTTTAAATAGATATAATTGCGGCTGAACAGTGAGCGACACACTCAAACTGTGTTTTTTTAGATACCAAAAGCCCAAAACTGGATAGTACAGAGATTTGACCCGTTGAACTGCAAAACCACACTGGGATTTGTTGGGCCTACACCAGACTATTTTCAACAGATATAATTTTGTGTCACAACAGTCAGGAGACACTACTGTTTTTCTTTACGGAAAATATAGAAAAACCTGAATAATAGAGATTTTTCACCGTGGGATGGCAAAACCATAGTTATTGTTTACTGGGGTATACTAGACTTTTTAAAATAGATATAATTGCGGCTGAACAGTGAGTGACACACTCAAACTGTGTATTTTTAGATACCGAAGGCCCAAAACTGGATAGTACAGAGATTTGACCCGTTGAACTGCAAAAACACACTGGGATTTGTCGGGCCTACACCAGACTATTTTCAACAGATATATTTTTGTGTCACAACAGTCAGGAGACTCTACTGTTTTTTTTACGGATAATATACCAAAACCTGAAAAATAGAGATTTTTTACCGTGGGATGGCAAAACCACAGTTATTGTTTACTTGGGTATACCAGACTTATTTAAATAGATATAATTGCGGCTGAACAGTGAGCGACACACTCAAACTGTGTTTTCTTAGATACCAAATGCCCAAAACTGGATAGTACAGAGATTTGACCCGTTGAACTGCAAAACCACACTGGGATTTGTCGGGCCTACACCAGACTATTTTCAACAGATATATTTTTGTGTCACAACAGTCAGGAGACACTACTGATTTTCTTTACGGAAAATATACCAAAACCTGAATGATAGAGATCTTTTACCGTGGGATGGCAAAACCACAGTTATTGTTTACTGGGGTATACCAGACTTTTTTAAATAGATATAATTGCGGCTGAACAGTGAGCGACACACTCAAACTGTGTTTTTTTAGATACCAAAGGCCCAAAACTGGATAGTACAGAGATTTGACCCGTTGAACTGCAAAACCACACTGGGATTTGTCGGGCCTACAGCAGACTGTTTTCAACAGATATATTTTTCTGTTACAACAGTCAGGAGACACTACTGATTTTCTTTACGGAAAATATACCAAAACCCGAATAATTGAGATTTTTTACCGTGGGATGGCAAAACCACAGTTATTGTTTACTGGGGTATACCAGACTTTTTAAAATAGATATAATTGCGGCTGAACAGTGTGCGACACACTCAAACTGTGTTTTTTAGATACCAAAGGCCCAAAACTGGATAGTACAGAGATTTGACCCGTTGAACTGCAAAACCACACTGGGATTTGTCGGGCCTACACCAGACTATTTTCAACAGATATATTTTTGTGTCACAACAGTCAGGAGACACTATTGTTTTTTTTTACGGAAAATATACCAAAACCTGAAAAATAGAGATTTTTTACCGTGGGATGGCAAAACCACAGTTATTGTTTACTGGGGTATACCAGACTTATTTAAATAGATATAATTGCGGCTGAACAGTGAGTGACACACTCAAACTGTTTTTTTAGATACCAAAGGCCCAAAACTGGATAGTACAGAGATTTGACCCGTTGAACTGCAAAACCACACTGGGATTTGTCAGGCCTACACCAGACTATTTTCAACAGATATATTTTTGTGTCACAACAGTCAGTAGACAATACTGTTTTTCTTTACAGAAAATATACCAAAACCTGAATAATAGAGATTTTTTACCGTGGGATGGCAAAACCACAGTTATTGTTTACTGGGGTATACCAGACTTTTTTAAATAGATATAATTGCGGCTGAACAGTGAGCGACACACTCAAACTGTGTTTTTTTAGATACCAAAAGCCCAAAACTGGATAGTACAGAGATTTGACCCGTTGAACTGCAAAACCACACTGGGATTTGTCGGGCCTACACCAGACTATTTTCAACAGATATAATTTTGTGTCACAACAGTCAGGAGACACTACTGTTTTTCTTTACGGAAAATATATCAAAACCTGAATAATAGAGATTTTTTACCGTGGGATGGCAAAACCATAGTTATTGTTTACTGGGGTATACTAGACTTTTTAAAATAGATATAATTGCGGCTGAACAGTGAGTGACACACTCAAACTGTGTTTTTTTAGATACCAAAGGCCCAAAACTGGATAGTACAGAGATTTGACCCGTTGAACTGCAAAACCACACTGGGATTTGTCAGGCCTACACCAGACTATTTTCAACAGATATATTTTTGTGTCACAACAGTCAGGAGACACTATTGTTTTTTTTTACGGAAAATATACCAAAACCTGAATAATATAGATTTTTTACCGTGGGAGGGCAAAACCACAGTTATTGTTTACTGGGGTATATCAGACTTTTTAAAATAGATATAATTGCGGCTGAACAGTGAGTGACACACTCAAACTGTGTTTTTTTAGATACCAAAGGCCCAAAACTGGATAGTACAGAGATTTGAACCGTTGAACTGCAAAAACACACTGGGATTTGTCGGGCCTACACCAGACTATTTTCAACAGATATATTTTTGTGTCACAACAGTCAGGAGACACTATTGTTTTTTTTTACGGAAAATATACCAAAACCTGAAAAATAGAGATTTTTTACCGTGGGATGGCAAAACCACAGTTATTGTTTACTGGGGTATACTAGACTTATTTAAATAGATATAATTGCGGCTGAACAGTGAGCGACACACTCAAACTGTGTTTTCTTAGAAACCAAAGGCCCAAAACTGGATAGTACAGAGATTTGACCCATTGAACTGCAAAACCACACTGGGATTTGTCGGGCCTACACCAGACTATTTTCAACAGATATATTTTTGTGTCACAACAGTCAGGAGACACTACTGTTTTTCTTTACGGATAATATACCAAAACCTGAATAATAGAGATTTTTTTACCGTGGGATGGCAAAACCACAGTTATTGTTTACTGGGGTATACCAGACTTTTTAAAATAGATATAATTGCGGCTGAACAGTGTGCGACACACTCAAACTGTGTTTTTTAGATACCAAAGGCCCAAAACTGGATAGTACAGAGATTTGACCCGTTGAACTGCAAAACCACACTGGGATTTGTCGGACCTACACCAGACTATTTTCAACAGATATATTTTTGCGTCACAACAGTCAGTAGACACTACTGTTTTTCTTTACGGAAAATATACCAAAACCTGAATAATAGAGATTTTTTACCGTGGGATGGCAAAACCACAGTTATTGTTTACTTGGGTATACCAGACTTATTTAAATAGATATAATTGCGGCTGAACAGTGAGCGACACACTCAAACTGTGTTTTCTTAGATACCAAAGGCCCAAAACTGGATAGTACAGAGATTTGACCCATTGAACTGCAAAACCACACTGGGATTTGTCGGGCCTACACCAGACTATTTTCAACAGATATACAGTGCCTACAAGTAGTATTCAACCCCCTGCAGATTTAGCTGGTTGACACATGCGGAATTAACTTGGCATTGTGACATTTGTACTGTAGATCAGCCTGGGAGTGGGAAATGCACTGCAGCAAATTTTTTTTTTTTTTCTTTTTTTTTCTTTTTTTAAAACGTTAAAAGTTAATTCAGAGTGTCATTTATTATTCAACCCCTCAAACCACAAGAATTCTGTTGGGTCCCCCTAAAGTATGAAGAAGTAGTTCAGGCACCAAGAATAATGAGCTTCACATGTGTGGATTAAAGATCTCTTTTGCCAGCCTTTTCTGACTATTTAAGACCCTCCCCAAACTTGTGAACAGCACTCAGACATGGTCAACATGGGAAAGACAAAGGAGCATTCCAAGGCCATCAGAGACAAGATCGTGGAGGGTCACAAGGCTGGCAAGGGGTACAAAACCCTTTCCAAGGAGTTGGGCCTACCTGTCTCCACTGTTGGGAGCATCATCCGTAAGTGGAAGGCTTATGGAACTACTGTTAGCCTTCCACGGCCAGGACAGCCTTTGAAAGTATCCTCCCGTGCCGAGGCCAGGATTCTCCGAAGAGTCAAGGCTAACCCAAGGACAACAAGGAAGGAGCTCCGGGAAGATCTCATGGCAGTGGGGACATTGGTTTCAGTCAATACCATAAGTAACGTACTCCACCGCAATGGTCTCCATTCCAGACGAGCCCGTAAGGTACCTTTACTTTCAAAGCGTCATGTCAAGGCTTGTCTACAGTTTGCTCATGATCACTTGGAGGACTCTGAGACAGACTGGTTCAAGGTTCTATGGCCTGATGAGACCAAGATCGAGATCTTTGGTGCCAACCACACACGTGACGTTTGGAGACTGGATGGCACTGCATACGACCCCAAGAATTCCATCCCTACAGTCAAGCATGGTGGTGGCAGCATCATGCTGTGGGGCTGTTTCTCTGCCAAGGGGCCTGGCCATCTGGTCCGCATCCATGGGAAGATGGATAGCACGGCCTACCTGGAGATTTTGGCCAAGAACCTCCGCTCCTCCATCAAGGATCTTAAGATGGGTCGTAATTTCATCTTCCAACAAGACAACGACCCAAAGCACACAGCCAAGAAAACCAAGGCCTGGTTCAAGAGGGAAAAAGTCAAGGTGTTGGAGTGGCCTAGTCAGTCTCCTGACCTTAACCCAATTGAAAACTTGTGGAAGGAGCTCAAGAATAAAGTCCACATGAGACACCCAAAGAACCTAGATAACTTGGAGAAGATCTGCATGGAGGAGTGGGCCAAGATAACTCCACAGACCTGTGCCGGCCTGATCAGGTCTTATAAAAGACGATTATTAGCTGTAATTGCAAACACGGGTTATTCCACAAAATATTAAACATAGGGGTTGAATAATAATTGATCCACACTTTTATGTTTAAAATTTAATAAAATTCAACTGAGCAACATAACTTTTTGATTTGTAAGATTTATGCTTCTGTTCATAAAACCTACTCTCGTTTGCAGTTTGAAGGCTCTAACTTATTTGCATCTTATCAAACCAGCTAAATCTGCAGGGGGTTGAATACTACTTGTAGGCACTGTATATTTGTGTCACAACAGTCAGGAGACACTACTGTTTTTCTTTACGGATAATATACCAAAACCTGAATAATAGAGATTTTTTTACCGTGGGATGGCAAAACCACAGTTATTGTTTACTGGGGTATACCAGACTTTTTTAAATAGATATAATTGCGGCTGAACGTGAGCGACACACTCAAACTGTGTTTTTTTAGATACCAAAGGCCCAAAACTGGATAGTACAGAGATTTGACCCATTGAACTGCAAAACCACACTGGGATTTGTCGGGCCTACACCAGACTATTTTCAACAGATATATTTTTGTGTCACAACAGTCAGGAGACACTACTGATTTTCTTTACGGAAAATATACCAAAACCTGAATGATAGAGATCTTTTACCGTGGGATGGCAAAACCACAGTTATTGTTTAATGGGGTATACCAGACTTTTTTAAATAGATATAATTGCGGCTGAACAATGAGCGACACACTCAAACTGTGTTTTTTTAGATACCAAAGGCCCAAAACTGGATAGTACAGAGATTTGACCCGTTGAACTGCAAAACCACACTGGGATTTGTCGGGCCTACACCAGACTGTTTTCAACAGATATATTTTTCTGTCACAACAGTTAGGAGACACTACTGATTTTCTTTACGGAAAATATACCAAAACCTGAATAATTGAGATTTTTTACCGTGGGATGGCAAAACCACAGTTATTGTTTACTGGGGTATACCAGACTTTTTAAAATAGATATAATTGCGGCTGAACAGTGTGCCACACACTCAAACTGTGTTTTTCAGATACCAAAGGCCCAAAACTGGATAGTACAGAGATTTGACCCGTTGAACTGCAAAACCACACTGGGATTTGTCGGGCCTACACCAGACTATTTTCAACAGATATATTTTTGTGTCAGAACAGTCAGGAGACACTATTGTTTTTTTTTACGGAAAATATACCAAAACCTGAAAAATAGAGATTTTTTACCGTGGGATGGCAAAACCACAGTTATTGTTTACTGGGGTATACCAGACTTATTTAAATAGATATAATTGCGGCTGAACAGTGAGTGACACACTCAAACTGTTTTTTTAGATACCAAAGGCCCAAAACTGGATAGTACAGAGATTTGACCCGTTGAACTGCAAAACCACACTGGGATTTGTCGGGCCTACACCAGACTATTTTCAACAGATATATTTTTGTGTCACAACAGTCAGTAGACAATACTGTTTTTCTTTACAGAAAATATACCAAAACCTGAATAATAGAGATTTTTTTACCGTGGGATGGCAAAACCACAGTTATTGTTTACTGGGGTATACCAGACTTTTTTAAATAGATATAATTGCGGCTGAACAGTGAGCGACACACTCAAACTGTGTTTTTTTAGATACCAAAAGCCCAAAACTGGATAGTACAGAGATTTGACCCGTTGAACTGCAAAACCACACTGGGATTTGTTGGGCCTACACCAGACTATTTTCAACAGATAAAATTTTGTGTCACAACAGTCAGGAGACACTACTGTTTTTCTTTACGGAAAATATACCAAAACCTGAATAATAGAGATTTTTTACTGTGGGATGGCAAAACCATAGTTATTGTTTACTGGGGTATACTAGACTTTTTAAAATAGATATAATTGCGGCTGAACAGTGAGTGACACACTCAAACTGTGTTTTTTTAGATACCAAAGGCCCAAAACTGGATAGTACAGAGATTTGACCCGCTGAAGTGCAAAACCACACTGGGATTTTTCGGGCCTACACCAAACTATTTTCAACAGATATATTTTTGTGTCACAACAGTCAGGAGACACTACTGATATTCTTTACGGAAAATATACCAAAACCTGAATGATAGAGATCTTTTACCGTGGGATGGCAAAACCACAGTTATTGTTTACTGGGGTATACCAGACTTTTTTAAATAGATATAATTGCGGCTGAACAGTGAGCGACACACTCAAACTGTGTTTTTTTAGATACCAAAGGCCCAAAACTGGATAGTACAGAGATTTGACCCGTTGAACTGCAAAACCACACTGGGATTTGTCGGGCCTACACCAGACTGTTTTCAACAGATATATTTTTCTGTCACAACAGTCAGGAGACACTACTGATTTTCTTTACGGAAAATATACCAAAACCTGAATAATTGAGATTTTTTACCGTGGGATGGCAAAACCACAGTTATTGTTTACTGGGGTATACCAGACTTTTTAAAATAGATATAATTGCGGCTGAACAGTGAGTGACACACTCAAACTGTGTTTTTTTAGATACCAAAGGCCCAAAACTGGATAGTACAGAGATTTGACCCGTTGAACTGCAAAAACACACTGGGATTTGTCGGGCCTACACCAGACTATTTTCAACAGATATATTTTTGTGTCACAACAGTCAGGAGACACTATTGTTTTTTTTTACGGAAAATATACCAAAACCTGAAAAATAAAGATTTTTTACCGTGGGATGGCAAAACCACAGTTATTGTTTACTGGGGTATACCAGACTTATTTAAATAGATATAATTGCGGCTGAACAGTGAGCGACACACTCAAACTGTGTTTTCTTAGATACCAAAGGCGCAAAACTGGATAGTACAGAGATTTGACCCATTGAACTGCAAAACCACACTGGGATTTGTCGGGCCTACACCAGACTATTTTCAACAGATATATTTTTGTGTCACAACAGTCAGGAGACACTACTGTTTTTCTTTACGGATAATATACCAAAACCTGAATAATAGAGATTTTTTTACCGTGGGATGGCAAAACCACAGTTATTGTTTACTGGGGTATACCAGACTTTTTAAAATAGATATAATTGCGGCTGAACAGTGTGCGACACACTCAAACTGTGTTTTTTTAGATACCAAAGGCCCAAAACTGGATAGTACAGAGATTTGACCCGCTGAACTGCAAAACCACACTGGGATTTGTCGGGCTTACACCAGACTATTTTCAACAGATATATTTTTGCGTCACAACAGTCAGGAGACACTACTGTTTTTCTTTACGGAAAATATACCAAAACCTGAATAATAGAGATTTTTTACCGTGGGATGGCAAAACCACAGTTATTGTTTACTGAGGTATACCAGACTTTTTAAAATAGATATAATTGCGGCTGAACAGTGAGCGACACACTCTAACTGTGTTTTTTAAGATACCAAAGGCCCAAAACTGGATAGTACAGAGATTTGACCCATTGAACTGCAAAACCACACTGGGATTTGTCGGGCCTACACCAGACTATTTTCAACAGATATATTTTTGTGTCACAACAGTCAGGAGACACTACTGATTTTCTTTACGGAAAATATACCAAAACCTGAATGATAGAGATCTTTTACCGTGGGATGGCAAAACCACAGTTATTGTTTAATGGGGTATACCAGACTTTTTTAAATAGATATAATTGCGGCTGAACAATGAGCGACACACTCAAACTGTGTTTTTTTAGATACCAAAGGCCCAAAACTGGATAGTACAGAGATTTGACCCGTTGAACTGCAAAACCACACTGGGATTTGTCGGGCCTACACCAGACTGTTTTCAACAGATATATTTTTCTGTCACAACAGTTAGGAGACACTACTGATTTTCTTTACGGAAAATATACCAAAACCTGAATAATTGAGATTTTTTACCGTGGGATGGCAAAACCACAGTTATTGTTTACTGGGGTATACCAGACTTTTTAAAATAGATATAATTGCGGCTGAACAGTGTGCCACACACTCAAACTGTGTTTTTCAGATACCAAAGGCCCAAAACTGGATAGTACAGAGATTTGACCCGTTGAACTGCAAAACCACACTGGGATTTGTCGGGCCTACACCAGACTATTTTCAACAGATATATTTTTGTGTCAGAACAGTCAGGAGACACTATTGTTTTTTTTTACGGAAAATATACCAAAACCTGAAAAATAGAGATTTTTTACCGTGGGATGGCAAAACCACAGTTATTGTTTACTGGGGTATACCAGACTTATTTAAATAGATATAATTGCGGCTGAACAGTGAGTGACACACTCAAACTGTTTTTTTAGATACCAAAGGCCCAAAACTGGATAGTACAGAGATTTGACCCGTTGAACTGCAAAACCACACTGGGATTTGTCGGGCCTACACCAGACTATTTTCAACAGATATATTTTTGTGTCACAACAGTCAGTAGACAATACTGTTTTTCTTTACAGAAAATATACCAAAACCTGAATAATAGAGATTTTTTTACCGTGGGATGGCAAAACCACAGTTATTGTTTACTGGGGTATAACAGACTTTTTTAAATAGATATAATTGCGGCTGAACAGTGAGCGACACACTCAAACTGTGTTTTTTTAGATACCAAAAGCCCAAAACTGGATAGTACAGAGATTTGACCCGTTGAACTGCAAAACCACACTGGGATTTGTTGGGCCTACACCAGACTATTTTCAACAGATAAAATTTTGTGTCACAACAGTCAGGAGACACTACTGTTTTTCTTTACGGAAAATATACCAAAACCTGAATAATAGAGATTTTTTACTGTGGGATGGCAAAACCATAGTTATTGTTTACTGGGGTATACTAGACTTTTTAAAATAGATATAATTGCGGCTGAACAGTGAGTGACACACTCAAACTGTGTTTTTTTAGATACCAAAGGCCCAAAACTGGATAGTACAGAGATTTGACCCGCTGAAGTGCAAAACCACACTGGGATTTTTCGGGCCTACACCAAACTATTTTCAACAGATATATTTTTGTGTCACAACAGTCAGGAGACACTACTGATATTCTTTACGGAAAATATACCAAAACCTGAATGATAGAGATCTTTTACCGTGGGATGGCAAAACCACAGTTATTGTTTACTGGGGTATACCAGACTTTTTTAAATAGATATAATTGCGGCTGAACAGTGAGCGACACACTCAAACTGTGTTTTTTTAGATACCAAAGGCCCAAAACTGGATAGTACAGAGATTTGACCCGTTGAACTGCAAAACCACACTGGGATTTGTCGGGCCTACACCAGACTGTTTTCAACAGATATATTTTTCTGTCACAACAGTCAGGAGACACTACTGATTTTCTTTACGGAAAATATACCAAAACCTGAATAATTGAGATTTTTTACCGTGGGATGGCAAAACCACAGTTATTGTTTACTGGGGTATACCAGACTTTTTAAAATAGATATAATTGCGGCTGAACAGTGAGTGACACACTCAAACTGTGTTTTTTTAGATACCAAAGGCCCAAAACTGGATAGTACAGAGATTTGACCCGTTGAACTGCAAAAACACACTGGGATTTGTCGGGCCTACACCAGACTATTTTCAACAGATATATTTTTGTGTCACAACAGTCAGGAGACACTATTGTTTTTTTTTACGGAAAATATACCAAAACCTGAAAAATAAAGATTTTTTACCGTGGGATGGCAAAACCACAGTTATTGTTTACTGGGGTATACCAGACTTATTTAAATAGATATAATTGCGGCTGAACAGTGAGCGACACACTCAAACTGTGTTTTCTTAGATACCAAAGGCGCAAAACTGGATAGTACAGAGATTTGACCCATTGAACTGCAAAACCACACTGGGATTTGTCGGGCCTACACCAGACTATTTTCAACAGATATATTTTTGTGTCACAACAGTCAGGAGACACTACTGTTTTTCTTTACGGATAATATACCAAAACCTGAATAATAGAGATTTTTTTACCGTGGGATGGCAAAACCACAGTTATTGTTTACTGGGGTATACCAGACTTTTTAAAATAGATATAATTGCGGCTGAACAGTGTGCGACACACTCAAACTGTGTTTTTTTAGATACCAAAGGCCCAAAACTGGATAGTACAGAGATTTGACCCGCTGAACTGCAAAACCACACTGGGATTTGTCGGGCTTACACCAGACTATTTTCAACAGATATATTTTTGCGTCACAACAGTCAGGAGACACTACTGTTTTTCTTTACGGAAAATATACCAAAACCTGAATAATAGAGATTTTTTACCGTGGGATGGCAAAACCACAGTTATTGTTTACTGAGGTATACCAGACTTTTTAAAATAGATATAATTGCGGCTGAACAGTGAGCGACACACTCTAACTGTGTTTTTTAAGATACCAAAGGCCCAAAACTGGATAGTACAGAGATTTGACCCATTGAACTGCAAAACCACACTGGGATTTGTCGGGCCTACACCAGACTATTTTCAACAGATATATTTTTGTGTCACAACAGTCAGGAGACACTACTGATTTTCTTTACGGAAAATATACCAAAACCTGAATGATAGAGATCTTTTACCGTGGGATGGCAAAACCACAGTTATTGTTTAATGGGGTATACCAGACTTTTTTAAATAGATATAATTGCGGCTGAACAATGAGCGACACACTCAAACTGTGTTTTTTTAGATACCAAAGGCCCAAAACTGGATAGTACAGAGATTTGACCCGTTGAACTGCAAAACCACACTGGGATTTGTCGGGCCTACACCAGACTGTTTTCAACAGATATATTTTTCTGTCACAACAGTTAGGAGACACTACTGATTTTCTTTACGGAAAATATACCAAAACCTGAATAATTGAGATTTTTTACCGTGGGATGGCAAAACCACAGTTATTGTTTACTGGGGTATACCAGACTTTTTAAAATAGATATAATTGCGGCTGAACAGTGTGCCACACACTCAAACTGTGTTTTTCAGATACCAAAGGCCCAAAACTGGATAGTACAGAGATTTGACCCGTTGAACTGCAAAACCACACTGGGATTTGTCGGGCCTACACCAGACTATTTTCAACAGATATATTTTTGTGTCAGAACAGTCAGGAGACACTATTGTTTTTTTTTACGGAAAATATACCAAAACCTGAAAAATAGAGATTTTTTACCGTGGGATGGCAAAACCACAGTTATTGTTTACTGGGGTATACCAGACTTATTTAAATAGATATAATTGCGGCTGAACAGTGAGTGACACACTCAAACTGTTTTTTTAGATACCAAAGGCCCAAAACTGGATAGTACAGAGATTTGACCCGTTGAACTGCAAAACCACACTGGGATTTGTCGGGCCTACACCAGACTATTTTCAACAGATATATTTTTGTGTCACAACAGTCAGTAGACAATACTGTTTTTCTTTACAGAAAATATACCAAAACCTGAATAATAGAGATTTTTTTACCGTGGGATGGCAAAACCACAGTTATTGTTTACTGGGGTATAACAGACTTTTTTAAATAGATATAATTGCGGCTGAACAGTGAGCGACACACTCAAACTGTGTTTTTTTAGATACCAAAAGCCCAAAACTGGATAGTACAGAGATTTGACCCGTTGAACTGCAAAACCACACTGGGATTTGTTGGGCCTACACCAGACTATTTTCAACAGATAAAATTTTGTGTCACAACAGTCAGGAGACACTACTGTTTTTCTTTACGGAAAATATACCAAAACCTGAATAATAGAGATTTTTTACTGTGGGATGGCAAAACCATAGTTATTGTTTACTGGGGTATACTAGACTTTTTAAAATAGATATAATTGCGGCTGAACAGTGAGTGACACACTCAAACTGTGTTTTTTTAGATACCAAAGGCCCAAAACTGGATAGTACAGAGATTTGACCCGCTGAAGTGCAAAACCACACTGGGATTTTTCGGGCCTACACCAAACTATTTTCAACAGATATATTTTTGTGTCACAACAGTCAGGAGACACTACTGATATTCTTTACGGAAAATATACCAAAACCTGAATGATAGAGATCTTTTACCGTGGGATGGCAAAACCACAGTTATTGTTTACTGGGGTATACCAGACTTTTTTAAATAGATATAATTGCGGCTGAACAGTGAGCGACACACTCAAACTGTGTTTTTTTAGATACCAAAGGCCCAAAACTGGATAGTACAGAGATTTGACCCGTTGAACTGCAAAACCACACTGGGATTTGTCGGGCCTACACCAGACTGTTTTCAACAGATATATTTTTCTGTCACAACAGTCAGGAGACACTACTGATTTTCTTTACGGAAAATATACCAAAACCTGAATAATTGAGATTTTTTACCGTGGGATGGCAAAACCACAGTTATTGTTTACTGGGGTATACCAGACTTTTTAAAATAGATATAATTGCGGCTGAACAGTGAGTGACACACTCAAACTGTGTTTTTTTAGATACCAAAGGCCCAAAACTGGATAGTACAGAGATTTGACCCGTTGAACTGCAAAAACACACTGGGATTTGTCGGGCCTACACCAGACTATTTTCAACAGATATATTTTTGTGTCACAACAGTCAGGAGACACTATTGTTTTTTTTTACGGAAAATATACCAAAACCTGAAAAATAAAGATTTTTTACCGTGGGATGGCAAAACCACAGTTATTGTTTACTGGGGTATACCAGACTTATTTAAATAGATATAATTGCGGCTGAACAGTGAGCGACACACTCAAACTGTGTTTTCTTAGATACCAAAGGCGCAAAACTGGATAGTACAGAGATTTGACCCATTGAACTGCAAAACCACACTGGGATTTGTCGGGCCTACACCAGACTATTTTCAACAGATATATTTTTGTGTCACAACAGTCAGGAGACACTACTGTTTTTCTTTACGGATAATATACCAAAACCTGAATAATAGAGATTTTTTTACCGTGGGATGGCAAAACCACAGTTATTGTTTACTGGGGTATACCAGACTTTTTAAAATAGATATAATTGCGGCTGAACAGTGTGCGACACACTCAAACTGTGTTTTTTTAGATACCAAAGGCCCAAAACTGGATAGTACAGAGATTTGACCCGCTGAACTGCAAAACCACACTGGGATTTGTCGGGCTTACACCAGACTATTTTCAACAGATATATTTTTGCGTCACAACAGTCAGGAGACACTACTGTTTTTCTTTACGGAAAATATACCAAAACCTGAATAATAGAGATTTTTTACCGTGGGATGGCAAAACCACAGTTATTGTTTACTGAGGTATACCAGACTTTTTAAAATAGATATAATTGCGGCTGAACAGTGAGCGACACACTCTAACTGTGTTTTTTTAGATACCAAAAGCCCAAAACTGGATAGTACAGAGATTTGACCCGTTGAACTGCAAAACCAGACTGGGATTTGTCGGGCCTACACCAGACTGTTTTCAACAGATATATTTTTCTGTCACAACAGTCAGGAGACACTACTGATTTTCTTTACGGAAAATATACCAAAACCTGAAAAATTGAGATTTTTTACCGTGGGATGGCAAAACCACAGTTATTGTTTACTGGGGTATACCAGACTTTTTAAAATAGATATAATTGCGGCTGAACAGTGTGCGACACAATCAAACTGTGTTTTTTAGATACCAAAGGCCCAAAACTGGATAGTACAGAGATTTGACCCGTTGAACTGCAAAACCACACTGGGATTTGTCGGGCCTACACCAGACTATTTTCAACAGATATATTTTTGTGTCAGAACAGTCAGGAGACACTATTATTTTTTTTTACGGAAAATATACCAAAACCTGAAAAATAGAGATTTTTTACCGTGGGATGGCAAAACCACAGTTATTGTTTACTGGGGTATACCAGACTTTTTTAAATAGATATAATTGCGGCTGAACAGTGAGCGACACACTCAAACTGTGTTTTTTTAGATACCAAAAGCCCAAAACTGGATAGTACAGAGATTTGACCCGTTGAACTGCAAAACCACACTGGGATTTGTTGGGCCTACACCAGACTATTTTCAACAGATAAAATTTTGTGTCACAACAGTCAGGAGACACTACTGTTTTTCTTTACGGAAAATATACCAAAACCTGAATAATAGAGATTTTTTACTGTGGGATGGCAAAACCATAGTTATTGTTTACTGGGGTATACTAGACTTTTTAAAATAGATATAATTGCGGCTGAACAGTGAGTGACACACTCAAACTGTGTTTTTTTAGATACCAAAGGCCCAAAACTGGATAGTACAGAGATTTGACCCGCTGAAGTGCAAAACCACACTGGGATTTTTCGGGCCTACACCAAACTATTTTCAACAGATATATTTTTGTGTCACAACAGTCAGGAGACACTACTGATATTCTTTACGGAAAATATACCAAAACCTGAATGATAGAGATCTTTTACCGTGGGATGGCAAAACCACAGTTATTGTTTACTGGGGTATACCAGACTTTTTTAAATAGATATAATTGCGGCTGAACAGTGAGCGACACACTCAAACTGTGTTTTTTTAGATACCAAAGGCCCAAAACTGGATAGTACAGAGATTTGACCCGTTGAACTGCAAAACCACACTGGGATTTGTCGGGCCTACACCAGACTGTTTTCAACAGATATATTTTTCTGTCACAACAGTCAGGAGACACTACTGATTTTCTTTACGGAAAATATACCAAAACCTGAATAATTGAGATTTTTTACCGTGGGATGGCAAAACCACAGTTATTGTTTACTGGGGTATACCAGACTTTTTAAAATAGATATAATTGCGGCTGAACAGTGAGTGACACACTCAAACTGTGTTTTTTTAGATACCAAAGGCCCAAAACTGGATAGTACAGAGATTTGACCCGTTGAACTGCAAAAACACACTGGGATTTGTCGGGCCTACACCAGACTATTTTCAACAGATATATTTTTGTGTCACAACAGTCAGGAGACACTATTGTTTTTTTTTACGGAAAATATACCAAAACCTGAAAAATAAAGATTTTTTACCGTGGGATGGCAAAACCACAGTTATTGTTTACTGGGGTATACCAGACTTATTTAAATAGATATAATTGCGGCTGAACAGTGAGCGACACACTCAAACTGTGTTTTCTTAGATACCAAAGGCGCAAAACTGGATAGTACAGAGATTTGACCCATTGAACTGCAAAACCACACTGGGATTTGTCGGGCCTACACCAGACTATTTTCAACAGATATATTTTTGTGTCACAACAGTCAGGAGACACTACTGTTTTTCTTTACGGATAATATACCAAAACCTGAATAATAGAGATTTTTTTACCGTGGGATGGCAAAACCACAGTTATTGTTTACTGGGGTATACCAGACTTTTTAAAATAGATATAATTGCGGCTGAACAGTGTGCGACACACTCAAACTGTGTTTTTTTAGATACCAAAGGCCCAAAACTGGATAGTACAGAGATTTGACCCGCTGAACTGCAAAACCACACTGGGATTTGTCGGGCTTACACCAGACTATTTTCAACAGATATATTTTTGCGTCACAACAGTCAGGAGACACTACTGTTTTTCTTTACGGAAAATATACCAAAACCTGAATAATAGAGATTTTTTACCGTGGGATGGCAAAACCACAGTTATTGTTTACTGAGGTATACCAGACTTTTTAAAATAGATATAATTGCGGCTGAACAGTGAGCGACACACTCTAACTGTGTTTTTTTAGATACCAAAAGCCCAAAACTGGATAGTACAGAGATTTGACCCGTTGAACTGCAAAACCAGACTGGGATTTGTCGGGCCTACACCAGACTGTTTTCAACAGATATATTTTTCTGTCACAACAGTCAGGAGACACTACTGATTTTCTTTACGGAAAATATACCAAAACCTGAAAAATTGAGATTTTTTTCCGTGGGATGGCAAAACCACAGTTATTGTTTACTGGGGTATACCAGACTTTTTAAAATAGATATAATTGCGGCTGAACAGTGTGCGACACAATCAAACTGTGTTTTTTAGATACCAAAGGCCCAAAACTGGATAGTACAGAGATTTGACCCGTTGAACTGCAAAACCACACTGGGATTTGTCGGGCCTACACCAGACTATTTTCAACAGATATATTTTTGTGTCAGAACAGTCAGGAGACACTATTATTTTTTTTTACGGAAAATATACCAAAACCTGAAAAATAGAGATTTTTTACCGTGGGATGGCAAAACCACAGTTATTGTTTACTGGGGTAAACCAGACTTATTTAAATAGATATAATTGCGGCTGAACAGTGAGTGACACACTCAAACTGTTTTTTTAGATACCAAAGGCCCAAAACTGGATAGTACAGAGATTTGACCCGTTGAACTGCAAAACCACACTGGTATTTGTCGGGCCTACACCAGACTATTTTCAACAGATATATTTTTGTGTCACAACAGTGAGTAGACAATATTGTTTTTCTTTACAGAAAACATACCAAAACCTGAATAATAGAGATTTTTCTTTACAGAAAACATACCAAAACCTGAATAATAGAGATTTTTTACCGTGGGATGGCAAAACCACAGTTATTGTTTACTGGGGTATACCAGACTTTTTTAAATAGATATAATTGCGGCTGAACAGTGAGCGACACACTCAAACTGTGTTTTTTTAGATACCAAAGGCCCAAAACTGGATAGTACAGAGATTTAACCCGTTGAACTGCAAAACCACACTGGGATTTGTCGGGCCTACACCAGACTATTTTCAACAGATATATTTTTCTGTCACAACAGTCAGGAGACACTACTGATTTTCTTTACGGAAAATATACCAAAACCTGAATAATTGAGATTTTTTACCGTGGGATGGCAAAACCACAGTTATTGTTTACTGGGGTATACCAGACTTTTTAAAATAGATATAATTGCGGCTGAACAGTGTGCCACACACTCAAACTGTGTTTTTTAGATACCAAAGGCCCAAAACTGGATAGTACAGAGATTTGACCCGTTGAACTGCAAAACCACACTGGGTTTTGTCGGGCCTACACCAGACTATTTTCAACAGATATATTTTTGTGTCACAACAGTCAGGAGACACTAATGTTTTTTTTTACGGAAAATATACCAAAACCTGAAAAATAGAGATTTTTTACTGTGGGATGGCAAAACCACAGTTATTGTTTACTGGGGTATACCAGACTTATTTAAATAGATATAATTGCGGCTGAACAGTGAGTGACACACTCAAACTGTTTTTTTAGATACCAAAGGCCCAAAACTGGATAGTACAGAGATTTGACCCGTTGAACTGCAAAACCACACTGGGATTTGTCGGGCCTACACCAGACTATTTTCAACAGATATATTTTTGTGTCACAACAGTCAGTAGACAATACTGTTTTTCTTTACAGAAAATATACCAAAACCTGAATAATAGAGATTTTTTACCGTGGGATGGCAAAACCACAGTTATTGTTTACTGAGGTATACCAGACTTTTTTAAATAGATATAATTGCGGCTGAACAGTGAGCGACACACTCTAACTGTGTTTTTTTAGATACCAAAAGCCCAAAACTGGATAGTACAGAGATTTGACCCGTTGAACTGCAAAACCACACTGGGATTTGTCGGGCCTACACCAGACTGTTTTCAACAGATATATTTTTCTGTCACAACAGTCAGGAGACACTACTGATTTTCTTTACGGAAAATATACCAAAACCTGAATAATTGAGATTTTTTACCGTGGGATGGCAAAACCACAGTTATTGTTTACTGGGGTATACCAGACTTTTTAAAATAGATATAATTGCGGCTGAACAGTGTGCGACACACTCAAACTGTGTTTTTTAGATACCAAAGGCCCAAAACTGGATAGTACAGAGATTTGACCCGTTGAACTGCAAAACCACACTGGGATTTGTCGGGCCTACACCAGACTATTTTCAACAGATATATTTTAGTGTCAGAACAGTCAGGAGACACTATTGTTTTTTTGTACGGAAAATATACCAAAACCTGAAAAATAGAGATTTTTTACCGTGGGATGGCGAAACCACAGTTATTGTTTACTGGGGTAAACCAGACTTATTTAAATAGATATAATTGCGGCTGAACAGTGAGTGACACACTCAAACTGTTTTTTTAGATACCAAAGGCCCAAAACTGGATAGTACAGAGATTTGACCCGTTGAACTGCAAAACCACACTGGTATTTGTCGGGCCTACACCAGACTATTTTCAACAGATATATTTTTGTGTCACAACAGTGAGTAGACAATACTGTTTTTCTTTACAGAAAACATACCAAAACCTGAATAATAGAGATTTTTTACCGTGGGATGGCAAAACCACAGTTATTGTTTACTGGGGTATACCAGACTTTTTTAAATAGATATAATTGCGGCTGAACAGTGAGCGACACACTCAAACTGTGTTTTTTTAGATACCAAAAGCCCAAAACTGGATAGTACAGAGATTTGACCCGTTGAACTGCAAAACCACACTGGGATTTGTTGGGCCTACACCAGACTATTTTCAACAGATATAATTTTGTGTCACAACAGTCAGGAGACACTACTGTTTTTCTTTACGGAAAATATACCAAAACCTGAATAATAGAGATTTTTTACCGTGGGATGGCAAAACCATAGTTATTGATTACTGGGGTATACTAGACTTTTTAAAATAGATATAATTGCGGCTGAACAGTGAGTGACACACTCAAACTGTGTTTTTTTAGATACCAAAGGCCCAAAACTGGATAGTACAGAGATTTGACCCGCTGAACTGCAAAACCACACTGGGATTTGTCGGGCCTACACCAAACTATTTTCAACAGATATATTTTTGTGTCACAACAGTCAGGAGACACTATTGTTTTTTTTTTACGGAAAATATACCAAAACCTGAATAATAGAGATTTTTTTCCGTGGGATGGCAAAACCACAGTTATTGTTTACTGGGGTATACCAGACTTTTTAAAATAGATATAATTGCGGCTGAACAGTGAGTGACACACTCAAACTGTGTTTTTTTAGATACCAAAGGCCCAAAACTGGATAGTACAGAGATTTGACCCGTTGAACTGCAAAAACACACTGGGATTTGTCGGGCCTACACCAGACTATTTTCAACAGATATATTTTTGTGTCACAACAGTCAGGAGACACTATTGGTTTTTTTTACGGAAAATATACCAAAACCTGAAAAATAAAGATTTTTTACCGTGGGATGGCAAAACCACAGTTATTGTTTACTGGGGTATACCAGACTTATTTAAATAGATATGATTGCGGCTGAACAGTGAGCGACACACTCAAACTGTGTTTTCTTAGATACCAAAGGCCCAAAACTGGATAGTACAGAGATTTGACCCATTGAACTGCAAAACCACACTGGGATTTGTCGGGCCTACACCAGACTATTTTCAACAGATATATTTTTGTGTCACAACAGTCAGGAGACACTACTGTTTTTCTTTACGGATAATATACCAAAACCTGAATAATAGAGATTTTTTTACCGTGGGATGGCAAAACCACAGTTATTGTTTACTGGAGTATACCAGACTTTTTAAAATAGATATAATTGCGGCTGAACAGTGTGCGACACACCCAAACTGTGTTTTTTTAGATACCAAAGGCCCAAAACTGGATAGTACAGAGATTTGACCCGCTGAACTGCGAAACCACACTGGGATTTGTCGGGCTTACACCAGACTATTTTCAACAGATATATTTTTGCGTCACAACAGTCAGGAGACACTACTGTTTTTCTTTACGGAAAATATACCAAAACCTGAATAATAGAGATTTTTTACCGTGGGATGGCAAAACCACAGTTATTGTTTACTGAGGTATACCATACTTTTTTAAATAGATATAATTGCGTCTGAACAGTGAGCGACACACTCTAACTGTGTTTTTTTAGATACCAAAAGCCCAAAACTGGATAGTACAGAGATTTGACCCGTAGAACTGCAAAACCACACTGGGATTTGTCGGGCCTACACCAGACTGTTTTCAACAGATATATTTTTCTGTCACAACAGTCAGGAGACACTACTGATTTTCTTTACGGAAAATATACCAAAACCTGAATAATTGAGATTTTTTACCGTGGGATGGCAAAACCACAGTTATTGTTTACTGGGGTATACCAGACTTTTTAAAATAGATATAATTGCGGCTGAACAGTGTGCGACACACTCAAACTGTGTTTTTTAGATACCAAAGGCCCAAAACTGGATAGTACAGAGATTTGACCCGTTGAACTGCAAAACCACACTGGGATTTGTCGGGCCTACACCAGACTATTTTCAACAGATATATTTTTGTGTCAGAACAGTCAGGAGACACTATTGTTTTTTTTTACGGAAAATATACCAAAACCTGAAAAATAGAGATTTTTTACCGTGGGATGGCAAAACCACAGTTATTGTTTACTGGGGTAAACCAGACTTATTTAAATAGATATAATTGCGGCTGAACAGTGAGTGACACACTCAAACTGTGTTTTTTTAGATACCAAAGGCCCAAAACTGGATAGTACAGAGATTTGACCCGTTGAACTGCAAAACCACACTGGTATTCGTCGGGCCTACACCAGACTATTTTCAACAGATATATTTTTGTGTCACAACAGTGAGTAGACAATACTGTTTTTCTTTACAGAAAACATACCAAAACCTGAATAATAGAGATTTTTTACCGTGGGATGGCAAAACCACAGTTATTGTTTACTGGGGTATACCAGACTTTTTTAAATAGATATAATTGCGGCTGAACAGTGAGCGACACACTCAAACTGTGTTTTTTTAGATACCAAAAGCCCAAAACTGGATAGTACAGAGATTTGACCCGTTGAACTGCAAAACCACACTGGGATTTGTTGGGCCTACACCAGACTATTTTCAACAGATATAATTTTGTGTCACAACAGTCAGGAGACACTACTGTTTTTCTTTACGGAAAATATACCAAAACCTGAATAATAGAGATTTTTTACCGTGGGATGGCAAAACCATAGTTATTGTTTACTGGGGTATACTAGACTTTTTAAAATAGATATAATTGCGGCTGAACAGTGAGTGACACACTCAAACTGTGTTTTTTTAGATACCAAAGGCCCAAAACTGGATAGTACAGAGATTTGACCCGCTGAACTGCAAAACCACACTGGGATTTGTCGGGCCTACACCAGACTATTTTCAACAGATATATTTTTGTGTCACAACAGTCAGGAGACACTATTGTTTTTTTTTACGGAAAATATACCAAAACCTGAATAATAGAGATTTTTTACCGTGGGATGGCAAAACCACAGTTATTGTTTACTGGGGTATACCAGACTTTTTAAAATAGATATAATTGCGGCTGAACAGTGAGTGACACACTCAAACTGTGTTTTTTTAGATACCAAAGGCCCAAAACTGGATAGTACAGAGATTTGACCCGCTGAACTGCAAAACCACACTGGAATTTGTCAGGCTTACACCAGACTATTTTCAACAGATATATTTTTGCGTCACAACAGTCAGTAGACACTACTGTTTTGATTTATGGAAAATATTCCAAAACCTGAATAATAGATTTTTTACCGTGGGATGGCAAAACCACAGTTATTGTTTACTGGGGTATACCAGACTTTTTTAAATAGATATAATTGAGGCTGAACAGTGAGCGACACACTCAAACTGTGTTTTTTTAGATACCAAAGGCCCAAAACTGGATAGTACAGAGATTTGACCCATTGAACTGCAAAACCACACTGGGATTTGTCGGGCCTACACCAGACAATTTTCAACAGATATATTTTTGTGTCACAACAGTCCGGAGACACTACTGATTTTCTTTACGGAAAATATACCAAAACCTGAATAATAGAGATCTTTTACCATGGGATGGCAAAACCACAGTTATTGTTTACTGGGGTATACCAGACTTTTTTAAATAGATATAATTGTGGCTGAACAGTGTGCGACACACCCAAACTGTGTTTTTTTAGATACCAAAGGCCCAAAACTGGATAGTACAGAGATTTGACCCGCTGAACTGCAAAACCACACTGGGATTTGTCGGGCTTACACCAGACTATTTTCAACAGATATATTTTTGCGTCACAACAGTCAGGAGACACTACTGTTTTTCTTTACGGAAAATATACCAAAACCTGAATAATAGAGATTTTTTACCGTGGGATGGCAAAACCACAGTTATTGTTTACTGAGGTATACCATACTTTTTTAAATAGATATAATTGCGGCTGAACAGTGAGCGACACACTCTAACTGTGTTTTTTTAGATACCAAAAGCCCAAAACTGGATAGTACAGAGATTTGACCCGTAGAACTGCAAAACCACACTGGGATTTGTCGGGCCTACACCAGACTGTTTTCAACAGATATATTTTTCTGTCACAACAGTCAGGAGACACTACTGATTTTCTTTACGGAAAATATACCAAAACCTGAATAATTGAGATTTTTTACCGTGGGATGGCAAAACCACAGTTATTGTTTACTGGGGTATACCAGACTTTTTAAAATAGATATAATTGCGGCTGAACAGTGTGCGACACACTCAAACTGTGTTTTTTAGATACCAAAGGCCCAAAACTGGATAGTACAGAGATTTGACCCGTTGAACTGCAAAACCACACTGGGATTTGTCGGGCCTACACCAGACTATTTTCAACAGATATATTTTTGTGTCAGAACAGTCAGGAGACACTATTGTTTTTTTTTACGGAAAATATACCAAAACCTGAAAAATAGAGATTTTTTACCGTGGGATGGCAAAACCACAGTTATTGTTTACTGGGGTAAACCAGACTTATTTAAATAGATATAATTGCGGCTGAACAGTGAGTGACACACTCAAACTGTGTTTTTTTAGATACCAAAGGCCCAAAACTGGATAGTACAGAGATTTGACCCGTTGAACTGCAAAACCACACTGGTATTCGTCGGGCCTACACCAGACTATTTTCAACAGATATATTTTTGTGTCACAACAGTGAGTAGACAATACTGTTTTTCTTTACAGAAAACATACCAAAACCTGAATAATAGAGATTTTTTACCGTGGGATGGCAAAACCACAGTTATTGTTTACTGGGGTATACCAGACTTTTTTAAATAGATATAATTGCGGCTGAACAGTGAGCGACACACTCAAACTGTGTTTTTTTAGATACCAAAAGCCCAAAACTGGATAGTACAGAGATTTGACCCGTTGAACTGCAAAACCACACTGGGATTTGTTGGGCCTACACCAGACTATTTTCAACAGATATAATTTTGTGTCACAACAGTCAGGAGACACTACTGTTTTTCTTTACGGAAAATATACCAAAACCTGAATAATAGAGATTTTTTACCGTGGGATGGCAAAACCATAGTTATTGTTTACTGGGGTATACTAGACTTTTTAAAATAGATATAATTGCGGCTGAACAGTGAGTGACACACTCAAACTGTGTTTTTTTAGATACCAAAGGCCCAAAACTGGATAGTACAAAGATTTGACCCGCTGAACTGCAAAACCACACTGGGATTTGTCGGGCCTACACCAGACTATTTTCAACAGATATATTTTTGTGTCACAACAGTCAGGAGACACTATTGTTTTTTTTTACGGAAAATATACCAAAACCTGAATAATAGAGATTTTTTACCGTGGGATGGCAAAACCACAGTTATTGTTTACTGGGGTATACCAGACTTTTTAAAATAGATATAATTGCGGCTGAACAGTGAGTGACACACTCAAACTGTGTTTTTTTAGATACCAAAGGCCCAAAACTGGATAGTACAGAGATTTGACCCGCTGAACTGCAAAACCACACTGGAATTTGTCAGGCTTACACCAGACTATTTTCAACAGATATATTTTTGCGTCACAACAGTCAGTAGACACTACTGTTTTGATTTATGGAAAATATTCCAAAACCTGAATAATAGATTTTTTACCGTGGGATGGCAAAACCACAGTTATTGTTTACTGGGGTATACCAGACTTTTTTAAATAGATATAATTGAGGCTGAACAGTGAGCGACACACTCAAACTGTGTTTTTTTAGATACCAAAGGCCCAAAACTGGATAGTACAGAGATTTGACCCATTGAACTGCAAAACCACACTGGGATTTGTCGGGCCTACACCAGACAATTTTCAACAGATATATTTTTGTGTCACAACAGTCCGGAGACACTACTGATTTTCTTTACGGAAAATATACCAAAACCTGAATAATAGAGATCTTTTACCATGGGATGGCAAAACCACAGTTATTGTTTACTGGGGCATACCAGACTTTTTTAAATAGATATAATTGTGGCTGAACAGTGTGCGACACACCCAAACTGTGTTTTTTTAGATACCAAAGGCCCAAAACTGGATAGTACAGAGATTTGACCCGCTGAACTGCAAAACCACACTGGGATTTGTCGGGCTTACACCAGACTATTTTCAACAGATATATTTTTGCGTCACAACAGTCAGGAGACACTACTGTTTTTCTTTACGGAAAATATACCAAAACCTGAATAATAGAGATTTTTTACCGTGGGATGGCAAAACCACAGTTATTGTTTACTGAGGTATACCATACTTTTTTAAATAGATATAATTGCGGCTGAACAGTGAGCGACACACTCTAACTGTGTTTTTTTAGATACCAAAAGCCCAAAACTGGATAGTACAGAGATTTGACCCGTAGAACTGCAAAACCACACTGGGATTTGTCGGGCCTACACCAGACTGTTTTCAACAGATATATTTTTCTGTCACAACAGTCAGGAGACACTACTGATTTTCTTTACGGAAAATATACCAAAACCTGAATAATTGAGATTTTTTACCGTGGGATGGCAAAACCACAGTTATTGTTTACTGGGGTATACCAGACTTTTTAAAATAGATATAATTGCGGCTGAACAGTGTGCGACACACTCAAACTGTGTTTTTTAGATACCAAAGGCCCAAAACTGGATAGTACAGAGATTTGACCCGTTGAACTGCAAAACCACACTGGGATTTGTCGGGCCTACACCAGACTATTTTCAACAGATATATTTTTGTGTCAGAACAGTCAGGAGACACTATTGTTTTTTTTTACGGAAAATATACCAAAACCTGAAAAATTGAGATTTTTTACCGTGGGATGGCAAAACCACAGTTATTGTTTACTGGGGTAAACCAGACTTATTTAAATAGATATAATTGCGGCTGAACAGTGAGTGACACACTCAAACTGTGTTTTTTTAGATACCAAAGGCCCAAAACTGGATAGTACAGAGATTTGACCCGTTGAACTGCAAAACCACACTGGTATTCGTCGGGCCTACACCAGACTATTTTCAACAGATATATTTTTGTGTCACAACAGTGAGTAGACAATACTGTTTTTCTTTACAGAAAACATACCAAAACCTGAATAATAGAGATTTTTTACCGTGGGATGGCAAAACCACAGTTATTGTTTACTGGGGTATACCAGACTTTTTTAAATAGATATAATTGCGGCTGAACAGTGAGCGACACACTCAAACTGTGTTTTTTTAGATACCAAAAGCCCAAAACTGGATAGTACAGAGATTTGACCCGTTGAACTGCAAAACCACACTGGGATTTGTTGGGCCTACACCAGACTATTTTCAACAGATATAATTTTGTGTCACAACAGTCAGGAGACACTACTGTTTTTCTTTACGGAAAATATACCAAAACCTGAATAATAGAGATTTTTTACCGTGGGATGGCAAAACCATAGTTATTGTTTACTGGGGTATACTAGACTTTTTAAAATAGATATAATTGCGGCTGAACAGTGAGTGACACACTAAAACTGTGTTTTTTTAGATACCAAAGGCCCAAAACTGGATAGTACAGAGATTTGACCCGCTGAACTGCAAAACCACACTGGGATTTGTCGGGCCTACACCAGACTATTTTCAACAGATATATTTTTGTGTCACAACAGTCAGGAGACACTATTGTTTTTTTTTACGGAAAATATACCAAAACCTGAATAATAGAGATTTTTTACCGTGGGATGGCAAAACCACAGTTATTGTTTACTGGGGTATACCAGACTTTTTAAAATAGATATAATTGCGGCTGAACAGTGAGTGACACTCTCAAACTGTGTTTTTTTAGATACCAAAGGCCCAAAACTGGATAGTACAGAGATTTGACCCGCTGAACTGCAAAACCACACTGGAATTTGTCAGGCTTACACCAGACTATTTTCAACAGATATATTTTTGCGTCACAACAGTCAGTAGACACTACTGTTTTGATTTATGGAAAATATTCCAAAACCTGAATAATAGATTTTTTACCGTGGGATGGCAAAACCACAGTTATTGTTTACTGGGGTATACCAGACTTTTTTAAATAGATATAATTGAGGCTGAACAGTGAGCGACACACTCAAACTGTGTTTTTTTAGATACCAAAGGCCCAAAACTGGATAGTACAGAGATTTGACCCATTGAACTGCAAAACCACACTGGGATTTGTCGGGCCTACACCAGACAATTTTCAACAGATATATTTTTGTGTCACAACAGTCCGGAGACACTACTGATTTTCTTTACGGAAAATATACCAAAACCTGAATAATAGAGATCTTTTACCATGGGATGGCAAAACCACAGTTATTGTTTACTGGGGTATACCAGACTTTTTTAAATAGATATAATTGTGGCTGAACAGTGAGCGACACACTCAAACTGTGTTTTTTTAGATACCAATGGCCCAAAACTGGATAGTACAGAGATTTGACCCGTTGAACTGCAAAACCACACTTGGATTTGTAGGGCCTACACCAGACTATTTTCAACAGATATATTTTTGTGTCACAACAGTCAGGAGACACTACTGTTTTTCTTTACGGATAATATACGAAAACCTGAATAATAGAGATTTTTTTACCGTGGGATGGCAAAACCACAGTTATTGTTTACTGGGGTATACCAGACATTTTTAAACAGATATAATTGCGGCTGAACAGTGAGCGACACACTCAAACTGTGTTTTTTTAGATACCAAAGGCCCAAAACTGGATAGTACAGAGATTTGACCCGTTGAACTGCAAAACCACACTGGGATTTGTCGGGCCTACACCAGACTATTTTCAACAGATATATTTTTGTGTCACAACAGTCAGGAGACACTACTGATTTTCTTTACGGAAAATATACCAAAACATGAATAATAGAGATCTTTTACCGTGGGATGGCAAAACCACAGTTATTGTTTACTGGGGTATACCAGACTTTTCTAAATAGATATAATTGGGGCTGAACAGTGAGCGACACACTCAAACTGTGCTTTTTTAGATACCAAAGGCCCAAAACTGGATAGTACAGAGATTTGACCCGTTGAACTGCAAAACCACACTGGGATTTGTCGGGCCTACACCTGACTATTTTCAACAGATATATTTTTGTGTCACAACAGTCAGGAGACACTACTGATTTTCTTTACGGAAAATATACCAAAACATGAATAATAGAGATCTTTTACCGTGGGATGGCAAAACCACAGTTATTGTTTACTGGGGTATACCAGACTTTTTTAAATAGATATAATTGGGGCTGAACAGTGAGCGACACACTCAAACTGTGCTTTTTTAGATACCAAAGGCCCAAAACTGGATAGTACAGAGATTTGACCCTGTTGAACTTCAAAACCACACTGGGATTTGTCGGGCCTACACCAGACTATTTTCAACAGATATATTTTTGCGTCACAACAGTCAGTAGACAATACTGTTTTTCTTTACAGAAAATATACCAAAACCTGAATAATAGAGATTTTTTACCGTGGGATGGCAAAACCACAGTTATTGTTTACTGGGGTATACCAGACTTTTTAAAATAGATATAATTGCGGCTGAACAGTGAGTGACACACTCAAACTGTGTTTTTTTAGATACCAAAGGCCCAAAACTGGATAGTACAGACATTTGACCCGTTGAACTGCAAAACCACTCTGGGATTTGTCGGGCCTACACCAGACTATTTTCAACAGATATATTTTTGTGTCACAACAGTCAGGAGACACTATTGTTTTTTTTTACGGAAAATATACCAAAACCTGAAAAATAGAGATTTTTTACCGTGGGATGGCAAAACCACAGTTATTGTTTACTGGGGTATACCAGACTTATTTAAATAGATATAAATGCGGCTGAACAGTGAGCGACACACTCAAACTGTGTTTTCTTAGATACCAAAGGCCCAAAACTGGATAGTACAGATATTTGACCCGTTGAACTGCAAAACCACACTGGGATTTGTCGGGCCTACACCAGACTATTTTCAACAGATATATTTTTGTGTCACAACAGTCAGGAGACACTACTGTTTTTCTTTACGGATAATATACCAAAACCTGAATAATAGAGATTTTTTTACCGTGGGATGGCAAAACCACAGTTATTGTTTACTGGGGTATACCAGACTTTTTAAAATAGATATAATTGCGGCTGAACAGTGTGCGACACACTCAAACTGTGTTTTTTAGATACCAAAGGCCAAAAACTGGATAATACAGAGATTTGACCCGTTGAACTGCAAAACCACACTGGGATTTGTCGGGCCTACACCAGACTATTTTCAACAGATATATTTTTGCGTCACAACAGGCAGTAGACCCTACTGTTTTTCTTTACAGAAAATATACCAAAACCTGAATAATAGAGATTTTTTACCGTGTGATGGCAAAACCACAGTTATTGTTTACTGGGGTATACCAGACTTTTTAAAATAGATATAATTGAGGCTGAACAGTGAGTGACACACTCAAACTGAGTTTTTTTAGATACCAAAGGCCCAAAACTGGATAGTACAGAGATTTGACCCGTTGAACTGCTAAACCACACTGGGATTTGTCGGGCCTACACCAGACTATTTTCAACAGATATATTTTTGTGTCACAACAGTCAGGAGACACTATTGTTTTTTTTTACGGAAAATATACCAAAACCTGAAAAATAGAGATTTTTTACCGTGGGATGGCAAAACCACAGTTATTGTTTACTGGGGTATACCAGACTTATTTAAATAGATATAAATGCGGCTGAACAGTGAGCGACACACTCAAACTGTGTTTTCTTAGATACCAAAGGCCCAAAACTGGATAGTACAGAGATTTAACCCGTTGAACTGCAAAACCACACTGGGATTTGTCGGGCCTACACCAGACTATTTTCAACAGATATATTTTTGTGTCACAACAGTCAGGAGACACTACTGTTTTTCTTTACGAATAATATACCAAAACCTGAATAATAGAGATTTTTTTACCGTGGGATGGCAAAACCACAGTTATTGTTTACTGGGGTATACCAGACTTTTTAAAATAGATATAAATGCGGCTGAACAGTGTGCGACACACTCAAACTGTGTTTTTTAGATACCAAAGGCCCAAAACTGGATAGTACAGAGATTTGACCCGTTGAACTGCAAAACCACACTGGGATTTGTCGGGCCTACACCAGACTATTTTCAACAGATATATTTTTGCGTCACAACAGTCAGTAGACACTACTGTTTTTCTTTACGGAAAATATACCAAAACCTGAATAATAGAGATTTTTTACCGTGGGATGGCAAAACCACAGTTATTGTTTACTGGGGTATACCAGACTTTTTTAAATAGATATAATTGTGGCTGAACAGTGAGCGACACACTCAAACTGTGTTTTTTTAGATACCAAAGGCCCAAAACTGGATAGTACAAAGATTTGACCCGCTGAACTGCAAAACCACACTGGGATTTGTCGGGCCTACACCAGACTATTTTCAACAGATATATTTTTGCGTCACAACAGTCAGGAGACACTACTGTTTTTCTTTACGGAAAATATACCAAAACCTGAATAATAGAGATTTTTTACCGTGGGATGGCAAAACCACAGTTATTGTTTACTGGGGTATAACAGACTTATTTAAATAGATATAATTGCGGCTGAACAGTGAGCGACACACTCAAACTGTGTTTTTTTAAATACCAAAGGCCCAAAACAGGATAGTACAGAGATTTGACCCGTTGAACTGCAAAACCACAATGCGATTTGTCGGGCCTACACCAGACTATTTTCAACAGATATATTTTTGTGTCACAACAGTCAGGAGACACTACTGATTTTCTTTACGGAAAATATACCAAAACATGAATAATAGAGATCTTTTACCGTGGGATGGCAAAACCACAGTTATTGTTTACTGTGGTATACCAGACTTTTTTAAATAGATATAATTGGGGCTGAACAGTGAGCGACACACTCAAACTGTGCTTTTTTAGATACCAAAGGCCCAAAACTGGATAGTACAGAGATTTGACCCGTTGAACTGCAAAACCACACTGGGATTTGTCGGGCCTACACCTGACTATTTTCAACAGATATATTTTTGTGTCACAACAGTCAGGAGACACTACTGATTTTCTTTACGGAAAATATACCAAAACATGAATAATAGAGATCTTTTACCGTGGGATGGCAAAACCACAGTTATTGTTTACTGGGGTATACCAGACTTTTTTAAATAGATATAATTGGGGCTGAACAGTGAGTGACACACTCAAACTGTGCTTTTTTAGATACCAAAGGCCCAAAACTGGATAGTACAGAGATTTGACCCTGTTGAACTTCAAAACCACACTGGGATTTGTCGGGCCTACACCAGACTATTTTCAACAGATATATTTTTGCGTCACAACAGTCAGTAGACAATACTGTTTTTCTTTACAGAAAATATACCAAAACCTGAATAATAGAGATTTTTTACCGTGGGATGGCAAAACCACAGTTATTGTTTACTGGGGTATACCAGACTTTTTAAAATAGATATAATTGCGGCTGAACAGTGTGCGACACACTCAAACTGTGTTTTTTAGATACCAAAGGCCCAAAACTGGATAGTACAGAGATTTGACCCGTTGAACTGCAAAACCACACTGGGATTTGTCGGGCCTACACCAGACTATTTTCAACAGATATATTTTTGCGTCACAACAGTCAGTAGACACTACTGTTTTTCTTTACAGAAAATATACCAAAACCTGAATAATAGAGATTTTTTACCGTGTGATGGCAAAACCACAGTTATTGTTTACTGGGGTATACCAGACTTTTTAAAATAGATATAATTGCGGCTGAACAGTGAGTGACACACTCAAACTGTGTTTTTTTAGATACCAAAGGCCCAAAACTGGATAGTACAGAGATTTGACCCGTTGAACTGCAAAATCACACTGGGATTTGTCGGGCCTACACCAGACTATTTTCAACAGATATATTTTTGTGTCACAACAGTCAGGAGACACTATTGTTTTTTTTTACGGAAAATATACCAAAACCTGAAAAATAGAGATTTTTTACCGTGGGATGGCAAAACCACAGTTATTGTTTACTGGGGTATACCAGACTTTTTTAAATAGATATAATTGCGGCTGAACAGTGAGCGACACACTCTAACTGTGTTTTTTTAGATACCAAAAGCCCAAAACTGGATAGTACAGAGATTTGACCCGTTGAACTGCAAAACCACACTGGGATTTGTCGGGCCTACACCAGACTATTTTCAACAGATATATTTTTGTGTCACAACAGTCAGGAGACACTTCTGTTCTTTTTTACGGAAAATATACCAAAACCTGAATAATAGAGATTTTTTACCGTGGGATGGCAAAACCACAGTTATTGTTTACTGGGGTATACCAGACTTTTTTAAACAGATATAATTGCGGCTGAACAGTGAGCGACACACTCAAACTGTGTTTTTTTAGATACCAAAAGCCCAAAACTGGATAGTACAGAGATTTGACCCGTTGAACTGCAAAACCACACTGGGATTTGTCGGGCCTACACCAGACTATTTTCAACAGATATAATTTTGTGTCACAACAGTCAGGAGACACTACTGTTTTTCTTTATGGAAAATATACCAAAACCTGAATAATAGAGATTTTTTACCGTGGGATGGCAAAACCACAGTTATTGTTTACTGGGGTATACCAGACTTTTTTAAATAGATATAATTGCGGCTGAACAGTGAGCGACACACTCAAACTGTGTTTTTTTAGATACCAAAGACCCAAAACTGGATAGTACAAAGATTTGACCCATTGAACTGCAAAACCACACTGGGATTTGTCGGGCCTACACCAGACAATTTTCAACAGATATATTTTTGTGTCACAACAGTCAGGAGACACTACTGATTTTGTTTACGGAAAATATACCAAAACCTGAATAATTGAGATCTTTTACCGTGGGATGGCAAAACCACAGTTATTGTTTACTGGGGTATACCAGACTTTTTTAAATAGATATAATTGCGGCTGAACAGTGAGCGACACACTCAAACTGTGGTTTTTTAGATACCAAAGGCCCAAAACTGGATAGTACAGAGATTTGACCCGTTGAACTGCAAAACCACACTGGGATTTGTCGGGCCTACACCAGACTATTTTCAACAGATATATTTTTCTGTCACAACAGTCAGGAGACACTACTGATATTCTTTACGGAAAATATACCAAAACCTGAATAATTGAGATTTTTTACCGTGGGATGGCAAAACCACAGTTATTGTTTACTGGGGTATACCAGACTTTTTAAAATAGATATAATTGCGGCTGAACAGTGAGTGACACACTCAAACTGTGTTTTTTTAGATAACAAAGGCCCAAAACTGGATAGTACAGAGATTTGACCCGTTGAACTGCAAAACCACACTGGGATTTGTCGGGCCTACACCAGACTATTTTCAACAGATATATTTTTGTGTCACAACAGTCAGGAGACACTTCTGTTCTTTTTTACGGAAAATATACCAAAACCTGAATAATAGAGATTTTTTACCGTGGGATGGCAAAACCACAGTTATTGTTTACTGGGGTATACCAGACTTTTTTAAACAGATATAATTGCGGCTGAACAGTGAGCGACACACTCAAACTGTGTTTTTTTAGATACCAAAGGCCCAAAACTGGATAGTACAGAGATTTGACCCGTTGAACTGCAAAACCACACTGGGATTTGTCGGGCCTACACCAGACTATTTTCAACAGATATATTTTTGTGTCACAACAGTCAGGAGACACTACTGATTTTCTTCACGGAAAATATACCAAAACATGAATAATAGAGATCTTTTACCGTGGGATGGCAAAACCACAGTTATTGTTTACTGGGGTATACCAGACTTTTTTAAATAGATATAATTGGGGCTGAACAGTGAGCGACACACTCAAACTGTGCTTTTTTAGATACCAAAGGCCCAAAACTGGATAGTACAGAGATTTGACCCTGTTGAGCTTCAAAACCACACTGGGATTTGTCGGGCCTACACCAGACTATTTTCAACAGATATATTTTTGCGTCACAACAGTCAGTAGACAATACTGTTTTTCTTTACAGAAAATATACCAAAACCTGAATAATAGAGATTTTTTACCGTGGGATGGCAAAACCACAGTTATTGTTTACTGGGGTATACCAGACTATTTAAAATAGATATAATTGCGGCTGAACAGTGAGCGACACACTCAAACTGTGTTTTCTTAGATACCAAAGGCCCAAAACTGGATAGTACAGAGATTTGACCCGTTGAACTGCAAAACCACACTGGGATTTGTCGGGCCTACACCAGACTATTTTCAACAGATATATTTTTGTGTCACAACAGTCAGGAGACACTACTGTTTTTCTTTACGGATAATATACCAAAACCTGAATAATAGAGATTTTTTTACCGTGGGATGGCAAAACCACAGTTATTGTTTACTGGGGTATACCAGACTTTTTAAAATAGATATAATTGCGGCTGAACAGTGTGTGACACACTCAAACTGTGTTTTTTAGATACCAAAGGCCCAAAACTGGATAGTACAGAGATTTGACCCGTTGAACTGCAAAACCACACTGGGATTTGTCGGGCCTACACCAGACTATTTTCAACAGATATATTTTTGCGTCACAACAGTCAGTAGACAATACTGTTTTTCTTTACAGAAAATATACCAAAACCTGAATAATAGAGATTTTTTACCGTGTGATGGCAAAACCACAGTTATTGTTTACTGGGGTATACCTGACTTTTTAAAATAGATATAATTGCGGCTGAACAGTGAGTGACACACTCAAACTGTGTTTTTTTAGATACCAAAGGCCCAAAACTGGATAGTACAGAGATTTGACCCGTTGAACTGCAAAATCACACTGGGATTTGTCGGGCCTACACCAGACTATTTTCAACAGATATATTTTTGTGTCACAACAGTCAGGAGACACTATTGTTTTTTTTTTACGGAAAATATACCAAAACCTGAAAAATAGAGATTTTTTACCGTGGGATGGCAAAACCACAGTTATTGTTTACTGGGGTATACCAGACTTATTTAAATAGCTATAAATGCGGCTGAACAGTGAGCAACACACTCAAACTGTGCTTTTTTAGATACCAAAGGCCCAAAACTGGATAGTACAGAGATTTGACCCGTTGAACTGCAAAACCACACTGGGATTTGTCGGGCCTACACCTGACTATTTTCAACAGATATATTTTTGTGTCACAACAGTCAGGAGACACTACTTATTTTCTTTACGGAAAATATACCAAAACATGAATAATAGAGATCTTTTACCGTGGGATGGCAAAACCACAGTTATTGTTTACTGGGGTATACCAGGCTTTTTTAAATAGATATAATTGGGGCTGAACAGTGAGCGACACACTCAAACTGTGCTTTTTTAGATACCAAAGGCCCAAAACTGGATAGTACAGAGATTTGACCCTGTTGAACTTCAAAACCACACTGGGATTTGTCGGGCCTACACCAGACTATTTTCAACAGATATATTTTTGTGTCACAACAGTCAGTAGACAATACTGTTTTTCTTTACAGAAAATATACCAAAACCTGAATAATAGAGATTTTTTACCGTGGGATGGCAAAACCACAGTTATTGTTTACTGGGGTATACCAGACTTTTAAAATAGATATAATTGCGGCTGAACAGTGAGTGACACACTCAAACTGTGTTTTTTTAGATACCAAAGGCCCAAAACTGGATAGTACAGACATTTGACCCGTTGAACTGCAAAACCACACTGGGATTTGTCGGGCCTACACCAGACTATTTTCAACAGATATATTTTTGTGTCACAACAGTCAGGAGACACTACTGTTTTTCTTTACGGATAATATACCAAAACCTGAATAATAGAGATTTTTTTACCGTGGGATGGCAAAACCACAGTTATTGTTTACTGGGGTATACCAGACTTTTTAAAATAGATATAATTGCGGCTGAACAGTGTGCGACACACTCAAACTGTGTTTTTTAGATACCAAAGGCCCAAAACTGGATAGTACAGAGATTTGACCCGTTGAACTGCAAAACCACACTGGGATTTGTCGGGCCTACACCAGACTATTTTCAACAGATATATTTTTGTGTCACAACAGTCAGGAGACACTATTGTTTTTTTTTACGGAAAATATACCAAAACCTGAAAAATTGAGATTTTTTACCGTGGGATGGCAAAACCACAGTTATTGTTTACTGGGGTATACCAGACTTATTTAAATAGATATAAATGCGGCTGAACAGTGAGCGACACACTCAAACTGTGTTTTCTTAGATACCAAAGGCCCAAAACTGGATAGTACAGAGATTTAACCCGTTGAATTGCAAAACCACACTGGGATTTGTCGGGCCTACACCAGACTATTTTCAACAGATATATTTTTGTGTCACAACAGTCAGGAGACACTACTGTTTTTCTTTACGGATAATATACCAAAACCTGAATAATAGAGATTTTTTTACCGTGGGATGGCAAAACCACAGTTATTGTTTACTGGGGTATACCAGACTTTTTAAAATAGATATAATTGCGGCTGAACAGTGTGCGACACACTCAAACTGTGTTTTTTAGATACCAAAGGCCCAAAACTGGATAGTACAGATATTTGACCCGTTGAACTGCAAAACCACACTGGGATTTGTCGGGCCTACACCAGACTATTTTCAACAGATATATTTTTGCGTCACAACAGTCAGTAGACACTACTGTTTTTCTTTACGGAAAATATACCAAAACCTGAATAATAGAGATTTTTTACCGTGGGATGGCAAAACCACAGTTATTGTTTACTGGGGTATACCAGAATTTTTTAAATTGATATAATTGCGGCTGAACAGTGAGCGACACATTCTAACTGTGTTTTTTTAGATACCAAAAGCCCAAAACTGGATAGTACAGAGATTTGACCCGTTGAACTGCAAAACCACACTGGGATTTGTCGGGCCTACACCAGACTATTTTCAACAGATATAATTTTGTGTCACAACAGTCAGGAGACACTACTGTTTTTCTTTATGGAAAATATACCAAAACCTGAATAATAGAGATTTTTTACCGTGGGATGGCAAAACCACAGTTATTGTTTACTGGGGTATACCAGACTTTTTTAAATAGATATAATTGCAGCTGAACAGTGAGCGACACACTCAAACTGTGTTTTTTTAGATACCAAAGGCCCAAAACTGGATAGTACAAAGATTTGACCCATTGAACTGCAAAACCACACTGGGATTTGTCGGGCCTACACCAGACAATTTTCAACAGATATATTTTTGTGTCACAACAGTCAGGAGACACTACTGATTTTGTTTACGGAAAATATACCAAAACCTGAATAATTGAGATCTTTTACCGTGGGATGGCAAAACCACAGTTATTGTTTACTGGGGTATACCAGACTTTTTTAAATAGATATAATTGCGGCTGAATAGTGAGCGACACACTCAAACTGTGTTTTTTTAGATACCAAAGGCCCAAAACTGGATAGTACAGAGATTTGACCCGTTGAACTGCAAAACCACACTGGGATTTGTCGGGCCTACACCAGACTATTTTCAACAGATATATTTTTCTGTCACAACAGTCAGGAGACACTACTGATATTCTTTACGGAAAATATACCAAAACCTGAATAATTGAGATTTTTTACCGTGGGATGGCAAAACCACAGTTATTGTTTACTGGTGTATACCAGACTTTTTAAAATAGATGTAATTGCGACTGAACAGTGAGTGACACACTCAAACTGTGTTTTTTTAGATAACAAAGGCCCAAAACTGGATAGTACAGAGATTTGACCCGTTGAACTGCAAAACCACACTGGGATTTGTCGGGCCTACACCAGACTATTTTCAACAGATATATTTTTGTGTCACAACAGTCAGGAGACACTACTGTTCTTTTTTACGGAAAATATACCAAAACCTGAATAATAGAGATTTTTTACCGAGGGATGGCAAAACCACAGTTATTGTTTACTGGGGTATACCAGACTTTTTTAAACAGATATAATTGCGGCTGAACAGTGAGCGACACACTCAAACTGTGTTTTTTTAGATACCAAAGGCCCAAAACTGGATAGTACAGAGATTTGACCCGTTGAACTGCAAAACCACACTGGGATTTGTAGGGCCTACACCTGACTATTTTCAACAGATATATTTTTGTGTCACAACAGTCAGGAGACACTACTGATTTTCTTTACGGAAAATATACCAAAACATGAATAATAGAGATCTTTTACCGTGGGATGGCAAAATCACAGTTATTGTTTACTGGGGTATACCAGACTTATTTAAATAGATATAATTGCGGCTGAACAGTGAGCGGCACACTCAAACTGTGTTTTCTTAGATACCAAAGGCCCAAAACTGGATAGTACAGAGATTTGACCCGTTGAACTGCAAAACCACACTGGGATTTGTCGGGCGTACACCAGACTATTTTCAACAGATATATTTTTGTGTCACAACAGTCAGGAGACACTACTGTTTTTCTTTACGGATAATATACCAAAACCTGAATAATAGAGATTTTTTTACCGTGGGATGGCAAAACCACAGTTATTGTTTACTGGGGTATACCAGACTTTTTAAAATAGATATAATTGCGGCTGAACAGTGTGCGACACACTCAAACTGTGTTTTTTAGATACCAAAGGCCCAAAACTGGATAGTACAGAGATTTGACCCGTTGAACTGCAAAACCACACTGGGATTTGTCGGGCCTACACCAGACTATTTTCAACAGATATATTTTTGTGTCACAACAGTCAGGAGACACTATTGTTTTTTTTTACGGAAAATATACCAAAACCTGAAAAATAGAGATTTTTTACCGTGGGATGGCAAAACCACAGTTATTGTTTACTGGGGTATACCAGACTTATTTAAATAGATATAAATGCGGCTGAACAGTGAGCGACACACTCAAACTGTGTTTTCTTAGATACCAAAGGCCCAAAACTGGATAGTACAGAGATTTAACCCGTTGAATTGCAAAACCACACTGGGATTTGTCGGGCCTACACCAGACTATTTTCAACAGATATATTTTTGTGTCACAACAGTCAGGAGACACTACTGTTTTTCTTTACGGATAATATACCAAAACCTGAATAATAGAGATTTTTTTACCGTGGGATGGCAAAACCACAGTTATTGTTTACTGGGGTATACCAGACTTTTTAAAATAGATATAATTGCGGCTGAACAGTGTGCGACACACTCAAACTGTGTTTTTTAGATACCAAAGGCCCAAAACTGGATAGTACAGAGATTTGACCCGTTGAACTGCAAAACCACACTGGGATTTGTCGGGCCTACACCAGACTATTTTCAACAGATATATTTTTGCGTCACAACAGTCAGTTGACACTACTGTTTTTCTTTACGGAAAATATACCAAAACCTGAATAATAGAGATTTTTTACCGTGGGATGGCAAAACCACAGTTATTGTTTACTGGGGTATACCAGACTTTTTTAAATTGATATAATTGCGGCTGAACAGTGAGCGACACATTCTAACTGTGTTTTTTTAGATACCAAAAGCCCAAAACTGGATAGTACAGAGATTTGACCCGTTGAACTGCAAAACCACACTGGGATTTGTCGGGCCTACACCAGACTATTTTCAACAGATATAATTTTGTGTCACAACAGTCAGGAGACACTACTGTTTTTCTTTATGGAAAATATACCAAAACCTGAATAATAGAGATTTTTTACCGTGGGATGGCAAAACCACAGTTAGTGTTTACTGGGGTATACCAGACTTTTTTAAATAGATATAATTGCGGCTGAACAGTGAGCGACACACTCAAACTGTGTTTTTTTAGATACCAAAGGCCCAAAACTGGATAGTACAAAGATTTGACCGATTGAACTGCAAAACCACACTGGGATTTGTCGGGCCTACACCAGACAATTTTCAACAGATATATTTTTGTGTCACAACAGTCAGGAGACACTACTGATTTTGTTTACGGAAAATATACCAAAACCTGAATAATTGAGATCTTTTACCGTGGGATGGCAAAACCACAGTTATTGTTTACTGGGGTATACCAGACTTTTTTAAATAGATATAATTGCGGCTGAATAGTGAGCGACACACTCAAACTGTGTTTTTTTAGATACCAAAGGCCCAAAACTGGATAGTACAGAGATTTGACCCGTTGAACTGCAAAACCACACTGGGATTTGTCGGGCCTACACCAGACTATTTTCAACAGATATATTTTTCTGTCACAACAGTCAGGAGACACTACTGATATTCTTTACGGAAAATATACCAAAACCTGAATAATAGAGATCTTTTACCGTGGGATGGCAAAACCACAGTTATTGTTTACTGGGGTATACCAGACTTATTTAAATAGATATAATTGCGGCTGAACAGTGAGCGGCACACTCAAACTGTGTTTTCTTAGATACCAAAGGCCCAAAACTGGATAGTACAGAGATTTGACCCGTTGAACTGCAAAACCACACTGGGATTTGTCGGGCGTACACCAGACTATTTTCAACAGATATATTTTTGTGTCACAACAGTCAGGAGACACTACTGTTTTTCTTTACGGATAATATACCAAAACCTGAATAATAGAGATTTTTTTACCGTGGGATGGCAAAACCACAGTTATTGTTTACTGGGGTATACCAGATTTTTTAAAATAGATATAATTGCGGCTGAACAGTGTGCGACACACTCAAACTGTGTTTTTTAGATACCAAAGGCCCAAAACTGGATAGTACAGAGATTTGACCCGTTGAACTGCAAAACCACACTGGGATTTGTCGGGCCTACACCAGACTATTTTCAACAGATATATTTTTGTGTCACAACAGTCAGGAGACACTATTGTTTTTTTTTACGGAAAATATACCAAAACCTGAAAAATAGAGATTTTTTACCGTGGGATGGCAAAACCACAGTTATTGTTTACTGGGGTATACCAGACTTATTTAAATAGATATAAATGCGGCTGAACAGTGAGCGACACACTCAAACTGTGTTTTCTTAGATACCAAAGGCCCAAAACTGGATAGTACAGAGATTTAACCCGTTGAATTGCAAAACCACACTGGGATTTGTCGGGCCTACACCAGACTATTTTCAACAGATATATTTTTGTGTCACAACAGTCAGGAGACACTACTGTTTTTCTTTACGGATAATATACCAAAACCTGAATAATAGAGATTTTTTTACCGTGGGATGGCAAAACCACAGTTATTGTTTACTGGGGTATACCAGACTTTTTAAAATAGATATAATTGCGGCTGAACAGTGTGCGACACACTCAAACTGTGTTTTTTAGATACCAAAGGCCCAAAACTGGATAGTACAGAGATTTGACCCGTTGAACTGCAAAACCACACTGGGATTTGTCGGGCCTACACCAGACTATTTTCAACAGATATATTTTTGCGTCACAACAGTCAGTAGACACTACTGTTTTTCTTTACGGAAAATATACCAAAACCTGAATAATAGAGATTTTTTACCGTGGGATGGCAAAACCACAGTTATTGTTTACTGGGGTATACCAGACTTTTTTAAATTGATATAATTGCGGCTGAACAGTGAGCGACACATTCTAACTGTGTTTTTTTAGATACCAAAAGCCCAAAACTGGATAGTACAGAGATTTGACCCGTTGAACTGCAAAACCACACTGGGATTTGTCGGGCCTACACCAGACTATTTTCAACAGATATAATTTTGTGTCACAACAGTCAGGAGACACTACTGTTTTTCTTTATGGAAAATATACCAAAACCTGAATAATAGAGATTTTTTACCGTGGGATGGCAAAACCACAGTTATTGTTTACTGGGGTATACCAGACTTTTTTAAATAGATATAATTGCGGCTGAACAGTGAGCGACACACTCAAACTGTGTTTTTTTAGATACCAAAGGCCCAAAACTGGATAGTACAAAGATTTGACCCATTGAACTGCAAAACCACACTGGGATTTGTCGGGCCTACACCAGACAATTTTCAACAGATATATTTTTGTGTCACAACAGTCAGGAGACACTACTGATTTTGTTTACGGAAAATATACCAAAACCTGAATAATTGAGATCTTTTACCGTGGGATGGCAAAACCACAGTTATTGTTTACTGGGGTATACCAGACTTTTTTAAATAGATATAATTGCGGCTGAATAGTGAGCGACACACTCAAACTGTGTTTTTTTAGATACCAAAGGCCCAAAACTGGATAGTACAGAGATTTGACCCGTTGAACTGCAAAACCACACTGGGATTTGTCGGGCCTACACCAGACTATTTTCAACAGATATATTTTTCTGTCACAACAGTCAGGAGACACTACTGATATTCTTTACGGAAAATATACCAAAACCTGAATAATTGAGATTTTTTACCGTGGGATGGCAAAACCACAGTTATTGTTTACTGGTGTATACCAGACTTTTTAAAATAGATGTAATTGCGACTGAACAGTGAGTGACACACTCAAACTGTGTTTTTTTAGATAACAAAGGCCCAAAACTGGATAGTACAGAGATTTGACCCGTTGAACTGCAAAACCACACTGGGATTTGTCGGGCCTACACCAGACTATTTTCAACAGATATATTTTTGTGTCACAACAGTCAGGAGACACTACTGTTCTTTTTTACGGAAAATATACCAAAACCTGAATAATAGAGATTTTTTACCGTGGGATGGCAAAACCACAGTTATTGTTTACTGGGGTATACCAGACTTTTTTAAACAGATATAATTGCGGCTGAACAGTGAGCGACACACTCAAACTGTGTTTTTTTAGATACCAAAGGCCCAAAACTGGATAGTACAGAGATTTGACCCGTTGAACTGCAAAACCACACTGGGATTTGTCGGGCCTACACCTGACTATTTTCAACAGATATATTTTTGTGTCACAACAGTCAGGAGACACTACTGATTTTCTTTACGGAAAATATACCAAAACATGAATAATAGAGATCTTTTACCGTGGGATGGCAAAACCACAGTTATTGTTTACTGGGGTATACCAGACTTTTTTAAATAGATATAATTGGGGCTGAACAGTGAGCGACACACTCAAACTGTGTTTTTTTAGATACCAAAGGCCCAAAACTGGATAGTACAGAGATTTGACCCGTTGAACTGCAAAATCACACTGGGATTTGTCGGGCCTACACCAGACTATTTTCAACAGATATATTTTTGTGTCACAACAGTCAGGAGACACTATTGTTTTTTTTTTACGGAAAATATACCAAAACCTGAAAAATAGAGATTTTTTACCGTGGGATGGCAAAACCACAGTTATTGTTTACTGGGGTATACCAGACTTATTTAAATAGCTATAAATGCGGCTGAACAGTGAGCAACACACTCAAACTGTGCTTTTTTAGATACCAAAGGCCCAAAACTGGATAGTACAGAGATTTGACCCGTTGAACTGCAAAACCACACTGGGATTTGTCGGGCCTACACCTGACTATTTTCAACAGATATATTTTTGTGTCACAACAGTCAGGAGACACTACTGTTTTTCTTTACGGATAATATACCAAAACCTGAATAATAGAGATTTTTTTACCGTGGGATGGCAAAACCACAGTTATTGTTTACTGGGGTATACCAGACTTTTTAAAATAGATATAATTGCGGCTGAACAGTGTGCGACACACTCAAACTGTGTTTTTTAGATACCAAAGGCCCAAAACTGGATAGTACAGAGATTTGACCCGTTGAACTGCAAAACCACACTGGGATTTGTCGGGCCTACACCAGACTATTTTCAACAGATATATTTTTGCGTCACAACAGTCAGTAGACACTACTGTTTTTCTTTACGGAAAATATACCAAAACCTGAATAATAGAGATTTTTTACCGTGGGATGGCAAAACCACAGTTATTGTTTACTGGGGTATACCAGACTTTTTTAAATTCATATAATTGCGGCTGAACAGTGAGCGACACATTCTAACTGTGTTTTTTTAGATACAAAAAGCCCAAAACTGGATAGTACAGAGATTTGACCCGTTGAACTGCAAAACCACACTGGGATTTGTCGGGCCTACACCAGACTATTTTCAACAGATATAATTTTGTGTCACAACAGTCAGGAGACACTACAGTTTTTCTTTATGGAAAATATACCAAAACCTGAATAATAGAGATTTTTTACCGTGGGATGGCAAAACCACAGTTATTGTTTACTGGGGTATACCAGACTTTTTTAAATAGATATAATTGCGGCTGAACAGTGAGCGACACACTCAAACTGTGTTTTTTTAGATACCAAAGGCCCAAAACTGGATAGTACAAAGATTTGACCCATTGAACTGCAAAACCACACTGGGATTTGTCGGGCCTACACCAGACAATTTTCAAAAGATATATTTTTGTGTCACAACAGTCAGGAGACACTACTGATTTTGTTTACGGAAAATATACCAAAACCTGAATAATTGAGATCTTTTACCGTGGGATGGCAAAACCACAGTTATTGTTTACTGGGGTATACCAGACTTTTTTAAATAGATATAATTGCGGCTGAATAGTGAGCGACACACTCAAACTGTGTTTTTTTAGATACCAAAGGCCCAAAACTGGATAGTACAGAGATTTGACCCGTTGAACTGCAAAACCACACTGGGATTTGTCGGGCCTACACCAGACTATTTTCAACAGATATATTTTTCTGTCACAACAGTCAGGAGACACTACTGATATTCTTTACGGAAAATATACCAAAACCTGAATAATTGAGATTTTTTACCGTGGGATGGCAAAACCACAGTTATTGTTTACTGGTGTATACCAGACTTTTTAAAATAGATGTAATTGCGGCTGAACAGTGAGTGACACACTCAAACTGTGTTTTTTTAGATAACAAAGGCCCAAAACTGGATAGTACAGAGATTTGACCCGTTGAACTGCAAAACCACACTGGGATTTGTCGGGCCTACACCAGACTATTTTCAACAGATATATTTTTGTGTCACAACAGTCAGGAGACACTACTGTTCTTTTTTACGGAAAATATACCAAAACCTGAATAATAGAGATTTTTTACCGTGGGATGGCAAAACCACAGTTATTGTTTACTGGGGTATACCAGACTTTTTTAAACAGATATAATTGCGGCTGAACAGTGAGCGACACACTCAAACTGTGATTTTTTAGATACCAAAGGCCCAAAACTGGATAGTACAGAGATTTGACCCGTTGAACTGCAAAACCACACTGGGATTTGTCGGGCCTACACCTGACTATTTTCAACAGATATATTTTTGTGTCACAACAGTCAGGAGACACTACTGATTTTCTTTACGGAAAATATACCAAAACATGAATAATAGAGATCTTTTACCGTGGGATGGCAAAACCACAGTTATTGTTTACTGGGGTATACCAGACTTTTTTAAATAGATATAATTGGGGCTGAACAGTGAGCGACACACTCAAACTGTGCTTTTTTAGATACCAAAGGCCCAAAACTGGATAGTACAGAGATTTGACCCTGTTGAACTTCAAAACCACACTGGGATTTGTCGGGCCTACACCAGACTATTTTCAACAGATATATTTTTGTGTCACAACAGTCAGGAGACACTATTGTTTTTTTTTACGGAAAATATACCAAAACCTGAAAAATAGAGATTTTTTACCGTGGGATGGCAAAACCACAGATATTGTTTACTGGGGTATACCAGACTTATTTAAATAGATATAATTGCGGCTGAACAGTGAGCGACACAATCAAACTGTGTTTTCTTAGATACCAAAGGCCCAAAACTGGATAGTACAGAGATTTGACCCGTTGAACTGCAAAACCACACTGGGATTTGTCGGGCCTACACCAGACTATTTTCAACAGATATATTTTTGTGTCACAACAGTCAGGAGACACTACTGTTTTTCTTTACGGATAATATACCAAAACCTGAATAATAGAGATTTTTTTACCGTGGGATGGCAAAACCACAGTTATTGTTTACTGGGGTATACCAGACTTTTTAAAATAGATATAATTGCGGCTGAACAGTGTGCGACACACTCAAACTGTGTTTTTTAGATACCAAAGGCCCAAAACTGGATAGTACAGAGATTTGACCCGTTGAACTGCAAAACCACACTGGGATTTGTCGGGCCTACACCAGACTATTTTCAACAGATATAATTTTGCGTCACAACAGTCAGTAGACACTACTGTTTTTCTTTACAGAAAATATACCAAAACCTGAATAATAGAGATTTTTTACCGTGGGATGGCAAAACCACAGTTATTGTTTACTGGGGTATACCAGACTTTTTAAAATAGATATAATTGCGGCTGAACAGTGAGTGACACACTCAAACTGTGTTTTTTTAGATACCAAAGGCCCAAAACTGGATAGTACAGACATTTGACCCGTTGAACTGCAAAACCACACTGGGATTTGTCGGGCCTACACCAGACTATTTTCAACAGATATATTTTTGTGTCACAACAGTCAGGAGACACTATTGGTTTTTTTTACGGAAAATATACCAAAACCTGAAAAATAGAGATTTTTTACCGTGGGATGGCAAAACCACAGTTATTGTTTACTGGGGTATACCAGACTTATTTAAATAGATATAATTGCGGCTGAACAGTGAGCGACACACTCAAACTGTGTTTTCTTAGATACCAAAGGCCCAAAACTGGATAGTACAGAGATTTGACCCGTTGAACTGCAAAACCACACTGGGATTTGTCGGGCCTACACCAGACTATTTTCAACAGATATATTTTTGTGTCACAACAGTCAGGAGACACTACTGTTTTTCTTTACAAATAATATACCAAAACCTGAATAATAGAGATTTTTTTACCGTGGGATGGCAAAACCACAGTTATTGTTTACTGGGGTATACCAGACTTTTTAAAATAGATATAATTGCGGCTGAACAGTGTGCGACACACTCAAACTGTGTTTTTTAGATACCAAAGGCCCAAAACTGGATAGTACAGAGATTTGACCCGTTGAACTGCAAAACCACACTGGGATTTGTCGGGCCTACACCAGACTATTTTGAACAGATATATTTTTGCGTCACAACAGTCAGTAGACACTACTGTTTTTCTTTACAGAAAATATAGCAAAACCTGAATAATAGAGATTTTTTACCGTGTGATGGCAAAACCACAGTTATTGTTTACTGGGGTATACCTGACTTTTAAAATAGATATAATTGCGGCTGAACAGTGAGTGACACACTCAAACTGTGTTTTTTTAGATACCAAAGGCCCAAAACTGGATAGTACAGAGATTTGACCCGTTGAACTGCAAAATCACACTGGGATTTGTCGGGCCTACACCAGACTATTTTCAACAGATATATTTTTGTGTCACAACAGTCAGGAGACACTATTGTTTTTTTTTTACGGAAAATATACCAAAACCTGAAAAATAGAGATTTTTTACCGTGGGATGGCAAAACCACAGTTATTGTTTACTTGGGTATACCAGACTTATTTAAATAGATATAAATGCGGCTGAACAGTGAGCGACACACTCAAACTGTGTTTTCTTAGATACCAAAGGCCCAAAACTGGATAGTACAGAGATTTAACCCGTTGAACTGCAAAACCACACTGGGATTTGTCGGGCCTACACCAGACTATTTTCAACAGATATATTTTTGTGTCACAACAGTCAGGAGACACTACTGTTTTTCTTTACGGATAATATACCAAAACCTGAATAATAGAGATTTTTTTACCGTGGGATGGCAAAATCACAGTTATTGTTTACTGGGGTATACCAGACTTTTTAAAATAGATATAATTGCGGCTGAACAGTGTGCGACACACTCAAACTGTGTTTTTTAGATACCAAAGGCCCAAAACTGGATAGTACAGAGATTTGACCCGTTGAACTGCAAAACCACACTGGGATTTGTCGGGCCTACACCAGACTATTTTCAACAGATATATTTTTGCGTCACAACAGTCAGTAGACACTACTGTTTTTCTTTACGGAAAATATACCAAAACCTGAATAATAGAGATTTTTTACCGTGGGATGGCAAAACCACAGTTATTGTTTACTGGTGTATACCAGACTTTTTTAAATAGATATAATTGCGGCTGAACAGTGAGCGACACACTCAAACTGTGTTTGTTTAGATACCAAAGGCCCAAAACTGGATAGTACAGAGATTTAACCCGCTGAACTGCAAAACCACACTGGGATTTGTCGGGCCTACACCAGACTATTTTCAACAGATATATTTTTGCGTCACAACAGTCAGGAGACACTACTGTTTTTCTTTACGGAAAATATACCAAAACCTGAATAATAGAGATTTTTTACCGTGGGATGGCAAAACCACAGTTATTGTTTACTGGGGTATACCAGACTTTTTTAAATAGATATAATTGCGGCTGAACAGTGAGCGACACACTCTAACTGTGTTTTTTTAGATACCAAAAGCCCAAAACTGGATAGTACAGAGATTTGACCCGTTGAACTGCAAAACCACACTGGGATTTGTCGGGCCTACACCAGACTATTTTCAACAGATATAATTTTGTGTCACAACAGTCAGGAGACACTACTGTTTTTCTTTATGGAAAATATACCAAAACCTGAATAATAGAGATTTTTTACCGTGGGATGGCAAAACCACAGTTATTGTTTACTGGGGTATACCAGACTTTTTTAAATAGATATAATTGCGGCTGAACAGTGAGCGACACACTCAAACTGTGTTTTTTTAGATACCAAAGGCCCAAAACTGGATAGTACAGAGATTTGACCCGTTGAACTGCAAAACCACACTGGGATTTGTCGGGCCTACACCAGACTATTGTCAACAGATATATTTTTCTGTCACAACAGTCAGGAGACACTACTGATATTCTTTATGGAAAATATACCAAAACATGAATAATTGAGATTTTTTACCGTGGGATGGCAAAACCACAGTTATTGTTTACTGGGGTATACCAGACTTTTTAAAATAGATATAATTGCGGCTGAACAGTGAGTGACACACTCAAACTGTGTTTTTTTAGATAACAAAGGCCCAAAACTGGATAGTACAGAGATTTGACCCATTGAACTGCAAAACCACACTGGGATTTGTCGGGCCTACACCAGACTATTTTCAACAGATATATTTTTGTGTCACAACAGTCAGGAGACACTACTGTTCTTTTTTACGGAAAATATACCAAAACCTGAATAATAGAGATTTTTTACCGTGGGATGGCAAAACCACAGTTATTGTTTACTGGGCTATGCCAGACTTTTTTAAATAGATATAATTGCGGCTGAACAGTGAGCGACACACTCAAACTGTGTTTTTTTAGATACCAAAGGCCCAAAACTGGATAGTACAGAGATTTGACACGTTGAACTGCAAAACCACACTGGGATTTGTCGGGCCTACACCAGACTATTTTCAACAGATATATTTTTGTGTCACAACAGTCAGGAGACACTACTGATTTTCTTTACGGAAAATATACCAAAACATGAATAATAGAGATCTTTTACCGTGGGATGGCAAAACCACAGTTATTGTTTACTGGGGTATACCAGACTTTTTTAAATAGATATAATTGCGGCTGAACAGTGAGCGACACACTCAAACTGCGTTTTTTTAGATACCAAAGGCCCAAAAATGGATAGCACAGAGATTTGACCCGTTGAACTGCAAAACCACACTGGGATTTGTCGGGCCTACACCAGACTATTTTCAACAGATATAATTTTGTGTCACAACAGTCAGGAGACACTACTGTTTTTCTTTATGGAAAATATACCAAAAACTGAATAATAGAGATTTTTTACCGTGGGATGGAAAAACCACAGTTATTGTTTACTGGGGTATACCAAACTTTTTGAAATAGATATACTTGGGGCTGAACAGTGAGCGACGCACTCAAACTGTGTTTTTTTAGATACCAAAGGCCCAAAACTGGATAGTACAGAGATTTGACCCGTTGAACCGCAAAACCACACTGGGATTTGTCGGGCCTACACCAGACTATTTTCAACAGATATATTTTTGTGTCACAACAGTCAGGAGACACTACTGTTTTTCTTTACAGAAAACATACCAAAAACTGAATAATAGAGATTTTTTACTGTGGGATGGCAAAACCACAGTTATTGTTTACTGGGGTATACCAGACTTTTTTAAATAGATATAATTGGGGCTGAACAGTCAGCGCCGCACTCAAACTGTGATTTTTTAGATACCAAAGGCCCAAAACTGGATAGAACAGAGATTTGACCCGTTGAACTGCAAAACCACACTGGGATTTGTCGGGCCTACACCAGACTATTTTCAACAGATATATTTTTGTGTCACAACAGTCAGGAGACACTACTGATTTTCTATACGGAAAATATACCAAAACCTGAATAATAGAGATTTTTTACCATGCGATGGCAAAACCACAGTTATTGTTTACTGGGGTATACCAGACTTTTTTAAATAGATATAATTGCGGCTGAACAGTGAGCAACACACTCAAACTGTGTTTTTTTAGATACCAAAGGCCCAAAACTGGATAGTACAGAGATTTGACCCGTTGAACTGCAAAACCACACTGGGATTTGTCGGGCCTACACCAGACTATTTTCAACAGATATATTTTTTTGTCACAACAGTCATGAGACACTACTGTTTTTCTTTATGGAAAATATACCAAAAACTGAATAATAGAGATTTTTTACCGTGGGATGGCAAAACCACAGTTATTGTTTACTGGGGTATACCAGACTTTTTTAAATAGATATAATTGCGGCTGAACAGTGAGCGACACACTCAAACTGTGTTTTTTTAGATACCAAAGGCCAAAAACTGGATAGTACAGAGATTTGACCCGTTGAACCGCAAAACCACACTGGGATTTGTCGGGCCTACACCAGACTATTTTCAACAGATATATTTTTGTGTCACAACAGTCAGGAGACACTACTGTTTTTCTTTACGGAAAATATACCAAAACCTGAATAATAGAGATATTTTATCGTGGGATGGCAAAACCACAGTTATTGTTTACTGGGGTATACCAGACTTTTTTAAATAGATATAATTGCGTCTGAACAGTGAGTGACATACTCAAACTGTGTTTTTTTAGATAACAAAGGCCCAAAACTGGATAGTACAGAGATTTGACCCGTTGAACTGCAAAACCACACTGGGATTTGTCGGGCCTACACCAGACTATTTTCAACAGATATATTTTTGTGTCACAACAGTCAGGAGACACTACTGTTCTTTTTTACGGAAAATATACCAAAACCTGAATAATAGAGATTTTTTACCGTGGGATGGCAAAACCACAGTTATTGTTTACTGGGGTATACCAGACTTATTTAAATAGATATAATTGCTGCTGAACAGTGAGCGACACACTCAAACTGTGTTTTTTTAAATACTAAAGGCCCAAAACAGGATAGTACAGAGATTTGACCCGTTGAACTGCAAAACCACAATGGGATTTGTCGGGCCTACACCTGACTATATTCAACAGATATATTTTTTTGTCACAACAGTCAGGAGACACTACTGTTTTTCTTTACGGATAATATATGAAAACCTGAATAATAGAGATTTTTTTACCGTGGGATGGCAAAACCACAGTTATTGTTTACTGGGCTATACCAGACTTTTTTAAATAGAAATAATTGCGGCTGAACAGTGAGCGACACACTCAAACTGTGTTTTTTTAGATACCAAAGGCCCAAAACTGGATAGTACAGAGATTTGACCCGTTGAACTGCAATACCACACTGGGATTTGTCGGGCCTACACCAGACTATTTTCAACAGATATATTTTTGTGTCACAACAGTCAGGAGACACTACTGATTTTCTTTACGGAAAATATACCAAAACATGAATAATAGAGATCTTTTACCGTGGGATGGCAAAACCACAGTTATTGTTTACTGGGGTATACCAGACTTTTTTAAATAGATATAATTACGGCTGAACAGTGAGCGACACACTCAAACTGTGTTTTTTTAGATACCAAAGGCCCAAAAATGGATAGTACAGAGATTTGACCCGTTGAACTGCAAAACCACACTGGGATTTGTCGGGCCTACACCAGACTATTTTCAACAGATATATTTTTGTGTCACAACAGTGAGGAGACACTACTGTTTTTCTTTATGGAAAATATACCAAAAACTGAATAATAGAGATTTTTTACCGTGGGATGGCAAAACCACAGTTATTGTTTACTGGGGTATACCAAACTTTTTGAAATAGATATAATTGGGGCTGAACAGTGAGCGACGCACTCAAACTGTTTTTTTAGATACCAAAGGCCCAAAACTGGATAGTACAGAGATTTGACCCGTTGAACCGCAAAACCACACTGGGATTTGTCGGGCCTACACCAGACTATTTTCAACAGATATATTTTTGTGTCACAACAGTCAGGAGACACTACTGTTTTTCTTTACAGAAAACATACCAAAAACTGAATAATAGAGATTTTTTACTGTGGGATGGCAAAACCACAGTTATTGTTTACTGGGGTATACCAGACTTTTTTAAATAGATATAATTGGGGCTGAACAGTCAGCGCCGCACTCAAACTGTGATTTTTTAGATACCAAAGGCCCAAAACTGGATAGAACAGAGATTTGACCCGTTGAACTGCAAAACCACACTGGGATTTGTCGGGCCTACACCAGACTATTTTCAACAGATATATTTTTGTGTCACAACAGTCAGGAGACACTACTGATTTTCTATACGGAAAATATACCAAAACCTGAATAATAGAGATTTTTTACCATGCGATGGCAAAACCACAGTTATTGTTTACTGGGGTATACCAGACTTTTTTAAATAGATATAATTGCGGCTGAACAGTGAGCAACACACTCAAACTGTGTTTTTTTAGATACCAAAGGCCCAAAACTGGATAGTACAGAGATTTGACCCGTTGAACTGCAAAACCACACTGGGATTTGTCGGGCCTACACCAGACTATTTTCAACAGATAAATTTTTGTGTCACAACAGTCAGGAGACCCTACTGTTTTTCTTTACGGAAAATATACCAAAACCTGAATAATAGAGATATTTTATCGTGGGATGGCAAAACCACAGTTATTGTTTACTGGGGTATACCAGACTTTTTTAAATAGATATAATTGCGGCTGAACAGTGAGCGACACACTCAAACTGTGTTTTTTTAGATACCAAAGGCCCAAAACTGGATAGAACAGAGATTTGACCCGTTGAACTGCAAAACCACACTGGGATTTGTCGGGCCTACACCAGACTATTTTCAACAGATATATTTTTTTGTCACAACAGTCAGGAGACACTACTGTTTTTCTTTATGGAAAATATACCAAAAACTGAATAATAGAGATTTTTTACCGTGGGATGGCAAAACCACAGTTATTGTTTACTGGGGTATACCAGACTTTTTTAAATAGATATAATTGCGGCTGAACAGTGAGCGACACACTCAAACTGTGTTTTTTTAGATACCAAAGGCCAAAAACTGGATAGTACAGAGATTTGACCCGTTGAACCGCAAAACCACACTGGGATTTGTCGGGCCTACACCAGACTATTTTCAACAGATATATTTTTGTGTCACAACAGTCAGGAGACACTACTGTTCTTTTTTACGGAAAATATACCAAAACCTGAATAATAGAGATTTTTTACCGTGGGATGGCAAAACCACAGTTATTGTTTACTGGGGTATACCAGACTTATTTAAATAGATATAATTGCTGCTGAACAGTGAGCGACACACTCAAACTGTGTTTTTTTAAATACCAAAGGCCCAAAACAGGATAGTACAGAGATTTGACCCGTTGAACTGCAAAACAACAATGGGATTTGTCGGGCCTACACCTGACTATATTCAACAGATATATTTTTTTGTCACAACAGTCAGGAGACACTACTGTTTTTCTTTACGGATAATATACGAAAACCTGAATAATAGAGATTTTTTTACCGTGGGATGGCAAAACCACAGTTATTGTTTACTGGGCTATACCAGACTTTTTTAAATAGATATAATTGCGGCTGAACAGTGAGCGACACACTCAAACTGTGTTTTTTTAGATACCAAAGGCCCAAAACTGGATAGTACAGAGATTTGACCCGTTGAACTGCAATACCACACTGGGATTTGTCGGGCCTACACCAGACTATTTTCAACAGATATATTTTTGTGTCACAACAGTCAGGAGACACTACTGATTTTCTTTACGGAAAATATACCAAAACATGAATAATAGAGATCTTTTACCGTGGGATGGCAAAACCACAGTTATTGTTTACTGGGGTATACCAGACTTTTTTAAATAGATATAATTGCGGCTGAACAGTGAGCGACACACTCAAACTGTGTTTTTTTAGATACCAAAGGCCCAAAAATGGATAGCACAGAGATTTGACCCGTTGAACTGCAAAACCACACTGGGATTTGTCGGGCCTACACCAGACTATTTTCAACAGATATATTTTTGTGTCACAACAGTCAGGAGACACTACTGTTTTTCTTTATGGAAAATATACCAAAAACTGAATAATAGAGATTTTTTACCGTGGGATGGCAAAACCACAGTTATTGTTTACTGGGGTATACCAAACTTTTTGAAATAGATATAATTGGGGCTGAACAGTGAGCGACGCACTCAAACTGTTTTTTTAGATACCAAAGGCCCAAAACTGGATAGTACAGAGATTTGACCCGTTGAACCGCAAAACCACACTGGGATTTGTCGGGCCTACACCAGACTATTTTCAACAGATATATTTTTGTGTCACAACAGTCAGGAGACACTACTGTTTTTCTTTACAGAAAACTTACCAAAAACTGAATAATAGAGATTTTTTACTGTGGGATGGCAAAACCACAGTTATTGTTTACTGGGGTATACCAGACTTTTTTAAATAGATATAATTGGGGCTGAACAGTCAGCGCCGCACTCAAACTGTGATTTTTTAGATACCAAAGGCCCAAAACTGGATAGAACAGAGATTTGACCCGCTGAACTGCAAAACCACACTGGGATTTGTCGGGCCTACACCAGACTATTTTCAACAGATATATTTTTGTGTCACAACAGTCAGGAGACACTGCTGATTTTCTTTACGGAAAATATACCAAAACCTGAATAATAGAGATTTTTTACCATGCGATGGCAAAACCACAGTTATTGTTTACTGGGGTATACCAGACTTTTTTAAATAGATATAATTGCGGCTGAACAGTGAGCAACACACTTAAACTGTGTTTTTTTAGATACCAAAGGCCCAAAACTGGATAGTACAGAGATTTGACCCGTTGAACTGCAAAACCACACTGGGATTTGTCGGGCCTACACCAGACTATTTTCAACAGATATATTTTTTTGTCACAACAGTCAGGAGACACTACTGATTTTCTATACGGAAAATATACCAAAACCTGAATAATAGAGATTTTTTACCATGCGATGGCAAAACCACAGTTATTGTTTACTGGGGTATACCAGACTTTTTTAAATAGATATAATTGCGGCTGAACAGTGAGCAACACACTCAAACTGTGTTTTTTTAGATACCAAAGGCCCAAAACTGGATAGTACAGAGATTTGACCCGTTGAACTGCAAAACCACACTGGGATTTGTCGGGCCTACACCAGACTATTTTCAACAGATAAATTTTTGTGTCACAACAGTCAGGAGACCCTACTGTTTTTCTTTACGGAAAATATACCAAAACCTGAATAATAGAGATATTTTATCGTGGGATGGCAAAACCACAGTTATTGTTTACTGGGGTATACCAGACTTTTTTAAATAGATATAATTGCGGCTGAACAGTGAGCGACACACTCAAACTGTGTTTTTTTAGATACCAAAGGCCCAAAACTGGATAGAACAGAGATTTGACCCGTTGAACTGCAAAACCACACTGGGATTTGTCGGGCCTACACCAGACTATTTTCAACAGATATATTTTTTTGTCACAACAGTCAGGAGACACTACTGTTTTTCTTTATGGAAAATATACCAAAAACTGAATAATAGAGATTTTTTACCGTGGGATGGCAAAACCACAGTTATTGTTTACTGGGGTATACCAGACTTTTTTAAATAGATATAATTGCGGCTGAACAGTGAGCGACACACTCAAACTGTGTTTTTTTAGATACCAAAGGCCAAAAACTGGATAGTACAGAGATTTGACCCGTTGAACCGCAAAACCACACTGGGATTTGTCGGGCCTACACCAGACTATTTTCAACAGATATATTTTTGTGTCACAACAGTCAGGAGACACTACTGTTCTTTTTTACGGAAAATATACCAAAACCTGAATAATAGAGATTTTTTACCGTGGGATGGCAAAACCACAGTTATTGTTTACTGGGGTATACCAGACTTATTTAAATAGATATAATTGCTGCTGAACAGTGAGCGACACACTCAAACTGTGTTTTTTTAAATACCAAAGGCCCAAAACAGGATAGTACAGAGATTTGACCCGTTGAACTGCAAAACAACAATGGGATTTGTCGGGCCTACACCTGACTATATTCAACAGATATATTTTTTTGTCACAACAGTCAGGAGACACTACTGTTTTTCTTTACGGATAATATACGAAAACCTGAATAATAGAGATTTTTTTACCGTGGGATGGCAAAACCACAGTTATTGTTTACTGGGCTATACCAGACTTTTTTAAATAGATATAATTGCGGCTGAACAGTGAGCGACACACTCAAACTGTGTTTTTTTAGATACCAAAGGCCCAAAACTGGATAGTACAGAGATTTGACCCGTTGAACTGCAATACCACACTGGGATTTGTCGGGCCTACACCAGACTATTTTCAACAGATATATTTTTGTGTCACAACAGTCAGGAGACACTACTGATTTTCTTTACGGAAAATATACCAAAACATGAATAATAGAGATCTTTTACCGTGGGATGGCAAAACCACAGTTATTGTTTACTGGGGTATACCAGACTTTTTTAAATAGATATAATTGCGGCTGAACAGTGAGCGACACACTCAAACTGTGTTTTTTTAGATACCAAAGGCCCAAAAATGGATAGCACAGAGATTTGACCCGTTGAACTGCAAAACCACACTGGGATTTGTCGGGCCTACACCAGACTATTTTCAACAGATATATTTTTGTGTCACAACAGTCAGGAGACACTACTGTTTTTCTTTATGGAAAATATACCAAAAACTGAATAATAGAGATTTTTTACCGTGGGATGGCAAAACCACAGTTATTGTTTACTGGGGTATACCAAACTTTTTGAAATAGATATAATTGGGGCTGAACAGTGAGCGACGCACTCAAACTGTTTTTTTAGATACCAAAGGCCCAAAACTGGATAGTACAGAGATTTGACCCGTTGAACCGCAAAACCACACTGGGATTTGTCGGGCCTACACCAGACTATTTTCAACAGATATATTTTTGTGTCACAACAGTCAGGAGACACTACTGTTTTTCTTTACAGAAAACTTACCAAAAACTGAATAATAGAGATTTTTTACTGTGGGATGGCAAAACCACAGTTATTGTTTACTGGGGTATACCAGACTTTTTTAAATAGATATAATTGGGGCTGAACAGTCAGCGCCGCACTCAAACTGTGATTTTTTAGATACCAAAGGCCCAAAACTGGATAGAACAGAGATTTGACCCGCTGAACTGCAAAACCACACTGGGATTTGTCGGGCCTACACCAGACTATTTTCAACAGATATATTTTTGTGTCACAACAGTCAGGAGACACTGCTGATTTTCTTTACGGAAAATATACCAAAACCTGAATAATAGAGATTTTTTACCATGCGATGGCAAAACCACAGTTATTGTTTACTGGGGTATACCAGACTTTTTTAAATAGATATAATTGCGGCTGAACAGTGAGCAACACACTTAAACTGTGTTTTTTTAGATACCAAAGGCCCAAAACTGGATAGTACAGAGATTTGACCCGTTGAACTGCAAAACCACACTGGGATTTGTCGGGCCTACACCAGACTATTTTCAACAGATATATTTTTTTGTCACAACAGTCAGGAGACACTACTGTTTTTCTTTATGGAAAATATACCAAAAACTGAATAATAGAGATTTTTTACCGTGGGATGGCAAAACCACAGTTATTGTTTACTGGGGTATACCAGACTTTTTTAAATAGATATAATTTCGGCTGAACAGTGAGCGACACACTCAAACTGTGTTTTTTTAGATACCAAAGGCCAAAAACTGGATAGTACAGAGATTTGACCCGTTGAACCGCAAAACCACACTGGGATTTGTCGGGCCTACACCAGACTATTTTCAACAGATATATTTTTGTGTCACAACAGTCAGGAGACACTACTGTTTTTCTTTACGGAAAATATACCAAAACCTGAATAATAGAGATATTTTATCGTGGGATGGCAAAACCACAGTTATTGTTTACTGGGGTATACCAGACTTTTTAAAATAGATATAATTGCGTCTGAACAGTGAGTGACACACTCAAACTGTGTTTTTTTAGATAAGAAAGGCCCAAAACTGGATAGTACAGAGATTTGACCCGTTGAACTGCAAAACCACACTGGGATTTGTCGGGCCTACACCAGACTATTTTCAACAGATATATTTTTGTGTCACAACAGTCAGGAGACACTACTGTTCTTTTTTACGGAAAATATACCAAAACCTGAATAATAGAGATTTTTTACCGTGGGATGGCAAAACCACAGTTATTGTTTACTGGGGTATACCAGACTTATTTAAATAGATATAATTGCTGCTGAACAGTGAGCGACACACTCAAACTGTGTTTTTTTAAATACCAAAGGCCCAAAACAGGATAGTACAGAGATTTGACCCGTTGAACTGCAAAACCACAATGGGATTTGTCGGGCCTACACCTGACTATATTCAACAGATATATTTTTTTGTCACAACAGTCAGGAGACACTACTGTTTTTCTTTACGGATAATATACGAAAACCTGAATAATAGAGATTTTTTTACCGTGGGATGGCAAAACCACAGTTATTGTTTACTGGGCTATACCAGACTTTTTTAAATAGATATAATTGCGGCTGAACAGTGAGCGACACACTCAATCTGTGTTTTTTTAGATACCAAAGGCCCAAAACTGGATAGTACAGAGATTTGACCCGTTGAACTGCAATACCACACTGGGATTTGTCGGGCCTACACCAGACTATTTTCAACAGATATATTTTTGTGTCACAACAGTCAGGAGACACTACTGATTTTCTTTACGGAAAATATACCAAAACATGAATAATAGAGATCTTTTACCGTGGGATGGCAAAACCACAGTTATTGTTTACTGGGGTATACCAGACTTTTTTAAATAGATATAATTGCGGCTGAACAGTGAGCGACACACTCAAACTGTGTTTTTTTAGATACCAAAGGCCCAAAAATGGATAGCACAGAGATTTGACCCGTTGAACTGCAAAACCACACTGGGATTTGTCGGGCCTACACCAGACTATTTTCAACAGATATATTTTTGTGTCACAACAGTCAGGAGACACTACTGTTTTTCTTTATGGAAAATATACCAAAAACTGAATAATAGAGATTTTTTACCGTGGGATGGCAAAACCACAGTTATTGTTTACTGGGGTATACCAAACTTTTTGAAATAGATATAATTGGGGCTGAACAGTGAGCGACGCACTCAAACTGTTTTTTTAGATACCAAAGGCCCAAAACTGGATAGTACAGAGATTTGACCCGTTGAACCGCAAAACCACACTGGGATTTGTCGGGCCTACACCAGACTATTTTCAACAGATATATTTTTGTGTCACAACAGTCAGGAGACACTACTGTTTTTCTTTACAGAAAACTTACCAAAAACTGAATAATAGAGATTTTTTACTGTGGGATGGCAAAACCACAGTTATTGTTTACTGGGGTATACCAGACTTTTTTAAATAGATATAATTGGGGCTGAACAGTCAGCGCCGCACTCAAACTGTGATTTTTTAGATACCAAAGGCCCAAAACTGGATAGAACAGAGATTTGACCCGCTGAACTGCAAAACCACACTGGGATTTGTCGGGCCTACACCAGACTATTTTCAACAGATATATTTTTGTGTCACAACAGTCAGGAGACACTGCTGATTTTCTTTACGGAAAATATACCAAAACCTGAATAATAGAGATTTTTTACCATGCGATGGCAAAACCACAGTTATTGTTTACTGGGGTATACCAGACTTTTTTAAATAGATATAATTGCGGCTGAACAGTGAGCAACACACTTAAACTGTGTTTTTTTAGATACCAAAGGCCCAAAACTGGATAGTACAGAGATTTGACCCGTTGAACTGCAAAACCACACTGGGATTTGTCGGGCCTACACCAGACTATTTTCAACAGATATATTTTTTTGTCACAACAGTCAGGAGACACTACTGTTTTTCTTTATGGAAAATATACCAAAAACTGAATAATAGAGATTTTTTACCGTGGGATGGCAAAACCACAGTTATTGTTTACTGGGGTATACCAGACTTTTTTAAATAGATATAATTGCGGCTGAACAGTGAGCGACACACTCAAACTGTGTTTTTTTAGATACCAAAGGCCAAAAACTGGATAGTACAGAGATTTGACCCGTTGAACCGCAAAACCACACTGGGATTTGTCGGGCCTACACCAGACTATTTTCAACAGATATATTTTTGTGTCACAACAGTCAGGAGACACTACTGTTTTTCTTTACGGAAAATATACCAAAACCTGAATAATAGAGATATTTTATCGTGGGATGGCAAAACCACAGTTATTGTTTACTGGGGTATACCAGACTTTTTAAAATAGATATAATTGCGTCTGAACAGTGAGTGACACACTCAAACTGTGTTTTTTTAGATAAGAAAGGCCCAAAACTGGATAGTACAGAGATTTGACCCGTTGAACTGCAAAACCACACTGGGATTTGTCGGGCCTACACCAGACTATTTTCAACAGATATATTTTTGTGTCACAACAGTCAGGAGACACTACTGTTCTTTTTTACGGAAAATATACCAAAACCTGAATAATAGAGATTTTTTACCGTGGGATGGCAAAACCACAGTTATTGTTTACTGGGGTATACCAGACTTATTTAAATAGATATAATTGCTGCTGAACAGTGAGCGACACACTCAAACTGTGTTTTTTTAAATACCAAAGGCCCAAAACAGGATAGTACAGAGATTTGACCCGTTGAACTGCAAAACCACAATGGGATTTGTCGGGCCTACACCTGACTATATTCAACAGATATATTTTTTTGTCACAACAGTCAGGAGACACTACTGTTTTTCTTTACGGATAATATACGAAAACCTGAATAATAGAGATTTTTTTACCGTGGGATGGCAAAACCACAGTTATTGTTTACTGGGCTATACCAGACTTTTTTAAATAGATATAATTGCGGCTGAACAGTGAGCGACACACTCAATCTGTGTTTTTTTAGATACCAAAGGCCCAAAACTGGATAGTACAGAGATTTGACCCGTTGAACTGCAATACCACACTGGGATTTGTCGGGCCTACACCAGACTATTTTCAACAGATATATTTTTGTGTCACAACAGTCAGGAGACACTACTGATTTTCTTTACGGAAAATATACCAAAACATGAATAATAGAGATCTTTTACCGTGGGATGGCAAAACCACAGTTATTGTTTACTGGGGTATACCAGACTTTTTTAAATAGATATAATTGCGGCTGAACAGTGAGCGACACACTCAAACTGTGTTTTTTTAGATACCAAAGGCCCAAAAATGGATAGCACAGAGATTTGACCCGTTGAACTGCAAAACCACACTGGGATTTGTCGGGCCTACACCAGACTATTTTCAACAGATATATTTTTGTGTCACAACAGTCAGGAGACACTACTGTTTTTCTTTATGGAAAATATACCAAAAACTGAATAATAGAGATTTTTTACCGTGGGATGGCAAAACCACAGTTATTGTTTACTGGGGTATACCAAACTTTTTGAAATAGATATAATTGGGGCTGAACAGTGAGCGACGCACTCAAACTGTTTTTTTAGATACCAAAGGCCCAAAACTGGATAGTACAGAGATTTGACCCGTTGAACCGCAAAACCACACTGGGATTTGTCGGGCCTACACCAGACTATTTTCAACAGATATATTTTTGTGTCACAACAGTCAGGAGACACTACTGTTTTTCTTTACAGAAAACTTACCAAAAACTGAATAATAGAGATTTTTTACTGTGGGATGGCAAAACCACAGTTATTGTTTACTGGGGTATACCAGACTTTTTTAAATAGATATAATTGGGGCTGAACAGTCAGCGCCGCACTCAAACTGTGATTTTTTAGATACCAAAGGCCCAAAACTGGATAGAACAGAGATTTGACCCGCTGAACTGCAAAACCACACTGGGATTTGTCGGGCCTACACCAGACTATTTTCAACAGATATATTTTTGTGTCACAACAGTCAGGAGACACTACTGATTTTCTTTACGGAAAATATACCAAAGCCTGAAAAATAGAGATTTTTTACCATGCGATGGCAAAACCACAGTTATTGTTTACTGGGGTATACCAGACTTTTTTAAATAGATATAATTGCGGCTGAACAGTGAGCAACACACTTAAACTGTGTTTTTTTAGATACCAAAGGCCCAAAACTGAATAGTACAGAGATTTGACCCGTTGAACTGCAAAACCACACTGGGATTTGTCGGGCCTACACCAGACTATTTTCAACAGATATATTTTTTTGTCACAACAGTCAGGAGACACTACTGTTTTTCTTTATGGAAAATATACCAAAAACTGAATAATAGAGATTTTTTACCGTGGGATGGCAAAACCACAGTTATTGTTTACTGGGGTATACCAGACTTTTTTAAATAGATATAATTGCGGCTGAACAGTGAGCGACACACTCAAACTGTGTTTTTTTAGATACCAAAGGCCAAAAACCGGATAGTACAGAGATTTGACCCGTTGAACCGCAAAACCACACTGGGATTTGTCGGGCCTACACCAGACTATTTTCAACAGATATATTTTTGTGTCACAACAGTCAGGAGACACTACTGTTTTTCTTTACGGAAAATATACCAAAACCTGAATAATAGAGATATTTTATCGTGGGATGGCAAAACCACAGTTATTGTTTACTGGGGTATACCAGACTTTTTAAAATAGATATAATTGCGTCTGAACAGTGAGTGACACACTCAAACTGTGTTTTTTTAGATAAGAAAGGCCCAAAACTGGATAGTACAGAGATTTGACCCGTTGAACTGCAAAACCACACTGGGATTTGTCGGGCCTACACCAGACTATTTTCAACAGATATATTTTTGTGTCACAACAGTCAGGAGACACTACTGTTCTTTTTTACGGAAAATATACCAAAACCTGAATAATAGAGATTTTTTACCGTGGGATGGCAAAACCACAGTTATTGTTTACTGGGGTATACCAGATTATTTAAATAGATATAATTGCTGCTGAACAGTGAGCGACACACTCAAACTGTGTTTTTTTAAATACCAAAGGCCCAAAACAGGATAGTACAGAGATTTGACCCGTTGAACTGCAAAACCACAATGGGATTTGTCGGGCCTACACCTGACTATATTCAACAGATATATTTTTTTGTCACAACAGTCAGGAGACACTACTGTTTTTCTTTACGGATAATATACGAAAACCTGAATAATAGAGATTTTTTTACCGTGGGATGGCAAAACCACAGTTATTGTTTACTGGGCTATACCAGACTTTTTTAAATAGATATAATTGCGGCTGAACAGTGAGCGACACACTCAATCTGTGTTTTTTTAGATACCAAAGGCCCAAAACTGGATAGTACAGAGATTTGACCCGTTGAACTGCAATACCACACTGGGATTTGTCGGGCCTACACCAGACTATTTTCAACAGATATATTTTTGTGTCACAACAGTCAGGAGACACTACTGATTTTCTTTACGGAAAATATACCAAAACATGAATAATAGAGATCTTTTACCGTGGGATGGCAAAACCACAGTTATTGTTTACTGGGGTATACCAGACTTTTTTAAATAGATATAATTGCGGCTGAACAGTGAGCGACACACTCAAACTGTGTTTTTTTAGATACCAAAGGCCCAAAAATGGATAGCACAGAGATTTGACCCGTTGAACTGCAAAACCACACTGGGATTTGTCGGGCCTACACCAGACTATTTTCAACAGATATATTTTTGTGTCACAACAGTCAGGAGACACTACTGTTTTTCTTTATGGAAAATATACCAAAAACTGAATAATAGAGATTTTTTACCGTGGGATGGCAAAACCACAGTTATTGTTTACTGGGGTATACCAAACTTTTTGAAATAGATATAATTGGGGCTGAACAGTGAGCGACGCACTCAAACTGTTTTTTTAGATACCAAAGGCCCAAAACTGGATAGTACAGAGATTTGACCCGTTGAACCGCAAAACCACACTGGGATTTGTCGGGCCTACACCAGACTATTTTCAACAGATATATTTTTGTGTCACAACAGTCAGGAGACACTACTGTTTTTCTTTACAGAAAACTTACCAAAAACTGAATAATAGAGATTTTTTACTGTGGGATGGCAAAACCACAGTTATTGTTTACTGGGGTATACCAGACTTTTTTAAATAGATATAATTGGGGCTGAACAGTCAGCGCCGCACTCAAACTGTGATTTTTTAGATACCAAAGGCCCAAAACTGGATAGAACAGAGATTTGACCCGCTGAACTGCAAAACCACACTGGGATTTGTCGGGCCTACACCAGACTATTTTCAACAGATATATTTTTGTGTCACAACAGTCAGGAGACACTACTGATTTTCTTTACGGAAAATATACCAAAACCTGAAAAATAGAGATTTTTTACCATGCGATGGCAAAACCACAGTTATTGTTTACTGGGGTATACCAGACTTTTTTAAATAGATATAATTGCGGCTGAACAGTGAGCAACACACTTAAACTGTGTTTTTTTAGATACCAAAGGCCCAAAACTGAATAGTACAGAGATTTGACCCGTTGAACTGCAAAACCACACTGGGATTTGTCGGGCCTACACCAGACTATTTTCAACAGATATATTTTTGTGTCACAACAGTCAGGAGACACTACTGTTTTTCTTTACGGAAAATATACCAAAACCTGAATAATAGAGATATTTTATCGTGGGATGGCAAAACCACAGTTATCGTTTACTGGGGTATACCAGACTTTTTTAAATAGATATAATTGCGGCTGAACAGTGAGCGACACACTCAAACTGTGTTTTTTTAGATACCAAAGGCCCAAAACTGGATAGTACAGAGATTTGACCCGTTGAACTGCAAAGCCACACTGGGATTTGTCGGGCCTACACCAGACTATTTTCAACAGATATATTTTTTTGTCACAACAGTCAGGAGACACTACTGTTTTTCTTTATGGAAAATATACCAAAAACTGAATAATAGAGATTTTTTACCGTGGGATGGCAAAACCACAGTTATTGTTTACTGGGGTATACCAGACTTTTTTAAATAGATATAATTGCGGCTGAACAGTGAGCGACACACTCAAACTGTGTTTTTTTAGATACCAAAGGCCAAAAACTGGATAGTACAGAGATTTGACCCGTTGAACCGCAAAACCACACTGGGATTTGTCGGGCCTACACCAGACTATTTTCAACAGATATATTTTTGTGTCACAACAGTCAGGAGACACTACTGTTTTTCTTTACGGAAAATATACCAAAACCTGAATAATAGAGATATTTTATCGTGGGATGGCAAAACCACAGTTATTGTTTACTGGGGTATACCAGACTTTTTTAAATAGATATAATTGCGGCTGAACAGTGAGTGACACACTCAAACTGTGTTTTTTTAGATAACAAAGGCCCAAAACTGGATAGTACAGAGATTTGACCCGTTGAACTGCAAAACCACACTGGGATTTGTCGGGCCTACACCAGACTATTTTCAACAGATATATTTTTGTGTCACAACAGTCAGGAGACACTACTGTTCTTTTTTACGGAAAATATACCAAAACCTGAATAATAGAGATTTTTTACCGTGGGATGGCAAAACCACAGTTATTGTTTACTGGGGTATACCAGACTTATTTAAATAGATATAATTGCTGCTGAACAGTGAGCGACACACTCAAACTGTGTTTTTTTAAATACCAAAGGCCCAAAACAGGATAGTACAGAGATTTGACCCGTTGAACTGCAAAACCACAATGGGATTTGTCGGGCCTACACCTGACTATATTCAACAGATATATTTTTTTGTCACAACAGTCAGGAGACACTACTGTTTTTCTTTACGGATAATATACGAAAACCTGAATAATAGAGATTTTTTTACCGTGGGATGGCAAAACCACAGTTATTGTTTACTGGGGTATACCAGACTTTTTTAAATAGATATAATTGCGGCTGAACAGTGAACGACACACTCAAACTGTGTTTTTTTAGATACCAAAGGCCCAAAAATGGATAGTACAGAGATTTGACCCGTTAAACTGCAAAACCACACAAGGATTTGTCGGGCCTACACCAGACTATTTTCAACAGACATATTTTTGTGTCACAACAGTCAGGAGACACTACTGTTTTTCTTTATGGAAAATATACCAAAAACTGAATAATAGAGATTTTTTACCGTGGGATGGCAAAACCACAGTTAATGTTTACTGGGGTATACCAAACTTTTTGAAATAGATATAATTGGGGCTGAACAGTGAGCGACGCACTCAAACTGTGTTTTTTTAGATACCAAAGGCCCAAAACTGGATAGTACAGAGATGTGACCCGTTGAACTGCAAAACCACACTGGGATTTGTCGGGCCTACACCAGACTATTTTCAACAGATATATTTTTGTGTCACAACAGTCAGGAGACACTACTGATTTTCTTTACGGAAAATATACCAAAACCTGAATAATAGAGATTTTTTACCGTGCGATGGCAAAACCACAGTTATTGTTTACTGGGGTATTCCAGACTTTTTTAAATAGATATAATTGCGGTTGAACAGTGAGCGACACACTCAAACTGTGTTTTTTTAGATACCAAAGGCCCAAAACTGGATAGTACAGAGATTTGACCCGTTGAACTTCAAAACCACACTGGGATTTGTCGGGCCTACACCAGACTATTTTCAACAGATATATTTTTGTGTCACAACAGTCAGGAGACACTACTGATTTTCTTTACGGAAAATATACCAAAACATGAATAATAGAGATCTTTTACCGTGGGATGGCAAAACCACAGTTATTGTTTACTGGGGTATACCAGACTTTTTTAAATAGATATAATTGCGGCTGAACAGTGAGCGACACACTCAAACTGTGTTTTTTTAGATACCAAAGGCCCAAAACTGGATAGTACAGAGATTTGACCCGTTGAACCGCGAAACCACACTGGGATTTGTCGGGCCTACACCAGACTATTTTCAACAGATATATTTTTTTGTCACAACAGTCAGGAGACACTACTGTTTTTCTTTATGGAAAATATACCAAAAACTGAATAATAGAGATTTTTTACCGTGGGATGGCAAAACCACAGTTATTGTTTACTGGGGTATACCAGACTTTTTTAAATAGATATAATTGCGGCTGAACAGTGAGCGACACACTCAAACTGTGTTTTTTTAGATACCAAAGGCCCAAAACTGGATAGTACAGAGATTTGACCCGTTGAACTGCAAAACCACACTGGGATTTGTCGGGCCTACACCAGACTATTTTCAACAGATATATTTTTGTGTCACAACAGTCAGGAGACACTACTGATTTTCTTTACGGAAAATATACCAAAACCTGAATAATAGAGATCTTTTACCGTGGGATGGCAAAACCACAGTTATTGTTTACTGGGGTATACCAGACTTTTTTAAATAGATATAATTGCGTCTGAACAGTGAGCTACACACTCAAACTGTGTTTTTTTAGATACCAAGGCCAAAACTGGAAAGTACAGATATTTGACCCGTTGAACTGCAAAACCACACTGGGATTTGTCGGTCCTACACCAGACTATTTTCAACAGATATATTTTTGTGTCACAACAGTCAGGAGACACTACTGATTTTCTTTACGGAAAATATACCAAAACCTGAATAATAGAGATCTTTTACCGTGGGATGGCAAAACCACAGTTATTGTTTACTGGGGTATACCAGACTTTTTTAAATAGATATAATTGCGTCTGAACAGTGAGCTACACACTCAAACTGTGTTTTTTTAGATACCAAAGGCCCAAAACTGGATTGTACAGAGATTTAACCCGTTGAACTGCAAAACCACACTGGGATTTGTCGGTCCTACACCAGACTATTTTCAACAGATATATTTTTATGTTACAACAGTCAGGAGACACTCCTAATTTTCTTTACGGAAAATATACCAAAACATGAATAATTGAGATTTTTTACCGTGGGATGGAAAAACCACAGTTACTGTTTACTGGGGTATACCAGAATTTTTAAAATAGATATAATTGCGGCTGAACAGTGAGTGACACACTCAAACTGTGTTTTTTTAGATACCAAAGGCCCAAAACTGGATAGTACAGAGATTTGACCCGTTGATCTGCAAAACCACACTGGGATTTGTCGGGCCAACACCAGACTATTTTCAACAGATATATTTTTGTGTCACAACAGTCCGGAGAAACTACTGATTTTCTTTATTCAGGTTTTGGTATATTTTCCGCAATTGAGATTTTTTACCGTGGGATGGCAAAACCACAGTTATTGTTTACTGGGGTATACCAGACTTTTTAAAATAGATATAATTACGGCTGAACAGTGAGCGACACACTCAAACTGTGTTTTTTTAGAGACCAAAGGCCCAAAACTGGATAGTACAGAGATTTGACCCTTTGAACTGCAAAACCACACTGGGATTTGTCGGGCCTACACCAGACTATTTTCAACAGATATATTTTTGTGTCACAACAGTCAGGAGACACTACTGATTTTCTTTACGGAAAATATACCAAAACATGAATAATAGAGATCTTTTACCGTGGGATGGCAAAACCACAGTTATTGTTTACTGGGGTATACCAGACTTTTTTAAATAGATATAATTGCGGCTGAACAGTGAGCGACACACTCAAACTGTGTCTTTTTAGATACCAAAGGCCCAAAAATGGATAGTACAGAGATTTGACCCGTTGAACTGCAAAACCACACTGGGATTTGTCGGGCCTACACCAGACTATTTTCAACAGATATATTTTTGTGTCACAACAGTCAGGAGACACTACTGATTTTCTTTACGGAAAATATACCAAAAACTGAATAATAGAGATCTTTTACCGTGGGATGGCAAAACCACAGTTATTGTTTACTGGGGTATACCAGACTTTTTAAATAGATATAATTGCGTCTGAAAAGTGAGCTACACACTCAAACTGTGTTTTTTTAGATACCAAAGGCCCAAAACTGGATAGTACAGATATTTGACCCGTTGAACTGCAAAACCACACTGGGATTTGTCGGTCCTACACCAAACTATTTTCAACAGATATATTTTTGTGTCACAACAGTCAGGAGACACTACTGATTTTCTTTACGGAAAATATACCAAAACCTGAATAATAAAGATCTTTTACCGTGGGATGGTAAAACCACAGTTATTGTTTACTGGGGTATACCAGATTTTTTTAAATAGATATAATTGCGTCTGAACAGTGAGCTACACACTCAAACTGTGTTTTTTTAGATACCAAAGGCCCAAAACTGGATAGTACAGAGATTTGACCCGTTTAACTGCAAAACCACACTGGGATTTGTCGGGCCTACACCAGACTATTTTCAACAGATATATTTTTGTGTCACAACAGTCAGGAGACACTACTGATTTTCTTTACGGATAATATACCAAAACCTGAATAATAGAGATTTTTTTACCGTGGGATGGCAAAACCACAGTTATTGTTTACTGGGGTATACCAGACTTTTTAAATAGATATAATTGCGGCTGAACAGTGAGCGACACACTCAAACTGTGTGTTTTTAGATACCAAAGGCCCAAAGCTGGATAGTACAGAGATTTGACCCGCTGAACTGCAAAACCACACTGGGATTTGTTGGGCCTACACCAGACTATTTTCAACAGATATATTTTTGTGTCACAACAGTCCGGAGACACTACTGACTTTCTTTATTCAGGTTTTGGTATATTTTCCGCAATTGAGATTTTTTACCGTGGGATGGCAAAACCACAGTTATTGTTTACTGGGGTATACCAGACTTTTTAAAATAGATATAATTACGGCTGAACAGTGAGCGACACACTGAAACTGTGTTTTTTTAGATACCAAAGGCCCAAAACTGGATAGTACAGAGATTTGACCCGTTGAACTGCAAAACCACACTGGGATTTGTCGGGCCTACACCAGACTATTTTCAACAGATATATTTTTGTGTCACAACAGTCAGGAGACACTACTGATTTTCTTTACGGAAAATATACCAAAACATGAATAATAGAGATTTTTTACCGTGGGATGGCAAAACCACAGTTATTGTTTACTGGGGTATACCAGACTTTTTTAAATAGAAATAATTGCGGCTGAACAGTGAGCGACACACTCAAACTGTGTCTTTTTAGATACCAAAGGCCCAAAAATGGATAGTACAGAGATTTGACCCGTTGAACTGCAAAACCACACTGGGATTTGTCGGGCCTACACCAGACTATTTTCAACAGATATATTTTTGTGTCACAACAGTCAGGAGACACTACTGTTTTTCTTTATGGAAAACATACCAAAAACTGAATAATAGAGATTTTTTACCGTGGGATGGCAAAACCACAGTTATTGTTTACTGGGGTATACCAAACTTTTTGAAATACATATAATTGGGGCTGAACAGTGAGCGACGCACTCAAACTGTGTTTTTTTAGATACCAAAGGCCCAAAACTGGATAGTACAGATATTTGACCCGTTGAACTGCAAAACCACACTGGGATTTGTCGGTCCTACACCAAACTATTTTCAACAGATATATTTTTGTGTCACAACAGTCAGGAGACACTACTGATTTTCTTTACGGAAAATATACGAAAACCTGAATAATAGAGATCTTTTACCGTGGGATGGCAAAACCACAGTTATTGTTTACTGGGGTATACCAGATTTTTTTAAATAGATATAATTGCGTCTGAACAGTGAGCTACACACTCAAACTGTGTTTTTTTAGATACCAAAGGCCCAAAACTGGATAGTACAGAGATTTGACCCGTTTAACTGCAAAACCACACTGGGATTTGTCGGGCCTACACCAGACTATTTTCAACAGATATATTTTTGTGTCACAACAGTCAGGAGACACTACTGATTTTCTTTACGGATAATATACCAAAACCTGAATAATAGAGATTTTTTTACCGTGGGATGGCAAAACCACAGTTATTATTTACTGGGGTATACCAGACTTTTTAAATAGATATAATTGCGGCTGAACAGTGAGCGACACACTCAAACTGTGTGTTTTTAGATACCAAAGGCCCAAAGCTGGATAGTACAGAGATTTGACCCGCTGAACTGCAAAACCACACTGGGATTTGTTGGGCCTACACCAGACTATTTTCAACAGATATATTTTTGTGTCACAACAGTCCGGAGACACTACTGACTTTCTTTATTCAGGTTTTGGTATATTTTCCGCAATTGAGATTTTTTACCGTGGGATGGCAAAACCACAGTTATTGTTTACTGGGGTATACCAGACTTTTTAAAATAGATATAATTACGGCTGAACAGTGAGCGACACACTCAAACTGTGTTTTTTTAGATACCAAAGGCCCAAAACTGGATAGTACAGAGATTTGACCCGTTGAACTGCAAAACCACACTGGGATTTGTCGGGCCTACACCAGACTATTTTCAACAGATATATTTTTGTGTCACAACAGTCAGGAGACACTACTGATTTTCTTTACGGAAAATATACCAAAACATGAATAATAGAGATTTTTTACCGTGGGATGGCAAAACCACAGTTATTGTTTACTGGGGTATACCAGACTTTTTTAAATAGAAATAATTGCGGCTGAACAGTGAGCGACACACTCAAACTGTGTCTTTTTAGATACCAAAGGCCCAAAAAGGGATAGTACAGAGATTTGACCCGTTGAACTGCAAAACCACACTGGGATTTGTCGGGCCTACACCAGACTATTTTCAACAGATATATTTTTGTGTCACAACAGTCAGGAGACACTACTGTTTTTCTTTATGGAAAATATACCAAAAACTGAATAATAGAGATTTTTTACCGTGGGATGGCAAAACCACAGTTATTGTTTACTGGGGTATACCAAACTTTTTGAAATAGATATAATTGGGGCTGAACAGTGAGCGACGCACTCAAACTGTTTTTTTAGATACCAAAGGCCCAAAACTGGATAGTACAGAGATTTGACCCGTTGAACCGCAAAACCACACTGGGATTTGTCGGGCCTACACCAGACTATTTTCAACAGATATATTTTTGTGTCACAACAGTCAGGAGACACTACTGTTTTTCTTTACAGAAAACTTACCAAAAACTGAATAATAGAGATTTTTTACTGTGGGATGGCAAAACCACAGTTATTGTTTACTGGGGTATACCAGACTTTTTTAAATAGATATAATTGGGGCTGAACAGTCAGCGCCGCACTCAAACTGTGATTTTTTAGATACCAAAGGCCCAAAACTGGATAGAACAGAGATTTGACCCGCTGAACTGCAAAACCACACTGGGATTTGTCGGGCCTACACCAGACTATTTTCAACAGATATATTTTTGTGTCACAACAGTCAGGAGACACTGCTGATTTTCTTTACGGAAAATATACCAAAACCTGAATAATAGAGATTTTTTACCATGCGATGGCAAAACCACAGTTATTGTTTACTGGGGTATACCAGACTTTTTTAAATAGATATAATTGCGGCTGAACAGTGAGCAACACACTTAAACTGTGTTTTTTTAGATACCAAAGGCCCAAAACTGGATAGTACAGAGATTTGACCCGTTGAACTGCAAAACCACACTGGGATTTGTCGGGCCTACACCAGACTATTTTCAACAGATATATTTTTTTGTCACAACAGTCAGGAGACACTACTGTTTTTCTTTATGGAAAATATACCAAAAACTGAATAATAGAGATTTTTTACCGTGGGATGGCAAAACCACAGTTATTGTTTACTGGGGTATACCAGACTTTTTTAAATAGATATAATTGCGGCTGAACAGTGAGCGACACACTCAAACTGTGTTTTTTTAGATACCAAAGGCCAAAAACTGGATAGTACAGAGATTTGACCCGTTGAACCGCAAAACCACACTGGGATTTGTCGGGCCTACACCAGACTATTTTCAACAGATATATTTTTGTGTCACAACAGTCAGGAGACACTACTGTTTTTCTTTACGGAAAATATACCAAAACCTGAATAATAGAGATATTTTATCGTGGGATGGCAAAACCACAGTTATTGTTTACTGGGGTATACCAGACTTTTTAAAATAGATATAATTGCGTCTGAACAGTGAGTGACACACTCAAACTGTGTTTTTTTAGATAAGAAAGGCCCAAAACTGGATAGTACAGAGATTTTACCCGTTGAACTGCAAAACCACACTGGGATTTGTCGGACCTACACCAGACTATTTTCAACAGATATATTTTTGTGTCACAACAGTCAGGAGACACTACTGTTCTTTTTTACGGAAAATATACCAAAACCTGAATAATAGAGATTTTTTACCGTGGGATGGCAAAACCACAGTTATTGTTTACTGGGGTATACCAGACTTATTTAAATAGATATAATTGCTGCTGAACAGTGAGCGACACACTCAAACTGTGTTTTTTTAAATACCAAAGGCCCAAAACAGGATAGTACAGAGAATTGACCCGTTGAACTGCAAAACCACAATGGGATTTGTCGGGCCTACACCTGACTATATTCAACAGATATATTTTTTTGTCACAACAGTCAGGAGACACTACTGTTTTTCTTTACGGATAATATACGAAAACCTGAATAATAGAGATTTTTTTACCGTGGGATGGCAAAACCACAGTTATTGTTTACTGGGCTATACCAGACTTTTTTAAATAGATATAATTGCGGCTGAACAGTGAGCGACACACTCAATCTGTGTTTTTTTAGATACCAAAGGCCCAAAACTGGATAGTACAGAGATTTGACCCGTTGAACTGCAATACCACACTGGGATTTGTCGGGCCTACACCAGACTATTTTCAACAGATATATTTTTGTGTCACAACAGTCAGGAGACACTACTGATTTTCTTTACGGAAAATATACCAAAACATGAATAATAGAGATCTTTTACCGTGGGATGGCAAAACCACAGTTATTGTTTACTGGGGTATACCAGACTTTTTTAAATAGATATAATTGCGGCTGAACAGTGAGCGACACACTCAAACTGTGTTTTTTTAGATACCAAAGGCCCAAAAATGGATAGCACAGAGATTTGACCCGCTGAACTGCAAAACCACACTGGGATTTGTCGGGCCTACACCAGACTATTTTCAACAGATATATTTTTGTGTCACAACAGTCAGGAGACACTACTGTTTTTCTTTATGGAAAATATACCAAAAACTGAATAATAGAGATTTTTTACCGTGGGATGGCAAAACCACAGTTATTGTTTACTGGGGTATACCAAACTTTTTGAAATAGATATAATTGGGGCTGAACAGTGAGCGACGCACTCAAACTGTTTTTTTAGATACCAAAGGCCCAAAACTGGATAGTACAGAGATTTGACCCGTTGAACCGCAAAACCACACTGGGATTTGTCGGGCCTACACCAGACTATTTTCAACAGATATATTTTTGTGTCACAACAGTCAGGAGACACTACTGTTTTTCTTTACAGAAAACTTACCAAAAACTGAATAATAGAGATTTTTTACTGTGGGATGGCAAAACCACAGTTATTGTTTACTGGGGTATACCAGACTTTTTTAAATAGATATAATTGGGGCTGAACAGTCAGCGCCGCACTCAAACTGTGATTTTTTAGATACCAAAGGCCCAAAACTGGATAGAACAGAGATTTGACCCGCTGAACTGCAAAACCACACTGGGATTTGTCGGGCCTACACCAGACTATTTTCAACAGATATATTTTTGTGTCACAACAGTCAGGAGACACTACTGATTTTCTTTACGGAAAATATACCAAAACCTGAAAAATAGAGATTTTTTACCATGCGATGGCAAAACCACAGTTATTGTTTACTGGGGTATACCAGACTTTTTTAAATAGATATAATTGCGGCTGAACAGTGAGCAACACACTTAAACTGTGTTTTTTTAGATACCAAAGGCCCAAAACTGAATAGTACAGAGATTTGACCCGTTGAACTGCAAAACCACACTGGGATTTGTCGGGCCTACACCAGACTATTTTCAACAGATATATTTTTGTGTCACAACAGTCAGGAGACACTACTGTTTTTCTTTACGGAAAATATACCAAAACCTGAATAATAGAGATATTTTATCGTGGGATGGCAAAACCACAGTTATCGTTTACTGGGGTATACCAGACTTTTTTAAATAGATATAATTGCGGCTGAACAGTGAGCGACACACTCAAACTGTGTTTTTTTAGATACCAAAGGCCCAAAACTGGATAGTACAGAGATTTGACCCGTTGAACTGCAAAACCACACTGGGATTTGTCGGGCCTACACCAGACTATTTTCAACAGATATATTTTTTTGTCACAACAGTCAGGAGACACTACTGTTTTTCTTTATGGAAAATATACCAAAAACTGAATAATAGAGATTTTTTACCGTGGGATGGCAAAACCACAGTTATTGTTTACTGGGGTATACCAGACTTTTTTAAATAGATATAATTGCGGCTGAACAGTGAGCGACACACTCAAACTGTGTTTTTTTAGATACCAAAGGCCAAAAACTGGATAGTACAGAGATTTGACCCGTTGAACCGCAAAACCACACTGGGATTTGTCGGGCCTACACCAGACTATTTTCAACAGATATATTTTTGTGTCACAACAGTCAGGAGACACTACTGTTTTTCTTTACGGAAAATATACCAAAACCTGAATAATAGAGATATTTTATCGTGGGATGGCAAAACCACAGTTATTGTTTACTGGGGTATACCAGACTTTTTTAAATAGATATAATTGCGGCTGAACAGTGAGTGACACACTCAAACTGTGTTTTTTTAGATAACAAAGGCCCAAAACTGGATAGTACAGAGATTTGACCCGTTGAACTGCAAAACCACACTGGGATTTGTCGGGCCTACACCAGACTATTTTCAACAGATATATTTTTGTGTCACAACAGTCAGGAGACACTACTGTTCTTTTTTACGGAAAATATACCAAAACCTGAATAATAGAGATTTTTTACCGTGGGATGGCAAAACCACAGTTATTGTTTACTGGGGTATACCAGACTTATTTAAATAGATATAATTGCTGCTGAACAGTGAGCGACACACTCAAACTGTGTTTTTTTAAATACCAAAGGCCCAAAACAGGATAGTACAGAGATTTGACCCGTTGAACTGCAAAACCACAATGGGATTTGTCGGGCCTACACCTGACTATATTCAACAGATATATTTTTTTGTCACAACAGTCAGGAGACACTACTGTTTTTCTTTACGGATAATATACGAAAACCTGAATAATAGAGATTTTTTTACCGTGGGATGGCAAAACCACAGTTATTGTTTACTGGGGTATACCAGACTTTTTTAAATAGATATAATTGCGGCTGAACAGTGAACGACACACTCAAACTGTGTTTTTTTAGATACCAAAGGCCCAAAAATGGATAGTACAGAGATTTGACCCGTTAAACTGCAAAACCACACAAGGATTTGTCGGGCCTACACCAGACTATTTTCAACAGACATATTTTTGTGTCACAACAGTCAGGAGACACTACTGTTTTTCTTTATGGAAAATATACCAAAAACTGAATAATAGAGATTTTTTACCGTGGGATGGCAAAACCACAGTTAATGTTTACTGGGGTATACCAAACTTTTTGAAATAGATATAATTGGGGCTGAACAGTGAGCGACGCACTCAAACTGTGTTTTTTTAGATACCAAAGGCCCAAAACTGGATAGTACAGAGATGTGACCCGTTGAACTGCAAAACCACACTGGGATTTGTCGGGCCTACACCAGACTATTTTCAACAGATATATTTTTGTGTCACAACAGTCAGGAGACACTACTGATTTTCTTTACGGAAAATATACCAAAACCTGAATAATAGAGATTTTTTACCGTGCGATGGCAAAACCACAGTTATTGTTTACTGGGGTATTCCAGACTTTTTTAAATAGATATAATTGCGGTTGAACAGTGAGCGACACACTCAAACTGTGTTTTTTTAGATACCAAAGGCCCAAAACTGGATAGTACAGAGATTTGACCCGTTGAACTTCAAAACCACACTGGGATTTGTCGGGCCTACACCAGACTATTTTCAACAGATATATTTTTGTGTCACAACAGTCAGGAGACACTACTGATTTTCTTTACGGAAAATATACCAAAACATGAATAATAGAGATCTTTTACCGTGGGATGGCAAAACCACAGTTATTGTTTACTGGGGTATACCAGACTTTTTTAAATAGATATAATTGCGGCTGAACAGTGAGCGACACACTCAAACTGTGTTTTTTTAGATACCAAAGGCCCAAAACTGGATAGTACAGAGATTTGACCCGTTGAACCGCGAAACCACACTGGGATTTGTCGGGCCTACACCAGACTATTTTCAACAGATATATTTTTTTGTCACAACAGTCAGGAGACACTACTGTTTTTCTTTATGGAAAATATACCAAAAACTGAATAATAGAGATTTTTTACCGTGGGATGGCAAAACCACAGTTATTGTTTACTGGGGTATACCAGACTTTTTTAAATAGATATAATTGCGGCTGAACAGTGAGCGACACACTCAAACTGTGTTTTTTTAGATACCAAAGGCCCAAAACTGGATAGTACAGAGATATGACCCGTTGAACTGCAAAACCACACTGGGATTTGTCGGGCCTACACCAGACTATTTTCAACAGATATATTTTTGTGTCACAACAGTCAGGAGACACTACTGATTTTCTTTACGGAAAATATACCAAAACCTGAATAATAGAGATCTTTTACCGTGGGATGGCAAAACCACAGTTATTGTTTACTGGGGTATACCAGACTTTTTTAAATAGATATAATTGCGTCTGAACAGTGAGCTACACACTCAAACTGTGTTTTTTTAGATACCAAGGCCAAAACTGGAAAGTACAGATATTTGACCCGTTGAACTGCAAAACCACACTGGGATTTGTCGGTCCTACACCAGACTATTTTCAACAGATATATTTTTGTGTCACAACAGTCAGGAGACACTACTGATTTTCTTTACGGAAAATATACCAAAACCTGAATAATAGAGATCTTTTACCGTGGGATGGCAAAACCACAGTTATTGTTTACTGGGGTATACCAGACTTTTTTAAATAGATATAATTGCGTCTGAACAGTGAGCTACACACTCAAACTGTGTTTTTTTAGATACCAAAGGCCCAAAACTGGATTGTACAGAGATTTAACCCGTTGAACTGCAAAACCACACTGGGATTTGTCGGTCCTACACCAGACTATTTTCAACAGATATATTTTTATGTTACAACAGTCAGGAGACACTCCTAATTTTCTTTACGGAAAATATACCAAAACATGAATAATTGAGATTTTTTACCGTGGGATGGAAAAACCACAGTTACTGTTTACTGGGGTATACCAGAATTTTTAAAATAGATATAATTGCGGCTGAACAGTGAGTGACACACTCAAACTGTGTTTTTTTAGATACCAAAGGCCCAAAACTGGATAGTACAGAGATTTGACCCGTTGATCTGCAAAACCACACTGGGATTTGTCGGGCCAACACCAGACTATTTTCAACAGATATATTTTTGTGTCACAACAGTCCGGAGACACTACTGATTTTCTTTATTCAGGTTTTGGTATATTTTCCGCAATTGAGATTTTTTACCGTGGGATGGCAAAACCACAGTTATTGTTTACTGGGGTATACCAGACTTTTTAAAATAGATATAATTACGGCTGAACAGTGAGCGACACACTCAAACTGTGTTTTTTTAGAGACCAAAGGCCCAAAACTGGATAGTACAGAGATTTGACCCTTTGAACTGCAAAACCACACTGGGATTTGTCGGGCCTACACCAGACTATTTTCAACAGATATATTTTTGTGTCACAACAGTCAGGAGACACTACTGATTTTCTTTACGGAAAATATACCAAAACATGAATAATAGAGATCTTTTACCGTGGGATGGCAAAACCACAGTTATTGTTTACTGGGGTATACCAGACTTTTTTAAATAGATATAATTGCGGCTGAACAGTGAGCGACACACTCAAACTGTGTCTTTTTAGATACCAAAGGCCCAAAAATGGATAGTACAGAGATTTGACCCGTTGAACTGCAAAACCACACTGGGATTTGTCGGGCCTACACCAGACTATTTTCAACAGATATATTTTTGTGTCACAACAGTCAGGAGACACTACTGATTTTCTTTACGGAAAATATACCAAAAACTGAATAATAGAGATCTTTTACCGTGGGATGGCAAAACCACAGTTATTGTTTACTGGGGTATACCAGACTTTTTAAATAGATATAATTGCGTCTGAAAAGTGAGCTACACACTCAAACTGTGTTTTTTTAGATACCAAAGGCCCAAAACTGGATAGTACAGATATTTGACCCGTTGAACTGCAAAACCACACTGGGATTTGTCGGTCCTACACCAAACTATTTTCAACAGATATATTTTTGTGTCACAACAGTCAGGAGACACTACTGATTTTCTTTACGGAAAATATACCAAAACCTGAATAATAAAGATCTTTTACCGTGGGATGGTAAAACCACAGTTATTGTTTACTGGGGTATACCAGATTTTTTTAAATAGATATAATTGCGTCTGAACAGTGAGCTACACACTCAAACTGTGTTTTTTTAGATACCAAAGGCCCAAAACTGGATAGTACAGAGATTTGACCCGTTTAACTGCAAAACCACACTGGGATTTGTCGGGCCTACACCAGACTATTTTCAACAGATATATTTTTGTGTCACAACAGTCAGGAGACACTACTGATTTTCTTTACGGATAATATACCAAAACCTGAATAGTAGAGATTTTTTTACCGTGGGATGGCAAAACCACAGTTATTGTTTACTGGGGTATACCAGACTTTTTAAATAGATATAATTGCGGCTGAACAGTGAGCGACACACTCAAACTGTGTGTTTTTAGATACCAAAGGCCCAAAGCTGGATAGTACAGAGATTTGACCCGCTGAACTGCAAAACCACACTGGGATTTGTTGGGCCTACACCAGACTATTTTCAACAGATATATTTTTGTGTCACAACAGTCCGGAGACACTACTGACTTTCTTTATTCAGGTTTTGGTATATTTTCCGCAATTGAGATTTTTTACCGTGGGATGGCAAAACCACAGTTATTGTTTACTGGGGTATACCAGACTTTTTAAAATAGATATAATTACGGCTGAACAGTGAGCGACACACTGAAACTGTGTTTTTTTAGATACCAAAGGCCCAAAACTGGATAGTACAGAGATTTGACCCGTTGAACTGCAAAACCACACTGGGATTTGTCGGGCCTACACCAGACTATTTTCAACAGATATATTTTTGTGTCACAACAGTCAGGAGACACTACTGATTTTCTTTACGGAAAATATACCAAAACATGAATAATAGAGATTTTTTACCGTGGGATGGCAAAACCACAGTTATTGTTTACTGGGGTATACCAGACTTTTTTAAATAGAAATAATTGCGGCTGAACAGTGAGCGACACACTCAAACTGTGTCTTTTTAGATACCAAAGGCCCAAAAATGGATAGTACAGAGATTTGACCCGTTGAACTGCAAAACCACACTGGGATTTGTCGGGCCTACACCAGACTATTTTCAACAGATATATTTTTGTGTCACAACAGTCAGGAGACACTACTGTTTTTCTTTATGGAAAACATACCAAAAACTGAATAATAGAGATTTTTTACCGTGGGATGGCAAAACCACAGTTATTGTTTACTGGGGTATACCAAACTTTTTGAAATACATATAATTGGGGCTGAACAGTGAGCGACGCACTCAAACTGTGTTTTTTTAGATACCAAAGGCCCAAAACTGGATAGTACAGATATTTGACCCGTTGAACTGCAAAACCACACTGGGATTTGTCGGTCCTACACCAAACTATTTTCAACAGATATATTTTTGTGTCACAACAGTCAGGAGACACTACTGATTTTCTTTACGGAAAATATACCAAAACCTGAATAATAGAGATCTTTTACCGTGGGATGGCAAAACCACAGTTATTGTTTACTGGGGTATACCAGATTTTTTTAAATAGATATAATTGCGTCTGAACAGTGAGCTACACACTCAGACTGTGTTTTTTTAGATACCAAAGGCCCAAAACTGGATAGTACAGAGATTTGACCCGTTTAACTGCAAAACCACACTGGGATTTGTCGGGCCTACACCAGACTATTTTCAACAGATATATTTTTGTGTCACAACAGTCAGGAGACACTACTGATTTTCTTTACGGATAATATACCAAAACCTGAATAATAGAGATTTTTTTACCGTGGGATGGCAAAACCACAGTTATTGTTTACTGGGGTATACCAGACTTTTTAAATAGATATAATTGCGGCTGAACAGTGAGCGACACACTCAAACTGTGTGTTTTTAGATACCAAAGGCCCAAAGCTGGATAGTACAGAGATTTGACCCGCTGAACTGCAAAACCACACTGGGATTTGTTGGGCCTACACCAGACTATTTTCAACAGATATATTTTTGTGTCACAACAGTCCGGAGACACTACTGACTTTCTTTATTCAGGTTTTGGTATATTTTCCGCAATTGAGATTTTTTACCGTGGGATGGCAAAACCACAGTTATTGTTTACTGGGGTATACCAGACTTTTTTAAATAGATATAATTGGGGCTGAACAGTCAGCGCCGCAATCAAACTGTGATTTTTTAGATACCAAAGGCCCAAAACTGGATAGAACAGAGATTTGACCCGTTGAACTGCAAAACCACACTGGGATTTGTCGGGCCTACACCAGACTATTTTCAACAGATATATTTTTGTGTCACAACAGTCAGGAGACACTACTGTTTTTCTTTATGGAAAATATACCAAAAACTGAATAATAGAGATTTTTTACCATGGGATGGCAAAACCACAGTTATTGTTTACTGGGGTATACCAAACTTTTTGAAATAGATATAATTGGGGCTGAACAGTGAGCGACGCACTCAAACTGTGTTTTTTATATACCAAAGGCCCAAAACTGGATAGTACAGAGATTTGACCCGTTGAACTGCAAAACCACAATGGGATTTGTCGGTCCTACACCAGACTATTTTCAACAGATATATTTTTATGTTACAACAGTCAGGAGACACTCCTAATTTTCTTTACGGAAAATATACCAAAACATGAATAATTGAGATTTTTTACCGTGGGATGGAAAAACCACATTTACTGTTTACTGGGGTATACCAGAATTTTTAAAATAGATATAATTGCGGCTGAACAGTGAGTGACACACTCAAACTGTGTTTTTTTAGATACCAAAGGCCCAAAACTGGATAGTACAGAGATTTGACCCGTTGATCTGCAAAACCACACTGGGATTTGTCGGGCCAACACCAGACTATTTTCAACAGATATATTTTTGTGTCACAACAGTCCGGAGACACTACTGATTTTCTTTATTCAGGTTTTGGTATATTTTCCGCAATTGAGATTTTTTACCGTGGGATGGCAAAACCACAGTTATTGTTTACTGGGGTATACCAGACTTTTTAAAATAGATATAATTACGGCTGAACAGTGAGCGACACACTCAAACTGTGTTTTTTTAGAGACCAAAGGCCCAAAACTGGATAGTACAGAGATTTGACCCTTTGAACTGCAAAACCACACTGGGATTTGTCGGGCCTACACCAGACTATTTTCAACAGATATATTTTTGTGTCACAACAGTCAGGAGACACTACTGATTTTCTTTACGGAAAATATACCAAAACATGAATAATAGATATCTTTTACCGTGGGATGGCAAAACCACAGTTATTGTTTACTGGGGTATACCAGACTTTTTTAAATAGATATAATTGCGGCTGAACAGTGAGCGACACACTCAAACTGTGTCTTTTTAGATACCAAAGGCCCAAAAATGGATAGTACAGAGATTTGACCCGTTGAACTGCAAAACCACACTGGGATTTGTCGGGCCTACACCAGACTATTTTCAACAGATATATTTTTGTGTCACAACAGTCAGGAGACACTACTGATTTTCTTTACGGAAAATATACCAAAAACTGAATAATAGAGATCTTTTACCGTGGGATGGCAAAACCACAGTTATTGTTTACTGGGGTATACCAGACTTTTTAAATAGATATAATTGCGTCTGAAAAGTGAGCTACACACTCAAACTGTGTTTTTTTAGATACCAAAGGCCCAAAACTGGATAGTACAGATATTTGACCCGTTGAACTGCAAAACCACACTGGGATTTGTCGGTCCTACACCAAACTATTTTCAACAGATATATTTTTGTGTCACAACAGTCAGGAGACACTACTGATTTTCTTTACGGAAAATATACCAAAACCTGAATAATAGAGATCTTTTACCGTGGGATGGCAAAACCACAGTTATTGTTTACTGGGGTATACCAGATTTTTTTAAATAGATATAATTGCGTCTGAACAGTGAGCTACACACTCAAACTGTGTTTTTTTAGATACCAAAGGCCCAAAACTGGATAGTACAGAGATTTGACCCGTTTAACTGCAAAACCACACTGGGATTTGTCGGGCCTACACCAGACTATTTTCAACAGATATATTTTTGTGTCACAACAGTCAGGAGACACTACTGATTTTCTTTACGGATAATATACCAAAACCTGAATAATAGAGATTTTTTTACCGTGGGATGGCAAAACCACAGTTATTGTTTACTGGGGTATACCAGACTTTTTAAATAGATATAATTGCGGCTGAACAGTGAGCGACACACTCAAACTGTGTGTTTTTAGATACCAAAGGCCCAAAGCTGGATAGTACAGAGATTTGACCCGCTGAACTGCAAAACCACACTGGGATTTGTTGGGCCTACACCAGACTATTTTCAACAGATATATTTTTGTGTCACAACAGTCCGGAGACACTACTGACTTTCTTTATTCAGGTTTTGGTATATTTTCCGCAATTGAGATTTTTTACCGTGGGATGGCAAAACCACAGTTATTGTTTACTGGGGTATACCAGACTTTTTAAAATAGATATAATTACGGCTGAACAGTGAGCGACACACTCAAACTGTGTTTTTTTAGATACCAAAGGCCCAAAACTGGATAGTACAGAGATTTGACCCGTTGAACTGCAAAACCACACTGGGATTTGTCGGGCCTACACCAGACTATTTTCAACAGATATATTTTTGTGTCACAACAGTCAGGAGACACTACTGATTTTCTTTACGGAAAATATACCAAAACATGAATAATAGAGATTTTTTACCGTGGGATGGCAAAACCACAGTTATTGTTTACTGGGGTATACCAGACTTTTTTAAATAGAAATAATTGCGGCTGAACAGTGAGCGACACACTCAAACTGTGTCTTTTTAGATACCAAAGGCCCAAAAATGGATAGTACAGAGATTTGACCCGTTGAACTGCAAAACCACACTGGGATTTGTCGGGCCTACACCAGACTATTTTCAACAGATATATTTTTGTGTCACAACAGTCAGGAGACACTACTGTTTTTCTTTATGGAAAACATACCAAAAACTGAATAATAGAGATTTTTTACCGTGGGATGGCAAAACCACACTTATTGTTTACTGGGGTATACCAAACTTTTTGAAATAGATATAATTGGGGCTGAACAGTGAGCGACGCACTCAAACTGTGTTTTTTTAGATACCAAAGGCCCAAAACTGGATAGTACAGATATTTGACCCGTTGAACTGCAAAACCACACTGGGATTTGTCGGTCCTACACCAAACTATTTTCAACAGATATATTTTTGTGTCACAACAGTCAGGAGACACTACTGATTTTCTTTACGGAAAAAATACCAAAACCTGAATAATAGAGATCTTTTACCGTGGGATGGCAAAACCACAGTTATTGTTTACTGGGGTATACCAGATTTTTTTAAATAGATATAATTGCGTCTGAACAGTGAGCTACACACTCAAACTGTGTTTTTTTAGATACCAAAGGCCCAAAACTGGATAGTACAGAGATTTGACCCGTTTAACTGCAAAACCACACTGGGATTTGTCGGGCCTACACCAGACTATTTTCAACAGATATATTTTTGTGTCACAACAGTCAGGAGACACTACTGATTTTCTTTACGGATAATATACCAAAACCTGAATAATAGAGATTTTTTTACCGTGGGATGGCAAAACCACAGTTATTGTTTACTGGGGTATACCAGACTTTTTAAATAGATATAATTGCGGCTGAACAGTGAGCGACACACTCAAACTGTGTGTTTTTAGATACCAAAGGCCCAAAGCTGGATAGTACAGAGATTTGACCCGCTGAACTGCAAAACCACACTGGGATTTGTTGGGCCTACACCAGACTATTTTCAACAGATATATTTTTGTGTCACAACAGTCCGGAGACACTACTGACTTTCTTTATTCAGGTTTTGGTATATTTTCCGCAATTGAGATTTTTTACCGTGGGATGGCAAAACCACAGTTATTGTTTACTGGGGTATACCAGACTTTTTAAAATAGATATAATTACGGCTGAACAGTGAGCGACACACTCAAACTGTGTTTTTTTAGATACCAAAGGCCCAAAACTGGATAGTACAGAGATTTGACCCGTTGAACTGCAAAACCACACTGGGATTTGTCGGGCCTACACCAGACTATTTTCAACAGATATATTTTTGTGTCACAACAGTCAGGAGACACTACTGATTTTCTTTACGGAAAATATACCAAAACATGAATAATAGAGATTTTTTACCGTGGGATGGCAAAACCACAGTTATTGTTTACTGGGGTATACCAGACTTTTTTAAATAGAAATAATTGCGGCTGAACAGTGAGCGACACACTCAAACTGTGTCTTTTTAGATACCAAAGGCCCAAAAATGGATAGTACAGAGATTTGACCCGTTGAACTGCAAAACCACACTGGGATTTGTCGGGCCTACACCAGACTATTTTCAACAGATATATTTTTGTGTCACAACAGTCAGGAGACACTACTGTTTTTCTTTATGGAAAACATACCAAAAACTGAATAATAGAGATTTTTTACCGTGGGATGGCAAAACCACAGTTATTGTTTACTGGGGTATACCAAACTTTTTGAAATAGATATAATTGGGGCTGAACAGTGAGCGACGCACTCAAACTGTGTTTTTTTAGATACCAAAGGCCCAAAACTGGATAGTACAGATATTTGACCCGTTGAACTGCAAAACCACACTGGGATTTGTCGGGCCTACACCAGACTATTTTCAACAGATATATTTTTGTGTCACAACAGTCAGGAGACACTACTGTTTTTCTTCACAGAAAACATACCAAAAACTGAATAATAGAGATTTTTTACTGTGGGATGGCAAAACCACAGTTATTGTTTACTGGGGTATACCAGACTTTTTTAAATAGATATAATTGGGGCTGAACAGTCAGCGCCGCAATCAAACTGTGATTTTTTAGATACCAAAGGCCCAAAACTGGATAGAACAGAGATTTGACCCGTTGAACTGCAAAACCACACTGGGATTTGTCGGGCCTACACCAGACTATTTTCAACAGATATATTTTTGTGTCACAACAGTCAGGAGACACTACTGTTTTTCTTTATGGAAAATATACCAAAAACTGAATAATAGAGATTTTTTACCATGGGATGGCAAAACCACAGTTATTGTTTACTGGGGTATACCAAACTTTTTGAAATAGATATAATTGGGGCTGAACAGTGAGCGACGCACTCAAACTGTGTTTTTTATATACCAAAGGCCCAAAACTGGATAGTACAGAGATTTGACCCGTTGAACTGCAAAACCACACTGGGATTTGTCGGGCCTACACCAGACTATTTTCAACAGATATATTTTTTTGTCACAACAGTCAGGAGACACTACTGTTTTTCTTTGTGGAAAATATACCGAAAACTGAGTAATAGAGATTTTTTACCGTGGGATGGCAAAACCACAGTTATTGTTTACTGGGGTATACCAGACTTTTTTAAATAGATATAATTGCGGCTGAACAGTGAGCGACACACTCAAACTGTGTTTTTTTAGATACCAAAGGCCAAAAACTGGATAGTACAGAGATTTGACCCGTTGAACCGCAAAACCACACTGGGATTTGTCGGGCCTACACCAGACTATTTTCAACAGATATATTTTTGTGTCACAACAGTCAGGAGACACTACTGTTTTTCTTTACGGAAAATATACCAAAACCTGAATAATAGAGATATTTTATCGTGGGATGGCAAAACCACAGTTATTGTTTACTGGGGTATACCAGACTTTTTAAAATAGATATAATTGCGGCTGAACAGTGAGTGACACACTCAAACTGTGTTTTTTTAGATAACAAAGGCCCAAAACTGGATAGTACAGAGATTTGACCCTTTGAATTGCAAAACCACACTGGGATTTGTCGGGCCTACAACAGACTATTTTCAACAGATATATTTTTGTGTCACAACAGTCAGGAGACACTACTGTTCTTTTTTACGGAAAATATACCAAAACCTGAATAATAGAGATTTTTTACCGTGGGATGGCAAAACCACAGTTATTGTTTACTGGGGTATACCAGACTTATTTAAATAGATATAATTGCGGCTGAACAGTGAGCGACACACTCAAACTGTGTTTTTTTAAATACCAAAGGCCCAAAACAGGATAGTACAGAGATTTGACCCGTTGAACTGCAAAACCACAATGGGATTTGTCGGGCCTACACCAGACTATTTTCAACAGATATATTTTTGTGTCACAACAGTCAGGAGACACTACTGATTTTCTTTACGGAAAATATACCAAAACATGAATAATAGAGATCTTTTACCGTGGGATGGCAAAACCACAGTTATTGTTTACTGGGGTATACCAGACTTTTTTAAATAGATATAATTGCGGCTGAACAGTGAGCGACACACTCAAACTGTGTTTTTTTAGATACCAAAGGCCCAAAAATGGATAGTACAGAGATTTGACCCGTTGAACTGCAAAACCACACTGGGATTTGTCGGGCCTACACCAGATTATTTTCAACAGATATATTTTTGTGTCACAACAGTCAGGAGACACTACTGTTTTTCTTTATCGAAAATATACCAAAAACTGAATAATAGAGATTTTTTACCGTGGGATGGCAAAACCACAGTTAATGTTTACTGGGGTATACCAAACTTTTTGAAATAGATATAATTGGGGCTGAACAGTGAGCGACGCACTCAAACTGTGTTTTTTGAGATACCAAAGGCCCAAAACTGGATAGTACAGAGATGTGACCCGTTGAACTGCAAAACCACACTGGGATTTGTCGGGCCTACACCAGACTATTTTCAACAGATATATTTTTGTGTCACAACAGTCAGGAGACACTACTGATTTTCTTTACGGAAAATATACCAAAAACTGAATAATAGAGATTTTTTACCGTGGGATGGCAAAACCACAGTTATTGTTTACTGGGGTATACCAGACTTTTTTAAATAGATATAATTGCGGCTGAACAGTGAGCGACACACTCAAACTGTGTTTTTTTAGATACCAAAGGCCAAAAACTGGATAGTACAGAGATTTGACCCGTTGAACCGCAAAACCACACTGGGATTTGTCGGGCCTACACCAGACTATTTTCAACAGATATATTTTTGTGTCACAACAGTCAGGAGACACTACTGTTTTTCTTTACGGAAAATATACCAAAACCTGAATAATAGAGATATTTTATCGTGGGATGGCAAAACCACAGTTATTGTTTACTGGGGTATACCAGACTTTTTAAAATAGATATAATTGCGGCTGAACAGTGAGTGACACACTCAAACTGTGTTTTTTTAGATAACAAAGGCCCAAAACTGGATAGTACAGAGATTTGACCCTTTGAATTGCAAAACCACACTGGGATTTGTCGGGCCTACAACAGACTATTTTCAACAGATATATTTTTGTGTCACAACAGTCAGGAGACACTACTGTTCTTTTTTACGGAAAATATACCAAAACCTGAATAATAGAGATTTTTTACCGTGGGATGGCAAAACCACAGTTATTGTTTACTGGGGTATACCAGACTTATTTAAATAGATATAATTGCGGCTGAACAGTGAGCGACACACTCAAACTGTGTTTTTTTAAATACCAAAGGCCCAAAACAGGATAGTACAGAGATTTGACCCGTTGAACTGCAAAACCACAATGGGATTTGTCGGGCCTACACCAGACTATTTTCAACAGATATATTTTTGTGTCACAACAGTCAGGAGACACTACTGATTTTCTTTACGGAAAATATACCAAAACATGAATAATAGAGATCTTTTACCGTGGGATGGCAAAACCACAGTTATTGTTTACTGGGGTATACCAGACTTTTTTAAATAGATATAATTGCGGCTGAACAGTGAGCGACACACTCAAACTGTGTTTTTTTAGATACCAAAGGCCCAAAAATGGATAGTACAGAGATTTGACCCGTTGAACTGCAAAACCACACTGGGATTTGTCGGGCCTACACCAGATTATTTTCAACAGATATATTTTTGTGTCACAACAGTCAGGAGACACTACTGTTTTTCTTTATCGAAAATATACCAAAAACTGAATAATAGAGATTTTTTACCGTGGGATGGCAAAACCACAGTTAATGTTTACTGGGGTATACCAAACTTTTTGAAATAGATATAATTGGGGCTGAACAGTGAGCGACGCACTCAAACTGTGTTTTTTGAGATACCAAAGGCCCAAAACTGGATAGTACAGAGATGTGACCCGTTGAACTGCAAAACCACACTGGGATTTGTCGGGCCTACACCAGACTATTTTCAACAGATATATTTTTGTGTCACAACAGTCAGGAGACACTACTGATTTTCTTTACGGAAAATATACCAAAAACTGAATAATAGAGATTTTTTACCGTGCGATGGCAAAACCACAGTTATTGTTTACTGGGGTATTCCAGACTTTTTTAAATAGAGTTAATTGCGGTTGAACAGTAAGCGACACACTCAAACTGTGTTTTTTTAGATACCAAAGGCCCAAAACTGGATAGTACAGAGATTTGACCCGTTGAACTTCAAAACCACACTGGGATTTGTCGGGCCTGCACCAGACTATTTTCAACAGATATATTTTTGTGTCATAACAGTCAGCAGACACTACTGTTTTTCTTTACAGAAAACATACCAAAAACTGAATAATAGAGATTTTTTACTGTGGGATGGCAAAACCACAGTTATTGTTTACTGGGGTATACCAGACTTTTTTAAATAGATATAATTGCGGCTGAACAGTGAGCAACACACTCAAACTGTGTTTTTTTAGATACCAAAGGCCCAAAACTGGATAGTACAGAGATTTGACCCGTTGAACTGCAAAACCACACTGGGATTTGTCGGGCCTACACCAGACTATTTTCAACAGATATATTTTTGTGTCACAACAGTCAGGAGACAATACTGTTTTTCTTTACGGAAAATATACCAAAACCTGAATAATAGAGATATTTTATCGTGGGATGGCAAAACCACAGTTATTGTTTACTGGGGTATACCAGACTTTTTTAAATAGATATAATTGCGGCTGAACAGTGAGCGACACACTCAAACTGTGCATTTTTAGATACCAAAGGCCCAAAACTGGATATTACAGAGATTTGACCCGTTGAACTGCAAAACCACACTGGGATTTGTCGGGCCTACACCAGACTATTTTCAACAGATATATTTTTGTGTCACAACAGTCAGGAGACACTACTGTTTTTCTTTATGGAAAATATACCAAAAACTGAATAATAGAGATTTTTTACCGTGGGATGGCAAAACCACAGTTATTGTTTACTGGGGTATACCAGACTTTTTTAAATAGATATAATTGCGGCTGAACAGTGAGCGACACACTCAAACTGTGTTTTTTTAGATACCAAAGGCCAAAAACTGGATAGTACAGAGATTTGACCCGTTGAACCGCAAAACCACACTGGGATTTGTCGGGCCTACACCAGACTATTTTCAACAGATATATTTTTGTGTCACAACAGTCAGGAGACACTACTGTTTTTCTTTACGGAAAATATACCAAAACCTGAATAATAGAGATATTTTATCGTGGCATGGCAAAACCACAGTTATTGTTTACTGGGGTATACCAGACTTTTTAAAATAGATATAATTGCGGCTGAACAGTGAGTGACACACTCAAACTGTGTTTTTTTAGATAACAAAGGCCCAAAACTGGATAGTACAGAGATTTGACCCTTTGAACTGCAAAACCACACTGGGATTTGTCGGGCCTACAACAGACTATTTTCAACAGATATATTTTTGTGTCACAACAGTCAGGAGACACTACTGTTCTTTTTTACGGAAAATGTATCAAAACCTGAATAATAGAGATTTTTTACCGTGGGATGGCAAAACCACAGTTATTGTTTACTGGGGTATACCAGACTTACTTAAATAGATATAATTGCTGCTGAACAGTGAGCGACACACTCAAACTGTGTTTTTTTAAATACCAAAGGCCCAAAACAGGATAGTACAGAGCTTTGACCCGTTGAACTGCAAAACCACAATGGGATTTGTCGGGCCTACACCTGACTATATTCAACAGATATATTTTTTTGTCACAACAGTCAGGAGACACTACTGTTTTGCTTTACGGATAATATACGTAAACCTGAATAATAGAGATTTTTTTACCGTGGGATGGCAAAACCACAGTTATTGTTTACTGGGCTATACCAGACTTTTTTAAATAGATATAATTGCGGCTGAACAGTGAGCGACACACTCAAACGGTGTTTTTTTAGATACCAAAGGCCAAAAACTGGATAGTACAGAGATTTGACCCGTTGAACTGCAAAACCACACTGGGATTTGTCGGGCCTACACCAGACTATTTTCAACAGATATATTTTTGTGTCACAACAGTCAGGAGACACTACTGATTTTTTTTACGGAAAATATACCAAAACATGAATAATAGAGATCTTTTACCGTGGGATGGCAAAACCACAGTTATTGTTTACTGGGGTATACCAGACTTTTTTAAATAGATATAATTGCGGCTGAACAGTGAGCGACACACTCAAACTGTGTTTTTTTAGATACCAAAGGCCCAAAACTGGATAGTACAGAGATTTGACTCGTTGAACCGCAAAACCACACTGGGATTTGTCGGGCCTACACCAGACTATTTTCAACAGATATATTTTTGTGTCACAACAGTCAGCAGACACTACTGTTTTTCTTTACAGAAAACATACCAAAAACTGAATAATAGAGATTTTTTACTGTGGGATGGCAAAACCACAGTTATTGTTTACTGGGGTATACCAGACTTTTTTAAATAGATATAATTGCGGCTGAACAGTGAGCAACACACTCAAACTGTGTTTTTTTAGATACCAAAGGCCCAAAACTGGATAGTACAGAGATTTGACCCGTTGAACTGCAAAACCACACTGGGATTTGTCGGGCCTACACCAGACTATTTTCAACAGATATATTTTTGTGTCACAACAGTCAGGAGACACTACTGATTTTCTTTACGGAAAATATACCAAAACATGAATAATAGAGATTTTTTACCGTGGGATGGCAAAACCACAGTTATTGTTTACTGGGGTATACCAGACTTTTTTAAATAGAAATAATTGCGGCTGAACAGTGAGCGACACACTCAAACTGTGTCTTTTTAGATACCAAAGGCCCAAAAATGGATAGTACAGAGATTTGACCCGTTGAACTGCAAAACCACACTGGGATTTGTCGGGCCTACACCAGACTATTTTCAACAGATATATTTTTGTGTCACAACAGTCAGGAGACACTACTGTTTTTCTTTATGGAAAACATACCAAAAACTGAATAATAGAGATTTTTTACCGTGGGATGGCAAAACCACAGTTATTGTTTACTGGGGTATACCAAACTTTTTGAAATAGATATAATTGGGGCTGAACAGTGAGCGACGCACTCAAACTGTGTTTTTTTAGATACCAAAGGCCCAAAACTGGATAGTACAGATATTTGACCCGTTGAACTGCAAAACCACACTGGGATTTGTCGGGCCTACACCAGACTATTTTCAACAGATATATTTTTGTGTCACAACAGTCAGGAGACACTACTGTTTTTCTTCACAGAAAACATACCAAAAACTGAATAATAGAGATTTTTTACTGTGGGATGGCAAAACCACAGTTATTGTTTACTGGGGTATACCAGACTTTTTTAAATAGATATAATTGGGGCTGAACAGTCAGCGCCGCAATCAAACTGTGATTTTTTAGATACCAAAGGCCCAAAACTGGATAGAACAGAGATTTGACCCGTTGAACTGCAAAACCACACTGGGATTTGTCGGGCCTACACCAGACTATTTTCAACAGATATATTTTTGTGTCACAACAGTCAGGAGACACTACTGTTTTTCTTTATGGAAAATATACCAAAAACTGAATAATAGAGATTTTTTACCATGGGATGGCAAAACCACAGTTATTGTTTACTGGGGTATACCAAACTTTTTGAAATAGATATAATTGGGGCTGAACAGTGAGCGACGCACTCAAACTGTGTTTTTTATATACCAAAGGCCCAAAACTGGATAGTACAGAGATTTGACCCGTTGAACTGCAAAACCACACTGGGATTTGTCGGGCCTACACCAGACTATTTTCAACAGATATATTTTTTTGTCACAACAGTCAGGAGACACTACTGTTTTTCTTTGTGGAAAATATACCGAAAACTGAGTAATAGAGATTTTTTACCGTGGAATGGCAAAACCACAGTTATTGTTTACTGGGGTATACCAGACTTTTTTAAATAGATATAATTGCGGCTGAACAGTGAGCGACACACTCAAACTGTGTTTTTTTAGATACCAAAGGCCAAAAACTGGATAGTACAGAGATTTGACCCGTTGAACCGCAAAACCACACTGGGATTTGTCGGGCCTACACCAGACTATTTTCAACAGATATATTTTTGTGTCACAACAGTCAGGAGACACTACTGTTTTTCTTTACGGAAAATATACCAAAACCTGAATAATAGAGATATTTTATCGTGGGATGGCAAAACCACAGTTATTGTTTACTGGGGTATACCAGACTTTTTAAAATAGATATAATTGCGGCTGAACAGTGAGTGACACACTCAAACTGTGTTTTTTTAGATAACAAAGGCCCAAAACTGGATAGTACAGAGATTTGACCCTTTGAATTGCAAAACCACACTGGGATTTGTCGGGCCTACAACAGACTATTTTCAACAGATATATTTTTGTGTCACAACAGTCAGGAGACACTACTGTTCTTTTTTACGGAAAATATACCAAAACCTGAATAATAGAGATTTTTTACCGTGGGATGGCAAAACCACAGTTATTGTTTACTGGGGTATACCAGACTTATTTAAATAGATATAATTGCGGCTGAACAGTGAGCGACACACTCAAACTGTGTTTTTTTAAATACCAAAGGCCCAAAACAGGATAGTACAGAGATTTGACCCGTTGAACTGCAAAACCACAATGGGATTTGTCGGGCCTACACCAGACTATTTTCAACAGATATATTTTTGTGTCACAACAGTCAGGAGACACTACTGATTTTCTTTACGGAAAATATACCAAAACATGAATAATAGAGATCTTTTACCGTGGGATGGCAAAACCACAGTTATTGTTTACTGGGGTATACCAGACTTTTTTAAATAGATATAATTGCGGCTGAACAGTGAGCGACACACTCAAACTGTGTTTTTTTAGATACCAAAGGCCCAAAAATGGATAGTACAGAGATTTGACCCGTTGAACTGCAAAACCACACTGGGATTTGTCGGGCCTACACCAGATTATTTTCAACAGATATATTTTTGTGTCACAACAGTCAGGAGACACTACTGTTTTTCTTTATCGAAAATATACCAAAAACTGAATAATAGAGATTTTTTACCGTGGGATGGCAAAACCACAGTTAATGTTTACTGGGGTATACCAAACTTTTTGAAATAGATATAATTGGGGCTGAACAGTGAGCGACGCACTCAAACTGTGTTTTTTGAGATACCAAAGGCCCAAAACTGGATAGTACAGAGATGTGACCCGTTGAACTGCAAAACCACACTGGGATTTGTCGGGCCTACACCAGACTATTTTCAACAGATATATTTTTGTGTCACAACAGTCAGGAGACACTACTGATTTTCTTTACGGAAAATATACCAAAAACTGAATAATAGAGATTTTTTACCGTGCGATGGCAAAACCACAGTTATTGTTTACTGGGGTATTCCAGACTTTTTTAAATAGAGTTAATTGCGGTTGAACAGTAAGCGACACACTCAAACTGTGTTTTTTTAGATACCAAAGGCCCAAAACTGGATAGTACAGAGATTTGACCCGTTGAACTTCAAAACCACACTGGGATTTGTCGGGCCTGCACCAGACTATTTTCAACAGATATATTTTTGTGTCATAACAGTCAGCAGACACTACTGTTTTTCTTTACAGAAAACATACCAAAAACTGAATAATAGAGATTTTTTACTGTGGGATGGCAAAACCACAGTTATTGTTTACTGGGGTATACCAGACTTTTTTAAATAGATATAATTGCGGCTGAACAGTGAGCAACACACTCAAACTGTGTTTTTTTAGATACCAAAGGCCCAAAACTGGATAGTACAGAGATTTGACCCGTTGAACTGCAAAACCACACTGGGATTTGTCGGGCCTACACCAGACTATTTTCAACAGATATATTTTTGTGTCACAACAGTCAGGAGACAATACTGTTTTTCTTTACGGAAAATATACCAAAACCTGAATAATAGAGATATTTTATCGTGGGATGGCAAAACCACAGTTATTGTTTACTGGGGTATACCAGACTTTTTTAAATAGATATAATTGCGGCTGAACAGTGAGCGACACACTCAAACTGTGCATTTTTAGATACCAAAGGCCCAAAACTGGATATTACAGAGATTTGACCCGTTGAACTGCAAAACCACACTGGGATTTGTCGGGCCTACACCAGACTATTTTCAACAGATATATTTTTGTGTCACAACAGTCAGGAGACACTACTGTTTTTCTTTATGGAAAATATACCAAAAACTGAATAATAGAGATTTTTTACCGTGGGATGGCAAAACCACAGTTATTGTTTACTGGGGTATACCAGACTTTTTTAAATAGATATAATTGCGGCTGAACAGTGAGCGACACACTCAAACTGTGTTTTTTTAGATACCAAAGGCCAAAAACTGGATAGTACAGAGATTTGACCCGTTGAACCGCAAAACCACACTGGGATTTGTCGGGCCTACACCAGACTATTTTCAACAGATATATTTTTGTGTCACAACAGTCAGGATACACTACTGTTTTTCTTTACGGAAAATATACCAAAACCTGAATAATAGAGATATTTTATCGTGGGATGGCAAAACCACAGTTATTGTTTACTGGGGTATACCAGACTTTTTAAAATAGATATAATTGCGGCTGAACAGTGAGTGACACACTCAAACTGTGTTTTTTTAGATAACAAAGGCCCAAAACTGGATAGTACAGAGATTTGACCCTTTGAACTGCAAAACCACACTGGGATTTGTCGGGCCTACAACAGACTATTTTCAACAGATATATTTTTGTGTCACAACAGTCAGGAGACACTACTGTTCTTTTTTACGGAAAATGTATCAAAACCTGAATAATAGAGATTTTTTACCGTGGGATGGCAAAACCACAGTTATTGTTTACTGGGGTATACCAGACTTACTTAAATAGATATAATTGCTGCTGAACAGTGAGCGACACACTCAAACTGTGTTTTTTTAAATACCAAAGGCCCAAAACAGGATAGTACAGAGCTTTGACCCGTTGAACTGCAAAACCACAATGGGATTTGTCGGGCCTACACCTGACTATATTCAACAGATATATTTTTTTGTCACAACAGTCAGGAGACACTACTGTTTTGCTTTACGGATAATATACGTAAACCTGAATAATAGAGATTTTTTTACCGTGGGATGGCAAAACCACAGTTATTGTTTACTGGGCTATACCAGACTTTTTTAAATAGATATAATTGCGGCTGAACAGTGAGCGACACACTCAAACGGTGTTTTTTTAGATACCAAAGGCCAAAAACTGGATAGTACAGAGATTTGACCCGTTGAACTGCAAAACCACACTGGGATTTGTCGGGCCTACACCAGACTATTTTCAACAGATATATTTTTGTGTCACAACAGTCAGGAGACACTACTGATTTTCTTTACGGAAAATATACCAAAACATGAATAATAGAGATCTTTTACCGTGGGATGGCAAAACCACAGTTATTGTTTACTGGGGTATACCAGACTTTTTTAAATAGATATAATTGCGGCTGAACAGTGAGCAACACACTCAAACTGTGTTTTTTTAGATACCAAAGGCCCAAAAATGGATAGTACAGAGATTTGACCCGTTGAACTGCAAAACCACACTGGGATTTGTCGGGTCTACACCAGATTATTTTCAACAGATATATTTTTGTGTCACAACAGTCAGGAGACACTACTGTTTTTCTTTATGGAAAATATACCAAAAACTGAATAATAGAGATTTTTTACCGTGGGATGGCAAAACCACAGTTAATGTTTACTGGGGTATACCAAACTTTTTGAAATAGATATAATTGGGGCTGAACAGTGAGCGACGCACTCAAACTGTGTTTTTTTAGATACCAAAGGCCCAAAACTGGATAGTACAGAGATGTGACCCGTTGAACTGCAAAACCACACTGGGATTTGTCGGGCCTACACCAGACTATTTTCAACAGATATATTTTTGTGTCACAACAGTCAGGAGACACTACTGATTTTCTTTACGGGTAATATACCAAAAACTGAATAATAGAGATTTTTTACCGTGCGATGGCAAAACCACAGTTATTGTTTACTGGGGTATTCCAGACTTTTTTAAATAGATATAATTGCGGTTGAACAGTAAGCGACACACTCAAACTGTGTTTTTTTAGATACCAAAGGCCCAAAACTGGATAGTACAGAGATTTGACCCGTTGAACTTGAAAACCACACTGGGATTTGTCGGGCCTACACCAGACTATTTTCAACAGATATATTTTTGTGTCACAACAGTCAGGAGACACTACTGATTTTTTTTACGGAAAATATACCAAAACATGAATAATAGAGATCTTTTACCGTGGGATGGCAAAACCACAGTTATTGTTTACTGGGGTATACCAGACTTTTTTAAAAAGATATAATTGCGGCTGAACAGTGAGCGACACACTCAAACTGTGTTTTTTTAGATACCAAAGGCCCAAAACTGGATAGTACAGAGATTTGACCCGTTGAACCGCAAAACCACACTGGGATTTGTCGGGCCTACACCAGACTATTTTCAACAGATATATTTTTGTGTCACAACAGTCAGCAGACACTACTGTTTTTCTTTACAGAAAACATACCAAAAACTGAATAATAGAGATTTTTTACTGTGGGATGGCAAAACCACAGTTATTGTTTACTGGGGTATACCAGACTTTTTTAAATAGATATAATTGCGGCTGAACAGTGAGCAACACACTCAAACTGTGTTTTTTTAGATACCAAAGGCCCAAAACTGGATAGTACAGAGATTTGACCCGTTGAACTGCAAAACCACACTGGGATTTGTCGGGCCTACACCAGACTATTTTCAACAGATATATTTTTGTGTCACAACAGTCAGGAGACACTACTGTTTTTCTTTACGGAAAATATACCAAAACGTGAATAATAGAGATATTTTATCGTGGGATGGCAAAACCACAGTTATTGTTTACTGGGGTATACCAGACTTTTTTAAATAGATATAATTGCGGCTGAACAGTGAGCGACACACTCAAACTGTGCATTTTTAGATACCAAAAGCCCAAAACTGGATAGTACAGAGATTTGACCCGTTGAACTGCAAAACCACACTGGGATTTGTCGGGCCTACACCAGACTATTTTCAACAGATATATTTTTTTGTCACAACAGTCCGGAGACACTACTGTTTTTCTTTATGGAAAATATACCAAAAACTGAATAATAGAGATTTTCTACCGTGGGATGGCAAAACCACAGTTATTGTTTACTGGGGTATACCAGACTTTTTTAAATAGATATAATTGCGGCTGAACAGTGAACGACACACTCAAACTGTGTTTTTTTAGATACCAAAGGCCCAAAACTGGATAGTACAGAGATTTGACCCGTTGAACTGCAAAACCACACTGGGATTTGTCGGGCCTACACCAGACTATTTTCAACAGATATATTTTTGTGTCACAACAGTCAGGAGACACTATTGATTTTCTTTACGGAAAATATACCAAAACCTGAATAATAGAGATCTTTTACCGTGGGATGGCAAAACCACAGTTATTGTTTACTGGGGTATACCAGACTTTTTTAAATAGATATAATTGCGTCTGAACAGTGAGCTACACACTCAAACTGTGTTTTTTTAGATACCAAAGGCCCAAAACTGGATAGTACAGATATTTGACCCGTTGAACTGCAAAACCACACTGGGATTTGTCGGTCCTACACCAGACTATTTTCAACAGATATATTTTTGTGTCACAACAGTCAGGAGACACTACTGTTTTTCTTTATGGAAAATATACCGAAAACTGAATAATAGAGATTTTTTACCGTGGGATGGCAAAACCACAGTTATTGTTTACTGGGGTATACCAGACTTTTTTAAATAGATATAATTGCGGCTGAACAGTGAGCGACATACTCAAACTGTGTTTTTTTAGATACCAAAGGCCAAAAACTGGATAGTACAGAGATTTGACCCGTTGAACCGCAAAACCACACTGGGATTTGTCGGGCCTACACCAGACTATTTTCAACAGATATATTTTTGTGTCACAACAGTCAGGAGACACTACTGTTTTTCTTTACGGAAAATATACCAAAACCTGAATAATAGAGATATTTTATCGTGGGATGGCAAAACCACAGTTATTGTTTACTGGGGTATACCAGACTTTTTAAAATAGATATAATTGCGGCTGAACAGTGAGTGACACACTCAAACTGTGTTTTTTTAGATAACAAAGGCCCAAAACTGGATAGTACAGAGATTTGACCCTTTGAACTGCAAAACCACACTGGGATTTGTCGGGCCTACAACAGACTATTTTCAACAGATATATTTTTGTGTCACAACAGTCAGGAGACACTACTGTTCTTTTTTACGGAAAATGTATCAAAACCTGAATAATAGAGATTTTTTACCGTGGGATGGCAAAACCACAGTTATTGTTTACTGGGGTATACCAGACTTATTTAAATAGATATAATTGCGGCTGAACAGTGAGCGACACACTCAAACTGTGTTTTTTTAAATACCAAAGGCCCAAAACAGGATAGTACAGAGCTTTGACCCGTTGAACTGCAAAACCACAATGGGATTTGTCGGGCCTACACCTGACTATATTCAACAGATATATTTTTTTGTCACAACAGTCAGGAGACACTACTGTTTTGCTTTACGGATAATATACGTAAACCTGAATAATAGAGATTTTTTTACCGTGGGATGGCAAAACCACAGTTATTGTTTACTGGGCTATACCAGACTTTTTTAAATAGATATAATTGCGGCTGAACAGTGAGCGACACACTCAAACGGTGTTTTTTTAGATACCAAAGGCCAAAAACTGGATAGTACAGAGATTTGACCCGTTGAACTGCAAAACCACACTGGGATTTGTCGGGCCTACACCAGACTATTTTCAACAGATATATTTTTGTGTCACAACAGTCAGGAGACACTACTGATTTTCTTTACGGAAAATATACCAAAACATGAATAATAGAGATCTTTTACCGTGGGATGGCAAAACCACAGTTATTGTTTACTGGGGTATACCAGACTTTTTTAAATAGATATAATTGCGGCTGAACAGTGAGCAACACACTCAAACTGTGTTTTTTTAGATACCAAAGGCCCAAAAATGGATAGTACAGAGATTTGACCCGTTGAACTGCAAAACCACACTGGGATTTGTCGGGTCTACACCAGATTATTTTCAACAGATATATTTTTGTGTCACAACAGTCAGGAGACACTACTGTTTTTCTTTATGGAAAATATACCAAAAACTGAATAATAGAGATTTTTTACCGTGGGATGGCAAAACCACAGTTAATGTTTACTGGGGTATACCAAACTTTTTGAAATAGATATAATTGGGGCTGAACAGTGAGCGACGCACTCAAACTGTGTTTTTTTAGATACCAAAGGCCCAAAACTGGATAGTACAGAGATGTGACCCGTTGAACTGCAAAACCACACTGGGATTTGTCGGGCCTACACCAGACTATTTTCAACAGATATATTTTTGTGTCACAACAGTCAGGAGACACTACTGATTTTCTTTACGGGTAATATACCAAAAACTGAATAATAGAGATTTTTTACCGTGCGATGGCAAAACCACAGTTATTGTTTACTGGGGTATTCCAGACTTTTTTAAATAGATATAATTGCGGTTGAACAGTAAGCGACACACTCAAACTGTGTTTTTTTAGATACCAAAGGCCCAAAACTGGATAGTACAGAGATTTGACCCGTTGAACTTGAAAACCACACTGGGATTTGTCGGGCCTACACCAGACTATTTTCAACAGATATATTTTTGTGTCACAACAGTCAGGAGACACTACTGATTTTTTTTACGGAAAATATACCAAAACATGAATAATAGAGATCTTTTACCGTGGGATGGCAAAACCACAGTTATTGTTTACTGGGGTATACCAGACTTTTTTAAATAGATATAATTGCGGCTGAACAGTGAGCGACACACTCAAACTGTGTTTTTTTAGATACCAAAGGCCCAAAACTGGATAGTACAGAGATTTGACCCGTTGAACCGCAAAACCACACTGGGATTTGTCGGGCCTACACCAGACTATTTTCAACAGATATATTTTTGTGTCACAACAGTCAGCAGACACTACTGTTTTTCTTTACAGAAAACATACCAAAAACTGAATAATAGAGATTTTTTACTGTGGGATGGCAAAACCACAGTTATTGTTTACTGGGGTATACCAGACTTTTTTAAATAGATATAATTGCGGCTGAACAGTGAGCAACACACTCAAACTGTGTTTTTTTAGATACCAAAGGCCCAAAACTGGATAGTACAGAGATTTGACCCGTTGAACTGCAAAACCACACTGGGATTTGTCGGGCCTACACCAGACTATTTTCAACAGATATATTTTTGTGTCACAACAGTCAGGAGACACTACTGTTTTTCTTTACGGAAAATATACCAAAACGTGAATAATAGAGATATTTTATCGTGGGATGGCAAAACCACAGTTATTGTTTACTGGGGTATACCAGACTTTTTTAAATAGATATAATTGCGGCTGAACAGTGAGCGACACACTCAAACTGTGCATTTTTAGATACCAAAAGCCCAAAACTGGATAGTACAGAGATTTGACCCGTTGAACTGCAAAACCACACTGGGATTTGTCGGGCCTACACCAGACTATTTTCAACAGATATATTTTTTTGTCACAACAGTCCGGAGACACTACTGTTTTTCTTTATGGAAAATATACCAAAAACTGAATAATAGAGATTTTCTACCGTGGGATGGCAAAACCACAGTTATTGTTTACTGGGGTATACCAGACTTTTTTAAATAGATATAATTGCGGCTGAACAGTGAACGACACACTCAAACTGTGTTTTTTTAGATACCAAAGGCCCAAAACTGGATAGTACAGAGATTTGACCCGTTGAACTGCAAAACCACACTGGGATTTGTCGGGCCTACACCAGACTATTTTCAACAGATATATTTTTGTGTCACAACAGTCAGGAGACACTATTGATTTTCTTTACGGAAAATATACCAAAACCTGAATAATAGAGATCTTTTACCGTGGGATGGCAAAACCACAGTTATTGTTTACTGGGGTATACCAGACTTTTTTAAATAGATATAATTGCGTCTGAACAGTGAGCTACACACTCAAACTGTGTTTTTTTAGATACCAAAGGCCCAAAACTGGATAGTACAGATATTTGACCCGTTGAACTGCAAAACCACACTGGGATTTGTCGGTCCTACACCAGACTATTTTCAACAGATATATTTTTGTGTCACAACAGTCAGGAGACACTACTGTTTTTCTTTATGGAAAATATACCGAAAACTGAATAATAGAGATTTTTTACCGTGGGATGGCAAAACCACAGTTATTGTTTACTGGGGTATACCAGACTTTTTTAAATAGATATAATTGCGGCTGAACAGTGAGCGACATACTCAAACTGTGTTTTTTTAGATACCAAAGGCCAAAAACTGGATAGTACAGAGATTTGACCCGTTGAACCGCAAAACCACACTGGGATTTGTCGGGCCTACACCAGACTATTTTCAACAGATATATTTTTGTGTCACAACAGTCAGGAGACACTACTGTTTTTCTTTACGGAAAATATACCAAAACCTGAATAATAGAGATATTTTATCGTGGGATGGCAAAACCACAGTTATTGTTTACTGGGGTATACCAGACTTTTTAAAATAGATATAATTGCGGCTGAACAGTGAGTGACACACTCAAACTGTGTTTTTTTAGATAACAAAGGCCCAAAACTGGATAGTACAGAGATTTGACCCTTTGAACTGCAAAACCACACTGGGATTTGTCGGGCCTACAACAGACTATTTTCAACAGATATATTTTTGTGTCACAACAGTCAGGAGACACTACTGTTCTTTTTTACGGAAAATGTATCAAAACCTGAATAATAGAGATTTTTTACCGTGGGATGGCAAAACCACAGTTATTGTTTACTGGCGTATACCAGACTTACTTAAATAGATATAATTGCTGCTGAACAGTGAGCTACACACTCAAACTGTGTTTTTTTAAATACCAAAGGCCCAAAACAGGATAGTACAGAGCTTTGACCCGTTGAACTGCAAAACCACAATGGGATTTGTCGGGCCTACACCTGACTATATTCAACAGATATATTTTTTTGTCACAACAGTCAGGAGACACTACTGTTTTGCTTTACGGATAATATACGTAAACCTGAATAATAGAGATTTTTTTACCGTGGGATGGCAAAACCACAGTTATTGTTTACTGGGCTATACCAGACTTTTTTAAATAGATATAATTGCGGCTGAACAGTGAGCGACACACTCAAACTGTGTTTTTTTAGATACCAAAGGCCAAAAACTGGATAGTACAGAGATTTGACCCGTTGAACTGCAAAACCACACTGGGATTTGTCGGGCCTACACCAGACTATTTTCAACAGATATATTTTTGTGTCACAACAGTCAGGAGACACTACTGATTTTCTTTACGGAAAATATACCAAAACATGAATAATAGAGATCTTTTACCGTGGGATGGCAAAACCACAGTTATTGTTTACTGGGGTATACCAGACTTTTTTAAATAGATATAATTGCGGCTGAACAGTGAGCAACACACTCAAACTGTGTTTTTTTAGATACCAAAGGCCCAAAAATGGATAGTACAGAGATTTGACCCGTTGAACTGCAAAACCACACTGGGATTTGTCGGGTCTACACCAGATTATTTTCAACAGATATATTTTTGTGTCACAACAGTCAGGAGACACTACTGTTTTTCTTTATGGAAAATATACCAAAAACTGAATAATAGAGATTTTTTACCGTGGGATGGCAAAACCACAGTTAATGTTTACTGGGGTATACCAAACTTTTTGAAATAGATATAATTGGGGCTGAACAGTGAGCGACGCACTCAAACTGTGTTTTTTTAGATACCAAAGGCCCAAAACTGGATAGTACAGAGATGTGACCCGTTGAACTGCAAAACCACACTGGGATTTGTCGGGCCTACACCAGACTATTTTCAACAGATATATTTTTGTGTCACAACAGTCAGGAGACACTACTGATTTTCTTTACGGGTAATATACCAAAAACTGAATAATAGAGATTTTTTACCGTGCGATGGCAAAACCACAGTTATTGTTTACTGGGGTATTCCAGACTTTTTTAAATAGATATAATTGCGGTTGAACAGTAAGCGACACACTCAAACTGTGTTTTTTTAGATACCAAAGGCCCAAAACTGGATAGTACAGAGATTTGACCCGTTGAACTTGAAAACCACACTGGGATTTGTCGGGCCTACACCAGACTATTTTCAACAGATATATTTTTGTGTCACAACAGTCAGGAGACACTACTGATTTTTTTTACGGAAAATATACCAAAACATGAATAATAGAGATCTTTTACCGTGGGATGGCAAAACCACAGTTATTGTTTACTGGGGTATACCAGACTTTTTTAAATAGATATAATTGCGGCTGAACAGTGAGCGACACACTCAAACTGTGTTTTTTTAGATACCAAAGGCCCAAAACTGGATAGTACAGAGATTTGACCCGTTGAACCGCAAAACCACACTGGGATTTGTCGGGCCTACACCAGACTATTTTCAACAGATATATTTTTGTGTCACAACAGTCAGCAGACACTACTGTTTTTCTTTACAGAAAACATACCAAAAACTGAATAATAGAGATTTTTTACTGTGGGATGGCAAAACCACAGTTATTGTTTACTGGGGTATACCAGACTTTTTTAAATAGATATAATTGCGGCTGAACAGTGAGCAACACACTCAAACTGTGTTTTTTTAGATACCAAAGGCCCAAAACTGGATAGTACAGAGATTTGACCCGTTGAACTGCAAAACCACACTGGGATTTGTCGGGCCTACACCAGACTATTTTCAACAGATATATTTTTGTGTCACAACAGTCAGGAGACACTACTGTTTTTCTTTACGGAAAATATACCAAAACGTGAATAATAGAGATATTTTATCGTGGGATGGCAAAACCACAGTTATTGTTTACTGGGGTATACCAGACTTTTTTAAATAGATATAATTGCGGCTGAACAGTGAGCGACACACTCAAACTGTGCATTTTTAGATACCAAAGGCCCAAAACTGGATAGTACAGAGATTTGACCCGTTGAACTGCAAAACCACACTGGGATTTGTCGGGCCTACACCAGACTATTTTCAACAGATATATTTTTTTGTCACAACAGTCCGGAGACACTACTGTTTTTCTTTATGGAAAATATACCAAAAACTGAATAATAGAGATTTTCTACCGTGGGATGGCAAAACCACAGTTATTGTTTACTGGGGTATACCAGACTTTTTTAAATAGATACAATTGCGGCTGAACAGTGAACGACACACTCAAACTGTGTTTTTTTAGATACCAAAGGCCCAAAACTGGATAGTACAGAGATTTGACCCGTTGAACTGCAAAACCACACTGGGATTTGTCGGGCCTACACCAGACTATTTTCAACAGATATATTTTTGTGTCACAACAGTCAGGAGACACTATTGATTTTCTTTACGGAAAATATACCAAAACCTGAATAATAGAGATCTTTTACCGTGGGATGGCAAAACCACAGTTATTGTTTACTGGGGTATACCAGACTTTTTTAAATAGATATAATTGCGGCTGAACAGTGAGCGACATACTCAAACTGTGTTTTTTTAGATACCAAAGGCCAAAAACTGGATAGTACAGAGATTTGACCCGTTGAACCGCAAAACCACACTGGGATTTGTCGGGCCTACACCAGACTATTTTCAACAGATATATTTTTGTGTCACAACAGTCAGGAGACACTACTGTTTTTCTTTACGGAAAATATAACAAAACCTGAATAATAGAGATATTTTATCGTGGGATGGCAAAACCACAGTTATTGTTTACTGGGGTATACCAGACTTTTTAAAATAGATATAATTGCGGCTGAACAGTGAGTGACACACTCAAACTGTGTTTTTTTAGATAACAAAGGCCCAAAACTGGATAGTACAGAGATTTGACCCTTTGAACTGCAAAACCACACTGGGATTTGTCGGGCCTACAACAGACTATTTTCAACAGATATATTTTTGTGTCACAACAGTCAGGAGACACTACTGTTCTTTTTTACGGAAAATGTACCAAAACCTGAATAATAGAGATTTTTTACCGTGGGATGGCAAAACCACAGTTATTGTTTACTGGGGTATACCAGACTTATTTAAATAGATATAATTGCTGCTGAACAGTGAGCGACACACTCAAACTGTGTTTTTTTAAATACCAAAGGCCCAAAACAGGATAGTACAGAGCTTTGACCCGTTGAACTGCAAAACCACAATGGGATTTGTCGGGCCTACACCTGACTATATTCAACAGATATATTTTTTTGTCACAACAGTCAGGAGACACTACTGTTTTGCTTTACGGATAATATACGTAAACCTGAATAATAGAGATTTTTTTACCGTGGGATGGCAAAACCACAGTTATTGTTTACTGGGCTATACCAGACTTTTTTAAATAGATATAATTGCGGCTGAACAGTGAGCGACACACTCAAACGGTGTTTTTTTAGATACCAAAGGCCCAAAAATGGATAGTACAGAGATTTGACCCGTTGAACTGCAAAACCACACTGGGATTTGTCGGGTCTACACCAGATTATTTTCAACAGATATATTTTTGTGTCACAACAGTCAGGAGACACTACTGTTTTTCTTTATGGAAAATATACCAAAAACTGAATAATAGAGATTTTTTACCGTGGGATGGCAAAACCACAGTTAATGTTTACTGGGGTATACCAAACTTTTTGAAATAGATATAATTGGGGCTGAACAGTGAGCGACGCACTCAAACTGTGTTTTTTTAGATACCAAAGGCCCAAAACTGGATAGTACAGAGATGTGACCCGTTGAACTGCAAAACCACACTGGGATTTGTCGGGCCTACACCAGACTATTTTCAACAGATATATTTTTGTGTCACAACAGTCAGGAGACACTACTGATTTTCTTTACGGGTAATATACCAAAAACTGAATAATAGAGATTTTTTACCGTGCGATGGCAAAACCACAGTTATTGTTTACTGGGGTATTCCAGACTTTTTTAAATAGATATAATTGCGGTTGAACAGTAAGCGACACACTCAAACTGTGTTTTTTTAGATACCAAAGGCCCAAAACTGGATAGTACAGAGATTTGACCCGTTGAACTTGAAAACCACACTGGGATTTGTCGGGCCTACACCAGACTATTTTCAACAGATATATTTTTGTGTCACAACAGTCAGGAGACACTACTGATTTTTTTTACGGAAAATATACCAAAACATGAATAATAGAGATCTTTTACCGTGGGATGGCAAAACCACAGTTATTGTTTACTGGGGTATACCAGACTTTTTTAAATAGATATAATTGCGGCTGAACAGTGAGCGACACACTCAAACTGTGTTTTTTTAGATACCAAAGGCCCAAAACTGGATAGTACAGAGATTTGACCCGTTGAACCGCAAAACCACACTGGGATTTGTCGGGCCTACACCAGACTATTTTCAACAGATATATTTTTGTGTCACAACAGTCAGCAGACACTACTGTTTTTCTTTACAGAAAACATACCAAAAACTGAATAATAGAGATTTTTTACTGTGGGATGGCAAAACCACAGTTATTGTTTACTGGGGTATACCAGACTTTTTTAAATAGATATAATTGCGGCTGAACAGTGAGCAACACACTCAAACTGTGTTTTTTTAGATACCAAAGGCCCAAAACTGGATAGTACAGAGATTTGACCCGTTGAACTGCAAAACCACACTGGGATTTGTCGGGCCTACACCAGACTATTTTCAACAGATATATTTTTGTGTCACAACAGTCAGGAGACACTACTGTTTTTCTTTACGGAAAATATACCAAAACGTGAATAATAGAGATATTTTATCGTGGGATGGCAAAACCACAGTTATTGTTTACTGGGGTATACCAGACTTTTTTAAATAGATATAATTGCGGCTGAACAGTGAGCGACACACTCAAACTGTGCATTTTTAGATACCAAAGGCCCAAAACTGGATAGTACAGAGATTTGACCCGTTGAACTGCAAAACCACACTGGGATTTGTCGGGCCTACACCAGACTATTTTCAACAGATATATTTTTTTGTCACAACAGTCCGGAGACACTACTGTTTTTCTTTATGGAAAATATACCAAAAACTGAATAATAGAGATTTTCTACCGTGGGATGGCAAAACCACAGTTATTGTTTACTGGGGTATACCAGACTTTTTTAAATAGATACAATTGCGGCTGAACAGTGAACGACACACTCAAACTGTGTTTTTTTAGATACCAAAGGCCCAAAACTGGATAGTACAGAGATTTGACCCGTTGAACTGCAAAACCACACTGGGATTTGTCGGGCCTACACCAGACTATTTTCAACAGATATATTTTTGTGTCACAACAGTCAGGAGACACTATTGATTTTCTTTACGGAAAATATACCAAAACCTGAATAATAGAGATCTTTTACCGTGGGATGGCAAAACCACAGTTATTGTTTACTGGGGTATACCAGACTTTTTTAAATAGATATAATTGCGGCTGAACAGTGAGCGACATACTCAAACTGTGTTTTTTTAGATACCAAAGGCCAAAAACTGGATAGTACAGAGATTTGACCCGTTGAACCGCAAAACCACACTGGGATTTGTCGGGCCTACACCAGACTATTTTCAACAGATATATTTTTGTGTCACAACAGTCAGGAGACACTACTGTTTTTCTTTACGGAAAATATAACAAAACCTGAATAATAGAGATATTTTATCGTGGGATGGCAAAACCACAGTTATTGTTTACTGGGGTATACCAGACTTTTTAAAATAGATATAATTGCGGCTGAACAGTGAGTGACACACTCAAACTGTGTTTTTTTAGATAACAAAGGCCCAAAACTGGATAGTACAGAGATTTGACCCTTTGAACTGCAAAACCACACTGGGATTTGTCGGGCCTACAACAGACTATTTTCAACAGATATATTTTTGTGTCACAACAGTCAGGAGACACTACTGTTCTTTTTTACGGAAAATGTACCAAAACCTGAATAATAGAGATTTTTTACCGTGGGATGGCAAAACCACAGTTATTGTTTACTGGGGTATACCAGACTTATTTAAATAGATATAATTGCTGCTGAACAGTGAGCGACACACTCAAACTGTGTTTTTTTAAATACCAAAGGCCCAAAACAGGATAGTACAGAGCTTTGACCCGTTGAACTGCAAAACCACAATGGGATTTGTCGGGCCTACACCTGACTATATTCAACAGATATATTTTTTTGTCACAACAGTCAGGAGACACTACTGTTTTGCTTTACGGATAATATACGTAAACCTGAATAATAGAGATTTTTTTACCGTGGGATGGCAAAACCACAGTTATTGTTTACTGGGCTATACCAGACTTTTTTAAATAGATATAATTGCGGCTGAACAGTGAGCGACACACTCAAACGGTGTTTTTTTAGATACCAAAGGCCAAAAACTGGATAGTACAGAGATTTGACCCGTTGAACTGCAAAACCACACTGGGATTTGTCGGGCCTACACCAGACTATTTTCAACAGATATATTTTTGTGTCACAACAGTCAGGAGACACTACTGATTTTCTTTACGGAAAATATACCAAAACATGAATAATAGAGATCTTTTACCGTGGGATGGCAAAACCACAGTTATTGTTTACTGGGGTATACCAGACTTTTTTAAATAGATATAATTGCGGCTGAACAGTGAGCAACACACTCAAACTGTGTTTTTTTAGATACCAAAGGCCCAAAAATGGATAGTACAGAGATTTGACCCGTTGAACTGCAAAACCACACTGGGATTTGTCGGGCCTACACCAGACTATTTTCAACAGATATATTTTTGTGTCACAACAGTCAGGAGACACTACTGATTTTCTTTACGGAAAATATACCAAAAACTGAATAATAGAGATTTTTTACCGTGCGATGGCAAAACCACAGTTATTGTTTACTGGGGTATTCCAGACTTTTTTAAATAGATATAATTGCGGTTGAACAGTAAGCGACACACTCAAACTGTGTTTTTTTAGATACCAAAGGCCCAAAACTGGATAGTACAGAGATTTGACCCGTTGAACTTGAAAACCACACTGGGATTTGTCGGGCCTACACCAGACTATTTTCAACAGATATATTTTTGTGTCACAACAGTCAGGAGACACTACTGATTTTTTTTACGGAAAATATCCCAAAACATGAATAATAGAGATCTTTTACCGTGGGATGGCAAAACCACAGTTATTGTTTACTGGGGTATACCAGACTTTTTTAAATAGATATAATTGCGGCTGAACAGTGAGCGACACACTCAAACTGTGTTTTTTTAGATACCAAAGGCCCAAAACTGGATAGTACAGAGATTTGACCCGTTGAACCGCAAAACCACACTGGGATTTGTCGGGCCTACACCAGACTATTTTCAACAGATATATTTTTGTGTCACAACAGTCAGCAGACACTACTGTTTTTCTTTACAGAAAACATACCAAAAACTGAATAATAGAGATTTTTTACTGTGGGATGGCAAAACCACAGTTATTGTTTACTGGGGTATACCAGACTTTTTTAAATAGATATAATTGCGGCTGAACAGTGAGCAACACACTCAAACTGTGTTTTTTTAGATACCAAAGGCCCAAAACTGGATAGTACAGAGATTTGACCCGTTGAACTGCAAAACCACACTGGGATTTGTCGGGCCTACACCAGACTATTTTCAACAGATATATTTTTGTGTCACAACAGTCAGGAGACACTACTGTTTTTCTTTACGGAAAATATACCAAAACGTGAATAATAGAGATATTTTATCGTGGGATGGCAAAACCACAGTTATTGTTTACTGGGGTATACCAGACTTTTTTAAATAGATATAATTGCGGCTGAACAGTGAGCGACACACTCAAACTGTGCATTTTTAGATACCAAAGGCCCAAAACTGGATAGTACAGAGATTTGACCCGTTGAACTGCAAAACCACACTGGGATTTGTCGGGCCTACACCAGACTATTTTCAACAGATATATTTTTTTGTCACAACAGTCCGGAGACACTACTGTTTTTCTTTATGGAAAATATACCAAAAACTGAATAATAGAGATTTTCTACCGTGGGATGGCAAAACCACAGTTATTGTTTACTGGGGTATACCAGACTTTTTTAAATAGATATAATTGCGGCTGAACAGTGAACGACACACTCAAACTGTGTTTTTTTAGATACCAAAGGCCCAAAACTGGATAGTACAGAGATTTGACCCGTTGAACTGCAAAACCACACTGGGATTTGTCGGGCCTACACCAGACTATTTTCAACAGATATATTTTTGTGTCACAACAGTCAGGAGACACTATTGATTTTCTTTACGGAAAATATACCAAAACCTGAATAATAGAGATCTTTTACCGTGGGATGGCAAAACCACAGTTATTGTTTACTGGGGTATACCAGACTTTTTTAAATAGATATAATTGCGTCTGAACAGTGAGCTACACACTCAAACTGTGTTTTTTTAGATACCAAAGGCCCAAAACTGGATAGTACAGATATTTGACCCGTTGAACTGCAAAAGCACTCTGGAATTTGTCGGTCCTACACCAGACTATTTTCAACAGATATATTTTTGTGTCACAACAGTCAGGAGACACTACTGATTTTCTTTACGGAAAATATACCAAAACCTGAATAATAGAGATCTTTTACCGTGGGATGGCAAAACCACAGTTATTGTTTACTGGGGTATACCAGACTTTTTTAAATAGATATAATTGCGTGTGAACAGTGAGCTACACACTCAAACTGTGTTTTTTTAGATACCAAAGGCCCAAAACTGGATAGTACAGATATTTGACCCGTTGAACTGCAAAACCACACTGGGATTTGTCGGTCCTACACCAGACTATTTTCAACAGATATATTTTTATGTTACAACAGTCAGGAGACACTCCTAATTTTCTTTACGGAAAATATACCAAAACATGAATAATTGAGATTTTTTTACCGTGGGATGGAAAAATCACAGTTACTGTTTACTGGGGTATACCAGACTTTTTAAAATAGATATAATTGCGGCTGAACAGTGAGTGACACACTCAAACTGTGTTTTTTTAGATACCAAAGGCCCAAAACTGAATAGTACAGAGATTTGACCAGTTTAACTGCAAAACCACACTGGGATTTGTCGGGCCTACACCAGACTATTTTCAACAGATATATTTTTGTGTCACAACAGTCAGGAGACACTACTGTCTTTCTTTACGGATAATATACCAAAACCTGAATAATAGAGATTTTTTTACCGTGGGATGGCAAAACCACAGTTATTGTTTACTGGGGTATACAGGACTTTTTAAATAGATATAATTGCGGCTGAACAGTGAGCGACACACTCAAACTGTGTTTTTTTAGATACCAAAGGCCCAAAGCTGGATAGTACAGAGATTTGACCCGCTGAACTGCAAAACCACACTGGGATTTGTTGGGCCTACACCAGACTATTTTCAACAGATATATTTTTGTGTCACAACAGTCCGGAGACACTACTGATTTTCTTTATTCAGGTTTTGGTATATTTTCCGCAATTGAGATTTTTTACCGTGGGATGGCAAAACCACAGTTATTGTTTACTGGGGTATACCAGACTTTTTAAAATAGATATAATTACGGCTGAACAGTGTGCGACACACTCAAACTGTGTTTTTTAGATACCAAAGGCCCAAAACTGGATAGTACAGAGATTTGACCCGTTGAACTGCAAAACCACACAGGGATTTGTCGGGCCTACACCAGACTATTTTCAACAGATATATTTTTGCGGCACAACAGTCAGTAGACACTACTGTTTTTCTTTGCGGAAAATATACCAAAACCTGAATAATAGAGATTTTTTACCGTGGGATGGCAAAACCACAGTTATTGTTTACTGGGGTATACCAGACTTTTTAATATAGATATAATTGCGACTGAACAGTGAGTGACACACTCAAACTGTGTTTTTTTAGATACCAAAGGCCCAAAACTGAATAGTACAGAGATTTGACCCGTTGAACTGCAAAACCACACGGGGATTTGTCGGGCCTACACCAGACTATTTTCAACAGATATATTTTTGTGTCACAACAGTCAGGAGACTCTACTGATTTTCTTTACGGAAAATATACCAAAACCTGAATAATAGAGATCTTTTACCGTGGGACGGCAAAACCACAGTTATTGCTTAATGGGGTATACCAGACTTTTTTAAATAGATAAAATTGCGGCTGAACAGTGAGCGACACACTGAAACTGTTTTCTTAGATACCAAAGGCCCAAAACTGGATAGTACAGAGATTTGACCCGTTGAACTGCAAAACCACAATGGGATTTGTTGGGCCTACACCAGACTATTTTCAACAGATATATTTTTGTGTCACAACAGTCAGGAGACACTACTGTTTTTCTTTACGGATAATATACCAAAACCTGAATAAGAGAATTTTTTTTACCGTGGGATGGCAAAACCACAGTTATTGTTTACTGGGGTATGCCAGACTTTTTTAAATAGATATAATTGCGGCTGAACAGTGAGCGACACACTCAAACTGTGTTTTTTTAGATACCAAAGGCCCAAAACTGGATAGTACAGAGATTTGACCCGTTGAACTGCAAAACCACACTGGGATTTGTCGGGCCTACACCAGACTATTTTCAACAGATATATTTTTGTGTCACAACAGTCAGGAGACACTACTGATTTTCTTTACGGAAAATATACCAAAACCTGAATAATAGAGATCTTTTACCGTGGGATGGGAAAACCACAGTTATTGTTTACTGGGGTATACCAGACTTTTTTAAATAGATATAGTTGCGGCTGAACAGTGAGCGACACACTCAAACTGTGTTTTTTTAGATACCAAAGGCCCAAAACTGGATAGTACAGAGATTTGACCCATTGAACTGCAAAACCACACTGGGATTTGTCGGGTCTACACCAGACTATTTTCAACAGATATATTTTTGTGTCACAACAGTCAGGAGACACTACTGATTTTCTTTACGGAAAATATACCAAAACCTGAATAATAGACATCTTTTACCGTGGGATGGCAAAACCACAGTTATTGTTTAGTGGGGTATACCAGACTTTTTTAAATAGATATACTTGCGGCTGAACAGTGAGCTACACACTCAAACTGTGTTTTTTTAGATACCAAAGGCCCAAAACTGGATAGTACAGATATTTGACCCATTGAACTGCAAAACCACACTGGGATTTGTCGGGCCTACACCAGACTATTTTCAACAGATATATTTTTGTGTCACAACAGTCAGGAGACACTACTGTTTTTCTTTACTGATAATATACCTAAACCTGAATAATAGAGATTTTTTTACCGTCGGATAGCAAAACCACAGTTATTGTTTACTGGGGTATACCAGACTTTTTTAAATAGATATAATTGCGGCTGAACAGTGAGCTACACACTCAAACTGTGTTTTTTTAGATACCAAACCCCCAAAACTGGATAGTACAGATATTTGACCCGTTAACTGCAAAACCACACTGGGATTTGTCGGTCCTACACCAGACTATTTTCAACAGATATATTTTTGCGTCACAACAGTCAGTAGACACTACTGTTTTTCTTTACGGAAAATATACCAAAACCTGAATAATAGAGATTTTTTACCGTCGGATGGCAAAACCACAGTTATTGTTTACTGGGGTATACCAGACTTTTTTAAATAGATATAATTGCGGCTGAACAGTGAGCGACACACTCAAACTGTGCTTTTTTAGACACCAAAGGCCCAAAACTGGATAGTACAGAGATTTGACCCATTGAACTGCAAAACCACACTGGGATTTGTCGGGCCTACACCAGACTATTTTCAACAGATATATTTTTGTGTCACAACAGTCAGGAGACACTACTGATTTTCTTTACGGAAAATATACCAAAACCTGAATAATAGAGATTTTTTACCATGAGATGTCAAAACCACAGTTATTGTTTACTGGGGTATACTAGACTTTTTTAAATAGATATAATTGCGGCGGAACAGTGAGAAACACACTCAAGCTGTGTTTTTTTAGATACCAAAGGCCCAAACTGGATAGTACAGAGATTTGACCCGTTGAACTGCAAAACCACACTGGGATTTGTCGGGCCTACACCAGACTATTTTCAACAGATATATTTTTGTGTCACAACAGTCAGGAGACACTACTGTTTTTCTTTACGGAAAATATACCAAAACCTGAATAATAGAGATATTTTATCGTGGGATGGCAAAACCACAGTTATTGTTTACTGGGGTATACCAGACTTTTTTAAATAGATATAATTGCGGCTGAACAGTGAGCGACACACTCAAACTGTGTTTTTTTAGATACCAAAGGCCCAAAACTGGATAGTACAGAGATTTGACCCGTTGAACTGAAAAACCACAATGGGATTTGTCGGGCCTACACCAGACTATTTTCAACAAATATATTTTTGTGTCACAACAGTCAGGAGACACTACTGTTTTTCTTTACTGATAATATACCAAAACCTGAATAATAGAATTTTTTTTACAATGGGATGGCAAAACCACAGTTATTGTTTACTGGGGTATACCAGACTTTTTTAAATAGATATAATTGCGGCTGAACAGTGAGCGACACACTCAAACTGTGTTTTTTTAGATACCAAAGGCCCAAAACTGGATAGTACAGAGATTTGACCCGTTGAACTGCAAAACCACACTGGGATTTGTCGGGCCTACACCAGATTATTTTCAACAGATATATTTTTGTGTCACAACAGTCAGGAGACACTACTGTTTTTCTTTATGGAAAATATACCAAAAACTGAATAATAGAGATTTTTTACCGTGGGATGGCAAAACCACAGTTAATGTTTACTGGGGTATACCAAACTTTTTGAAATAGATATAATTGGGGCTGAACAGTGAGCGACGCACTCAAACTGTGTTTTTTTAGATACCAAAGGCCCAAAACTGGATAGTACAGAGATGTGACCCGTTGAACTGCAAAACCACACTGGGATTTGTCGGGCCTACACCAGACTATTTTCAACAGATATATTTTTGTGTCACAACAGTCAGGAGACACTACTGATTTTCTTTACGGAAAATATACCAAAAACTGAATAATAGAGATTTTTTACCGTGCGATGGCAAAACCACAGTTATTGTTTACTGGGGTATTCCAGACTTTTTTAAATAGATATAATTGCGGTTGAACAGTAAGCGACACACTCAAACTGTGTTTTTTTAGATACCAAAGGCCCAAAACTGGATAGTACAGAGATTTGACCCGTTGAACTTGAAAACCACACTGGGATTTGTCGGGCCTACACCAGACTATTTTCAACAGATATATTTTTGTGTCACAACAGTCAGGAGACACTACTGATTTTTTTTACGGAAAATATACCAAAACATGAATAATAGAGATCTTTTACCGTGGGATGGCAAAACCACAGTTATTGTTTACTGGGGTATACCAGACTTTTTTAAATAGATATAATTGCGGCTGAACAGTGAGCGACACACTCAAACTGTGTTTTTTTAGATACCAAAGGCCCAAAACTGGATAGTACAGAGATTTGACCCGTTGAACCGCAAAACCACACTGGGATTTGTCGGGCCTACACCAGACTATTTTCAACAGATATATTTTTGTGTCACAACAGACAGCAGACACTACTGTTTTTCTTTACAGAAAACATACCAAAAACTGAATAATAGAGATTTTTTACTGTGGGATGGCAAAACCACAGTTATTGTTTACTGGGGTATACCAGACTTTTTTAAATAGATATAATTGCGGCTGAACAGTGAGCAACACACTCAAACTGTGTTTTTTTAGATACCAAAGGCCCAAAACTGGATAGTACAGAGATTTGACCCGTTGAACTGCAAAACCACACTGGGATTTGTCGGGCCTACACCAGACTATTTTCAACAGATATATTTTTGTGTCACAACAGTCAGGAGACACTACTGTTTTTCTTTACGGAAAATATACCAAAACGTGAATAATAGAGATATTTTATCGTGGGATGGCAAAACCACAGTTATTGTTTACTGGGGTATACCAGACTTTTTTAAATAGATATAATTGCGGCTGAACAGTGAGCGACACACTCAAACTGTGCATTTTTAGATACCAAAGGCCCAAAACTGGATAGTACAGAGATTTGACCCGTTGAACTGCAAAACCACACTGGGATTTGTCGGGCCTACACCAGACTATTTTCAACAGATATATTTTTTTGTCACAACAGTCCGGAGACACTACTGTTTTTCTTCATGGAAAATATACCAAAAACTGAATAATAGAGATTTTCTACCGTGGGATGGCAAAACCACAGTTATTGTTTACTGGGGTATACCAGACTTTTTTAAATAGATATAATTGCGGCTGAACAGTGAACGACACACTCAAACTGTGTTTTTTTAGATACCAAAGGCCCAAAACTGGATAGTACAGAGATTTGACCCGTTGAACTGCAAAACCACACTGGGATTTGTCGGGCCTACACCAGACTATTTTCAACAGATATATTTTTGTGTCACAACAGTCAGGAGACACTATTGATTTTCTTTACGGAAAATATACCAAAACCTGAATAATAGAGATCTTTTACCGTGGGATGGCAAAACCACAGTTATTGTTTACTGGGGTATACCAGACTTTTTTAAATAGATATAATTGCGTCTGAACAGTGAGCTACACACTCAAACTGTGTTTTTTTAGATACCAAAGGCCCAAAACTGGATAGTACAGATATTTGACCCGTTGAACTGCAAAACCACACTGGGATTTGTCGGTCCTACACCAGACTATTTTCAACAGATATATTTTTGTGTCACAACAGTCAGGAGACACTACTGATTTTCTTTACGGAAAATATACCAAAACCTGAATAATAGAGATCTTTTACCGTGGGATGGCAAAACCACAGTTATTGTTTACTGGGGTATACCAGACTTTTTTAAATAGATATAATTGCGTCTGAACAGTGAGCTACACACTCAAACTGTGTTTTTTTAGATACCAAAGGCCCAAAACTGGATAGTACAGATATTTGACCCGTTGAACTGCAAAACCACACTGGGATTTGTCGGTCCTACACCAGACTATTTTCAACAGATATATTTTTATGTTACAACAGTCAGGAGACACTCCTAATTTTCTTTACGGAAAATATACCAAAACATGAATAATTGAGATTTTTTTACCGTGGGATGGAAAAATCACAGTTACTGTTTACTGGGGTATACCAGACTTTTTAAAATAGATATAATTGCGGCTGAACAGTGAGTGACACACTCAAACTGTGTTTTTTTAGATACCAAAGGCCCAAAACTGAATAGTACAGAGATTTGACCAGTTTAACTGCAAAACCACACTGGGATTTGTCGGGCCTACACCAGACTATTTTCAACAGATATATTTTTGTGTCACAACAGTCAGGAGACACTACTGTCTTTCTTTACGGATAATATACCAAAACCTGAATAATAGAGATTTTTTTACCGTGGGATGGCAAAACCACAGTTATTGTTTACTGGGGTATACAGGACTTTTTAAATAGATATAATTGCGGCTGAACAGTGAGCGACACACTCAAACTGTGTTTTTTTAGATACCAAAGGCCCAAAGCTGGATAGTACAGAGATTTGACCCGCTGAACTGCAAAACCACACTGGGATTTGTTGGGCCTACACCAGACTATTTTCAACAGATATATTTTTGTGTCACAACAGTCCGGAGACACTACTGATTTTCTTTATTCAGGTTTTGGTATATTTTCCGCAATTGAGATTTTTTACCGTGGGATGGCAAAACCACAGTTATTGTTTACTGGGGTATACCAGACTTTTTAAAATAGATATAATTACGGCTGAACAGTGTGCGACACACTCAAACTGTGTTTTTTAGATACCAAAGGCCCAAAACTGGATAGTACAGAGATTTGACCCGTTGAACTGCAAAACCACACAGGGATTTGTCGGGCCTACACCAGACTATTTTCAACAGATATATTTTTGCGTCACAACAGTCAGTAGACACTACTGTTTTTCTTTGCGGAAAATATACCAAAACCTGAATAATAGAGATTTTTTACCGTGGGATGGCAAAACCACAGTTATTGTTTACTGGGGTATACCAGACTTTTTAATATAGATATAATTGCGACTGAACAGTGAGTGACACACTCAAACTGTGTTTTTTTAGATACCAAAGGCCCAAAACTGAATAGTACAGAGATTTGACCCGTTGAACTGCAAAACCACACGGGGATTTGTCGGGCCTACACCAGACTATTTTCAACAGATATATTTTTGTGTCACAACAGTCAGGAGACTCTACTGATTTTCTTTACGGAAAATATACCAAAACCTGAATAATAGAGATCTTTTACCGTGGGACGGCAAAACCACAGTTATTGCTTAATGGGGTATACCAGACTTTTTTAAATAGATAAAATTGCGGCTGAACAGTGAGCGACACACTGAAACTGTTTTTTTAGATACCAAAGGCCCAAAACTGGATAGTACAGAGATTTGACCCGTTGAACTGCAAAACCACAATGGGATTTGTTGGGCCTACACCAGACTATTTTCAACAGATATATTTTTGTGTCACAACAGTCAGGAGACACTACTGTTTTTCTTTACGGATAATATACCAAAACCTGAATAAGAGAATTTTTTTTACCGTGGGATGGCAAAACCACAGTTATTGTTTACTGGGGTATGCCAGACTTTTTTAAATAGATATAATTGCGGCTGAACAGTGAGCGACACACTCAAACTGTGTTTTTTTAGATACCAAAGGCCCAAAACTGGATAGTACAGAGATTTGACCCGTTGAACTGCAAAACCACACTGGGATTTGTCGGGCCTACACCAGACTATTTTCAACAGATATATTTTTGTGTCACAACAGTCAGGAGACACTACTGATTTTCTTTACGGAAAATATACCAAAACCTGAATAATAGAGATCTTTTACCGTGGGATGGCAAAACCACAGTTATTGTTTACTGGGGTATACCAGACTTTTTTAAATAGATATAGTTGCGGCTGAACAGTGAGCGACACACTCAAACTGTGTTTTTTTAGATACCAAAGGCCCAAAACTGGATAGTACAGCGATTTGACCCATTGAACTGCAAAACCACACTGGGATTTGTCGGGTCTACACCAGACTATTTTCAACAGATATATTTTTGTGTCACAACAGTCAGGAGACACTACTGATTTTCTTTACGGAAAATATACCAAAACCTGAATAATAGACATCTTTTACCGTGGGATGGCAAAACCACAGTTATTGTTTAGTGGGGTATACCAGACTTTTTGAAATAGATATACTTGCGGCTGAACAGTGAGCTACACACTCAAACTGTGTTTTTTTAGATACCAAAGGCCCAAAACTGGATAGTACAGATATTTGACCCATTGAACTGCAAAACCACACTGGGATTTGTCGGGCCTACACCAGACTATTTTCAACAGATATATTTTTGTGTCACAACAGTCAGGAGACACTACTGTTTTTCTTTACTGATAATATACCTAAACCTGAATAATAGAGATTTTTTTACCGTCGGATAGCAAAACCACAGTTATTGTTTACTGGGGTATACCAGACTTTTTTAAATAGATATAATTGCGGCTGAACAGTGAGCTACACACTCAAACTGTGTTTTTTTAGATACCAAACCCCCAAAACTGGATAGTACAGATATTTGACCCGTTAACTGCAAAACCACACTGGGATTTGTCGGTCCTACACCAGACTATTTTCAACAGATATATTTTTGCGTCACAACAGTCAGTAGACACTACTGTTTTTCTTTACGGAAAATATACCAAAACCTGAATAATAGAGATTTTTTACCGTCGGATGGCAAAACCACAGTTATTGTTTACTGGGGTATACCAGACTTTTTTAAATAGATATAATTGTAGCTGAACAGTGAGCGACACGCTCAAACTGTTTTTTTAGATACCAAAGGCCCAAAACTGGATAGTACAGAGATTTGACCTGCTGAACTGCAAAACCACACTGGGATTTGTCGGGCCTACACCAGACTATTTTCAACAGATATATTTTTGCGTCACAACAGTCAGGAGACACTATTGTTTTTCTTTACGGAAAATATAGCAAAACCTGAATAATAGAGAATTTTTACCGTGGGATGGCAAAACCACAGTTATTGTTTACTGGGGTATACCAGACTTTTTTAAATAGATATAATTGCGGCTGAACAGTGAGCGACACACTCAAACTGTGCTTTTTTAGACACCAAAGGCCCAAAACTGGATAGTACAGAGATTTGACCCATTGAACTGCAAAACCACACTGGGATTTGTCGGGCCTACACCAGACTATTTTCAACAGATATATTTTTGTGTCACAACAGTCAGGAGACACTACTGATTTTCTTTACGGAAAATATACCAAAACCTGAATAATAGAGATTTTTTACCATGAGATGTCAAAACCACAGTTATTGTTTACTGGGGTATACTAGACTTTTTTAAATAGATATAATTGCGGCGGAACAGTGAGAAACACACTCAAGCTGTGTTTTTTTAGATACCAAAGGCCCAAAACTGGATAGTACAGATATTTGACCCGTAGAACTGCAAAACCACACTGGGATTTGTCGGGCCTACACCAGACTATTTTCAACAGATATATTTTTGTGTCACAACAGTCAGGAGACACTACTGATTTTCTTTACGGAAAATATACCAAAACCTGAATAATAGAGATCTTTTACCATGGGATGGCAAAACCACAGTTATTGTTTACTGGGGTATACCAGACTTTTTTAAATAGATATAATTGCGGCTGAACAGTGAGCTACACACTCAAACTGTGTTTTTTTAGATACCAAAGGCCCAAAACTGGATAGTACAGATATTTGACCCGTTGAACTGCAAAACCACACTGGGATTTGTCGGTCCTACACCAGACTATTTTCAACAGATATATTTTTGCGTCACAACAGTCAGTAGACACTACTGTTTTTCTTTACGGAAAATATACCAAAACCTGAATAATAGAGATTTTTTACCATCGGATGGCAAAACCACAGTTATTGTTTACTGGGGTATACCAGACTTTTTTAAATAGATATAATTGTGGCTGAACAGTGAGCGACACGCTCAAACTGTGTTTTTTTAGATACCAAACGCCCAAAACTGGATAGTACAGATATTTGACCCGCTGAACTGCAAAACCACACTGGGATTTGTCGGGCCTACACCAGACTATTTTCAACAGATATATTTTTGCGTCACAACAGTCAGGAGACACTACTGTTTTTCTTTACGGAAAATATACCAAAACCTGAATAATAGAGATTTTTTACTGTGGGATGGCAAAACCACAGTTATTGTTTACTGGGGTATACCAGACTTTTTAAAATAGATATAATTGCGGCTGAAGAGTGAGTGACACACTCAAACTGTGTTTTTTTAGATACCAAAGGCCCAAAACTGGATAGTACAGAGATTTGACCCGTTGAACTGCAAAACCACACTGGGATTTGTCGGGCCTACACCAGACTATTTTCAACAGATATATTTTTGTGTCACAACAGTCAGGAGACACTACTGTTTTATTTTACGGAAAATATACCAAAACCTGAAAAATAGATATTTTTTACCGTGGGATGGCAAAACCACAGTTATTGTTTACTTGGGTATACCAGACTTATTTAAATAGATATAATTGCGGCTGAACAGTGAGCGACACACTCAAACTGTGTTTTTTTAGATACCAAAGGCCCAAAACTGGATGGTACAGAGATTTGACCCGTTGAACTGCAAAACCACACTGGGATTTGTCGGGCCTACACCAGATTATTTTCAACAGATATATTTTTGTGTCACAACAGTCAGGAGACACTACTGATTTTCTTTACGGAAAATATACCAAAACCTGAATAATAGAGATCTTTTACCATGGGATGGCAAAACCACAGTTATTGTTTACTTTGGTATACCAGACTTTTTTAAATAGATATAATTGCGGCTGAACAGTGAGCTACACACTCAAACTGTGTTTTTTTAGATACCAAAGGCCCAAAACTGGATAGTACAGAGATTTGACCCATTGAACTGCAAAACCACACTGGGATTTGTCGGGCCTACACCAGACAATTTTCAACAGATATATTTTTGTGTCACAACAGTCAGGAGACACTACTGATTTTCTTTACGGAAAATATACCAAAACCTGAATAATTGAGATTTTTTACCGTGGGATGGCAAAACCACAGTTATTGTTTACTGGGGTATACCAGACTTTTTAAAATAGATATAATTGCGGCTGAACAGTGTGCGACACACTCAAACTGTGTTTTTCAGATACCAAAGGCCCAAAACTGGATAGTACAGAGATTTGACCCTGTTGAACTGCAAAACCACACTGGGATTTGTCGGGCCTACACCAGACTTTTTTCAACAGATATATTTTTGCGTCACAACAGTCAGTAGACAATACTGTTTTTCATTACAGAAAATATACCAAAACCTGAATAACATAGATTTTTTACCGTGGGATGGCAAAACCACAGTTATTGTTTACTGGGGTATACCAGACTTTTTTAAATAGATATAATTGCGGCTGAACAGTGAGCTACACACTCAAACTGTGTTTTTTTAGATACCAAAGGCCCAAAACTGGATAGTACAGATATTTGACCCGTTGAACTGCAAAACCACACTGGGATTTGTCGGTCCTACACCAGACTATTTTCAACAGATATATTTTTGCGTCACAACAGTCAGTAGACACTACTGTTTTTCTTTACGGAAAATATACCAAAACCTGAATAATAGAGATTTTTTACCATCGGATGGCAAAACCACAGTTATTGTTTACTGGGGTATACCAGACTTTTTTAAATAGATATAATTGTGGCTGAACAGTGAGCGACACGCTCAAACTGTGTTTTTTTAGATACCAAACGCCCAAAACTGGATAGTACAGATATTTGACCCGCTGAACTGCAAAACCACACTGGGATTTGTCGGGCCTACACCAGACTATTTTCAACAGATATATTTTTGCGTCACAACAGTCAGGAGACACTACTGTTTTTCTTTACGGAAAATATACCAAAACCTGAATAATAGAGATTTTTTACTGTGGGATGGCAAAACCACAGTTATTGTTTACTGGGGTATACCAGACTTTTTAAAATAGATATAATTGCGGCTGAAGAGTGAGTGACACACTCAAACTCTGTTTTTTTAGATACCAAAGGCCCAAAACTGGATAGTACAGAGATTTGACCCGTTGAACTGCAAAACCACACTGGGATTTGTCGGGCCTACACCAGACTATTTTCAACAGATATATTTTTGTGTCACAACAGTCAGGAGACACTACTGTTTTATTTTACGGAAAATATACCAAAACCTGAAAAATAGATATTTTTTACCGTGGGATGGCAAAACCACAGTTATTGTTTACTTGGGTATACCAGACTTATTTAAATAGATATAATTGCGGCTGAACAGTGAGCGACACACTCAAACTGTGTTTTTTTAGATACCAAAGGCCCAAAACTGGATAGTACAGAGATTTGACCCGTTGAACTGCAAAAGCACACTGGGATTTGTCGGGCCTACACCAGATTATTTTCAACAGATATATTTTTGTGTCACAACAGTCAGGAGACACTACTGATTTTCTTTACGGAAAATATACCAAAACCTGAATAATAGAGATCTTTTACCATGGGATGGCAAAACCACAGTTATTGTTTACTTTGGTATACCAGACTTTTTTAAATAGATATAATTGCGGCTGAACAGTGAGCTACACACTCAAACTGTGTTTTTTTAGATACCAAAGGCCCAAAACTGGATAGTACAGAGATTTGACCCATTGAACTGCAAAACCACACTGGGATTTGTCGGGCCTACACCAGACAATTTTCAACAGATATATTTTTGTGTCACAACAGTCAGGAGACACTACTGATTTTCTTTACGGAAAATATACCAAAACCTGAATAATTGAGATTTTTTACCGTGGGATGGCAAAACCACAGTTATTGTTTACTGGGGTATACCAGACTTTTTAAAATAGATATAATTGCGGCTGAACAGTGTGCGACACACTCAAACTGTGTTTTTCAGATACCAAAGGCCCAAAACTGGATAGTACAGAGATTTGACCCTGTTGAACTGCAAAACCACACTGGGATTTGTCGGGCCTACACCAGACTTTTTTCAACAGATATATTTTTGCGTCACAACAGTCAGTAGACAATACTGTTTTTCATTACAGAAAATATACCAAAACCTGAATAACATAGATTTTTTACCGTGGGATGGCAAAACCACAGTTATTGTTTACTGGGGTATACCAGACTTTTTTAAATAGATATAATTGCGGCTGAACAGTGAGCGACACACTCAAACTGTGTTTTTTTAGATACCAAGAGCCCAAAACTGGATAGTACAGAGATTTGACCCGTTGAACTGCAAAACCACACTGGGATTTGTCGGGCCTACACCAGACTATTTTCAACAGACACAATTTTGTGTCACAACAGTCAGGAGACACTACTGTTTTTCTTTACGGAAAATATACCAAAACCTGAATAATAGAGATTTTTTACCGTGGGATGGCAAAACCATAGTTATTGTTTACTGGGGTATACCAGACTTTTTAAAATAGATATAATTGCGGCTGAACAGTGAGTGACACACTCAAACTGTGTTTTTTTAGATACCAAAGGCCCAAAACTGGATAGTACAGAGATTTGACCCGTTGAACTGCAAAACCACACTGGGATTTGTTGGGCCTACACCAGACAATTTTCAACAGATATATTTTTGTGTCACAACAGTCAGGAGACACTACTGATTTTCTTTACGGAAAATATACCAAAACCTGAATAATAGAGATCTTTTACCATGGGATGGCAAAACCACAGTTATTGTTTACTGGGGTATACCAGACTTTTTTAAATAGATATAATTGTGGCTGAACAGTGAGCGACACGCTCAAACTGTGTTTTTTTAGATACCAAACGCCCAAAACTGGATAGTACAGATCTTTGACCCGCTGAACTGCAAAACCACACTGGGATTTGTCGGGCCTACACCAGACTATTTTCAACAGATATATTTTTGCGTCACAACAGTCAGGAGACACTACTGTTTTTCTTTACGGAAAATATACCAAAACCTGAATAATAGAGATTTTTTACTGTGGGATGGCAAAACCACAGTTATTGTTTACTGGGGTATACCAGACTTTTTAAAATAGATATAATTGCGGCTGAAGAGTGAGTGACACACTCAAACTGTGTTTTTTTAGATACCAAAGGCCCAAAACTGGATAGTACAGAGATTTGACCCGTTGAACTGCAAAACCACACTGGGATTTGTCGGGCCTACACCAGACTATTTTCAACAGATATATTTTTGTGTCACAACAGTCAGGAGACACTACTGTTTTATTTTACGGAAAATATACCAAAACCTGAAAAATAGATATTTTTTACCGTGGGATGGCAAAACCACAGTTATTGTTTACTTGGGTATACCAGACTTATTTAAATAGATATAATTGCGGCTGAACAGTGAGCGACACACTCAAACTGTGTTTTTTTAGATACCAAAGGCCCAAAACTGGATAGTACAGAGATTTGACCCGTTGAACTGCAAAACCACACTGGGATTTGTCGGGCCTACACCAGACTATTTTCAACAGATATATTTTTGTGTCACAACAGTCAGGAGACACTACTGATTTTCTTTACGGAAAATATACCAAAACCTGAATAATAGAGATCTTTTACCATGGGATGGCAAAACCACAGTTATTGTTTACTTTGGTATACCAGACTTTTTTAAATAGATATAATTGCGGCTGAACAGTGAGCTACACACTCAAACTGTGTTTTTTTAGATACCAAAGGCCCAAAACTGGATAGTACAGAGATTTGACCCATTGAACTGCAAAACCACACTGGGATTTGTCGGGCCTACACCAGACAATTTTCAACAGATATATTTTTGTGTCACAACAGTCAGGAGACACTACTGATTTTCTTTACGGAAAATATACCAAAACCTGAATAATTGAGATTTTTTACCGTGGGATGGCAAAACCACAGTTATTGTTTACTGGGGTATACCAGACTTTTTAAAATAGATATAATTGCGGCTGAACAGTGTGCGACACACTCAAACTGTGTTTTTCAGATACCAAAGGCCCAAAACTGGATAGTACAGAGATTTGACCCTGTTGAACTGCAAAACCACACTGGGATTTGTCGGGCCTACACCAGACTTTTTTCAACAGATATATTTTTGCGTCACAACAGTCAGTAGACAATACTGTTTTTCATTACAGAAAATATACCAAAACCTGAATAACATAGATTTTTTACCGTGGGATGGCAAAACCACAGTTATTGTTTACTGGGGTATACCAGACTTTTTTAAATAGATATAATTGCGGCTGAACAGTGAGCGACACACTCAAACTGTGTTTTTTTAGATACCAAGAGCCCAAAACAGGATAGTACAGAGATTTGACCCGTTGAACTGCAAAACCACACTGGGATTTGTCGGGCCTACACCAGACTATTTTCAACAGATACAATTTTGTGTCACAACAGTCAGGAGACACTACTGTTTTTCTTTACGGAAAATATACCAAAACCTGAATAATAGAGATTTTTTACCGTGGGATGGCAAAACCATAGTTATTGTTTACTGGGGTATACCAGACTTTTTAAAATAGATATAATTGCGGCTGAACAGTGAGTGACACACTCAAACTGGGTTTTTTTAGATACTAAAGGCCCAAAACTGGATAGTACAGAGATTTGACCCGTTGAACTGCAAAACCACACTGGGATTTGTTGGGCCTACACCAGACAATTTTCAACAGATATATTTTTGTGTCACAACAGTCAGGAGACACTACTGATTTTCTTTACGGAAAATATACCAAAACCTGAATAATAGCGATCTTTTACCGTGGGATGGCAAAACCACAGTTATTGTTTACTGGGGTATACCAGACTTTTTTAAATAGATATAATTGCGGCTGAACAGTGAGCTACACACGCAAACTGTGTTTTTTTAGATACCAAAGGCCCAAAACTGGATAGTACAGATATTTGACCCGATGAACTGCAAAACCACACTGGGATTTGTCGGGCCTACACCAGATTATTTTCAACAGATATATTTTTGTGTCACAACAGTCAGGAGACACTACTGATTTTCTTTACGGAAAATATACCAAAACCTGAATAATAGAGATCTTTTACCATGGGATGGCAAAACCACAGTTATTGTTTACTGGGGTATACCAGACTTTTTTAAATAGATATAATTGCGGCTGAACAGTGAGCTACACACTCAAACTGTGTTTTTTTAGATACCAAAGGCCCAAAACTGGATAGTACAGGTATTTGACCCGTTGAACTGCAAAACCACACTGGGATTTGTCGGTCCTACACCAGACTATTTTCAACAGATATATTTTTGCGTGACAACAGTCAGTAGACACTACTGTTTTTCTTTACGGAAAATATACCAAAACCTGAATAATAGAGATTTTTTACCGTCGGATGGCAAAACCACAGTTATTGTTTACTGGGGTATACCAGACTTTTTTAAATAGATATAATTGTGGCTGAACAGTGAGCGACACGCTCAAACTGTGTTTGTTTAGATACCAAACGCCCAAAACTGGATAGTACAGAGATTTGACCCGCTGAACTGCAAAACCACACTGGGATTTGTCGGGCCTACACCAGACTATTTTCAACAGATATATTTTTGCGTCACAACAGTCAGAAGACACTACTGTTTTTCTTTACGGAAAATATACCAAAACCTGAATAATAGAGATTTTTTACCGTGGGATGGCAAAACCACAGTTATTGTTTACTGGGGTATACCAGACTTTTTAAAATAGATATAATTGCGGCTGAAGAGTGAGTGACACACTCAAACTGTGTTTTTTTAGATACCAAAGGCCCAAAACTGGATAGTACAGATATTTGACCCGTTGAACTGCAAAACCACACTGGGATTTGTCGGGCCTACACCAGACTATTTTCAACAGATATATTTTTGTGTCACAACAGTCAGGAGACACTACTGTTTTATTTTACGGAAAATATACCAAAACCTGAAAAATAGATATTTTTTACCGTGGGATGGCAAAACCACAGTTATTGTTTACTTGGGTATACCAGACTTATTTAAATAGATATAATTGCGGCTGAAGAGTGAGCGACACACTCAAACTGTGTTTTTTTAGATACCAAAGGCCCAAAACTGGATAGTACAGAGATTTGACCCGTTGAACTGCAAAACCACACTGGGATTTGTCGGGCCTACACCAGACTGTTTTCAACAGATATATTTTTCGGTCACAACAGTCAGGAGACACTACTGATTTTCTTTACGGAAAATATACCAAAACCTGAAAAATAGAGATTTTTTACCGTGGGATGGCAAAACCACAGTTATTGTTTATTGGGGTATACCAGACTTTTTTAAATAGATATAATTGCGGCTGAACAGTGAGCGACACACTCTAACTGTGTTTTTTTAGATACCAAAAGCCCAAAACTGGATAGTACAGAGATTTGACCCGTTGAACTGCAAAACCACACTGGGATTTGTCGGGCCTACACCAGACTATTTTCAACAGATATAATTTTGTGTCACAACAGTCAGAAGACACTACTGTTTTTCTTTATGGAAAATATACCAAAACCTGAATAATATATTTTTTACCGTGGGATGGCAAAACCACAGTTATTGTTTACTGGGGTATACCAGACTTTTTTAAATAGATATAATTGCGGCTGAACAGTGAGCGACACACTCAAACTGTTTTTTTAGATACAGAAGGCCCAAAACTGGATAGTACAGAGATTTGACCCATTGAACTGCAAAACCACACTGGGATTTGTCGGGCCTACACCAGACAATTTTCAACAGATATATTTTTGTGTCACAACAGTCAGGAGACACTACTGATTTTCTTTACGGAAAATATACCAAAACCTGAATAATAGAGATCTTTTAAAATGGGATGGCAAAACCACAGTTATTGTTTACTGGGGTATACCAGACTTTTTTAAATAGATATAATTGCGGCTGAACAGTGAGCGACACACGCAAACTGTGTTTTTTTAGATACCAAAGGCCCAAAACTGGATAGTACAGAGATTTGACCCGTTGAACTGCAAAACCACACTGGGATTTGTCGGGCCTACACAAGACTATTTTCAACAGATATATTTTTCTGTCACAACAGTCAGGAGACACTACTGATTTTCTTTACGGAAAATATACCAAAACCTGAATAATTGAGATTTTTTACCGTGGGATGGAAAAACCACAGTTATTGTTTACTGGGGTATACCAGACTTTTTAAAATAGATATAATTGCGGCTGAACAGTGAGTGACACACTCAAACTGTGTTTTTTTAGATACCAAAGGCCCAAAACTGGATAGTACACAGATTTGACCCATTGAACTGCAAAACCACACTTGGATTTGTCGGGCCTACACCAGACTATTTTCAACAGATATATTTTTGTGTCACAACAGTTAGGAGACACTACTGATTTTCTTTACGGAAAATTTATCAAAACCTGAATAATAGAGATTTTTTACCGTGCGATGGCAAAACAACAGTTATTGTTTACTGGGGTATACCAGACTTTTTTAAATAGATATAATTGCGGCTGAACAGTGTGCGACACACTCAAACTGTGTTTTTTAGATACCAAAGGCCCAAAACTGGATAGTACAGAGATTTGACCCTGTTGAACTGCAAAACCACACTGGGATTTGTCGGGCCTACACCAGACTATTTTCAACAGATACAATTTTGTGTCACAACAGTCAGGAGACACTACTGTTTTTCTTTACGGAAAATATACCAAAACCTGAATAATAGAGATTTTTTACCGTGGGATGGCAAAACCATAGTTATTGTTTACTGGGGTATACCAGACTTTTTAAAATAGATATAATTGCGGCTGAACAGTGAGTGACACACTCAAACTGTGTTTTTTTAGATACCAAAGGCCCAAAACTGGATAGTACAGAGATTTGACCCGTTGAACTGCAAAACCACACTGGGATTTGTCGGGCCTACACCAGACTATTTTCAACAGATATATTTTTGTGTCACAACAGTCAGGAGACACTATTGTTTTTTTTACGGAAAATATACCAAAACCTGAATAATAGAGATTTTTTACCGTGGGATGGCAAAACCATAGTTATTGTTTACTGGGGTATACCAGACTTTTTAAAATTGATATAATTGCGGCTGAACAGTGAGTGACACACTCAAACTGTGTTTTTTTAGATACCAAAGGCCCAAAACTGGATAGTACAGAGATTTGACCCGTTGAACTGCAAAACCACACTGGGATTTGTCGGGCCTATACCAGACAATTTTCAACAGATATATTTTTGTGTCACAACTGTCAAGAGACACTACTGATTTTCTTTACGGAAAATATACCAAAACCTGAATAATTGAGATTTTTTACCGTGGGATGGCAAAACCACAGTTATTGTTTACTGGGGTATACCAGACTTTTTAAAATAGATGTAATTGCGGCTGAACAGTGTGCGACACACTCAAACTGTGTTTTTTAGATACCAAAGGCCCAAAACTGGATAGTACAGAGATTTGACCCTGTTGAACTGCAAAACCACACTGGGATTTGTCGGGCCTACACCAGACTATTTTCAACAGATATATTTTTGTGTCACAACAGTCAGGAGACACTACTGATTTTCTTTACGGAAAATATACCAAAACCTGAATAATAGAGATCTTTTACCGTGGGATGGCAAAACCACAGTTATTGTGTACTGGGTATACCAGACTTTTTTAAATAGATATAGCTGCGGCTGAACAGTGAGCGACACACTCAAACTGTGTTTTTTTAGATACCAAATGCCCAAAACTGGATAGTACAGAGATTTGACCCATTGAACTGCAAAACCAAACTGGGATTTGTCGGGTCTACACCAGACTATTTTCAACAGATATATTTTTGTGTCACAACAGTCAGGAGACACTACTGATTTTCTTTACGGAAAATATACCAAAACCTGAATAATAGAGATCTTTTACCGTGGGATGGCAAAACCACATTTATTGTTTACTGGGGTATACCAGACTTTTTTAAATAGATATAATTGCGGCTGAACAGTGAGCTACACACTCAAACTGTGTTTTTTTAGATACCAAAGGCCCAAAACTGGATAGTACAGATATTTGACCCGTTGAACTGCAAAACCACACTGGGATTTGTCGGGCCTACACGAGACTATTTTCAACAGATATATTTTTTTGTCACAACAGTCAGGAGACACTACTGATTTTCTTTACGGAAAATATACCAAAACCTGAATAATAGAGATCTTTTACCATGGGATGGCAAAACCACAGTTATTGTTTACTGGGGTATACCAGACTTTTTTAAATAGATATAATTGCGGCTGAACAGTGAGCTACACACTCAAACTGTGTTTTTTTAGATACCAAAGGCCTAAAACTGGATAGTACAGATATTTGACCCGTTGAACTGCAAAACCACACTGGGATTTGTCGGTCCTACACCAGACTATTTTCAACAGATATATTTTTGCGTCACAACAGTCAGTAGACACTACTGTTTTTCTTTACGGAAAATATACCAAAACCTGAATAATAGAGATTTTTTACCGTGGGATGGCAAAACCACAGTTATTGTTTACTGGGGTATACCAGACTTTTTAAAATAGATATAATTGCGGCTGAACAGTGAGTGACACACTCAAACTGTGTTTTTTTAGATACCAAAGGCCCAAAACAGGATAGTACAGAGATTTGACCCGTTAAACTGAAAAAACAAACTGGAATTTGTCGGGCCTACACCAGACTATTTTCAACAGATATATTTTTGTGTCACAACAGTCAGGAGACACTACTGATTTATTTTACGGAAAATATACCAAAACCTGAAAAATAGATATTTTTTACCGTGGGATGGCAAAATCACAGTTATTGTTTACTTGGGTATACCAGACTTATTTAAATAGATATAATTGCGGCTGAACAGTGAGCGACACACTCAAACTGTGTTTTTTTAGATACCGAAGGCCCAAAACTGGATAGTACAGAGATTTGACCCGTTGAACTGCAAAACCACACTGGGATTTGTCGGGCCTACACCAGACTGTTTTCAACAGATATATTTTTCTGTCACAACAGTCAGGAGACACTACTGATTTTCTTTACGGAAAATATACCAAAACCTGAAAAATAGATATTTTTTACCGTGGGATGGCAAAACCACAGTTATTGTTTACTGGGGTATACCAGACTTTTTAAAATAGATATAATTGCGGCTGAACAGTGTGCGACACACTCAAACTGTGTTTTTTAGATACCAAAGGCCCAAAACTGGATAGTACAGAGATTTGACCCGTTGAACTGCAAAACCACACTGGGATTTGTCGGGCCTACACCAGACTATTTTCAACAGACATATTTTTGCGCCACCACAGTCAGGAGACACTACTGTTTTTCTTTACGGAAAATATACCAAAACCTGAATAATAGAGATTTTTTACCGTGGGATGGCAAAACCACAGTTATTGTTTACTGGGGTATACCAGACTTTTTAAAATAGATATAATTGCGGCTGAACAGTGAGTGACACACTCAAACTGTGTTTTTTTAGATACCAAAGGCCCAAAACAGGATAGTACAGAGATTTGACCCGTTAAACTGAAAAAACAAACTGGAATTTGTCGGGCCTACACCAGACTATTTTCAACAGATATATTTTTGTGTCACAACAGTCAGGAGACACTACTGATTTATTTTACGGAAAATATACCAAAACCTGAAAAATAGATATTTTTTACCGTGGGATGGCAAAACCACAGTTATTGTTTACTTGGGTATAACAGACTTATTTAAATAGATATAATTGCGGCTGAACAGTGAGCGACACACTCAAACTGTGTTTTTTTAGATACCAAAGGCCCAAAACTGGATAGTACAGAGATTTGACCCGTTGAACTGCAAAACCACACTGGGATTTGTCGGGCCTACACCAGACTGTTTTCAACAGATATATTTTTCTGTCACAACAGTCAGGAGACACTACTGATTTTCTTTACGGAAAATATACCAAAACCTGAAAAATAGATATTTTTTACCGTGGGATGGCAAAACCACAGTTATTGTTTACTGGGGTATACCAGACTTTTTAAAATAGATATAATTGCGGCTGAACAGTGTGCGACACACTCAAACTGTGTTTTTTAGATACCAAAGGCCCAAAACTGGATAGTACAGAGATTTGACCCGTTGAACTGCAAAACCACACTGGGATTTGTCGGGCCTACACCAGACTATTTTCAACAGACATATTTTTGCGCCACCACAGTCAGGAGACACTACTGTTTTTCTTTACGGAAAATATACCAAAACCTGAATAATAGAGATTTTTTACCGTGGGATGGCAAAACCACAGTTATTGTTTACTGGGGTATACCAGACTTTTTAAAATAGATATAATTGCGGCTGAACAGTGAGTGACACACTCAAACTGTGTTTTTTTAGATACCAAAGGCCCAAAACAGGATAGTACAGAGATTTGACCCGTTAAACTGAAAAAACAAACTGGAATTTGTCGGGCCTACACCAGACTATTTTCAACAGATATATTTTTGTGTCACAACAGTCAGGAGACACTACTGATTTATTTTACGGAAAATATACCAAAACCTGAAAAATAGATATTTTTTACCGTGGGATGGCAAAACCACAGTTATTGTTTACTTGGGTATAACAGACTTATTTAAATAGATATAATTGCGGCTGAACAGTGAGCGACACACTCAAACTGTGTTTTTTTAGATACCAAAGGCCCAAAACTGGATAGTACAGAGATTTGACCCGTTGAACTGCAAAACCACACTGGGATTTGTTGGGCCTACACCAGACTATTTTCAACAGATATATTTCTGTGTCACAACAGTCAGGAGACACTACTGTTTTTCTTTACGGATAATATACCAAAACCTGAATAATAGAGATTTTTTTACCGTGGGATGGCAAAACCACAGTTATTGTTTACTGGGGTATACCAGACTTTTTAAAATAGATATAATTGCGGCTGAACAGTGTGCGACACACTCAAACTGTGTTTTTTAGATACCAAAGGCCCAAAACTGGATAGTACAGAGATTTGACCCGTTGAACTGCGAAACCACACTGGGATTTGTCGGGCCTACACCAGACTATTTTCAACAGATATATTTTTGCGTCACAACAGTCAGTAGACACTACTGTTTTTCTTTACGGAAAATATACCAAAACCTGAATAATAGAGATCTTTTACCGTGGGATGGCAAAACCACAGTTATTGTTTACTGGGGTATACCAGACTTATTTAAATAGATATAATTGCGGCTGAACAGTGAGCGACACACTCAAACTGTGTTTTTTTAAATACCAAAGGCCCAAAACAGGATAGTACAGAGATTTGACCCGTTAAACTGCAAAACCACAATGGGATTTGTCGGGCCTACACCTGACTATATTCAACAGATATATTTTTTTGTCACAACAGTCAGGAGACACTACTGTTTTTCTTTACGGATAATATACGAAAACCTGAATAATAGAGATTTTTTTACCGTGGGATGGCAAAACCACAGTTATTGCTTACTGGGCTATACCAGACTTTTTTAAATAGATATAATTGCGGCTGAACAGTGAGCGACACACTCAAACTGTGTTTTTTTAGATACCAAAGGCCCAAAACTGGATAGTACAGAGATTTGACTCGTTGAACTGCAAAACCACACTGGGATTTGTCGGGCCTACACCAGACTATTTTCAACAGATATATTTTTGTGTCACAACAGTCAGGAGACACTACTGATTTTCTTTACGGAAAATATACCAAAACCTGAATAATAGAGATTTTTTACCGTGCGATGGCAAAACCACAGTTATTGTTTACTGGGGTATTCCAGACTTTTTTAAATAGATATAATTGTGGTTGAACAGTGAGCGACACACTCAAACTGTGTTTTTTTAGATACCAAAGGCCCAAAACTGGATAGTACAGAGATTTGACCCGTTGAACCGCAAAACCACACTGGGATTTGTCGGGCCTACACCAGACTATTTTCAACAGATATATTTTTGTGTCACAACAGTCAGGAGACACTACTGTTTTTCTTTACAGAAAATATACCAAAAACTGAATAATAGAGATTTTTTACTGTGGGATGGCAAAACCACAGTTATTGTTTACTGGGGTATACCAGACTTTTTTAAATAGATATAATTGGGGCTGAACAGTCAGCGACGTACTCAAACTGTGATTTTTTAGATACCAAAGGCCCAAAACTGGATAGTACAGAGATTTGACCCGTTGAACTGCAAAACCACACTGGAATTTGTCGGGCCTACACCAGACTATTTTCAACAGATATATTTTTGTGTCACAACAGTCAGGAGACACTACTGTTCTTTTTTACGGAAAATATACCAAAACCTGAATAATAGAGATTTTTACCGTGGGATGGCAAAACCACAGTTATTGTTTACTGGGGTATACCAGACTTATTTAAATAGATATAATTGCGGCTGAACAGTGAGCGACACACTCAAACTGTGTTTTTTTAAATACCAAAGGCCCAAAACAGGATAGTACAGAGATTTGACCCGTTGAACTGCAAAACCACAATGGGATTTGTCGGGCCTACACCTGACTATATTCAACAGATATATTTTTTTGTCACAACAGTCAGGAGTCACTACTGTTTTTCTTTACGGATAATATACGAAAACCTGAATAATAGAGATTTTTTTACCGTGGGATGGCAAAACCACAGTTATTGTTTACTGGGCTACACCAGACTTTTTTAAATAGATATAATTGCGGCTGAACAGTGAGCGACACACTCAAACTGTGTTTTTTTAGATACCAAAGGCCCAAAACTGGATAGTACAGAGATTTGACCCGTTGAACTGCAAAACCACACTGGGATTTGTCGGGCCTACACCAGACTATTTTCAACAGATATATTTTTGTGTCACAACAGTCAGGAGACACTACTGATTTTCTTTACGGAAAATATACCAAAACATGAATAATAGAGATCTTTTACCGTGGGATGGCAGAACAACAGTTATTGTTTACTGGGGTATACCAGACTTATTTAAATAGATATAATTGCGGCTGAACAGTGAGCGACACACTCAAACTGTGTTTTTTTAAATACCAAAGGCCCAAAACAGGATAGTACAGAGATTTGACCCGTTGAACTGCAAAACCACAATGAGATTTGTCGGGCCTACACCTGACTATATTCAACAGATATATTTTTTTGTCACAACAGTCAGGAGACACTACTGTTTTTCTTTACAGATAATATACGAAAACCTGAATAATAGAGATTTTTTTACCGTGGGATGGCAAAACCACAGTTATTGTTTACTGGGCTATACCAGACTTTTTTTAAATAGATATAATTGCGGCTGAACAGTGAGCGACACACTCAAACTGTGTTTTTTTAGATACCAAAGGCCCAAAACTGGATAGTACAGAGATTTGACCCGTTGAACTGCAAAACCACACTGGGATTTGTCGGGCCTACACCAGACTATTTTCAACAGATATATTTTTGTGTCACAACAGTCAGGAGACACTACTGATTTTCTTTACGGAAAATATACCAAAACATGAATAATAGAGATATTTTACCGTGGGATGGCAAAACCACAGTTATTGTTTACTGGGGTATACCAGACTTTTTTAATTAGATATAATTGCGGCTGAACAGTGAGCGACACACTCAAACTGTGTTTTTTTAGATACCAAAGGCCCAAAACTGGATAGTACAGAGATTTGACTCGTTGAACTGCAAAACCACACTGGGATTTGTCGGGCCTACACCAGACTATTTTCAACAGATATATTTTTGTGTCACAACAGTCAGGAGACACTACTGATTTTCTTTACGGAAAATATACCAAAACATGAATAATAGAGATCTTTTACCGTGGGATGGCAAAACCACAGTTATTGTTTACTGGGGTATACCAGACTTTTTTAAATAGATATAATTGCGGCTGAACAGTGAGCGACACACTCAAACTGTGTTTTTTTAGATACCAAAGGCCCAAAACTGGATAGTACAGAGATTTGACCCGTTGAACTGCAAAACCACACTGGGATTTGTCGGGCCTACACCAGACTATTTTCAACAGATATATTTTTGTGTCACAACAGTCAGGAGACACTACTGTTTTTCTTTATGGAAAATATACCAAAAACTGAATAATAGAGATTTTTTACCGTGGGATGGCAAAACCACAGTTATTGTTTACTGGGGTATACCAAACTTTTTGAAATAGATATAATTGGGGCTGAACAGTGAGCGACGCACTCAAACTGTGTTTTCTTAGATATCAAAGGCCCAAAACTGGAAAGTACAGAGATGTGACCCGTTGAACTGCAAAACCGCACTGGGATTTGTCGGGCCTACACCAGACTATTTTCAACAGATATATTTTTGTGTCACAACAGTCAGGAGACACTACTGATTTTCTTTACGGAAAATATACCAAAACCTGAATAATAGAGATTTTTTACCGTGCGATGGCAAAACCACAGTTATTGTTTACTGGGGTATTCCAGACTATTTTAAATAGATATAATTGCGGTTGAACAGTGAGCGACACACTCAAACTGTGTTTTTTTAGATACCAAAGGCCCAAAACTGGATAGTACAGAGATTTGACCCGTTGAACCGCAAAACCACACTGGGATTTGTCGGGCCTACACCAGACTATTTTCAACAGATATATTTTTGTGTCACAACAGTCAGGAGACACTACTGTTTTTCATTACAGAAAATATACCAAAAACTGAATAATAGAGATTTTTTACTGTGGGATGGCAAAACCACAGTTATTGTTTACTGGGGTATACCAGACTTTTTTAAATAGATATAATTGGGGCTGAACAGTCAGCGACGTACTCAAACTGTGATTTTTTAGATACCAAAGGCCCAAAACTGGATAGTACAGAGATTTGACCCGTTGAACTGCAAAACCACACTGGAATTTATCGGGCCTACACCAGACTATTTTCAACAGATATATTTTTGTGTCACAACAGTCAGGAGACACTACTGTTCTTTTTTACAGATAATATACGAAAACCTGAATAATAGAGATTTTTTTACCGTGGGATGGCAGAACCACAGTTATTGTTTACTGGGCTATACCAGACTTTTTTTAAATAGATATAATTGCGGCTGAACAGTGAGCGACACACTCAAACTGTGTTTTTTTAGATACCAAAGGCCCAAAACTGGATAGTACAGAGATTTGACCCGTTGAACTGCAAAACCACACTGGGATTTGTCGGGCCTACACCAGACTATTTTCAACAGATATATTTTTGTGTCACAACAGTCAGGAGACACTACTGATTTTCTTTACGGAAAATATACCAAAACATGAATAATAGAGATATTTTACCGTGGGATGGCAAAACCACAGTTATTGTTTACTGGGGTATACCAGACTTTTTTAATTAGATATAATTGCGGCTGAACAGTGAGCGACACACTCAAACTGTGTTTTTTTAGATACCAAAGGCCCAAAACTGGATAGTACAGAGATTTGACTCGTTGAACTGCAAAACCACACTGGGATTTGTCGGGCCTACACCAGACTATTTTCAACAGATATATTTTTGTGTCACAACAGTCAGGAGACACTACTGATTTTCTTTACGGAAAATATACCAAAACATGAATAATAGAGATCTTTTACCGTGTGATGGCAAAACCACAGTTATTGTTTACTGGGGTATACCAGACTTTTTTAAATAGATATAATTGCGGCTGAACAGTGAGCGACACACTCAAACTGTGTTTTTTTAGATACCAAAGGCCCAAAACTGGATAGTACAGAGATTTGACCCGTTGAACTGCAAAACCACACTGGGATTTGTCGGGCCTACACCAGACTATTTTCAACAGATATATTTTTGTGTCACAACAGTCAGGAGACACTACTGTTTTTCTTTATGGAAAATATACCAAAAACTGAATAATAGAGATTTTTTACCGTGGGATGGCAAAACCACAGTTATTGTTTACTGGGGTATACCAAACTTTTTGAAATAGATATAATTGGGGCTGAACAGTGAGCGACGCACTCAAACTGTGTTTTCTTAGATATCAAAGGCCCAAAACTGGAAAGTAGAGAGATGTGACCCGTTGAACTGCAAAACCACACTGGGATTTTTCGGGCCTACACCAGACTATTTTCAACAGATATATTTTTGTGTCACAACAGTCAGGAGACACTACTGATTTTCTTTACGGAAAATATACCAAAACCTGAATAATAGAGATTTTTTACCGTGCGATGGCAAAACCACAGTTATTGTTTACTGGGGTATTCCAGACTTTTTTAAATAGATATAATTGCGGTTGAACAGTGAGCGACAAACTCAAACTGTGTTTTTTTAGATACCAAAGGCCCAAAACTGGATAGTACAGAGATTTGACCCGTTGAACCGCAAAACCACACTGGGATTTGTCGGTCCTACACCAGACTATTTTCAACAGATATATTTTTGTGTCACAACAGTCAGGAGACACTACTGTTTTTCTTTACAGAAAATATACCAAAAACTGAATAATAGAGATTTTTTACTGTGGGATGGCAAAACCACAGTTATTGTTTACTGGGGTATACTAGACTTTTTTAAATAGATATAATTGGGGCTGAACAGTCAGCGACGTACTCAAACTGTGATTTTTTAGATACCAAAGGCCCAAAACTGGATAGTACAGAGATTTGACCCGTTGAACTGCAAAACCACACTGGAATTTGTCGGGCCTACACCAGACTATTTTCAACAGATATATTTTTGTGTCACAACAGTCAGGAGACACTACTGTTCTTTTTTACGGAAAATATACCAAAACCTGAATAATAGAGATTTTTTACCGTGGGATGGCAAAACCACAGTTATTGTTTACTGGGGTATACCAGACTTATTTAAATAGATATAATTGCGGCTGAACAGTGAGCGACACACTCAAACTGTGTTTTTTTAAATACCAAAGGCCCAAAACAGGATAGTACAGAGATCTGACCCGTTGAACTGCAAAACCACAATGGGATTTGTCGGGCCTACACCTGACTATATTCAACAGATATATTTTTTTGTCACAACAGTCAGGAGTCACTACTGTTTTTCTTTACGGATAATATACGAAAACCTGAATAATAGAGATTTTTTTTACCGTGGGATGGCAAAACCACAGTTATTGTTTACTGGGCTACACCAGACTTTTTTAAATAGATATAATTGCGGCTGAACAGTGAGCGACACACTCAAACTGTGTTTTTTTAGATACCAAAGGCCCAAAACTGGATAGTACAGAGATTTGACCCGTTGAACTGCAAAACCACACTGGGATTTGTCGGGCCTACACCAGACTATTTTCAACAGATATATTTTTGTGTCACAACAGTCAGGAGACACTACTGATTTTCTTTACGGAAAATATACCAAAACATGAATAATAGAGATATTTTACCGTGGGATGGCAAAACCACAGTTATCGTTTACTGGGGTATACCAGACTTTTTTAATTAGATATAATTGCGGCTGAACAGTGAGCGACACACTCAAACTGTGTTTTTTTAGATACCAAAGGCCCAAAACTGGATAGTACAGAGATTTGACTCGTTGAACTGCAAAACCACACTGGGATTTGTCGGGCCTACACCAGACTATTTTCAACAGATATATTTTTGTGTCACAACAGTCAGGAGACACTACTGATTTTCTTTACGGAAAATATACCAAAACATGAATAATAGAGATCTTTTACCGTGGGATGGCAAAACCACAGTTATTGTTTACTGGGGTATACCAGACTTTTTTAAATAGATATAATTGCGGCTGAACAGTGAGCGACACACTCAAACTGTGTTTTTTTAGATGCCAAACGCCCAAAACTGGATAGTACAGAGATTTGACCCGTTGAACTGCAAAACCACACTGGGATTTGTCGGGCCTACACCAGACTATTTTCAACAGATATATTTTTGTGTCACAACAGTCAGGAGACACTACTGTTTTTCTTTATGGAAAATATACCAAAAACTGAATAATAGAGATTTTTTACCGTGGGATGGCAAAACCACAGTTATTGTTTACTGGGGTATACCAAACTTTTTGAAATAGATATAATTGGGGCTGAACAGTGAGCGACGCACTCAAACTGTGTTTTCTTAGATATCAAAGGCCCAAAACTGGAAAGTACAGAGATGTGACCCGTTGAACTGCAAAACCACACTGGGATTTGTCGGGCCTACACCAGACTATTTTCAACAGATATATTTTTGTGTCACAACAGTCAGGAGACACTACTGATTTTCTTTACGGAAAATATACCAAAACCTGAATAATAGAGATTTTTTACTGTGCGATGGCAAAACCACAGTTATTGTTTACTGGGGTATTCCAGACTATTTTAAATAGATATAATTGCGGTTGAACAGTGAGCGACACACTCAAACTGTGTTTTTTTAGATACCAAAGGCCCAAAACTGGATAGTACAGAGATTTGACCCGTTGAACCGCAAAACCACACTGGGATTTGTCGGTCCTACACCAGACTATTTTCAACAGATATATTTTTGTGTCACAACAGTCAGGAGACACTACTGTTTTTCTTTACAGAAAATATACCAAAAACTGAATAATAGAGATTTTTTACTGTGGGATGGCAAAACCACAGTTATTGTTTACTGGGGTATACTAGACTTTTTTAAATAGATATAATTGGGGCTGAACAGTCAGCGACGTACTCAAACTGTGATTTTTTAGATACCAAAGGCCCAAAACTGGATAGTACAGAGATTTGACCCGTTGAACTGCAAAACCACACTGGAATTTGTCGGGCCTACACCAGACTATTTTCAACAGATATATTTTTGTGTCACAACAGTCAGGAGACACTACTGTTCTTTTTTACGGAAAATATACCAAAACCTGAATAATAGAGATTTTTTACCGTGGGATGGCAAAACCACAGTTATTGTTTACTGGGGTATACCAGACTTATTTAAATAGATATAATTGCGGCTGAACAGTGAGCGACACACTCAAACTGTGTTTTTTTAAATACCAAAGGCCCAAAACAGGATAGTACAGAGATCTGACCCGTTGAACTGCAAAACCACAATGGGATTTGTCGGGCCTACACCTGACTATATTCAACAGATATATTTTTTTGTCACAACAGTCAGGAGTCACTACTGTTTTTCTTTACGGATAATATACGAAAACCTGAATAATAGAGATTTTTTTTACCGTGGGATGGCAAAACCACAGTTATTGTTTACTGGGCTACACCAGACTTTTTTAAATAGATATAATTGCGGCTGAACAGTGAGCGACACACTCAAACTGTGTTTTTTTAGATACCAAAGGCCCAAAACTGGATAGTACAGAGATTTGACCCGTTGAACTGCAAAACCACACTGGGATTTGTCGGGCCTACACCAGACTATTTTCAACAGATATATTTTTGTGTCACAACAGTCAGGAGACACTACTGATTTTCTTTACGGAAAATATACCAAAACATGAATAATAGAGATATTTTACCGTGGGATGGCAAAACCACAGTTATCGTTTACTGGGGTATACCAGACTTTTTTAATTAGATATAATTGCGGCTGAACAGTGAGCGACACACTCAAACTGTGTTTTTTTAGATACCAAAGGCCCAAAACTGGATAGTACAGAGATTTGACTCGTTGAACTGCAAAACCACACTGGGATTTGTCGGGCCTACACCAGACTATTTTCAACAGATATATTTTTGTGTCACAACAGTCAGGAGACACTACTGATTTTCTTTACGGAAAATATACCAAAACATGAATAATAGAGATCTTTTACCGTGGGATGGCAAAACCACAGTTATTGTTTACTGGGGTATACCAGACTTTTTTAAATAGATATAATTGCGGCTGAACAGTGAGCGACACACTCAAACTGTGTTTTTTTAGATACCAAACGCCCAAAACTGGATAGTACAGAGATTTGACCCGTTGAACTGCAAAACCACACTGGGATTTGTCGGGCCTACACCAGACTATTTTCAACAGATATATTTTTGTGTCACAACAGTCAGGAGACACTACTGTTTTTCTTTATGGAAAATATACCAAAAACTGAATAATAGAGATTTTTTACCGTGGGATGGCAAAACCACAGTTATTGTTTACTGGGGTATACCAAACTTTTTGAAATAGATATAATTGGGGCTGAACAGTGAGCGACGCACTCAAACTGTGTTTTCTTAGATATCAAAGGCCCAAAACTGGAAAGTACAGAGATGTGACCCGTTGAACTGCAAAACCACACTGGGATTTGTCGGGCCTACACCAGACTATTTTCAACAGATATATTTTTGTGTCACAACAGTCAGGAGACACTACTGATTTTCTTTACGGAAAATATACCAAAACCTGAATAATAGAGATTTTTTACCGTGCGATGGCAAAACCACAGTTATTGTTTACTGGGGTATTCCAGACTATTTTAAATAGATATAATTGCGGTTGAACAGTGAGCGACACACTCAAACTGTGTTTTTTTAGATACCAAAGGCCCAAAACTGGATAGTACAGAGATTTGAAACGTTGAACCGCAAAACCACACTGGGATTTGTCGGGCCTACACCAGACTATTTTCAACAGATATATTTTTGTGTCACAACAGTCAGGAGACACTACTGTTTTTCTTTACAGAAAATATACCAAAAACTGAATAATAGAGATTTTTTACTGTGGGATGGCAAAACCACAGTTATTGTTTACTGGGGTATACCAGACTTTTTTAAATAGATATAATTGGGGCTGAACCGTCAGCGACGTACTCAAACTGTGATTTTTTAGATACCAAAGGCCCAAAACTGGATAGTACAGAGATTTGACCCGTTGAACTGCAAAACCACACTGGAATTTGTCGGGCCTACACCAGACTATTTTCAACAGATATATTTTTGTGTCACAACAGTCAGGAGACACTACTGTTCTTTTTTACAGATAATATACGAAAACCTGAATAATAGAGATTTTTTTACCATGGGATGGCAAAACCACAGTTATTGTTTACTGGGCTATACCAGACTTTTTTTAAATAGATATAATTGCGGCTGAACAGTGAGCGACACACTCAAACTGTGTTTTTTTAGATACCAAAGGCCCAAAACTGGATAGTACAGAGATTTGACCCGTTGAACTGCAAAACCACACTGGGATTTGTCGGGCCTACACCAGACTATTTTCAACAGATATATTTTTGTGTCACAACAGTCAGGAGACACTACTGATTTTCTTTACGGAAAATATACCAAAACATGAATAATAGAGATATTTTACCGTGGGATGGCAAAACCACAGTTATTGTTTACTGGGGTATACCAGACTTTTTTAATTAGATATAATTGCGGCTGAACAGTGAGCGACACACTCAAACTGTGTTTTTTTAGATACCAAAGGCCCAAAACTGGATAGTACAGAGATTTGACTCGTTGAACTGCAAAACCACACTGGGATTTGTCGGGCCTACACCAGACTATTTTCAACAGATATATTTTTGTGTCACAACAGTCAGGAGACACTACTGATTTTCTTTACGGAAAATATACCAAAACATGAATAATAGAGATCTTTTACCGTGGGATGGCAAAACCACAGTTATTGTTTACTGGGGTATACCAGACTTTTTTAAATAGATATAATTGCGGCTGAACAGTGAGCGACACACTCAAACTGTGTTTTTTTAGATACCAAACGCCCAAAACTGGATAGTACAGAGATTTGACCCGTTGAACTGCAAAACCACACTGGGATTTGTCGGGCCTACACCAGACTATTTTCAACAGATATATTTTTGTGTCACAACAGTCAGGAGACACTACTGTTTTTCTTTATGGAAAATATACCAAAAACTGAATAATAGAGATTTTTTACCGTGGGATGGCAAAACCACAGTTATTGTTTACTGGGGTATACCAAACTTTTTGAAATAGATATAATTGGGGCTGAACAGTGAGCGACGCACTCAAACTGTGTTTTCTTAGATATCAAAGGCCCAAAACTGGAAAGTACAGAGATGTGACCCGTTGAACTGCAAAACCACACTGGGATTTGTCGGGCCTACACCAGACTATTTTCAACAGATATATTTTTGTGTCACAACAGTCAGGAGACACTACTGATTTTCTTTACGGAAAATATACCAAAACCTGAATAATAGAGATTTTTTACCGTGCGATGGCAAAACCACAGTTATTGTTTACTGGGGTATTCCAGACTATTTTAAATAGATATAATTGCGGTTGAACAGTGAGCGACACACTCAAACTGTGTTTTTTTAGATACCAAAGGCCCAAAACTGGATAGTACAGAGATTTGACCCGTTGAACCGCAAAACCACACTGGGATTTGTCGGGCCTACACCAGACTATTTTCAACAGATATATTTTTGTGTCACAACAGTCAGGAGACACTACTGTTTTTCTTTACAGAAAATATACCAAAAACTGAATAATAGAGATTTTTTACTGTGGGATGGCAAAACCACAGTTATTGTTTACTGGGGTATACCAGACTTTTTTAAATAGATATAATTGGGGCTGAACAGTCAGCGACGTACTCAAACTGTGATTTTTTAGATACCAAAGGCCCAAAACTGGATAGTACAGAGATTTGACCCGTTGAACTGCAAAACCACACTGGAATTTGTCGGGCCTACACCAGACTATTTTCAACAGATATATTTTTGTGTCACAACAGTCAGGAGACACTACTGTTCTTTTTTACAGATAATATACGAAAACCTGAATAATAGAGATTTTTTTACCGTGGGATGGCAAAACCACAGTTATTGTTTACTGGGCTATACCAGACTTTTTTTAAATAGATATAATTGCGGCTGAACAGTGAGCGACACACTCAAACTGTGTTTTTTTAGATACCAAAGCCCAAAACTGGATAGTACAGAGATTTGACCCGTTGAACTGCAAAACCACACTGGGATTTGTCGGGCCTACACCAGACTATTTTCAACAGATATATTTTTGTGTCACAACAGTCAGGAGACACTACTGTTTTTCTTTATGGAAAATATACCAAAAACTGAATAATAGAGATTTTTTACCGTGGGATGGCAAAACCACAGTTATTGTTTACTGGGGTATACCAAACTTTTTGAAATAGATATAATTGGGGCTGAACAGTGAGCGACGCACTCAAACTGTGTTTTCTTAGATATCAAAGGCCCAAAACTGGAAAGTACAGAGATGTGACCCGTTGAACTGCAAAACCACACTGGGATTTGTCGGGCCTACACCAGACTATTTTCAACAGATATATTTTTGTGTCACAACAGTCAGGAGACACTACTGATTTTCTTTACGGAAAATATACCAAAACCTGAATAATAGAGATTTTTTACCGTGCGATGGCAAAACCACAGTTATTGTTTACTGGGGTATTCCAGACTATTTTAAATAGATATAATTGCGGTTGAACAGTGAGCGACACACTCAAACTGTGTTTTTTTAGATACCAAAGGCCCAAAACTGGATAGTACAGAGATTTGACCCGTTGAACCGCAAAACCACACTGGGATTTGTCGGGCCTACACCAGACTATTTTCAACAGATATATTTTTGTGTCACAACAGTCAGGAGACACTACTGTTTTTCTTTACAGAAAATATACCAAAAACTGAATAATAGAGATTTTTTACTGTGGGATGGCAAAACCACAGTTATTGTTTACTGGGGTATACCAGACTTTTTTAAATAGATATAATTGGGGCTGAACAGTCAGCGACGTACTCAAACTGTGATTTTTTAGATACCAAAGGCCCAAAACTGGATAGTACAGAGATTTGACCCGTTGAACTGCAAAACCACACTGGAATTTGTCGGGCCTACACCAGACTATTTTCAACAGATATATTTTTGTGTCACAACAGTCAGGAGACACTACTGTTCTTTTTTACAGATAATATACGAAAACCTGAATAATAGAGATTTTTTTACCGTGGGATGGCAAAACCACAGTTATTGTTTACTGGGCTATACCAGACTTTTTTTAAATAGATATAATTGCGGCTGAACAGTGAGCGACACACTCAAACTGTGTTTTTTTAGATACCAAAGGCCCAAAACTGGATAGTACAGAGATTTGACCCGTTGAACTGCAAAACCACACTGGGATTTGTCGGGCCTACACCAGACTATTTTCAACAGATATATTTTTGTGTCACAACAGTCAGGAGACACTACTGATTTTCTTTACGGAAAATATACCAAAACATGAATAATAGAGATATTTTACCGTGGGATGGCAAAACCACAGTTATTGTTTACTGGGGTATACCAGACTTTTTTAATTAGATATAATTGCGGCTGAACAGTGAGCGACACACTCAAACTGTGTTTTTTTAGATACCAAAGGCCCAAAACTGGATAGTACAGAGATTTGACTCGTTGAACTGCAATACCACACTGGGATTTGTCGGGCCTACACCAGACTATTTTCAACAGATATATTTTTGTGTCACAACAGTCAGGAGACACTACTGATTTTCTTTACGGAAAATATACCAAAACATGAATAATAGAGATCTTTTACCGTGGGATGGCAAAACCACAGTTATTGTTTACTGGGGTATACCAGACTTTTTTAAATAGATATAATTGCGGCTGAACAGTGAGCGACACACTCAAACTGTGTTTTTTTAGATACCAAAGGCCCAAAACTGGATAGTACAGAGATTTGACCCGTTGAACTGCAAAACCACACTGGGATTTGTCGGGCCTACACCAGACTATTTTCAACAGATATATTTTTGTGTCACAACAGTCAGGAGACACTACTGTTTTTCTTTATGGAAAATATACCAAAAACTGAATAATAGAGATTTTTTACCGTGGGATGGCAAAACCACAGTTATTGTTTACTGGGGTATACCAAACTTTTTGAAATAGATATAATTGGGGCTGAACAGTGAGCGACGCACTCAAACTGTGTTTTCTTAGATATCAAAGGCCCAAAACTGGAAAGTAGAGAGATGTGACCCGTTGAACTGCAAAACCACACTGGGATTTTTCGGGCCTACACCAGACTATTTTCAACAGATATATTTTTGTGTCACAACAGTCAGGAGACACTACTGATTTTCTTTACGGAAAATATACCAAAACCTGAATAATAGAGATTTTTTACCGTGCGATGGCAAAACCACAGTTATTGTTTACTGGGGTATTCCAGACTTTTTTAAATAGATATAATTGCGGTTGAACAGTGAGCGACAAACTCAAACTGTGTTTTTTTAGATACCAAAGGCCCAAAACTGGATAGTACAGAGATTTGACCCGTTGAACCGCAAAACCACACTGGGATTTGTCGGGCCTACACCAGACTATTTTCAACAGATATATTTTTGTGTCACAACAGTCAGGAGACACTACTGTTTTTCTTTACAGAAAATATACCAAAAACTGAATAATAGAGATTTTTTACTGTGGGATGGCAAAACCACAGTTATTGTTTACTGGGGTATACCAGACTTTTTTAAATAGATATAATTGGGGCTGAACAGTCAGCGACGTACTCAAACTGTGATTTTTTAGATACCAAAGGCCCAAAACTGGATAGTACAGAGATTTGACCCGTTGAACTGCAAAACCACACTGGAATTTGTCGGGCCTACACCAGACTATTTTCAACAGATATATTTTTGTGTCACAACAGTCAGGAGACACTACTGTTCTTTTTTACGGAAAATATACCAAAACCTGATTAATAGAGATTTTTTACCGTGGGATGGCAAAACCACAGTTATTGTTTACTGGGGTATACCAGACTTATTTAAATAGATATAATTGCGGCTGAACAGTGAGCGACACACTCAAACTGTGTTTTTTTAAATACCAAAGGCCCAAAACAGGATAGTACAGAGATTTGACCCGTTGAACTGCAAAACCACAATGGGATTTGTCGGGCCTACACCTGACTATATTCAACAGATATATTTTTTTGTCACAACAGTCAGGAGTCACTACTGTTTTTCTTTACGGATAATATACGAAAACCTGAATAATAGAGATTTTTTTACCGTGGGATGGCAAAACCACAGTTATTGTTTACTGGGCTACACCAGACTTTTTTAAATAGATATAATTGCGGCTGAACAGTGAGCGACACACTCAAACTGTGTTTTTTTAGATACCAAAGGCCCAAAACTGGATAGTACAGAGATTTGACCCGTTGAACTGCAAAACCACACTGGGATTTGTCGGGCCTACACCATACTATTTTCAACAGATATATTTTTGTGTCACAACAGTCAGGAGACACTACTGATTTTCTTTACGGAAAATATACCAAAACATGAATAATAGAGATATTTTACCGTGGGATGGCAAAACCACAGTTATTGTTTACTGGGGTATACCAGACTTTTTTAATTAGATATAATTGCGGCTGAACAGTGAGCGACACACTCAAACTGTGTTTTTTTAGATACCAAAGGCCCAAAACTGGATAGTACAGAGATTTGACTCGTTGAACTGCAAAACCACACTGGGATTTGTCGGGCCTACACCAGACTATTTTCAACAGATATATTTTTGTGTCACAACAGTCAGGAGACACTACTGATTTTCTTTACGGAAAATATACCAAAACATGAATAATAGAGATCTTTTACCGTGGGATGGCAAAACCACAGTTATTGTTTACTGGGGTATACCAGACTTTTTTAAATAGATATAATTGCGGCTGAACAGTGAGCGACACACTCAAACTGTGTTTTTTTAGATACCAAAGGCCCAAAACTGGATAGTACAGAGATTTGACCCGTTGAACTGCAAAACCACACTGGGATTTGTCGGGCCTACACCAGACTATTTTCAACAGATATATTTTTGTGTCACAACAGTCAGGAGACACTACTGTTTTTCTTTATGGAAAATATACCAAAAACTGAATAATAGAGATTTTTTACCGTGGGATGGCAAAACCACAGTTATTGTTTACTGGGGTATACCAAACTTTTTGAAATAGATCTAATTGGGGCTGAACAGTGAGCGACGCACTCAAACTGTGTTTTCTTAGATATCAAAGGCCCAAAACTGGAAAGTACAGAGATGTGACCCGTTGAACTGCAAAACCACACTGGGATTTGTCGGGCCTACACCAGACTATTTTCAACAGATATATTTTTGTGTCACAACAGTCAGGAGACACTACTGATTTTCTTTACGGAAAATATACCAAAACCTGAATAATAGAGATTTTTTACCGTGCGATGGCAAAACCACAGTTATTGTTTACTGGGGTATTCCAGACTATTTTAAATAGATATAATTGCGGTTGAACAGTGAGCGACACACTCAAACTGTGTTTTTTTAGATACCAAAGGCCCAAAACTGGATAGTACAGAGATTTGACCCGTTGAACCGCAAAACCACACTGGGATTTGTCGGGCCTACACCAGACTATTTTCAACAGATATATTTTTGTGTCACAACAGTCAGGAGACACTACTGTTTTTCTTTACAGAAAATATACCAAAAACTGAATAATAGAGATTTTTTACTGTGGGATGGCAAAACCACAGTTATTGTTTACTGGGGTATACCAGACTTTTTTAAATAGATATAATTGGGGCTGAACAGTCAGCGACGTACTCAAACTGTGATTTTTTAGATACCAAAGGCCCAAAACTGGATAGTACAGAGATTTGACCCGTTGAACTGCAAAACCACACTGGAATTTGTCGGGCCTACACCAGACTATTTTCAACAAATATATTTTTGTGTCACAACAGTCAGGAGACACTACTGTTCTTTTTTACAGATAATATACGAAAACCTGAATAATAGAGATTTTTTTACCGTGGGATGGCAAAACCACAGTTATTGTTTACTGGGCTACACCAGACTTTTTTAAATAGATATAATTGCGGCTGAACAGTGAGCGACACACTCAAACTGTGTTTTTTTAGATACCAAAGGCCCAAAACTGGATAGTACAGAGATTTGACCCGTTGAACTGCAAAACCACACTGGGATTTGTCGGGCCTACACCATACTATTTTCAACAGATATATTTTTGTGTCACAACAGTCAGGAGACACTACTGATTTTCTTTACGGAAAATATACCAAAACATGAATAATAGAGATATTTTACCGTGGGATGGCAAAACCACAGTTATTGTTTACTGGGGTATACCAGACTTTTTTAATTAGATATAATTGCGGCTGAACAGTGAGCGACACACTCAAACTGTGTTTTTTTAGATACCAAAGGCCCAAAACTGGATAGTACAGAGATTTGACTCGTTGAACTGCAAAACCACACTGGGATTTGTCGGGCCTACACCAGACTATTTTCAACAGATATATTTTTGTGTCACAACAGTCAGGAGACACTACTGATTTTCTTTACGGAAAATATACCAAAACATGAATAATAGAGATCTTTTACCGTGGGATGGCAAAACCACAGTTATTGTTTACTGGGGTATACCAGACTTTTTTAAATAGATATAATTGCGGCTGAACAGTGAGCGACACACTCAAACTGTGTTTTTTTAGATACCAAAGGCCCAAAACTGGATAGTACAGAGATTTGACCCGTTGAACTGCAAAACCACACTGGGATTTGTCGGGCCTACACCAGACTATTTTCAACAGATATATTTTTGTGTCACAACAGTCAGGAGACACTACTGTTTTTCTTTATGGAAAATATACCAAAAACTGAATAATAGAGATTTTTTACCGTGGGATGGCAAAACCACAGTTATTGTTTACTGGGGTATACCAAACTTTTTGAAATAGATCTAATTGGGGCTGAACAGTGAGCGACGCACTCAAACTGTGTTTTCTTAGATATCAAAGGCCCAAAACTGGAAAGTACAGAGATGTGACCCGTTGAACTGCAAAACCACACTGGGATTTGTCGGGCCTACACCAGACTATTTTCAACAGATATATTTTTGTGTCACAACAGTCAGGAGACACTACTGATTTTCTTTACGGAAAATATACCAAAACCTGAATAATAGAGATTTTTTACCGTGCGATGGCAAAACCACAGTTATTGTTTACTGGGGTATTCCAGACTATTTTAAATAGATATAATTGCGGTTGAACAGTGAGCGACACACTCAAACTGTGTTTTTTTAGATACCAAAGGCCCAAAACTGGATAGTACAGAGATTTGACCCGTTGAACCGCAAAACCACACTGGGATTTGTCGGGCCTACACCAGACTATTTTCAACAGATATATTTTTGTGTCACAACAGTCAGGAGACACTACTGTTTTTCTTTACAGAAAATATACCAAAAACTGAATAATAGAGATTTTTTACTGTGGGATGGCAAAACCACAGTTATTGTTTACTGGGGTATACCAGACTTTTTTAAATAGATATAATTGGGGCTGAACAGTCAGCGACGTACTCAAACTGTGATTTTTTAGATACCAAAGGCCCAAAACTGGATAGTACAGAGATTTGACCCGTTGAACTGCAAAACCACACTGGAATTTGTCGGGCCTACACCAGACTATTTTCAACAAATATATTTTTGTGTCACAACAGTCAGGAGACACTACTGTTCTTTTTTACAGATAATATACGAAAACCTGAATAATAGAGATTTTTTTACCGTGGGATGGCAAAACCACAGTTATTGTTTACTGGGGTATACCAGACTTTTTTTAAATAGATATAATTGCGGCTGAACAGTGAGCGACACACTCAAACTGTGTTTTTTTAGATACCAAAGGCCCAAAACTGGATAGTACAGAGATTTGACCCGTTGAACTGCAAAACCACACTGGGATTTGTCGGGCCTACACCAGACTATTTTCAACAGATATATTTTTGTGTCACAACAGTCAGGAGACACTACTGATTTTCTTTGCGGAAAATATACCAAAACATGAATAATAGAGATATTTTACCGTGGGATGGCAAAACCACAGTTATTGTTTACTGGGGTATACCAGACTTTTTTAATTAGATATAATTGCGGCTGAACAGTGAGCGACACACTCAAACTGTGTTTTTTTAGATACCAAAGGCCCAAAACTGGATAGTACAGAGATTTGACTCGTTGAACTGCAAAACCACACTGGGATTTGTCGGGCCTACACCAGACTATTTTCAACAGATATATTTTTGTGTCACAACAGTCAGGAGACACTACTGATTTTCTTTACGGAAAATATACCAAAACATGAATAATAGAGATCTTTTACCGTGGGATGGCAAAACCACAGTTATTGTTTACTGGGGTATACCAGACTTTTTTAAATAGATATAATTGCGGCTGAACAGTGAGCGACACACTCAAACTGTGTTTTTTTAGATACCAAAGGCCCAAAACTGGATAGTACAGAGATTTGACCCGTTGAACTGCAAAACCACACTGGGATTTGTCGGGCCTACACCAGACTATTTTCAACAGATATATTTTTGTGTCACAACAGTCAGGAGACACTACTGTTTTTCTTTATGGAAAATATACCAAAAACTGAATAATAGAGATTTTTTACCGTGGGATGGCAAAACCACAGTTATTGTTTGCTGGGGTATACCAAACTTTTTGAAATAGATATAATTGGGGCTGAACAGTGAGCGACGCACTCAAACTGTGTTTTCTTAGATATCAAAGGCCCAAAACTGGAAAGTAGAGGGATGTGACCCGTTGAACTGCAAATCCACACTGGGATTTTTCGGGCCTACACCAGACTATTTTCAACAGATATTTTTTTGTGTCACAACAGTCAGGAGACACTACTGATTTTCTTTACGGAAAATTTACCAAAACCTGAATAATAGAGATTTTTTACCATGCGATGGCAAAACCACAGTTATTGTTTACTGGGGTATTCCAGACTTTTTTAAATAGATATAATTGCGGTTGAACAGTGAGCGACAAACTCAAACTGTGTTTTTTTAGATACCAAAGGCCCAAAACTGGATAGTACAGAGATTTGACCCGTTGAACCGCAAAACCACACTGGGATTTGTCGGGCCTACACCAGACTATTTTCAACAGATATATTTTTGTGTCACAACAGTCAGGAGACACTACTGTTTTTCTTTACAGAAAATATACCAAAAACTGAATAATAGAGATTTTTTACTGTGGGATGGCAAAACCACAGTTATTGTTTACTGGGGTATACCAGACTTTTTTAAATAGATATAATTGGGGCTGAACAGTCAGCGACGTACTCAAACTGTGATTTTTTAGATACCAAAGGCCCAAAACTGGATAGTACAGAGATTTGACCCGTTGAACTGCAAAACCACACTGGAATTTGTCGGGCCTACACCAGACTATTTTCAACAGATATATTTTTGTGTCACAACAGTCAGGAGACACTACTGTTCTTTTTTACGGAAAATATACCAAAACCTGAATAATAGAGATTTTTTACCGTGGGATGGCAAAACCACAGTTATTGTTTACTGGGGTATACCAGACTTATTTAAATAGATATAATTGCGGCTGAACAGTGAGCGACACACTCAAACTGTGTTTTTTTAAATACCAAAGGCCCAAAACAGGATAGTACAGAGATTTGACCCGTTGAACTGCAAAACCACAATGGGATTTGTCGGGCCTACACCTGACTATATTCAACAGATATATTTTTTTGTCACAACAGTCAGTAGTCACTACTGTTTTTCTTTACGGATAATATACGAAAACCTGAATAATAGAGATTTTTTTACCGTGGGATGGCAAAACCACAGTTATTGTTTACTGGGCTACACCAGACTTTTTTAAATAGATATAATTGCGGCTGAACAGTGAGCGACACACTCAAACTGTGTTTTTTTAGATACCAAAGGCCCAAAACTGGATAGTACAGAGATTTGACCCGTTGAACTGCAAAACCACACTGGGATTTGTCGGGCCTACACCATACTATTTTCAACAGATATATTTTTGTGTCACAACAGTCAGGAGACACTACTGATTTTCTTTACGGAAAATATACCAAAACATGAATAATAGAGATATTTTACCGTGGGATGGCAAAACCACAGTTATTGTTTACTGGGGTATACCAGACTTTTTTAATTAGATATAATTGCGGCTGAACAGTGAGCGACACACTCAAACTGTGTTTTTTTAGATACCAAAGGCCCAAAACTGGATAGTACAGAGATTTGTCCCGTTGAACTGCAAAACCACACTGGGATTTGTCGGGCCTACACCAGACTATTTTCAACAGATATATTTTTGTGTCACAACAGTCAGGAGACACTACTGTTTTTCTTTATGGAAAATATACCAAAAACTGAATAATAGAGATTTTTTACCGTGGGATGGCAAAACCACAGTTATTGTTTACTGGGGTATACCAAACTTTTTTAAATAGATATAATAGGGGCTGAACAGTGAGCAACGCACTCAAACTGTGTTTTTTTAGATACCAAAGGCCCAAAACTGGAAAGTACAGAGATGTGACCCGTTGAACTGCAAAACCACACTGGGATTTGTCGGTCCTACACCAGACTATTTTCAACAGATATATTTTTGTGTCACAACAGTCAGGACTAGTGTTGAGCGATACCTTCCGATATCAGGAAATATCGTATCGGATTGGATCGGGCCGATACCCAAAAAGTATCGGATATCGCCGATTCCGATACCGGAAACCAATGCAAGTCAATGGGACACAAATATCGGAATGAAAATAAACCCTTTCTTTCCTTGTAGGTTAATTCTACATGAAGTAAAACAACTAAGAATAATGTAGAATGACATGAAAAGCCGGCAATTCATCAGCGGCATTCACCGGTACCCGACAATTTACAACAGAAAGAATAGAGCTTCACACATAGATTAGATAGATAGAAACATGTCAGTCACATATATATGAAGTACAGTGACAGTGTTGCTTACTGTACTTGTCATTTAGTGTAAAGGATTTATTAAAAAAAATATTAGTGTTTTCGTGCACCGTCTCTTTAAAAAAGCCGGCCGGCAATTCAGCATCTGTACCCGACAATTTATAACAGACAGAATAGAGCTTCACACATAGATTAGATAGATAGAAACATGTCAGTCACATATATAAGAAGTACAGTGACAGTGTTGCTTACAGAACTTGTCATTTAGTGTAAAGGATTTATTTAAAAAAATAATAGTGTTTTCATGCACCGTCTCTTTAAAAAAGCCGGCCGGCAATTCAGCATCTGTACCCGACAATTTATAACAGACAGAATAGAGCTTCACACATAGATTAGATAGATAGAAACATGTCAGTCACATATATAAGAAGTACAGTGACAGTGTTGCTTACAGAACTTGTCATTTAGTGTAAAGGATTTATTTAAAAAAATAATAGTGTTTTCATGCACCGTCTCTTTAAGAAAGCCGGCCGGCAATTCAGCATCTGTACCCGACAATTTAGAATAGAAGGAATAGAGAATCACACATAGATTAGATAGATAGAAACATGTCAGTCACATATATATGAAGTACAGTGACAGTGTTGATTACTGTACTTGTCATTTAGTGTTAAAATAAAGGATTTATTTAAAAAAAAATTGGCGTGGGGTTCCCCTTAATTTTAGGCTCTAGCGGAGGTTAAGCAGACAGCTGGGGCAAATGTTTGAAGCCTGGGAAGGGGGTAATACCCACGGAGCTTCCCAGGCTACTAATATCAGCCCCCAGCTGAATACCTAGCCTTTACTAGCTATTAAAATGGGGGACCCCCCCAAAAAAATGACGTGGGGTCCCCCCTAATTTAATAGCTAGCACAGGCTAGGCAGACAGCTGGGGGCTGATATTAATAGCCCAGGAAGGGTGCCATGAATATTGGCCCCCTCCCAGGCTAGAAACACCAGCCGTCAGCCGCCCCAGAAATGGCGCATCCATAGGATGCGCCAATTCTGGCACTTAGCCTCGCTCTTCCACGCTGCCCTGGTGCGGTGGCAGGGGGTAATAGGGTTGGGGTTGATGTCAGCTTATAATGCCAGCTGACATCAAGCCCAGGTTAGTAATGGAGAGGCGTCTATAAGACACCCCCATTACTAACCCCATAGTCAAAGTTAAAAGAAAACACAAACACCCAGAGTAAAGTCCTTTAATTGAAATAAAGACACAATTCTTTATTGTTCTAAATTAAACCATACTTACCATCACGCCCATTCCAGCTGAAGCCAACGATCTCCTGCAATAAAAGAAAAATAATAAAGCAACCTCATCCTTACCTTTCGATGGTTCCCAGGACAGCTCCAGCTCTGCTACATCGAGATGACAGGCTGGACCGCAGCAGAAAGCTGCCATCCAGCCTGTCATCCCGCAGACACTGAGAAGCGCAGGCATGCTTGCGCTCCTCAGTGTCTCTCTGTGACGTCATCCAGATGAGCCGAGTTCATGTCCAATGAACTCAGCTCACCTCATGCACGTCACTGACAGCGTGGGAAAATTCTCCTGCACTCAGCGCTTCAGCGTGAGAATTCTCCCACGCTGTTAGTGACATACATGAGGTGAGGTCATGTCCAATGAACTCAGCTCACCTCATGCACGTCACTGACAGCGTGGGAAAATTCTCACGCTGAAGTGCTGAGTGCAGGAGAATTTTCCCACGCTGTCAGTGACGTACATGAAGTGAGCGGAGTTCATTGGACATGACCTCGGCTCATCTGGATGCCGTCACAGCCAGACACTGAGGAGTGGAAGTATGCCTGCGCTTCTCAGTGTCTGCGGGATGACAGGATGGATGGCAGCGTTCTGCTGCGGTCCAGCCTGTCATCTCGATGTAGCAGAGCTGAAGCTGTCGTGGGAGCCATGGAAAGGTAAGGATGAGGTTGCTTTATTATTTTACTTTTATTGCAGGAGATCGTTGGCTTCAGCTGGAATGGGCGTGGTGGTAAGTATGGTTTAATTTAGAACAATAAAGAATTGTGTGTTTATTTCAATTAAAGGACTTTTTTCTGGGTGTTGTGTTTTTTTAAATACTTTACTAGAAATTCATGGTGGTCATGTCTAATATTGGCGTGACCCCATGAATTTTGGGCTTAGGGCCAGCTGATAATGCCAAGCTGGCCTTAACCCCTTTATTACCCAGTGAGCCACCGCACCAGGGCCCTGGATGAGTTGGGTACAGCGCCAGAAGATGGCGCTTCTATGAACGCGCCATTTTCTGGGGCGGCTGCGGACTGCAATTTGCAGCGGGGGTGGCCCAGAAAGCTTGGGTCTCCCTGCGCTGCGGATTCCAGCCCCCAGCTGCCTAGTTGTATCTGGCTGGGCACAAAAATAGGGCGAAGCCCCACGCATTTTTTTTTTAAATTATTTCATGAAATTCATGGAATAATTAAGAAAAAAAGGGCTTCCCTATATTGTTGTGTCCAACCAGGTACAAATAGGCAGCTGGTGGTTGGGGGCAGCCCATTCCTGCCTGCTGTACCTGGCTGGACACAAATATAGTGCGAAGCCCCACGTCAATTTTTTTTTAATTATTTCATGAAATAATTTTTTTAAAAAAGGGCTTCCCTATATTGTTGTGTCCGGCCAGGTACAAATAGGCAGCTGGTGGTTGGGGGCAGCCTGTTCCTGCCTGCTGTACCTGGCTGGACACAAATATAGGGCGAAGCCCCACGTCAATTTTTTTTAAAATAAGTCCTTTATTTTAACACTAAATGACATTTGAGGAGTTAATAAAGATGCAGTCCCTAAATTATTATTTATTTTTTAATTAATTTTTCCCAAAACTTTTGACGTGGGCTTCGCCATATTTTTGTATGCCAGCCAGGTACAGCATCCAGCTTCTATGAACGCGCCATTTTCCGGGGTGGCTGCGCACTGCAATTTTCAGCGGGGGGAGGGGGGGGGGCAGAAAGCTTGGGCCTCCCTGCGCTGCAGATTCCATCCCCCAGCTGCCTAGTTGTACCTGGCTGGACACAAAAATAGGGAGAAGCTTCACGTATTTTTTTTTTTTAATTATTTCATGAAATTCATGAAATAATTAAGAAAAAAAGGGCTTCCCTATATTGTTGTGTCCAACCAGGTACAAATAGGCAGCTGGTGGTTGGGGGCAGCCCGTTCCTGCCTGCTGTACCTGGCTGGACACAAATATAGTGCGAAGCCCCACGTCAATTTTTTTTAAATCATTTCAGGAAATTCATGAAATAATTTAAAAAAATTGATGTGGGGCTTCGCCCTATATTTGTGTCCAGTCAGGTACAGCAGGCAGGACCGGGCTGCCCCCAACCACCAGCAGCCTATTTGTACCTAGCCGGACACAACAATATAGGGAAGCCCTTTTTTTCTGAATTATTCCATGAATTTCATGAATTTAAAAAAAAAAAAACGTGGAGCTTCGCCCTATTTTTGTGTCCAGCCAGGTACAACTAGGCAGCTGGGGGCTGGAATCTGCAGCGCAGGGAGGCCCAAGCTTTCTGGGCCCCACCCGCTGCAAATTGCAGTCCGCAGCCGCCCCGGAAAATGGTGCGTTCATAGAAGCGCCATCTTCTGGCGCTGTACCCAACTCATCCAGGGCCCTGATGCGGTGGCTCACTGGGTAATAAAGGGGTTAAGGCCAGCTTGGCATTATCAGCTGGCCCTAAGCCCGAAATTCATGGGGTCACGCCAATATTAGACATGACCACCATGAATTTCTAGTAAAGTATTTAAAAAAAACACAAACACCCAGAAAAAAGTCCTTTAATTGAAATAAACACACAATTCTTTATTGTTCTAAATTAAACCATACTTACCATCACGCCCATTCCAGCTGAAGCCAACGATCTCCTGCAATAAAAGAAAAATAATAAAGCAACCTCATCCTTACCTTTCCATGGCTCCCACGACGGCTCCAGCTCTGCTACATCGAGATGACAGGCTGGACCGCAGCAGAACGCTGCCATCCAGCCTGTCATCCCGCAGACACTGAGAAGCGCAGGCATACTTCCACTCCTCAGTGTCTGGCTGTGACGGCATCCAGATGAGCCGACAATGAACTCGGCTCACCTCATGTACGTCACTGACAGCGTGGGAGAATTCTCCTGCACTCAGCGCTTCAGCGTGAGAATTTTCCCACGCTGTCAGTGACGTGCATGAGGTGAGGTCATGTCCCATGAACTCGGCGCACCTCATGCACGTCACTGACAGCGTGGGAGAATCCTCACGCTGAAGCGCTGAGTGCAGGAGAATTTTCCCACGCTGTCAGTGACGTGCATGAGGTGAGCTGAGTTCATTGGACATGACCTCGGCTCATCTGGATGACGTCACAGAAAGACACTGAGGAGCGCAAGCATGCCTGCGCTTCTCAGTGTCCGCGGGATGACAGGCTGGATGGCAGCGTTCTGCTGCGGTCCAGCCTGTCATCTCGATGTAGCAGAGCTGAAGCTGTCCTGGGAACCATGGAAAGGTAAGGATGAGGTTGCTTTATTATTTTACTTTTATTGCAGGAGATCGTTGGCTTCAGCTGGAATGGGTGTGGCGGTAAGTATGGTTTAATTTAGAACAATAAAGAATTGTGTCTTTATTTCAATTAAAGGACTTTTTTCTGGGTGTTTGTGTTTTTTTTAAATACTTTACTAGAAATTCATGGCGGTCATGTCTAATATTGGCGTGACCCCATGAATTTCGGGCTTAGGGCCAGCTGATAATGCCAAGCTGGCCTTAACCCCTTTATTACCCAGTGAGCCACCGCACCAGGGCCCTGGATGAGTTGGGTACAGCGCCAGAAGATGGCGCTTCTATGAACGCGCCATTTTCCGGGGCGGCTGCGGACTGCAATTTGCAGCGGGTGGGACCCAGAAAGCTTGGGTCTCCCTGCGCTGCAGATTCCAGCCCCCAGCTGCCTAGTTGTACCTGGCTGGACACAAAAATAGGGCGAAGCGCCACACATTTTTTTTTTTAATTATTTCATGAAATTCATGGAATAATTAAGAAAAAAAGGGCTTCCCTATATTGTTGTGTCCGGCTAGGTACAAATAGGCAGCTGGTGGTTGGGGGCAGCCCGTTCCTGCCTGCTGTACCTGGCTGGACACAATTATAGGGCGAAGCCCCACATAATTTTTTTTTAATTATTTCATGAATTTCCTGAAATAATTAAAAAAAAATTGACGTGGGGCTTCACACTATATTTGTGTCCAGCCAGGTACAGCAGGCAGGAACGGGCTGCCCCCAACCACCAGCTGCCTATTTGTACCTAGCCGGACACAACAATATAGGGAAGCCCTTTTTTTCTTAATTATTCCATGAATTTCATGAAATAATTAAAAAAAAAAAAACGTGGAGCTTCTCCCTATTTTTGTGTCCAGCCAGGTACAACTAGGCAGCTGGGGGATGGAATCTGCAGCGCAGGGAGGCCCAAGCTTTTTGCCCTCCCCCCCCCCGCTGAAAATTGCAGTCCGCGGCCGCCCCGGAAAATGGCGCGTTCATAGAAGCTGGATGCTGTACCTGGCTGGCATACAAAAATATGGCGAAGCCCACGTCAAAAGTTTTGGGAAAAATTTATTAAAAAATAAATAATAATTTAGGGACTGCATCTTTATTAAGTCCTCAAATGTCATTTAGTGTTAAAATAAAGGATTTATTTAAAAAAAAAATGGCGTGGGATCCCCCATAATTTTAGTCTCTAGCGGAGGTTAAGCAGACGGCTGGGGCAGATGTTTGAAGCCTGGGAAGGGGGTAAAACCCACGGAGCTTCCCAGGCTACTAATATCAGCCCCCAGCTGAATACCTAGCCTTTACTAGCTATTAAAATGGGGGACCCCCCAAAAAAAAATGACGTGGGGTCCCCTCTATTTTAATAGCTAGCAAAGGCTAGGCAGACAGCTGGGGGCTGATATTAATAGCTCAGGAAGGGTGCCATGAATATTGGCCCCCTCCCAGGCTAGAAACACCAGCCGTCAGCCGCCCCAGAAATGGCGCATCCATAGGATGCGCCAATTCTGGCACTTAGCCTCGCTCTTCCACGCTGCCCTGGTGCGGTGGCAGGGGGTAATAGTGGTGGGGTTCATGTCAGCGCCAGCTGCCATGAAGCCCAGGTTAGTAATGATGGCCGTCTATATGACACCCCCATTACTAACCTACAAAGTGTTAAAAAGAAAAAACACACTACACCCAGAAAAAAATAATTTATTTGAAATAAAACACCATTTTATTTAATTCTTAGTTTACTAAAAAAAAAATAGTTACCTGTCCACGTTCCTGCGCTGATCTCCCATGCACAGCTGTCACATCTGGAGATGGTGACAGCTGTGCATGGCTGCTGTAAGCTCACGCTGCCGGGAACACGTCCGCTCCCGGCAGCGGGAGCCACTGACTGAGGTCACCGGAGTGCATTCAGGCAGCGCAGCTCCGGAGACCTCCTTTACGGCAGTGCTGTACCGTGGGAATTTCTCACGATACAGCAGTGCCGTAAAGGAGCTAACCGGAGCAGCGCTGCCTGAACTCCGGTGAACCCTTACGGCCCCGTCATTCTAGCGGCGGCAGCGGTTCAGAGCGGTCACATTCTATGTGGCTGCTCTGAACTGGAGATCTTCGTGGGACACTCGTGGACTACTACGGAGGGGTAAGGATAAGGTTGTGGTTTATTATTTTATATTTTATTACAGGAGATCGATGGCTTCGGGGAATTAGGTGTCTTGGTGAGTATAGGTGTAGTTTTTTATTTTTTACTTTATTTTAGGTGGCGATCGGCGGGGACAGGTAATGTATGAACTAATTTCTTTTAGGTAACCACTGGCCACCAATGACATGTATTTAACATTTATTGGGGACACAGTAGGGCAATTTAAATAGCAGGATCAGGCTGATGGGAACTACTGCTCCCATCGAGCTGATCCTGCTGGCAGGAGTGGACGGGGGACAGACATAGGCCGATGGGAGTAGTAGTGTCACATCGGCCTATGTCTGCCCGCACACACACCCGCACACACACCCGCACACACACACCCCGCACACACACCCGCACACACACCCCGCACACACACACACCCCGCACACACTAATCATGACGGGTCCGGGAGGTGAGGCTGACCTGTGCGGCCGTGGGAAAGTTGATGTGAGTTCATGCAGTCAAGCATGAACTCACATGAACCCTCTGAGGGCACCGCGGCTACTTCAAATGAACAGCTGATCGGCATCACCTGATACCTCAGCTGTTCATTTGAAATAACCGGCGGGAAAGCGCAGCACAGAACGGGAAAGCCGGCGGTGAAGTCTTTTCACTGCCGGCTTCCCCGCCCGGGTCCTTCGCTCCTTGGTGCTGCGCTCCCCGCCCGGTCCTAATTTACGATCGGGATGGGAGGTGGCGAGGGGAGCGGAGGATCGGGGTGGGAGGCTGCGGGGAAGCAGTATGGGGCTGCGTGATTGTTTAAAAGCCGGCGGCTTTTTACCGCGCGCCGGCTTTTAAACAATCAGGAGAATTCTCCCACGCTGGGATGGCATTCTGATGACAAGCTGGATCGCAGCTGAGCGCTGCCATCCAGCTTGTCATCCTTCAGAGACACTGCAGAGCGCAGGCATTATGGGAACTTCCGATTCCGGTATTCGATATTATAAAAGTATCGGAATTAAGTATCGGAATTCCGATACAGTGAATATCGGCCGATACCCGATATTTCAGTATCGGAATGCTCAACACTAGTCAGGACACACTACTGATTTTCTTTACGGAAAATATACCAAAACATGAATAATAGAGATCTTTTACCGTGGGATGGCAAAACCACAGTTATTGTTTACTGGGGTATACCAGACTTATTTAAATAGATATAATTGCGGCTGAACAGTGAGCGACACACTCAAACTGTGTTTTTTTAAATACCAAAGGCCCAAAACAGGATAGTACAGAGATTTGACCCGTTGAACTGCAAAACCACAATGGGATTTGTCGGGCCTACACCTGACTATATTCAACAGATATATTTTTTTGTCACAACAGTCAGGAGACACTACTGTTTTTCTTTACGGATAATATACGAAAACCTGAATAATAGAGATTTTTTTACCGTTGGATGGCAAAACCACAGTTATTGTTTACTGGGCTATACCAGACTTTTTTAAATAGATATAATTGCGGCTGAACAGTGAGCGACACACTCAAACTGTGTTTTTTTAGATACCAAAGGCCCAAAACTGGATAGTACAGAGATGTGACCCGTTGAACTGCAAAACCACACTGGGATTTGTCGGGCCTACACCAGACTATTTTCAACAGATATATTTTTGTGTCACAACAGTCAGGAGACACTACTGATTTTCTTTACGGAAAATATACCAAAACATGAATAATAGAGATCTTTTACCGTGGGATGGCAAAACCACAGTTATTGTTTACTGGGGTATACCAGACTTTTTTAAATAGATATAATTGTGGCTGAACAGTGAGCGACACACTCAAACTGTGTTTTTTTAGATACCAAAGGCCCAAAACTGGATAGTACAGAGATTTGACCCGTTGAACTGCAAAACCACACTGGGATTTGTTGGGCCTACACCAGACTATTTTCAACAGATATATTTTTGTGTCACAACAGTCAGGAGACACTACTGTTTTTCTTTATGGAAAATATACCAAAAACTGAATAATAGAGATTTTTTACCGTGGGATGGCAAAACCACAGTTATTGTTTACTGGGGTATGCTAAACTTTTTGAAATAGATATAATTGGGGCTGAACAGTGAGCGACGCACTCAAACTGTGTTTTTTTTAGATACCAAAGGCCCAAAACTGGAAAGTACAGAGATGTGACCCGTTGAACTGCAAAACTACACTGAGATTTGTCGGGCCTACACCAGACTATTTTCAACAGATATATTTTTGTGTCACAACAGTCAGGAGACACTACTGATTTTCTTTACGGAAAATATACCAAAACCTGAATAATAGAGATTTTTTACCGTGTGATGGCAAAACCACAGTTATTGTTTACTGGGGTATTCCAGACTTTTTTAAATAGATATAATTGCGGTTGAACAGTGAGCGACACACTCAAACTGTGTTTATTAAGATACCAAAGCCCCAAAACTGGATAGTACAGAGATTTGACCCGTTGAACCGCAAAACCACACTGGGATTTGTCGGGCCTACACCAGACTATTTTCAACAGATATATTTTTGTGTCACAACAGTCAGGAGACACTACTGTTTTTCTTTACAGAAAATTTACCAAAAACTGAATAATAGAGATTTTTTACCGTGGGATGGCAAAACCACAGTTATTGTTTACTGGGGTATACCAGACTTTTTTAAATAGATATAATTGGGGCTGAACAGTCAGCGACGCACTCAAACTGCGATTTTTAAGATACCAAAGGCCCAAAACTGGATAGTACAGAGATTTGACCCGTTGAACTGCAAAACCACACTGGGATTTGTCGGGCCTACACCAGACTATTTTCAACAGATATATTTTTGTGTCACAACAGTCAGGAGACACTACTGATTTTCTTTATGGAAAATATACCAAAACCTGAATAATAGAGATTTTGTACCATGCGATGGCAAAACCACAGTTATTGTTTACTGGGGTATACCAGACTTTTTTAAATAGATATAATTGCGGCTGAACAGTGAGCAACACACTCAAACTGTGTTTTTTTAGATACCAAAGGCCCAAAACTGAATAGTACAGAGATTTGACCCGTTGAACTGCAAAACCACAATGGGATTTGTCGGGCCTACACCAGACTATTTTCAACAGATATATTTTTGTGTCACAACAGTCAGGAGACACTAATGTTTTTCTTTACGGAAAATATACCAAAACCTGAATAATTGAGATTTTTTACCGTGGGATGGAAAAACCACAGTTATTGTTTACTGGGGTATACTAAACTTTTTGAAATAGATATAATTGGGGCTGAACAGTGAGCGACGCACTCAAACTGTGTTTTTTTTAGATACCAAAGGCCCAAAACTGGAAAGTACAGAGATGTGACCCGTTGAACTGCAAAACTACACTGAGATTTGTCGGGCCTACACCAGACTATTTTCAACAGATATATTTTTGTGTCACAACAGTCATGAGACACTACTGATTTTCTTTACGGAAAATATACCAAAACCTGAATAATAGAGATTTTTTACCGTGTGATGGCAAAACCACAGTTATTGTTTACTGGGGTATTCCAGACTTTTTTAAATAGATATAATTGCGGTTGAACAGTGAGCGACACACTCAAACTGTGTTTATTAAGATACCAAAGCCCCAAAACTGGATAGTACAGAGATTTGACCCGTTGAACCGCAAAACCACACTGGGATTTGTCGGGCCTACACCAGACTATTTTCAACAGATATATTTTTGTGTCACAACAGTCAGGAGACACTACTGTTTTTCTTTACAGAAAATTTACCAAAAACTGAATAATAGAGATTTTTTACCGTGGGATGTCAAAACCACAGTTATTGTTTACTGGGGTATACCAGACTTTTTTAAATAGATATAATTGGGGCTGAACAGTCAGCGACGCACTCAAACTGCGATTTTTAAGATACCAAAGGCCCAAAACTGGATAGTACAGAGATTTGACCCGTTGAACTGCAAAACCACACTGGGATTTGTCGGGCCTACACCAGACTATTTTCAACAGATATATTTTTGTGTCACAACAGTCAGGAGACACTACTGATTTTCTTTATGGAAAATATACCAAAACCTGAATAATAGAGATTTTGTACCATGCGATGGCAAAACCACAGTTATTGTTTACTGGGGTATACCAGACTTTTTTAAATAGATATAATTGCGGCTGAACAGTGAGCAACACACTCAAACTGTGTTTTTTTAGATACCAAAGGCCCAAAACTGAATAGTACAGAGATTTGACCCGTTGAACTGCAAAACCACAATGGGATTTGTCGGGCCTACACCAGACTATTTTCAACAGATATATTTTTGTGTCACAACAGTCAGGAGACACTAATGTTTTTCTTTACGGAAAATATACCAAAACCTGAATAATTGAGATTTTTTACCGTGGGATGGAAAAACCACAGTTATTGTTTACTGGGGTATACCAGACTTTTTAAAATAGATATAATTGCGGCTGAACAGTGAGTGACACACTCAAACTGTGTTTTTTTAGATACCAAAGGCCCAAAACTGGATAGTACAGAGATTTGACCCGTTGAACTGCAAAACCACACTGGGATTTGTCGGGCCTACACCAGACTATTTTCAACAAATAAATTTTTGTGTCACAACAGTCAGGAGACACTACTGTTTTTCTTTATGGATAATATACCAAAACCTGAATAATAGAATTTTTTTACCATGGGATGGCAAAACCACAGTTATTGTTTACTGGTGTATACCAGACTTTTTTAAATAGATATAATTGCGGCTGAACAGTGAGCGACACACTCAAACTGTGTTTTTTAGATACCAAAGGCCCAAAACTGGATAGTACAGAGATTTGACCCGTTGAACTGCAAAACCACACAGGGATTTGTCGGGCCTACACCAGACTATTTTCAACAGATATATTTTTGCGTCACAACAGTCAGTAGACACTACTGTTTTTCTTTACGGAAAATATACCAAAACCTGAATAATAGAGATTTTTTACCGTGGGATGGCAAAACCACAGTTATTGTTTACTGGGGTATACCAGACTTTTTAAAATAGATATAATTGTGGCTGAACAGTGAGTGACACACTCAAACTGTGTTTTTTTAGATACCAAAGGCCCAAAACTGGATAGTACAGAGATTTGACCCGCAGAACTGCAAAACCACACTGGGATTTGTTGGGCCTACACCAGACTATTTTCAACAGATAAATTTTTGTGTCACAACAGTCAGGAGACACTACTGATTTTCTTTACGGAAAATATACCAAAACCTGAATAATTGAGATTTTTTACCGTGGGATGGCAAAACCACAGTTATTGTTTACTGGGGTATACCAGACTTTTTAAAATAGATATAATTGCGGCTGAACAGTGAGTGACACACTCAAACTGTGTTTTTTTAGATACCAAAGGCCCAAAACTGAATAGTACAGAGATTTGACCCGTTGAACTGCAAAACCACACGGGGATTTGTTGGGCCTACACCAGACTATTTTCAACAGATATATTTTTGTGTCACAACAGTCAGGAGACTCTACTGATTTTCTTTACGGAAAATATACCAACACCTGAATAATAGAGATCTTTTACCATGGGACGGCAAAACCACAGTTATTGCTTAATGGGTATACCAGAATTTTAAAAAGATATAATTGCGGCTGAACAGTGAGCGACACACTCAAACAGTTTTTTTAGATACCAAAGGCCCAAAACTGGATAGTACAGCGATTTGACCCGTTGAACTGCAAAACCACAATGGGATTTGTCGGGCCTACACCAGACTATTTTCAACAGATATATTTTTGTGTCACAACAGTCAGGAGACACTACTGTTTTTCTTTACGGATAATATACCAAAACCTGAATAATAGAATTTTTTTTACCGTGGGATGGCAAAACCACAGTTATTGTTTACTGGGGTATACCAGACTTTTTTAAATAGATATAATTGCAGCTGAACAGTGAGCAACACACTCAAACTGTGTTTTTTTAGATACCAAAGGCCCAAAACTGAATAGTACAGAGATTTGACCCGTTGAACTGCAAAACCACAATGGGATTTGTCGGGCCTACACCAGACTATTTTCAACAGATATGTTTTTGTGTCACAACAGTCAGGAGACACTACTGTTTTTCTTTACGGAAAATATACCAAAACCTGAATAATTGAGATTTTTTACCGTGGGATGGAAAAACCACAGTTATTGTTTACTGGGGTATACCAGACTTTTTAAAATAGATATAATTGCGGCTGAACAGTGAGTGACACACTCAAACTGTGTTTTTTTAGATACCAAAGGCCCAAAACTGGATAGTACAGAGATTTGACCCGTTGAACTGCAAAACCACACAGGGATTTGTCGGGCCTACAGCAGACTATTTTCAACAGATATATTTTTGTGTCACAACAGTCAGGAGACACTACTGATTTTCTTTACGGAAAACATACCAAAACATGAATAATAGAGATCTTTTACCGTGGGATGGCAAAACCACAGTTATTGTTTACTGGGGTATACCAGACTTATTTAAATAGATATAATTGCGGCTGAACAGTGAGCGACACACTCAAACTGTGTTTTTTTAAATACCAAAGGCCCAAAACAGGATAGTACAGAGATTTGACCCGTTGAACTGCAAAACCACAATGAGATTTGTCGGGCCTACACCTGACTATATTCAACAGATATATTTTTTTGTCACAACAGTCAGGAGACACTACTGTTTTTCTTTACGGATAATATACGAAAACCTGAATAATAGAGATTTTTTTACCGTGGGATGGCAAAACCACAGTTATTGTTTACTGGGCTATACCAGACTTTTTTTAAATAGATATAATTGCGGCTGAACAGTGAGCGACACACTCAAACTGTGTTTTTTTAGATACCAAAGGCCCAAAACTGGATAGTACAGAGATTTGACCCGTTGAACTGCAAAACCACACTGGGATTTGTCGGGCCTACACCAGACTATTTTCAACAGATATATTTTTGTGTCACAACAGTCAGGAGACACTACTGATTTTCTTTACGGAAAATATACCAAAACATGAATAATAGAGATATTTTACCGTGGGATGGCAAAACCACAGTTATTGTTTACTGGGGTATACCAGACTTTTTTAATTAGATATAATTGCGGCTGAACAGTGAGCGACACACTCAAACTGTGTTTTTTTAGATACCAAAGGCCCAAAACTGGATAGTACAGAGATTTGTCCCGTTGAACTGCAAAACCACACTGGGATTTGTTGGGCCTACACCAGACTATTTTCAACAGATATATTTTTGTGTCACAACAGTCAGGAGACACTACTGTTTTTCTTTATGGAAAATATACCAAAAACTGAATAATAGAGATTTTTTACCGTGGGATGGCAAAACCACAGTTATTGTTTACTGGGGTATACTAAACTTTTTGAAATAGATATAATTGGGGCTGAACAGTGAGCGACGCACTCAAACTGTGTTTTTTTTAGATACCAAAGGCCCAAAACTGGAAAGTACAGAGATGTGACCCGTTGAACTGCAAAACTACACTGAGATTTGTCGGGCCTACACCAGACTATTTTCAACAGATATATTTTTGTGTCACAACAGTCAGGAGACACTACTGATTTTCTTTACGGAAAATATACCAAAACCTGAATAATAGAGATTTTTTACCGTGTGATGGCAAAACCACAGTTATTGTTTACTGGGGTATTCCAGACTTTTTTAAATAGATATAATTGCGGTTGAACAGTGAGCGACACACTCAAACTGTGTTTATTAAGATACCAAAGCCCCAAAACTGGATAGTACAGAGATTTGACCCGTTGAACCGCAAAACCACACTGGGATTTGTCGGGCCTACACCAGACTATTTTCAACAGATATATTTTTGTGTCACAACAGTCAGGAGACACTACTGTTTTTCTTTACAGAAAATTTACCAAAAACTGAATAATAGAGATTTTTTACCGTGGGATGGCAAAACCACAGTTATTGTTTACTGGGGTATACCAGACTTTTTTAAATAGATATAATTGGGGCTGAACAGTCAGCGACGCACTCAAACTGCGATTTTTAAGATACCAAAGGCCCAAAACTGGATAGTACAGAGATTTGACCCGTTGAACTGCAAAACCACACTGGGATTTGTCGGGCCTACACCAGACTATTTTCAACAGATATATTTTTGTGTCACAACAGTCAGGAGACACTACTGATTTTCTTTATGGAAAATATACCAAAACCTGAATAATAGAGATTTTGTACCATGCGATGGCAAAACCACAGTTATTGTTTACTGGGGTATACCAGACTTTTTTAAATAGATATAATTGCGGCTGAACAGTGAGCAACACACTCAAACTGTGTTTTTTTAGATACCAAAGGCCCAAAACTGAATAGTACAGAGATTTGACCCGTTGAACTGCAAAACCACAATGGGATTTGTCGGGCCTACACCAGACTATTTTCAACAGATATATTTTTGTGTCACAACAGTCAGGAGACACTAATGTTTTTCTTTACGGAAAATATACCAAAACCTGAATAATTGAGATTTTTTACCGTGGGATGGAAAAACCACAGTTATTGTTTACTGGGGTATACTAAACTTTTTGAAATAGATATAATTGGGGCTGAACAGTGAGCGACGCACTCAAACTGTGTTTTTTTTAGATACCAAAGGCCCAAAACTGGAAAGTACAGAGATGTGACCCGTTGAACTGCAAAACTACACTGAGATTTGTCGGGCCTACACCAGACTATTTTCAACAGATATATTTTTGTGTCACAACAGTCAGGAGACACTACTGATTTTCTTTACGGAAAATATACCAAAACCTGAATAATAGAGATTTTTTACCGTGTGATGGCAAAACCACAGTTATTGTTTACTGGGGTATTCCAGACTTTTTTAAATAGATATAATTGCGGTTGAACAGTGAGCGACACACTCAAACTGTGTTTATTAAGATACCAAAGCCCCAAAACTGGATAGTACAGAGATTTGACCCGTTGAACCGCAAAACCACACTGGGATTTGTCGGGCCTACACCAGACTATTTTCAACAGATATATTTTTGTGTCACAACAGTCAGGAGACACTACTGTTTTTCTTTACAGAAAATTTACCAAAAACTGAATAATAGAGATTTTTTACCGTGGGATGGCAAAACCACAGTTATTGTTTACTGGGGTATACCAGACTTTTTTAAATAGATATAATTGGGGCTGAACAGTCAGCGACGCACTCAAACTGCGATTTTTAAGATACCAAAGGCCCAAAACTGGATAGTACAGAGATTTGACCCGTTGAACTGCAAAACCACACTGGGATTTGTCGGGCCTACACCAGACTATTTTCAACAGATATATTTTTGTGTCACAACAGTCAGGAGACACTACTGATTTTCTTTATGGAAAATATACCAAAACCTGAATAATAGAGATTTTGTACCATGCGATGGCAAAACCACAGTTATTGTTTACTGGGGTATACCAGACTTTTTTAAATAGATATAATTGCGGCTGAACAGTGAGCAACACACTCAAACTGTGTTTTTTTAGATACCAAAGGCCCAAAACTGGATAGTACAGAGATTTGACCCGTTGAACTGCAAAACCACACAGGGATTTGTCGGGCCTACACCAGACTATTTTCAACAGATATATTTTTGCGTCACAACAGTCAGTAGACACTACTGTTTTTCTTTACGGAAAATATACCAAAACCTGAATAATAGAGATTTTTTACCGTGGGATGGCAAAACCACAGTTATTGTTTACTGGGGTATACCAGACTTTTTAAAATAGATATAATTGTGGCTGAACAGTGAGTGACACACTCAAACTGTGTTTTTTTAGATACCAAAGGCCCAAAACTGGATAGTACAGAGATTTGACCCGCAGAACTGCAAAACCACACTGGGATTTGTTGGGCCTACACCAGACTATTTTCAACAGATAAATTTTTGTGTCACAACAGTCAGGAGACACTACTGATTTTCTTTACGGAAAATATACCAAAACCTGAATAATTGAGATTTTTTACCGTGGGATGGCAAAACCACAGTTATTGTTTACTGGGGTATACCAGACTTTTTAAAATAGATATAATTGCGGCTGAACAGTGAGTGACACACTCAAACTGTGTTTTTTTAGATACCAAAGGCCCAAAACTGAATAGTACAGAGATTTGACCCGTTGAACTGCAAAACCACACGGGGATTTGTTGGGCCTACACCAGACTATTTTCAACAGATATATTTTTGTGTCACAACAGTCAGGAGACTCTACTGATTTTCTTTACGGAAAATATACCAACACCTGAATAATAGAGATCTTTTACCATGGGACGGCAAAACCACAGTTATTGCTTAATGGGTATACCAGAATTTTAAAAAGATATAATTGCGGCTGAACAGTGAGCGACACACTCAAACAGTTTTTTTAGATACCAAAGGCCCAAAACTGGATAGTACAGCGATTTGACCCGTTGAACTGCAAAACCACAATGGGATTTGTCGGGCCTACACCAGACTATTTTCAACAGATATATTTTTGTGTCACAACAGTCAGGAGACACTACTGTTTTTCTTTACGGATAATATACCAAAACCTGAATAATAGAATTTTTTTTACCGTGGGATGGCAAAACCACAGTTATTGTTTACTGGGGTATACCAGACTTTTTTAAATAGATATAATTGCAGCTGAACAGTGAGCAACACACTCAAACTGTGTTTTTTTAGATACCAAAGGCCCAAAACTGAATAGTACAGAGATTTGACCCGTTGAACTGCAAAACCACAATGGGATTTGTCGGGCCTACACCAGACTATTTTCAACAGATATATTTTTGTGTCACAACAGTCAGGAGACACTACTGTTTTTCTTTACGGAAAATATACCAAAACCTGAATAATTGAGATTTTTTACCGTGGGATGGAAAAACCACAGTTATTGTTTACTGGGGTATACCAGACTTTTTAAAATAGATATAATTGCGGCTGAACAGTGAGTGACACACTCAAACTGTGTTTTTTTAGATACCAAAGGCCCAAAACTGGATAGTACAGAGATTTGACCCGTTGAACTGCAAAACCACACAGGGATTTGTCGGGCCTACAGCAGACTATTTTCAACAGATATATTTTTGTGTCACAACAGTCAGGAGACACTACTGATTTTCTTTACGGAAAACATACCAAAACATGAATAATAGAGATCTTTTACCGTGGGATGGCAAAACCACAGTTATTGTTTACTGGGGTATACCAGACTTATTTAAATAGATATAATTGCGGCTGAACAGTGAGCGACACACTCAAACTGTGTTTTTTTAAATACCAAAGGCCCAAAACAGGATAGTACAGAGATTTGACCCGTTGAACTGCAAAACCACAATGAGATTTGTCGGGCCTACACCTGACTATATTCAACAGATATATTTTTTTGTCACAACAGTCAGGAGACACTACTGTTTTTCTTTACGGATAATATACGAAAACCTGAATAATAGAGATTTTTTTACCGTGGGATGGCAAAACCACAGTTATTGTTTACTGGGCTATACCAGACTTTTTTTAAATAGATATAATTGCGGCTGAACAGTGAGCGACACACTCAAACTGTGTTTTTTTAGATACCAAAGGCCCAAAACTGGATAGTACAGAGATTTGACCCGTTGAACTGCAAAACCACACTGGGATTTGTCGGGCCTACACCAGACTATTTTCAACAGATATATTTTTGTGTCACAACAGTCAGGAGACACTACTGATTTTCTTTACGGAAAATATACCAAAACATGAATAATAGAGATATTTTACCGTGGGATGGCAAAACCACAGTTATTGTTTACTGGGGTATACCAGACTTTTTTAATTAGATATAATTGCGGCTGAACAGTGAGCGACACACTCAAACTGTGTTTTTTTAGATACCAAAGGCCCAAAACTGGATAGTACAGAGATTTGTCCCGTTGAACTGCAAAACCACACTGGGATTTGTCGGGCCTACACCAGACTATTTTCAACAGATATATTTTTGTGTCACAACAGTCAGGAGACACTACTGTTTTTCTTTATGGAAAATATACCAAAAACTGAATAATAGAGATTTTTTACCGTGGGATGGCAAAACCACAGTTATTGTTTACTGGGGTATACCAAACTTTTTTAAATAGATATAATTGGGGCTAAACAGTGAGCAACGCACTCAAACTGTGTTTTTTTAGATACCAAAGGCCCAAAACTGGAAAGTACAGAGATGTGACCCGTTGAACTGCAAAACCACACTGGGATTTGTCGGGCCTACACCAGACTATTTTCAACAGATATATTTTTGTGTCACAACAGTCAGGACACACTACTGATTTTCTTTACGGAAAATATACCAAAACATGAATAATAGAGATCTTTTACCGTGGGATGGCAAAACCACAGTTATTGTTTACTGGGGTATACCAGACTTATTTAAATAGATATAATTGCGGCTGAACAGTGAGCGACACACTCAAACTGTGTTTTTTTAAATACCAAAGGCCCAAAACAGGATAGTACAGAGATTTGACCCGTTGAACTGCAAAACCACAATGGGATTTGTCGGGCCTACACCTGACTATATTCAACAGATATATTTTTTTGTCACAACAGTCAGGAGACACTACTGTTTTTCTTTACGGATAATGTACGAAAACCTGAATAATAGAGATTTTTTTACCGTTGGATGGCAAAACCACAGTTATTGTTTACTGGGCTATACTAGACTTTTTTAAATAGATATAATTGCGGCTGAACAGTGAGCGACACACTCAAACTGTGTTTTTTTAGATACCAAAGGCCCAAAACTGGATAGTACAGAGATTTGACCCGTTGAACTGCAAAACCACACTGGGATTTGTCGGGCCTACACCAGACTATTTTCAACAGATATATTTTTGTGTCACAACAGTCAGGAGACACTACTGTTTTTCTTTATGGAAAATATACCAAAAACTGAATAATAGAGATTTTTTACCGTGGGATGGCAAAACCACAGTTATTGTTTACTGGGGTATACCAAACTTTTTGAAATAGATATAATTGGGGCTGAACAGTGAGCGACGCACTCAAACTGTGTTTTTTTAGATACCAAAGGCCCAAAACTGGAAAGTACAGAGATGTGACCCGTTGAACTGCAAAACCACACTGAGATTTGTCGGGCCTACACCAGACTATTTTCAACAGATATATTTTTGTGTCACAACAGTCAGGAGACACTACTGATTTTCTTTACGGAAAATATACCAAAACCTGAATAATAGAGATTTTTTACCGTGTGATGGCAAAACCACAGTTATTGTTTACTGGGGTATTCCAGACTTTTTTAAATAGATATAATTGCGGTTGAACAGTGAGCGACACACTCAAACTGTGTTTTTTTAGATACCAAAGGCCCAAAACTGGATAGTACAGAGATTTGACCCGTTGAACCGCAAAACCACACTGGGATTTGTCGGGCCTACACCAGACTATTTTCAACAGATATATTTTTGTGTCACAACAGTCAGGAGACACTACTGTTTTTCTTTACAGAAAATTTACCAAAAACTGAATAATAGAGATTTTTTACCGTGGGATGGCAAAACCACAGTTATTGTTTACTGGGGTATACCAGACTTTTTTAAATAGATATAATTGGGGCTGAACAGTCAGCGACGCACTCAAACTGTGATTTTTAAGATACCAAAGGCCCAAAACTGGATAGTACAGAGATTTGACCCGTTGAACTGCAAAACCACACTGGGATTTGTCGGGCCTACACCAGACTATTTTCAACAGATATATTTTTGTGTCACAACAGTCAGGAGACACTACTGTTTTTCTTTACGGAAAATATACCAAAACCTGAATAATTGAGATTTTTTACCGTGGGATGGAAAAACCACAGTTATTGTTTACTGGGGTTTACCAGACTTATTTAAATAGATATAATTGCGGCTGAACAGTGAGTGACACACTCAAACTGTGTTTTTTTAGATACCAAAGGCCCAAAACTGGATAGTACAGAGATTTGACCCGTTGAACTGCAAAACCACACTGGGATTTGTCGGGCCTACACCACACTATTTTCAACAGATATATTTTTGCGTCACAACAGTCAGTAGACACTACTGTTTTTCTTTACGGAAAATATACCAAAACCTGAATAATAGAGATTTTTTACCGTGGGATGGAAAAACCACAGTTATTGTTTACTGGGGTATACCAGACTTTTTAAAATAGATATAATTGTGGCTGAACAGTGAGTGACACACTCAAACTGTGTTTTTTTAGATACCAAAGGCCCAAAACTGGATAGTACAGAGATTTGACCCGCAGAACTGCAAAACCACACTGGGATTTGTTGGGCCTACACCAGACTATTTTCAACAGATAAATTTTTGTGTCACAACAGTCAGGAGACACTACTGATTTTCTTTACGGAAAATATACCAAAACCTGAATAATTGAGATTTTTTACCGTGGGATGGCAAAACCACAGTTATTGTTTACTGGGGTATACTAGACTTTTTAAAATAGATATAATTGCGGCTGAACAGTGAGTGACACACTCAAACTGTGTTTTTTTAGATACTAAAGGCCCAAAACTGAATAGTACAGAGATTTGACCCGTTGAACTGCAAAACCAGACGGGGATTTGTTGGGCCTACACCAGACTATTTTCAACAGATATATTTTTGTGTCACAACAGTCAGGAGACTCTACTGATTTTCTTTACGGAAAATATACCAACACCTGAATAATAGAGATCTTTTACCGTGGGACGGCAAAACCACAGTTATTGCTTAATGGGTATACCAGAATTTTAAATAGATATAATTGCGGCTGAACAGTGAGCGACACACTCAAACAGTTTTTTTAGATACCAAAGGCCCAAAACTGGATAGTACAGAGATTTGACCCGTTGAACTGCAAAACCACAATGGGATTTGTCGGGCCTACACCAGACTATTTTCAACAGATATATTTTTGTGTCACAACAGTCAGGAGACACTACTGTTTTTCTTTACGGATAATATACCAAAATCTGAATAATAGAATTTTTTTTACCGTGGGATGGCAAAACCACAGTTATTGTTTACTGGGGTATACCAGACTTTTTTAAATAGATATAATTGCGGCTGAACAGTGAGCGACACACTCAAACTGTGTTTTTTTAGATACCAAAGGCCCAAAACTGGATATTACAGAGATTTGACCCGTTGAACTGCAAAACCACACTGGGATTTGTCGGGCCTACACCAGACTATTTTCAACAGATATATTTTTGTGTCAGAACAGTCAGGAGACACTACTGATTTTCTTTACGGAAAATATACCAAAACCTGAATAATTGAGATTTTTTACCGTGGGATGGCAAAACCACAGTTATTGTTTACTGGGGTATACTAGACTTTTTAAAATAGATATAATTGCGGCTGAACAGTGAGTGACACACTCAAACTGTGTTTTTTTAGATACTAAAGGCCCAAAACTGAATAGTACAGAGATTTGACCCGTTGAACTGCAAAACCAGACGGGGATTTGTTGGGCCTACACCAGACTATTTTCAACAGATATATTTTTGTGTCACAACAGTCAGGAGACTCTACTGATTTTCTTTACGGAAAATATACCAACACCTGAATAATAGAGATCTTTTACCGTGGGACGGCAAAACCACAGTTATTGCTTAATGGGTATACCAGAATTTTAAATAGATATAATTGCGGCTGAACAGTGAGCGACACACTCAAACAGTTTTTTTAGATACCAAAGGCCCAAAACTGGATAGTACAGAGATTTGACCCGTTGAACTGCAAAACCACAATGGGATTTGTCGGGCCTACACCAGACTATTTTCAACAGATATATTTTTGTGTCACAACAGTCAGGAGACACTACTGTTTTTCTTTACGGATAATATACCAAAATCTGAATAATAGAATTTTTTTTACCGTGGGATGGCAAAACCACAGTTATTGTTTACTGGGGTATACCAGACTTTTTTAAATAGATATAATTGCGGCTGAACAGTGAGCGACACACTCAAACTGTGTTTTTTTAGATACCAAAGGCCCAAAACTGGATATTACAGAGATTTGACCCGTTGAACTGCAAAACCACACTGGGATTTGTCGGGCCTACACCAGACTATTTTCAACAGATATATTTTTGTGTCAGAACAGTCAGGAGACACTACTGATTTTCTTTACGGAAAATATACCAAAACCTGAATAATAGAGATCTTTTACCGTTGGATGGCAAAACCACAGTTATTGTTTACTGGGGTATACCAGACTTTTTAAATAGATATAATTGCGGCTGAACAGTGAGCTACACACTCAAACTGTGTTTTTTTAGATACCAAAGGCCCAAAACTGGATAGTACAGAGATTTGACCCGTTGAACTGCAAAACCACACTGGAATTTGTCGGGCCTACACCAGACTATTTTCAACAGATATATTTTTGTGTCACAACAGTCAGGAGACACTACTGTTCTTTTTTACGGAAAATATACCAAAACCTGAATAATAGAGATTTTTTACCATGCGATGGCAAAACCACAGTTATTGTTTACTGGGGAATACCAGACTTTTTTAAATAGATATAATTGCGGCTGAACAGTGAGCAACACACTCAAACTGTGTTTTTTTAGATACCAAAGGCCCAAAACTGGATAGTACAGAGATTTGACCCGTTGAACTGCAAAACCACACTGGGATTTGTTGGGCCTACACCAGACTATTTTCAACAGATATATTTTTGTGTCACAACAGTCAGGAGACACTACTGTTTTTCTTTATGGAAAATATACCAAAAACTGAATAATAGAGATTTTTTACCGTGGGATGGCAAAACCACAGTTATTGTTTACTGGGGTATACCAAACTTTTTGAAATAGATATAATTGGGGCTGAACAGTGAGCGACGCACTCAAACTGTGTTTTTTTAGATACCAAAGGCCCAAAACTGGAAAGTACAGAGATGTGACCCGTTGAACTGCAAAACCACACTGAGATTTGTCGGGCCTACACCAGACTATTTTCAACAGATATATTTTTGTGTCACAACAGTCAGGAGACACTACTGATTTTCTTTACGGAAAATATACCAAAACCTGAATAATAGAGATTTTTTACCGTGTGATGGCAAAACCACAGTTATTGTTTACTGGGGTATTCCAGACTTTTTTAAATAGATATAATTGCGGTTGAACAGTGAGCGACACACTCAAACTGTGTTTTTTTAGATACCAAAGGCGCAAAACTGGATAGTACAGAGATTTGACCCGTTGAACCGCAAAACCACACTGGGATTTGTCGGGCCTACACCAGACTATTTTCAACAGATATATTTTTGTGTCACAACAGTCAGGAGACACTACTGTTTTTCTTTACAGAAAATTTACCAAAAACTGAATAATAGAGATTTTTTACCGTGGGATGGCAAAACCACAGTTATTGTTTACTGGGGTATACCAGACTTTTTTAAATAGATATAATTGGGGCTGAACAGTCAGCGACGCACTCAAACTGTGATTTTTAAGATACCAAAGGCCCAAAACTGGATAGTACAGAGATTTGACCCGTTGAACTGCAAAACCACACTGGGATTTGTCGGGCCTACACCAGACTATTTTCAACAGATATATTTTTGTGTCACAACAGTCAGGAGACACTACTGTTTTTCTTTACGGAAAATATACCAAAACCTGAATAATTGAGATTTTTTACCGTGGGATGGAAAAACCACAGTTATTGTTTACTGGGGTATACCAGACTTATTTAAATAGATATAATTGCGGCTGAACAGTGAGTGACACACTCAAACTGTGTTTTTTTAGATACCAAAGGCCCAAAACTGGATAGTACAGAGATTTGACCCGTTGAACTGCAAAACCACACTGGGATTTGTCAGGCCTACACCAGACTATTTTCAACAGATATATTTTTGCGTCACAACAGTCAGTAGACACTACTGTTTTTCTTTACGGAAAATATACCAAAACCTGAATAATAGAGATTTTTTACCGTGGGATGGCAAAACCACAGTTATTGTTTACTGGGGTATACCAGACTTTTTAAAATAGATATAATTGTGGCTGAACAGTGAGTGACACACTCAAACTGTGTTTTTTTAGATACCAAAGGCCCAAAACTGGATAGTACAGAGATTTGACCCGCAGAACTGCAAAACCACACTGGGATTTATAGGGCCTACACCAGACTATTTTCAACAGATAAATTTTTGTGTCACAACAGTCAGGAGACACTACTGATTTTCTTTACGGAAAATATACCAAAACCTGAATAATTGAGATTTTTTACCGTGGGATGGCAAAACCACAGTTATTGTTTACTGGGGTATACCAGACTTTTTAAAATAGATATAATTGCGGCTGAACAGTGAGTGACACACTCAAACTGTGTTTTTTTAGATACCAAAGGCCCAAAACTGAATAGTACAGAGATTTGACCCGTTGAACTGCAAAACCAGACGGGGATTTGTTGGGCCTACACCAGACTATTTTCAACAGATATATTTTTGTGTCACAACAGTCAGGAGACTCTACTGATTTTCTTTACGGAAAATATACCAACACCTGAATAATAGAGATCTTTTACCGTGGAACGGCAAAACCACAGTTATTGCTTAATGGGTATACCAGAATTTTAAATAGATATAATTGCGGCTGAACAGTGAGCGACACACTCAAACAGTTTTTTTAGATACCAAAGGCCCAAAACTGGATAGTACAGAGATTTGACCCGTTGAACTGCAAAACCACAATGGGATTTGTCGGGCCTACACCAGACTATTTTCAACAGATATATTTTTGTGTCACAACAGTCAGGAGACACTACTGTTTTTCTTTACAGAAAATTTACCAAAAACTGAATAATAGAGAATTTTTACCGTGGGATGGCAAAACCACAGTTATTGTTTACTGGGGTATACCAGACTTTTTTAAATAGATATAATTGGGGCTGAACAGTCAGCGACGCACTCAAACTGTGATTTTTAAGATACCAAAGGCCCAAAACTGGATAGTACAGAGATTTGACCCGTTGAACTGCAAAACCACACTGGGATTTGTCGGGCCTACACCAGACTATTTTCAACAGAAATATTTTTGTGTCACAACAGTCAGGAGACACTACTGTTTTTCTTTACGGAAAATATACCAAAACCTGAATAATTGAGATTTTTTACCGTGGGATGGAAAAACCACAGTTATTGTTTACTGGGGTATACCAGACTTATTTAAATAGATATAATTGCGGCTGAACAGTGAGTGACACACTCAAACTGTGTTTTTTTAGATACCAAAGGCCCAAAACTGGATAGTACAGAGATTTGACCCGTTGAACTGCAAAACCACACTGGGATTTGTCGGGCCTACACCAGACTATTTTCAACAGATATATTTTTGCATCACAACAGTCAGTAGACACTACTGTTTTTCTTTACGGAAAATATACCAAAACCTGAATAATAGAGATTTTTTACCGTGGGATGGCAAAACCACAGTTATTGTTTACTGGGGTATACCAGACTTTTTAAAATAGATATAATTGTGGCTGAACAGTGAGTGACACACTCAAACTGTGTTTTTTTAGATACCAAAGGCCCAAAACTGGATAGTACAGAGATTTGACCCGCAGAACTGCAAAACCACACTGGGATTTGTTGGGCCTACACCAGACTATTTTCAACAGATAAATTTTTGTGTCACAACAGTCAGGAGACACTACTGATTTTCTTTACGGAAAATATACCAAAACCTGAATAATTGAGATTTTTTACCGTGGGATGGCAAAACCACAGTTATTGTTTACTGGGGTATACCAGACTTTTTAAAATAGATATAATTGCGGCTGAACAGTGAGTGACACACTCAAACTGTGTTTTTTTAGATACCAAAGGCCCAAAACTGAATAGTACAGAGATTTGACCCGTTGAACTGCAAAACCAGACGGGGATTTGTTGGGCCTACACCAGACTATTTTCAACAGATATATTTTTGTGTCACAACAGTCAGGAGACTCTACTGATTTTCTTTACGGAAAATATACCAACACCTGAATAATAGAGATCTTTTACCGTGGGACGGCAAAACCACAGTTATTGCTTAATGGGTATACCAGAATTTTAAATAGATATAATTGCGGCTGAACAGTGAGCGACACACTCAAACAGTTTTTTTAGATACCAAAGGCCCAAAACTGGATAGTACAGAGATTTGACCCGTTGAACTGCAAAACCACAATGGGATTTGTCGGGCCTACACCAGACTATTTTCAACAGATATATTTTTGTGTCACAACAGTCAGGAGACACTACTGTTTTTCTTTACGGATAATATACCAAAACCTGAATAATAGAATTTTTTTTACCGTGGGATGGCAAAACCACAGTTATTGTTTACTGGGGTATACCAGACTTTTTTAAATAGATATAATTGCGGCTGAACAGTGAGCGACACACTCAAACTGTGTTTTTTTAGATACCAAAGGCCCAAAACTGGATAGTACAGAGATTTGACCCGTTGAACTGCAAAACCACACTGGAATTTGTCGGGCCTACACCAGACTATTTTCAACAGATATATTTTTGTGTCACAACAGTCAGGAGACACTACTGTTCTTTTTTACGGAAAATATACCAAAACCTGAATAATAGAGATTTTTTACCATGCGATGGCAAAACCACAGTTATTGTTTACTGGGGAATACCAGACTTTTTTAAATAGATATAATTGCGGCTGAACAGTGAGCAACACACTCAAACTGTGTTTTTTTAGATACCAAAGGCCCAAAACTGGATAGTACAGAGATTTGACCCGTTGAACTGCAAAACCACACTGGGATTTGTTGGGCCTACACCAGACTATTTTCAACAGATATATTTTTGTGTCACAACAGTCAGGAGACACTACTGTTTTTCTTTATGGAAAATATACCAAAAACTGAATAATAGAGATTTTTTACCGTGGGATGGCAAAACCACAGTTATTGTTTACTGGGGTATACCAAACTTTTTGAAATAGATATAATTGGGGCTGAACAGTGAGCGACGCACTCAAACTGTGTTTTTTTAGATACCAAAGGCCCAAAACTGGAAAGTACAGAGATGTGACCCGTTGAACTGCAAAACCACACTGAGATTTGTCGGGCCTACACCAGACTATTTTCAACAGATATATTTTTGTGTCACAACAGTCAGGAGACACTACTGATTTTCTTTACGGAAAATATACCAAAACCTGAATAATAGAGATTTTTTACCGTGTGATGGCAAAACCACAGTTATTGTTTACTGGGGTATTCCAGACTTTTTTAAATAGATATAATTGCGGTTGAACAGTGAGCGACACACTCAAACTGTGTTTTTTTAGATACCAAAGGCCCAAAACTGGATAGTACAGAGATTTGACCCGTTGAACCGCAAAACCACACTGGGATTTGTCGGGCCTACACCAGACTATTTTCAACAGATATATTTTTGTGTCACAACAGTCAGGAGACACTACTGTTTTTCTTTACAGAAAATTTACCAAAAACTGAATAATAGAGATTTTTTACCGTGGGATGGCAAAACCACAGTTATTGTTTACTGGGGTATACCAGACTTTTTTAAATAGATATAATTGGGGCTGAACAGTCAGCGACGCACTCAAACTGTGATTTTTAAGATACCAAAGGCCCAAAACTGGATAGTACAGAGATTTGACCCGTTGAACTGCAAAACCACACTGGGATTTGTCGGGCCTACACCAGACTATTTTCAACAGATATATTATTGTGTCACAACAGTCAGGAGACACTACTGTTTTTCTTTACGGAAAATATACCAAAACCTGAATAATTGAGATTTTTTACCGTGGGATGGAAAAACCACAGTTATTGTTTACTGGGGTATACCAGACTTATTTAAATAGATATAATTGCGGCTGAACAGTGAGTGACACACTCAAACTGTGTTTTTTTAGATACCAAAGGCCCAAAACTGGATAGTACAGAGATTTGACCCGTTGAACTGCAAAACCACACTGGGATTTGTCGGGCCTACACCAGACTATTTTCAACAGATATATTTTTGCGTCACAACAGTCAGTAGACACTACTGTTTTTCTTTACGGAAAATATACCAAAACCTGAATAATAGAGATTTTTTACCGTGGGATGGCAAAACCACAGTTATTGTTTACTGGGGTATACCAGACTTTTTAAAATAGATATAATTGTGGCTGAACAGTGAGTGACACACTCAAACTGTGTTTTTTTAGATACCAAAGGCCCAAAACTGGATAGTACAGAGATTTGACCCGCAGAACTGCAAAACCACACTGGGATTTGTTGGGCCTACACCAGACTATTTTCAACAGATAAATTTTTGTGTCACAACAGTCAGGAGACACTACTGATTTTCTTTACGGAAAATATACCAAAACCTGAATAATTGAGATTTTTTACCGTGGGATGGCAAAACCACAGTTATTGTTTACTGGGGTATACCAGACTTTTTAAAATAGATATAATTGCGGCTGAACAGTGAGTGACACACTCAAACTGTGTTTTTTTAGATACCAAAGGCCCAAAACTGAATAGTACAGAGATTTGACCCGTTGAACTGCAAAACCAGACGGGGATTTGTTGGGCCTACACCAGACTATTTTCAACAGATATATTTTTGTGTCACAACAGTCAGGAGACTCTACTGATTTTCTTTACGGAAAATATACCAACACCTGAATAATAGAGATCTTTTACCGTGGGACGGCAAAACCACAGTTATTGCTTAATGGGTATACCAGAATTTTAAATAGATATAATTGCGGCTGAACAGTGAGCGACACACTCAAACAGTTTTTTTAGATACCAAAGGCCCAAAACTGGATAGTACAGAGATTTGACCCGTTGAACTGCAAAACCACAATGGGATTTGTCGGGCCTACACCAGACTATTTTCAACAGATATATTTTTGTGTCACAACAGTCAGGAGACACTACTGTTTTTCTTTACGGATAATATACCAAAACCTGAATAATAGAATTTTTTTTACCGTGGGATGGCAAAACCACAGTTATTGTTTACTGGGGTATACCAGACTTTTTTAAATAGATATAATTGCGGCTGAACAGTGAGCGACACACTCAAACTGTGTTTTTTTAGATACCAAAGGCCCAAAACTGGATATTACAGAGATTTGACCCGTTGAACTGCAAAACCACACTGGGATTTGTCGGGCCTACACCAGACTATTTTCAACAGATATATTTTTGTGTCAGAACAGTCAGGAGACACTACTGATTTTCTTTACGGAAAATATACCAAAACCTGAATAATAGAGATCTTTTACCGTTGGATGGCAAAACCACAGTTATTGTTTACTGGGGTATACCAGACTTTTTAAATAGATATAATTGCGGCTGAACAGTGAGGTACACACTCAAACTGTGTTTTTTTAGATACCAAAGGCCCAAAACTGGATAGTACAGAGATTTGACCCGTTGAACTGCAAAACCACACTGGGATTTGTTGGGCCTACACCAGACTATTTTCAACAGATATATTTTTGTGTCACAACAGTCAGGAGACACTACTGTTTTTCTTTATGGAAAATATACAAAAAACTGAATAATAGAGATTTTTTACCGTGGGATGGCAAAACCACAGTTATTGTTTACTGGGGTATACCAAACTTTTTGAAATAGATATAATTGGGGCTGAACAGTGAGCGACGCACTCAAACTGTGTTTTTTTAGATACCAAAGGCCCAAAACTGGAAAGTACAGAGATGTGACCCGTTGAACTGCAAAACCACACTGAGATTTGTCGGGCCTACACCAGACTATTTTCAACAGATATATTTTTGTGTCACAACAGTCAGGAGACACTACTGATTTTCTTTACGGAAAATATACCAAAACCTGAATAATAGAGATTTTTTACCGTGTGATGGCAAAACCACAGTTATTGTTTACTGGGGTATTCCAGACTTTTTTAAATAGATATAATTGCGGTTGAACAGTGAGCGACACACTCAAACTGTGTTTTTTTAGATACCAAAGGCCCAAAACTGGATAGTACAGAGATTTGACCCGTTGAACCGCAAAACCACACTGGGATTTGTCGGGCCTACACCAGACTATTTTCAACAGATATATTTTTGTGTCACAACAGTCAGGAGACACTACTGTTTTTCTTTACAGAAAATTTACCAAAAACTGAATAATAGAGATTTTTTACCGTGGGATGGCAAAACCACAGTTATTGTTTACTGGGGTATACCAGACTTTTTTAAATAGATATAATTGGGGCTGAACAGTCAGCGACGCACTCAAACTGTGATTTTTAAGATACCAAAGGCCCAAAACTGGATAGTACAGAGATTTGACCCGTTGAACTGCAAAACCACACTGGGATTTGTCGGGCCTACACCAGACTATTTTCAACAGATATATTTTTGTGTCACAACAGTCAGGAGACACTACTGTTTTTCTTTACGGAAAATATACCAAAACCTGAATAATTGAGATTTTTTACCGTGGGATGGCAAAACCACAGTTATTGTTTACTGGGGTATACCAGACTTTTTAAAATAGATATAATTGCGGCTGAACAGTGAGTGACACACTGAAACTGTGTTTTTTTAGATACCAAAGGCCCAAAACTGAATAGTACAGAGATTTGACCCGTTGAACTGCAAAACCAGACGGGGATTTGTTGGGCCTACACCAGACTATTTTCAACAGATATATTTTTGTGTCACAACAGTCAGGAGACTCTACTGATTTTCTTTACGGAAAATATACCAACACCTGAATAATAGAGATCTTTTACCGTGGGACGGCAAAACCACAGTTATTGCTTAATGGGTATACCAGAATTTTAAATAGATATAATTGCGGCTGAACAGTGAGCGACACACTCAAACAGTTTTTTTAGATACCAAAGGCCCAAAACTGGATAGTACAGAGATTTGACCCGTTGAACTGCAAAACCACAATGGGATTTGTCGGGCCTACACCAGACTATTTTCAACAGATATATTTTTGTGTCACAACAGTCAGGAGACACTACTGTTTTTCTTTACGGATAATATACCAAAACCTGAATAATAGAATTTTTTTTACCGTGGGATGGCAAAACCACAGTTATTGTTTACTGGGGTATACCAGACTTTTTTAAATAGATATAATTGCGGCTGAACAGTGAGCGACACACTCAAACTGTGTTTTTTTAGATACCAAAGGCCCAAAACTGGATATTACAGAGATTTGACCCGTTGAACTGCAAAACCACACTGGGATTTGTCGGGCCTACACCAGACTATTTTCAACAGATATATTTTTGTGTCAGAACAGTCAGGAGACACTACTGATTTTCTTTACGGAAAATATACCAAAACCTGAATAATAGAGATCTTTTACCGTTGGATGGCAAAACCACAGTTATTGTTTACTGGGGTATACCAGACTTTTTAAATAGATATAATTGCGGCTGAACAGTGAGCTACAAACTCAAACTGTGTTTTTTTAGATACCAAAGGCCCAAAACTGGATAGTACAGAGATTTGACCCGTTGAACTGCAAAACCACACTGGAATTTGTCGGGCCTACACCAGACTATTTTCAACAGATATATTTTTGTGTCACAACAGTCAGGAGACACTACTGTTCTTTTTTACGGAAAATATACCAAAACCTGAATAATAGAGATTTTTTACCATGCGATGGCAAAACCACAGTTATTGTTTACTGGGGAATACCAGACTTTTTTAAATAGATATAATTGCAGCTGAACAGTGAGCAACACACTCAAACTGTGTTTTTTTAGATACCAAAGGCCCAAAACTGAATAGTACAGAGATTTGACCCGTTGAACTGCAAAACCACAATGGGATTTGTCGGGCCTACACCAGACTATTTTCAACAGATATATTTTTGTGTCACAACAGTCAGGAGACACTACTGTTTTTCTTTACGGAAAATATACCAAAACCTGAATAATTGAGATTTTTTACCGTGGGATGGAAAAACCACAGTTATTGTTTACTGGGGTATACCAGACTTTTTAAAATAGATATAATTGCGGCTGAACAGTGAGCGACACACTCAAACTGTGTTTTTTTAGATACCAAAGGCCCAAAACTGGATAGTACAGAGCTTTGTCCCGTTGAACTGCAAAACCACACTGGGATTTGTCGGGCCTACACCAGACTATTTTCAACAGATATATTTTTGTGTCACAACAGTCAGGAGACACTACTGTTTTTCTTTACAGAAAATATACCAAAACCTGAATAATTGAGATTTTTTACCGTGGGATGGAAAAACCACAGTTATTGTTTACTGGGGTATACCAGACTTTTTAAAATAGATATAATTGCGGCTGAACAGTGAGCGACACACTCAAACTGTGTTTTTTTAGATACCAAAGGCCCAAAACTGGATAGTACAGAGCTTTGTCCCGTTGAACTGCAAAACCACACTGGGATTTGTCGGGCCTACACCAGACTATTTTCAACAGATATATTTTTGTGTCACAACAGTCAGGAGACACTACTGTTTTTCTTTATGGAAAATATACCAAAAACTGAATAATAGAGATTTTTTACCGTGGGATGGCAAAACCACAGTTATTGTTTACTGGGGTATACCAAACTTTTTTAAATAGATATAATTGGGGCTGAACAGTGAGCAACGCACTCAAACTGTGTTTTTTTAGATACCAAAGGCCGAAAACTGGAAAGTACAGAGATGTGACCCGTTGAACTGCAAAACCACACTGGGATTTGTCGGGCCTACACCAGACTATTTTCAACAGATATATTTTTGTGTCACAACAGTCAGGACACACTACTGATTTTCTTTACGGAAAATATACCAAAACATGAATAATAGAGATCTTTTAGCGTGGGATGGCAAAACCACAGTTATTGTTTACTGGGGTATACCAGACTTATTTAAATAGATATAATTGCGGCTGAACAGTGAGCGACACACTCAAACTGTGTTTTTTTAAATACCAAAGGCCCAAAACAGGATAGTACAGAGATTTGACCCGTTGAACTGCAAAACCACAATGGGATTTGTCGGGCCTACACCTGACTATATTCAACAGATATATTTTTTTGTCACAACAGTCAGGAGACACTACTGTTTTTCTTTACGGATAATATACGAAAACCTGAATAATAGAGATTTTTTTACCGTTGGATGGCAAAACCACAGTTATTGTTTACTGGGCTATACCAGACTTTTTTAAATAGATATAATTGCGGCTGAACAGTGAGCGACACACTCAAACTGTGTTTTTTTAGATACCAAAGGCCCAAAACTGGATAGTACAGAGATTTGACCCGTTGAACTGCAAAACCACACTGGGATTTGTCGGGCCTACACCAGACTATTTTCAACAGAAATATTTTTGTGTCACAACAGTCAGGAGACACTACTGATTTTCTTTACGGAAAATATACCAAAACATGAATAATAGAGATCTTTTACCGTGGGATGGCAAAACCACAGTTATTGTTTACTGGGGTATACCAGACTTTTTTAAATAGATATAATTGCGGCTGAACAGTGAGCGACACACTCAAACTGTGTTTTTTTAGATACCAAAGGCCCAAAACTGGATAGTACAGAGATTTGACCCGTTGAACTGCAAAACCACACTGGGATTTGTTGGGCCTACACCAGACTATTTTCAACAGATATATTTTTGTGTCACAACAGTCAGGAGACACTACTGTTTTTCTTTATGGAAAATATACCAAAAACTGAATAATAGAGATTTTTTACCGTGGGATGGCAAAACCACAGTTATTGTTTACTGGGGTATACCAAACTTTTTGAAATAGATATAATTGGGGCTGAACAGTGAGCGACGCACTCAAACTGTGTTTTTTTAGATACCAAAGGCCCAAAACTGGAAAGTACAGAGATGTGACCCGTTGAACTGCAAAACCACACTGAGATTTGTCGGGCCTACACCAGACTATTTTCAACAGATATATTTTTGTGTCACAACAGTCAGGAGACACTACTGTTTTTCTTTCCAGAAAATTTACCAAAAACTGAATAATAGAGATTTTTTACCGTGGGATGGCAAAACCACAGTTATTGTTTACTGGGGTATACCAGACTTTTTAAAATAGATATAATTGCGGCTGAACAGTGAGCGACACACTCAAACTGTGTTTTTTTAGATACCAAAGGCCCAAAACTGGATAGTACAGAGATTTGTCCCGTTGAACTGCAAAACCACACTGGGATTTGTCGGGCCTACACCAGACTATTTTCAACAGATATATTTTTGTGTCACAACAGTCAGGAGACACTACTGTTTTTCTTTATGGAAAATTTACCAAAAACTGAATAATAGAGATTTTTTACCGTGGGATGGCAAAACCACAGTTATTGTTTACTGGGGTATACCAAACTTTTTTAAATAGATATAATTGGGGCTGAACAGTGAGCAACGCACTCAAACTGTGTTTTTTTAGATACCAAAGGCCGAAAACTGGAAAGTACAGAGATTTGACCCGTTGAACTGCAAAACCACACTGGGATTTGTCGGGCCTACACCAGACTATTTTCAACAGATATATTTTTGTGTCACAACAGTCAGGACACACTACTGATTTTCTTTACGGAAAATATACCAAAACATGAATAATAGAGATCTTTTACCGTGGGATGGCAAAACCACAGTTATTGTTTACTGGGGTATACCAGACTTATTTAAATAGATATAATTGCGGCTGAACAGTGAGCGACACACTCAAACTGTGTTTTTTTAAATACCAAAGGCCCAAAACAGGATAGTACAGAGATTTGACCCGTTGAACTGCAAACCACAATGGGATTTGTCGGGCCTACACCTGACTATATTCAACAGATATATTTTTTTGTCACAACAGTCAGGAGACACTACTGATTTTCTTTACGGAAAATATACCAAAACCTGAATAATAGAGATTTTTTACCATGCGATGGCAAAACCACAGTTATTGTTTACTGGGGTATACCAGACTTTTTTAAATAGATATAATTGCGGCTGAACAGTGAGCAACACACTCAAACTGTGTTTTTTTAGATACCAAAGGCCCAAAACTGAATGTACAGAGATTTGACCCGTTGAACTGCAAAACCACAATGGGATTTGTCGGGCCTACACCAGACTATTTTCAACAGATATATTTTTGTGTCACAACAGTCAGGAGACACTACTGTTTTTCTTTACGGAAAATATACCAAAACCTGAATAATTGAGATTTTTTACCGTGGGATGGAAAAAACACAGTTATTGTTTACTGGGGTATACCAGACTTATTTAAATAGATATAATTGCGGCTGAACAGTGAGTGACACACTCAAACTGTGTTTTTTTAGATACCAAAGGCCCAAAACTGGATAGTACAGAGATTTGACCCGTTGAACTGCAAAACCACACTGGGATTTGTCGGGCCTACACCAGACTATTTTCAACAAATAAATTTTTGTGTCACAACAGTCAGGAGACACTACTGTTTTTCTTTACGGATAATATACCAAAACCTGAATAATAGAATTTTTTTTACCATGAGATGGCAAAACCACAGTTATTGTTTACTGGTGTATACCAGACTTTTTTAAATAGATATAATTGCGGCTGAACAGTGAGCGACACACTCAAACTGTGTTTTTTAGATACCAAAGGCCCAAAACTGGATAGTACAGAGATTTGACCCGTTGAACTGCAAAACCACACAGGGATTTGTCGGGCCTACACCAGACTATTTTCAACAGATATATTTTTGCGTCACAACAGTCAGTAGACACTACTGTTTTTCTTTACGGAAAATATACCAAAACCTGAATAATAGAGATTTTTTACCGTGGGATGGCAAAACCACAGTTATTGTTTACTGGGGTATACCAGACTTTTTAAAATAGATATAATTGTGGCTCAACAGTGAGTGACACACTCAAACTGTGTTTTTTTAGATACCAAAGGCCCAAAACTGGATAGTACAGAGATTTGACCCGCAGAACTGCAAAACCAAACTGGGATTTGTTGGGCCTACACCAGACTATTTTCAACAGATAAATTTTTGTGTCACAACAGTCAGGAGACACTACTGATTTTCTTTACGGAAAATATACCAAAACCTGAATAATTGAGATTTTTTACCGTGGGATGGCAAAACCACAGTTATTGTTTACTGGGGTATACCAGACTTTTTAAAATAGATATAATTGCGGCTGAACAGTGAGTGACACACTCAATCTGTGTTTTTTTAGATACCAAAGGCCCAAAACTGAATAGTACAGAGATTTGACCCGTTGAACTGCAAAACCACACGGGGATTTGTTGGGCCTACACCAGACTATTTTCAACAGATATATTTTTGTGTCACAACAGTCAGGAGACTCTACTGATTTTCTTTACGGAAAATATACCAACACCTGAATAATAGAGATCTTTTACCGTGGGACGGCAAAACCACAGTTATTGCTTAATGGGTATACCAGAATTTTAAATAGATATAATTGCGGCTGAACAGTGAGCGACACACTCAAACAGTTTTTTTAGATACCAAAGGCCCAAAACTGGATAGTACAGAGATTTGACCCGTTGAACTGCAAAACCACAATGGGATTTGTCGGGCCTACACCAGACTATTTTCAACAGATATATTTTTGTGTCACAACAGTCAGGAGACACTACTGTTTTTCTTTACGGATAATATACCAAAACCTGAATAATAGAATTTTTTTTACCGTGGGATGGCAAAACCACAGTTATTGTTTACTGGGGTATACCAGACTTTTTTAAATAGATATAATTGCGGCTGAACAGTGAGCGACACACTCAAACTGTGTTTTTTTAGATACCAAAGGCCCAAAACTGGATATTACAGAGATTTGACCCGTTGAACTGCAAAACCACACTGGGATTTGTCGGGCCTACACCAGACTATTTTCAACAGATATATTTTTGTGTCACAACAGTCAGGAGACACTACTGATTTTCTTTACGGAAAATATACCAAAACCTGAATAATAGAGATCTTTTACCGTTGGATGGCAAAACCACAGTTATTGTTTACTGGGGTATACCAGACTTTTTAAATAGATATAATTGCGGCTGAACAGTGAGCTACACACTCAAACTGTGTTTTTTTAGATACCAAAGGCCCAAAACTGGATAGTACAGAGATTTGACCCGTTGAACTGCAAAACCACACTGGAATTTGTCGGGCCTACACCAGACTATTTTCAACAGATATATTTTTGTGTCACAACAGTCAGGAGACACTACTGTTCTTTTTTACGGAAAATATACCAAAACCTGAATAATAGAGATTTTTTACCATGCGATGGCAAAACCACAGTTATTGTTTACTGGGGTATACCAGACTTTTTTAAATAGATATAATTGCAGCTGAACAGTGAGCAACACACTCAAACTGTGTTTTTTTAGATACCAAAGGCCCAAAACTGAATAGTACAGAGATTTGACCCGTTGAACTGCAAAACCACAATGGGATTTGTCGGGCCTACACCAGACTATTTTCAACAGATATATTTTTGTGTCACAACAGTCAGGAGACACTACTGTTTTTCTTTACGGAAAATATACCAAAACCTGAATAATTGAGATTTTTTACCGTGGGATGGAAAAACCACAGTTATTGTTTACTGGGGTATACCAGACTTTTTAAAATAGATATAATTGCGGCTGAACAGTGAGCGACACACTCAAACTGTGTTTTTTTAGATACCAAAGGCCCAAAACTGGATAGTACAGAGATTTGTCCCGTTGAACTGCAAAACCACACTGGGATTTGTCGGGCCTACACCAGACTATTTTCAACAGATATATTTTTGTGTCACAACAGTCAGGAGACACTACTGTTTTTCTTTATGGAAAATATACCAAAAACTGAATAATAGAGATTTTTTACCGTGGGATGGCAAAACCACAGTTATTGTTTACTGGGGTATACCAAACTTTTTTAAATAGATATAATTGGGGCTGAACAGTGAGCAGCGCACTCAAACTGTGTTTTTTTAGATACCAAAGGCCGAAAACTGGAAAGTACAGAGATGTGACCCGTTGAACTGCAAAACCACACGGGGATTTGTCGGGCCTACACCAGACTATTTTCAACAGATATATTTTTGTGTCACAACAGTCAGGACACACTACTGATTTTCTTTACGGAAAATATACCAAAACATGAATAATAGAGATCTTTTACCGTGGGATGGCAAAACCACAGTTATTGTTTACTGGGGTATACCAGACTTATTTAAATAGATATAATTGCGGCTGAACAGTGAGCGACACACTCAAACTGTGTTTTTTTAAATACCAAAGGCCCAAAACCGGATAGTACAGAGATTTGACCCGTTGAACTGCAAAACCACAATGGGATTTGTCGGGCCTACACCTGACTATATTCAACAGATATATTTTTTTGTCACAACAGTCAGGAGACACTACTGTTTTTCTTTACGGATAATATACGAAAACCTGAATAATAGAGATTTTTTTACCGTTGGATGGCAAAACCACAGTTATTGTTTACTGGGCTATACCAGACTTTTTTAAATAGATATAATTGCGGCTGAACAGTGAGCGACACACTCAAACTGTGTTTTTTTAGATACCAAAGGCCCAAAACTGGATAGTACAGAGATTTGACCCGTTGAACTGCAAAACCACACTGGGATTTGTCGGGCCTACACCAGACTATTTTCAACAGATATATTTTTGTGTCACAACAGTCAGGAGACACTACTGATTTTCTTTACGGAAAATATACCAAAACCTGAATAATAGAGATCTTTTACCGTGGGATGGCAAAACCACAGTTATTGTTTACTGGGGTATACCAGACTTTTTTAAATAGATATAATTGCGGCTGAACAGTGAGCGACACACTCAAACTGTGTTTTTTTAGATACCAAAGGCCCAAAACTGGATAGTACAGAGATTTGACCCGTTGAACTGCAAAACCACACTGGGATTTGTTGGGCCTACACCAGACTATTTTCAACAGATATATTTTTGTGTCACAACAGTCAGGAGACACTACTGTTTTTCTTTATGGAAAATATACCAAAAACTGAATAATAGAGATTTTTTACCGTGGGATGGCAAAACCACAGTTATTGTTTACTGGGGTATACCAAACTTTTTGAAATAGATATAATTGGGGCTGAACAGTGAGCGACGCACTCAAACTGTGTTTTTTTAGATACCAAAGGCCCAAAACTGGAAAGTACAGAGATGTGACCCGTTGAACTGCAAAACCACACTGAGATTTGTCGGGCCTACACCAGACTATTTTCAACAGATATATTTTTGTGTCACAACAGTCAGGAGACACTACTGATTTTCTTTACGGAAAATATACCAAAACCTGAATAATAGAGATTTTTTACCGTGTGATGGCAAAACCACAGTTATTGTTTACTGGGGTATTCCAGACTTTTTTAAATATATATAATTGCGGTTGAACAGTGAGCGACACACTCAAACTGTTTTTTTTTAGATACCAAAGGCCCAAAACTGGATAGTACAGAGATTTGACCCGTTGAACCGCAAAACCACACGGGGATTTGTCGGGCCTACACCAGACTATTTTCAACAGATATATTTTTGTGTCACAACAGTCAGGAGACACTACTGTTTTTCTTTACAGAAAATTTACCAAAAACTGAATAATAGAGATTTTTTACCGTGGGATGGCAAAACCACAGTTATTGTTTACTGGGGTATACCAGACTTTTTTAAATAGATATAATTGGGGCTGAACAGTCAGCGACGCACTCAAACTGTGATTTTTAAGATACCAAAGGCCCAAAACTGGATAGTACAGATATTTGACCCGTTGAACTGCAAAACCACACTGGGATTTGTCGGGCCTACACCAGACTATTTTCAACAGATATATTTTTGTGTCACAACAGTCAGGAGACACTACTGATTTTCTTTACGGAAAATATACCAAAACCTGAATAATAGAGATTTTTTACCATGCGATGGCAAAACCACAGTTATTGTTTACTGGGGTATACCAGACTTTTTTAAATAGATATAATTGCGGCTGAACAGTGAGCAACACACTCAAACTGTGTTTTTTTAGATACCAAAGGCCCAAAACTGAATAGTACAGAGATTTAACCCGTTGAACTGCAAAACCACAATAGGATTTGTCGGGCCTACACCAGACTATTTTCAACAGATATATTTTTGTGTCACAACAGTCAGGAGACACTACTGTTTTTCTTTGCGGAAAATATACCAAAACCTGAATAATTGAGATTTTTTACCGTGGGATGGAAAAACCACAGTTATTGTTTACTGGGGTATACCAGACTTATTTAAATAGATATAATTGCGGCTGAACAGTGAGTGACACACTCAAACTGTGTTTTTTTAGATACCAAAGGCCCAAAACTGGATAGTACAGAGATTTGACCCGTTGAACTGCAAAACCACACTGGGATTTGTCGGGCCTACACCAGACTATTTTCAACAAATAAATTTTTGTGTCACAACAGTCAGGAGACACTACTGTTTTTCTTTACGGATAATATACCAAAACCTGAATAATAGAATTTTTTTTACCATGGGATGGCAAAACCACAGTTATTGTTTACTGGTGTATACCAGACTTTTTTAAATAGATATAATTGCGGCTGAACAGTGAGCGACACACTCAAACTGTGTTTTTTAGATACCAAAGGCCCAAAACTGGATAGTACAGAGATTTGACCCGTTGAACTGCAAAACCACACAGGGATTTGTCGGGCCTACACCAGACTATTTTCAACAGATATATTTTTGCGTCACAACAGTCAGGAGACACTACTGTTCTTTTTTACGGAAAATATAACAAAACCTGAATAATAGAGATTTTTTACCATGCGATGGCAAAACCACAGTTATTGTTTACTGGGGTATACCAGACTTTTTTAAATAGATATAATTGCGGCTGAACAGTGAGCAACACACTCAAACTGTGTTTTTTTAGATACCAAAGGCCCAAAACTGAATAGTACAGAGATTTGACCCGTTGAACTGCAAAACCACAATGGGATTTGTCGGGCCTACACCAGACTATTTTCAACAGATATATTTTTGTGTCACAACAGTCAGGAGACACTACTGTTTTTCTTTACGGAAAATATACCAAAACCTGAATAATTGAGATTTTTTACCGTGGGATGGAAAAACCACAGTTATTGTTTACTGGGGTATACCAGACTTATTTAAATAGATATAATTGCGGCTGAACAGTGAGTGACACACTCAAACTGTGTTTTTTTAGATACCAAAGGCCCAAAACTGGATAGTACAGAGATTTGACCCGTTGAACTGCAAAACCACACTGGGATTTGTCGGGCCTACACCAGACTATTTACAACAAATAAATTTTTGTGTCACAACAGTCAGGAGACACTACTGTTTTTCTTTACGGAAAATATACCAAAACCTGAATAATAGAATTTTTTTTACCATGGGATGGCAAAACCACAGTTATTGTTTACTGGTGTATACCAGACTTTTTTAAATAGATATAATTGCGGCTGAACAGTGAGCGACACACTCAAACTGTGTTTTTTAGATACCAAAGGCCCAAAACTGGATAGTACAGAGATTTGACCCGTTGAACTGCAAAACCACACAGGGATTTGTCGGGCCTACACCAGACTATTTTCAACAGATATATTTTTGCGTCACAACAGTCAGTAGACACTACTGTTTTTCTTTACGGAAAATATACCAAAACCTGAATAATAGAGATTTTTTACCGTGGGATGGCAAAACCACAGTTATTGTTTACTGGGGTATACCAGACTTTTTAAAATAGATATAATTGTGGCTGAACAGTGAGTGACACACTCAAACTGTGTTTTTTTAGATACCAAAGGCCCAAAACTGGATAGTACAGAGATTTGACCCGCTGAACTGCAAAACCAGACTGCGATTTGTTGGGCCTACACCAGACTATTTTCAACAGATAAATTTTTGTGTCACAACAGTCTGGAGACACTACTGATTTTCTTTACGGAAAATATACCAAAACCTGAATAATTGAGATTTTTTACCGTGGGATGGCAAAACCACAGTTATTGTTTACTGGGGTATACCAGACTTTTTAAAATAGATATAATTGCGGCTGAACAGTGAGTGACACACTCAAACTGTGTTTTTTTAGATACCAAAGGCCCAAAACTGAATGGTACAGAGATTTGACCCGTTGAACTGCAAAACCACACGGGAATTTGTTGGGCCTACACCAGACTATTTTCAACAGATATATTTTTGTGTCACAACAGTCAGGAGACTCTACTGATTTTCTTTACGGAAAATATACCAACACCTGAATAATAGAGATCTTTTACCGTGGGACGGCAAAACCACAGTTATTGCTTAATGGGAATACCAGAATTTTAAATAGATATAATTGCGGCTGAACAGTGAGCGACACACTCAAACAGTTTTTTTAGATACCAAAGGCCCAAAACTGGATAGTACAGAGATTTGACCCGTTGAACTGCAAAACCACAATGGGATTTGTCGGGCCTACACCAGACTATTTTCAACAGATATATTTTTGTGTCACAACAGTCAGGAGACACTACTGTTTTTCTTTACGGATAATATACCAAAACCTGAATAATAGAATTTTTTTTACCGTGGGATGGCAAAACCACAGTTATTGTTTACTGGGGTATACCAGACTTTTTTAAATAGATATAATTGCGGCTGAACAGTGAGCGACACACTCAAACTGTGTTTTTTTAGATACCAAAGGCCCAAAACTGGATATTACAGAGATTTGACCCGTTGAACTGCAAAACCACACTGGGATTTGTCGGGCCTACACCAGACTATTTTCAACAGATATAGTTTGGTGTCACAACAGTCAGGAGACACTACTGATTTTCTTTACGGAAAATATACCAAAACCTGAATAATAGAGATCTTTTACCGTTGGATGGCAAAACCACAGTTATTGTTTACTGGGGTATACCAGACTTTTTAAATAGATATAATTGCGGCTGAACAGTGAGCTACACACTCAAACTGTGTTTTTTTAGATACCAAAGGCCCAAAACTGGATAGTACAGAGATTTGACCCGTTGAACTGCAAAACCACACTGGAATTTGTCGGGCCTACACCAGACTATTTTCAACAGATATATTTTTGTGTCACAACAGTCAGGAGACACTACTGTTCTTTTTTACGGAAAATATACCAAAACCTGAATAATAGAGATTTTTTACCATGCGATGGCAAAACCACAGTTATTGTTTACTGGGGTATACCAGACTTTTTTAAATAGATATAATTGCAGCTGAACAGTGAGCAACACACTCAAACTGTGTTTTTTTAGATACCAAAGGCCCAAAACTGAATAGTACAAAGATTTGACCCGTTGAACTGCAAAACCACAATGGGATTTGTCGGGCCTACATCAGACTATTTTCAACAGATATATTTTTGTGTCACAACAGTCAGGAGACACTACTGTTTTTCTTTACGGATAATATACCAAAACCTGAATAATAGAATTTTTTTTACCGTGGGATGGCAAAACCACAGTTATTGTTTACTGGTGTATACCAGACTTTTTTAAATAGATATAATTGCGGCTGAACAGTGAGCGACACACTCAAACTGTGTTTTTTAGATACCAAAGGCCCAAAACTGGATAGTACAGAGATTTGACCCGTTGAACTGCAAAACCACACAGGGATTTGTCGGGCCTACACCAGACTATTTTCAACAGATATATTTTTGCGTCACAACAGTCAGTAGACACTACTGTTTTTCTTTACGGAAAATATACCAAAACCTGAATAATAGAGATTTTTTACCGTGGGATGGCAAAACCACAGTTATTGTTTACTGGGGTATACCAGACTTTTTAAAATAGATATAATTGTGGCTGAACAGTGAGTGACACACTCAAACTGTGTTTTTTTAGATACCAAAGGCCCAAAACTGGATAGTACAGAGATTTGACCCGCAGAACTGCAAAACCACACTGGGATTTGTTGGGCCTACACCAGACTATTTTCAACAGATAAATTTTTGTGTCACAACAGTCTGGAGACACTACTGATTTTCTTTACGGAAAATATACCAAAACCTGAATAATTGAGATTTTTTACCGTGGGATGGCAAAACCACAGTTATTGTTTACTGGGGTATACCAGACTTTTTAAAATAGATATAATTGCGGCTGAACAGTGAGTGACACACTCAAACTGTGTTTTTTTAGATACCAAAGGCCCAAAACTGAATAGTACAGAGATTTGACCCGTTGAACTGCAAAACCACACGGGAATTTGTTGGGCCTACACCAGACTATTTTCAACAGATATATTTTTGTGTCACAACAGTCAGGAGACTCTACTGATTTTCTTTACGGAAAATATACCAACACCTGAATAATAGAGATCTTTTACCGTGGGACGGCAAAACCACAGTTATTGCTTAATGGGTATACCAGAATTTTAAATAGATATAATTGCGGCTGAACAGTGAGCGACACACTCAAACAGTTTTTTTAGATACCAAAGGCCCAAAACTGGATAGTACAGAGATTTGACCCGTTGAACTGCAAAACCACAATGGGATTTGTCGGGCCTACACCAGACTATTTTCAACAGATATATTTTTGTGTCACAACAGTCAGGAGACACTACTGTTTTTCTTTACGGATAATATACCAAAACCTGAATAATAGAATTTTTTTTACCGTGGGATGGCAAAACCACAGTTATTGTTTACTGGGGTATACCAGACTTTTTTAAATAGATATAATTGCGGCTGAACAGTGAGCGACACACTCAAACTGTGTTTTTTTAGATACCAAAGGCCCAAAACTGGATATTACAGAGATTTGACCCGTTGAACTGCAAAACCACACTGGGATTTGTCGGGCCTACACCAGACTATTTTCAACAGATATAGTTTGGTGTCACAACAGTCAGGAGACACTACTGATTTTCTTTACGGAAAATATACCAAAACCTGAATAATAGAGATCTTTTACCGTTGGATGGCAAAACCACAGTTATTGTTTACTGGGGTATACCAGACTTTTTAAATAGATATAATTGCGGCTGAACAGTGAGCTACACACTCAAACTGTGTTTTTTTAGATACCAAAGGCCCAAAACTGGATAGTACAGAGATTTGACCCGTTGAACTGCAAAACCACACTGGAATTTGTCGGGCCTACACCAGACTATTTTCAACAGATATATTTTTGTGTCACAACAGTCAGGAGACACTGCTGTTCTTTTTTACGGAAAATATACCAAAACCTGAATAATAGAGATTTTTTACCATGCGATGGCAAAACCACAGTTATTGTTTACTGGGGTATAACAGACTTTTTTAAATAGATATAATTGCAGCTGAACAGTGAGCAACACACTCAAACTGTGTTTTTTTAGATACCAAAGGCCCAAAACTGAATAGTACAAAGATTTGACCCGTTGAACTGCAAAACCACAATGGGATTTGTCGGGCCTACATCAGACTATTTTCAACAGATATATTTTTGTGTCACAACAGTCAGGAGACACTACTGTTTTTCTTTACGGAAAATATACCAAAACCTGAATAATTGAGATTTTTTACCGTGTGATGGAAAAACCACAGTTATTGTTTACTGGGGTATACCAGACTTTTTAAAATAGATATAATTGCGGCTGAACAGTGAGTGACACACTCAAACTGTGTTTTTTTAGATACCAAAGGCCCAAAACTGGATAGTACAGAGATTTGACCCGTTGAACTGCAAAACCACACAGGGATTTGTCGGGCCTACACCAGACTATTTTCAACAAATAAATTTTTGTGTCACAGCAGTCAGGAGACACTACTCTTTTTCTTTACGGAAAATATACCAAAACCTGAATAATAGAATTTTTTTTACCATGGGATGGCAAAACCACAGTTATTGTTTACTGGGGTATACCAGACTTTTTAAAATAGATATAATTGTGGCTGAACAGTGAGTGACACACTCAAACTGTGTTTTTTTAGATACCAAAGGCCCAAAACTGGATAGTACAGAGATTTGACCCGCAGAACTGCAAAACCACACTGGGATTTGTTGGGCCTACACCAGACTATTTTCAACAGATAAATTTTTGTGTCACAACAGTCAGGAGACACTACTGATTTTCTTTACGGAAAATATACCAAAACCTGAATAATTGAGATTTTTTACCGTGGGATGGCAAAACCACAGTTACTGTTTACTGGGGTATACCAGACTTTTTAAAATAGATATAATTGCGGCTGAACCGTGAGTGACACACTCAAACTGTGTTTTTTTAGATACCAAAGGCCCAAAACTGAATAGTACAGAGATTTGACCCGTTGAACTGCAAAACCACACGGGTATTTGTTGGGCCTACACCAGACTATTTTCAACAGATATATTTTTGTGTCACAACAGTCAGGAGACTCTACTGATTTTCTTTACGGAAAATATACCAACACCTGAATAATAGAGATCTTTTACCGTGGGACGGCAAAACCACAGTTATTGCTTAATGGGTATACCAGAATTTTAAATAGATATAATTGCGGCTGAACAGTGAGCGACACGCTCAAACAGTTTTTTTAGATACCAAAGGCCCAAAACTGGATAGTACAGAGATTTGACCCGTTGAACTGCAAAACCACAATGGGATTTGTCGGGCCTACACCAGACTATTTTCAACAGATATATTTTTGTGTCACAACAGTCAGGAGACACTACTGTTTTTCTTTACGGATAATATACCAAAACCTGAATAATAGAATTTTTTTTACCATGGGATGGCAAAACCACAGTTATTGTTTACTGGGGTATACCAGACTTTTTTAAATAGATATAATTGCGGCTGAACAGTGAGCGACACACTCAAACTGTGTTTTTTTAGATACCAAAGGCCCAAAACTGGATAGTACAGAGATTTGACCCGTTGAACTGCAAAACCACACTGGGATTTGTCGGGCCTACACCAGACTATTTTCAACAGATATATTTTTGTGTCACAACAGTCAGGAGACACTACTGATTTTCTTTACGGAAAATATACCAAAACCTGAATAATAGAGATCTTTTACCGTTGGATGGCAAAACCACAGTTATTGTTTACTGGGGTATACCAGACTTTTTAAATAGATATAATTGCGGCTGAACAGTGAGCTACACACTCAAACTGTGTTTTTTTAGATACCAAAGGCCCAAAACTGGATAGTACAGAGATTTGACCCGTTGAACTGCAAAACCACACTGGAATTTGTCGGGCCTACACCAGACTATTTTCAACAGATATATTTTTGTGTCACAACAGTCAGGAGACACTACTGTTCTTTTTTACGGAAAATATACCAAAACCTGAATAATAGAGATTTTTTACCGTGGGATGGCAAAACCACAGTTATTGTTTACTGGGGTATACCAAACTTATTTAAATAGATATAATTGCGGCTGAACAGTGAGCGACACACTCAAACTGTGTTTTTTTAAATACCAAAGGCCCAAAACAGGATAGTACAGAGATTTGACCCGTTGAACTGCAAAACCACAATGAGATTTGTCGGGCCTACACCTGACTATATTCAACAGATATATTTTTTTGTCACAACAGTCAGGAGACACTACTGTTTTTCTTTACGGATAATATACGAAAACCTGAATAATAGAGATTTTTTTACCGTGGGATGGCAAAACCACAGTTATTGTTTACTGGGCTATACCAGACTTTTTTTAAATAGATATAATTGCGGCTGAACAGTGAGCGACACACTCAAACTGTGTTTTTTTAGATACCAAAGGCCCAAAACTGGATAGTACAGAGATTTGACCCGTTGAACTGCAAAACCACACTGGGATTTGTCGGGCCTACACCAGACTATTTTCAACAGATATATTTTTGTGTCACAACAGTCAGGAGACACTACTGATTTTCTTTACGGAAAATATACCAAAACATGAATAATAGAGATATTTTACCGTGGGATGGCAAAACCACAGTTATTGTTTACTGGGGTATACCAGACTTTTTTAATTAGATATAATTGCGGCTGAACAGTGAGCGACACACTCAAACTGTGTTTTTTTAGATACCAAAGGCCCAAAACTGGATAGTACAGAGATTTGTCCCGTTGAACTGCAAAACCACACTGGGATTTGTCGGGCCTACACCAGACTATTTTCAACAGATATATTTTTGTGTCACAACAGTCAGGAGACACTACTGTTTTTCTTTATGGAAAATATACCAAAAACTGAATAATAGAGATTTTTTACCGTGGGATGGCAAAACCACAGTTATTGTTTACTGGGGTATACCAAACTTTTTGAAATAGATATAATTGGGGCTGAACAGTGAGCGACGCACTCAAACTGTGTTTTTTTAGATACCAAAGGCCCAAAACTGGAAAGTACAGAGATGTGACCCGTTGAACTGCAAAACCACACTGGGATTTGTCGGGCCTACACCAGACTATTTTCAACAGATATATTTTTGTGTCACAACAGTCAGGAGACACTACTGATTTTCTTTACGGAAAATATACCAAAACATGAATAATAGAGATCTTTTACGGTGGGATGGCAAAACCACAGTTATTGTTTACTGGGGTATACCAGACTTATTTAAATAGATATAATTGCGGCTGAACAGTGAGCGACACACTCAAACTGTGTTTTTTTAAATACCAAAGGCCCAAAACAGGATAGTACAGAGATTTGACCCGTTGAACTGCAAAACCACAATGGGATTTGTCGGGCCTACACCAGACTATATTCAACAGATATATTTTTTTGTCACAACAGTCAGGAGACACTACTGTTTTTCTTTACGGATAATATACGAAAACCTGAATAATAGAGATTTTTTTACCGTTGGATGGCAAAACCACAGTTATTGTTTACTGGGCTATACCAGACTTTTTTAAATAGATATAATTGCGGCTGAACAGTGAGTGACACACTCAAACTGTGTTTTTTTAGATACCAAAGGCCCAAAACTGGATAGTACAGAGATTTGACCCGTTGAACTGCAAAACCACACTGGGATTTGTCGGGCCTACACCAGACTATTTTCAACAGATATATTTTTGTGTCACAACAGTCAGGAGACACTACTGATTTTCTTTACGGAAAATATAGCAAAACATGCATAATAGAGATCTTTTACCGTGGGATGGCAAAACCACAGTTATTGTTTACTGGGGTATACCAGACTTTTTTAAATAGATATAATTGCGGCTGAACAGTGAGCGACACACTCAAACTGTGTTTTTTTAGATACCAAAGGCCCAAAACTGGATAGTACAGAGATTTGACCCGTTGAACTGCAAAACCACACTGGGATTTGTCGGGCCTACACCAGACTATTTTCAACAGATATATTTTTGTGTCACAACAGTCAGGAGACACTACTGTTTTTCTTTATAGAAAATATACCAAAAACTGAATAATAGAGATTTTTTACCGTGGGATGGCAAAACCACAGTTATTGTTTACTGGGGTATACCAAACTTTTTGAAATAGATATAATTGGGGCTGAACAGTGAGCGACGCACTCAAACTGTGTTTTTTTAGATACCAAAGGCCCAAAACTGGAAAGTACAGAGATGTGACCCGTTGAACTGCAAAACCACACTGAGATTTGTCGGGCCTACACCAGACTATTTTCAACAGATATATTTTTGTGTCACAACAGTCAGGAGACACTACTGATTTTCTTTACGGAAAATATACCAAAACCTGAATAATAGAGATTTTTTACCGTGCGATGGCAAAACCACAGTTATTGTTTACTGGGGTATTCCAGACTTTTTTAAATAGATATAATTGCGGTTGAACAGTGAGCGACACACTCAAACTGTGTTTTTTTACATACCAAAGGCCCAAAACTGGATAGTACAGAGATTTGACCCGTTGAACCGCAAAACCACACTGGGATTTGTCGGGCCTACACCAGACTATTTTCAACAGATATATTTTTGTGTCACAACAGGCAGGAGACACTACTGTTTTTCTTTACAGAAAATTTACCAAAAACTGAATAATAGAGATTTTTTACCGTGGGATGGCAAAACCACATTTATTGTTTACTGGGGTATACCAGACTTTTTTAAATAGATATAATTGGGGCTGAACAGTCAGCGACGCACTCAAACTGTGATTTTTAAGATACCAAAGGCCCAAAACTGGATAGTACAGAGATTTGACCCGTTGAACTGCAAAACCACACTGGGATTTGTCGGGCCTACACCAGACTATTTTCAACAGATATATTTTTGTGTCACAACAGTCAGGAGACACTACTGATTTTCTTTACGGAAAATATACCAAAACCTGAATAATAGAGATTTTTTACCATGCGATGGCAAAACCACAGTTATTGTTTACTGGGGTATACCAGACTTTTTTAAATAGATAAAATTGCGGCTGAACAGTGAGCAACACACTCAAACTGTGTTTTTTTAGATACCAAAGGCCCAAAACTGAATAGTACAGAGATTTGACCCGTTGAACTGCAAAACCACAATGGGATTTGTCGGGCCTACACCAGACTATTTTCAACAGATATATTTTTGTGTCACAACAGTCAGGAGACACTACTGTTTTTCTTTACGGAAAATATACCAAAACCTGAATAATTGAGATTTTTTACCGTGGGATGGAAAAACCACAGTTATTGTTTACTGGGGTATACCAGACTTTTTAAAATAGATATAATTGCGGCTGAACAGTGAGTGACACACTCAAACTGTGTTTTTTTAGATACCAAAGGCCCAAAACTGGATAGTACAGAGATTTGACCCGTTGAACTGCAAAACCACACTGGGATTTCTCGGGCCTACACCAGACTATTTTCAACAAATAAATTTTTGTGTCACAACAGTCAGGAGACACTACTGTTTTTCTTTACGGATAATATACCAAAACCTGAATAATAGAATTTTTTTTACCATGGGATGGCAAAACCACAGTAATTGTTTACTGGGGTATACCAGACTTTTTTAAATAGATATAATTGCGGCTGAACAGTGAGCGACACACTCAAACTGTGTTTTTTAGATACCAAAGGCCCAAAACTGGATAGTACAGAGATTTGACCAGATGAACTGCAAAACCACACAGGGATTTGTCGGGCCTACACCAGACTATTTTCAACCGATATATTTTTGCGTGACAACAGTCAGTAGACACTACTGTTTTTCTTTACGGAAAATATACCAAAACCTGAATAATAGAGATTTTTTACCGTGGGATGGCAAAACCACAGTTATTGTTTACTGGGGTATACCAGACTTTTTAAAATAGATATAATTGTGGCTGAACAGTGAGTGACACACTCAAACTGTGTTTTTTTAGATACCAAAGGCCCAAAACTGGATACTACGGAGATTTGACCCGATGAACTGCAAAACCACACTGGGATTTGTTGGGCCTACACCAGACTATTTTCAACAGATATATTTTTGTGTCACAACAGTCAGGACACTCTACTGATTTTCTTTACGGAAAATATACCAACACCTGAATAATAGAGATCTTTTACCGTGGGACGGCAAAACCACAGTTATTGCTTAATGGGTATACCAGAATTTTAAATAGATATAATTGCGGCTGAACAGTGAGCGACACACTCAAACAGTTTTTTTAGATACCAAAGGCCCAAAACTGGATAGTACAGAGATTTGACCCGTTGAACTGCAAAACCACAATGGGATTTGTCGGGCCTACACCAGACTATTTTTAACAGATATATTTTTGTGTCACAACAGTCAGGAGACACTACTGTTTTTCTTAACGGATAATATACCAAAACCTGAATAATAGAATTTTTTTTACCGTGGGATGGCAAAACCACAGTTATTGTTTACTGGGGTATACCAGACTTTTTTAAATAGATATAATTGCGGCTGAACAGTGAGCGACACACTCAAACTGTGTTTTTTTAGATACCAAAGGCCCAAAACTGGATATTACAGAGATTTGACCCGTTGAACTGCAAAACCACACTGGGATTTGTTGGGCCTACACCAGACTATTTTCAACAGATATATTTTTGTGTCACAACAGTCAGGAGACACTACTGATTTTCTTTACGGAAAATATACCAAAACCTGAATAATAGAGATCTTTTACCGTGGGATGGCAAAACCACAGTTATTGTTTACTGGGGTATACCAGACTTTTTAAATAGATATAATTGCGGCTGAACAGTGAGCTACACACTCAAACTGTGTTTTTTTAGATACCAAAGGCCCAAAACTGGATAGTACAGATATTTGACCCGTTGAACTGCAAAACCACACTGGGATTTGTCGGGCCTACACCAGACTATTTTCAACAGATATATTTTTGTGTCACAACAGTCAGGAGACACTACTGTTTTTCTTTACGGATAATATACCAAAACCTGAATAATAGAGATTTTTTTACCGTCGGATGGCAAAACCACAGTTATTGTTTACTGGGGTATACCAGACTTTTTTAAATAGATATAATTGCGGCTGAACAGTGAGCGACACACTCAAACTGTGTTTTTTTAGATACCAAAGGCCCAAAACTGGATAGTACAGAGATTTGACCCATTGAACTGCAAAACCACACTGGGATTTGTCGGGCCTACACCAGACTATTTTCAACAGATATATTTTTGTGTCACAACAGTCAGGAGACACTACTGATTTTCTTTATGGAAAATATACCAAAACCTGAATAATAGAGATCTTTTACCGTGGGATGGCAAAACCACAGTTATTGTTTACTGGGGTATACCAGACTTTTTTAAATAGATATAATTGCGGCTGAACAGTGAGCTACACAATCAAACTGTGTTTTTTTAGATACCAAAGGCACAAAACTGGATAGTACAGATATTTGACCCATTGAACTGCAAATCCACACTGGGATTTGTCGGTCCTACACCAGACTATTTTCAACAGATATATTTTTATGTTACAACAGTCAGGAGACACTCCTGATTTTCTTTACGGAAAATATACCAAAACCTGAATAATTGAGATTTTTTACCGTGGGATGGAAAAACCACAGTTACTGTTTACGGGGGTATACCAGACTTTTTAAAATAGATATAATTGCGGCTGAACAGTGAGTGACACACTCAAACTGTGTTTTTTTAGATACCAAAGGCCCAAAACTGGATAGTACAGAGATTTGACCCGTTGAACTGCAAAACCACAATGGGATTTGTCGGGCCTACACTAGACTATATTCAACAGATATATTTTTTTGTCACAACAGTCAGGAGACACTACTGTTTTTCTTTACGGATAATATACGAAAACCTGAATAATAGAGATTTTTTTACCGTTGGATGGCAAAACCACAGTTATTGTTTACTGGGCTATACCAGACTTTTTTAAATAGATATAATTGCGGCTGAACAGTGAGTGACACACTCAAACTGTGTTTTTTTAGATACCAAAGGCCCAAAACTGGATAGTACAGAGATTTGACCCGTTGAACTGCAAAATCACACTGGGATTTGTCGGGCCTACACCAGACTATTTTCAACAGATATATTTTTGTGTCACAACAGTCAGGAGACACTACTGATTTTCTTTACGGAAAATATAGCAAAACATGCATAATAGAGATCTTTTACCGTGGGATGGCAAAACCACAGTTATTGTTTACTGGGGTATACCAGACTTTTTTAAATAGATATAATTGCGGCTGAACAGTGAGCGACACACTCAAACTGTGTTTTTTTAGATACCAAAGGCCCAAAACTGGATAGTACAGAGATTTGACCCGTTGAACTGCAAAACCACACTGGGATTTGTCGGGCCTACACCAGACTATTTTCAACAGATATATTTTTGTGTCACAACAGTCAGGAGACACTACTGTTTTTCTTTATGGAAAATATACCAAAAACTGAATAATAGAGATTTTTTACCGTGGGATGGCAAAACCACAGTTATTGTTTACTGGGGTATACCAAACTTTTTGAAATAGATATAATTGGGGCTGAACAGTGAGCGACGCACTCAAACTGTGTTTTTTTAGATACCAAAGGCCCAAAACTGGAAAGTACAGAGATGTGACCCGTTGAACTGCAAAACCACTCTGAGATTTGTCGGGCCTACACCAGACTATTTTCAACAGATATATTTTTGTGTCACAACAGTCAGGAGACACTACTGATTTTCTTTACGGAAAATATACCAAAACCTGAATAATAGAGATTTTTTACCGTGCGATGGCAAAACCACAGTTATTGTTTACTGGGGTATTCCAGACTTTTTTAAATAGATATAATTGCGGTTGAACAGTGAGCGACACACTCAAACTGTGTTTTTTTAGATACCAAAGGCCCAAAACTGGATAGTACAGAGATTTGACCCGTTGAACCGAAAAACCACAATGGGATTTGTCGGGCCTACACCAGACTATTTTCAACAGATATATTTTTGTGTCACAACAGGCAGGAGACACTACTGTTTTTCTTTACAGAAAATTTACCAAAAACTGAATAATAGAGATTTTTTACCGTGGGATGGCAAAACCACATTTATTGTTTACTGGGGTATACCAGACTTTTTTAAATAGATAAAATTGCGGCTGAACAGTGAGCAACACACTCAAACTGTGTTTTTTTTGATACCAAAGGCCCAAAACTGAATAGTACAGAGATTTGACCCGTTGAACTGCAAAACCACAATGGGATTTGTCGGGCCTACACCAGACTATTTTCAACAGATATATTTTTGTGTCACAACAGTCAGGAGACACTACTGTTTTTCTTTACGGAAAATATACCAAAACCTGAATAATTGAGATTTTTTACCGTGGGATGGAAAAACCACAGTTATTGTTTACTGGGGTATACCAGACTTTTTAAAATAGATATAATTGCGGCTGAACAGTGAGTGACACACTCAAACTGTGTTTTTTTAGATACCAAAGGCCCAAAACTGGATAGTACAGAGATTTGACCCGTTGAACTGCAAAACCACACTGGGATTTCTCGGGCCTACACCAGAATATTTTCAACAAATAAATTTTTGTGTCACAACAGTCAGGACACTCTACTGATTTTCTTTACGGAAAATATACCAACACCTGAATAATAGAGATCTTTTACCGTGGGACGGCAAAACCACAGTTATTGCTTAATGGGTATACCAGAATTTTAAATAGATATAATTGCGGCTGAACAGTGAGCGACACACTCAAACAGTTTTTTTAGATACCAAAGGCCCAAAACTGGATAGTACAGATATTTGACCCGTTGAACTGCAAAACCACACTGGGATTTGTCGGGCCTACACCAGACTATTTTCAACAGATATATTTTTGTGTCACAACAGTCAGGAGACACTACTGTTTTTCTTTACGGATAATATACCAAAACCTGAATAATAGAGATTTTTTTACCGTCGGATGGCAAAACCACAGTTATTGTTTACTGGGGTATACCAGACTTTTTTAAATAGATATAATTGCGGCTGAACAGTGAGCGACACACTCAAACTGTGTTTTTTTAGATACCAAAGGCCCAAAACTGGATAGTACAGAGATTTGACCCATTGAACTGCAAAACCACACTGGGATTTGTCGGGCCTACACCAGACTATTTTCAACAGATATATTTTTGTGTCACAACAGTCAGGAGACACTACTGATTTTCTTTATGGAAAATATACCAAAACCTGAATAATAGAGATCTTTTACCGTGGGATGGCAAAACCACAGTTATTGTTTACTGGGGTATACCAGACTTTTTTAAATAGATATAGTTGCGGCTGAACAGTGAGCGACACACTCAAACTGTGTTTTTTTAGATACCAAAGGCCCAAAGCTGGATAGTACAGAGATTTGACCCGTTGAACCTCAAAACCACACTGGGGTTTGTCGGGCCTACACCAGACTATTTTCAACAGATATATTTTTGTGTCACAACAGTCAGGAGACACTACTGTTTTTCTTTACAGAAAATTTACCAAAAACTGAATAATAGAGATTTTTTACCGTGGGATGGCAAAACCACAGTTATTGTTTACTGGGGTATACCAGACTTTTTTAAATAGATATAATTGGGGCTGAACAGTCAGCGACGCACTCAAACTGTGATTTTTAAGATGCCAAAGGCCCAAAACTGGATAGTACAGAGATTTGACCCGTTGAACTGCAAAACCACACTGGGATTTGTCGGGCCTACACCAGACTATTTTCAACAGATATATTTTTGTGTCACAACAGTCAGGAGACAATACTGATTTTCTTTACGGAAAATATACCAAAACCTGAATAATAGAGATTTTTTACCATGCGATGGCAAAACCACAGTTATTGTTTACTGGGGTATACCAGACTTTTTAAAATAGATATAATTGCGGCTGAACAGTGAGTGACACACTCAAACTGTGTTTTTTTAGATACCAAAGGCCCAAAACTGGATAGTACAGAGATTTGACCCGTTGAACTGCAAAACCACACTGGGATTTGTCGGGCCTACACCAGACTATTTTCAACAAATAAATTTTTGTGTCACAACAGTCAGGAGACACTACTGTTTTTCTTTACGGATAATATACCAAAACCTGAATAATAGAATTTTTTTTACCATGGGATGGCAAAACCACAGTTATTGTTTACTGGTGTATACCAGACTTTTTTAAATAGATATAATTGCGGCTGAACAGTGAGTGACACACTCAAACTGTGTTTTTTTAGATACCAAAGGCCCAAAACTGAAAAGTACAGAGATTTGACCCGTTGAACTGCAAAACCACGCGGGGATTTGTTGGGCATACACCAGACTATTTTCAACAGATATATTTTTGTGTCACAACAGTCAGGACACTCTACTGATTTTCTTTACGGAAAATATACCAACACCTGAATAATAGAGATCTTTTACCGTGGGACGGCAAAACCACAGTTATTGCTTAATGGGTATACCAGAATTTTAAATAGATATAATTGCGGCTGAACAGTGAGCGACACACTCAAACAGTTTTTTTAGATACCAAAGGCCCAAAACTGGATAGTACAGAGATTTGACCCGTTGAACTGCAAAACCACAATGGGATTTGTCGGGCCTACACCAGACTATTTTCAACAGATATATTTTTGTGTCACAACAGTCAGGAGACACTACTGTTTTTCTTTACGGATAATATACCAAAACCTGAATAATAGAATTTTTTTTACCGTGGGATGGCAAAACCACAGTTATTGTTTACTGGGGTATACCAGACTTTTTTAAATAGATATAATTGCGGCTGAACAGTGAGCGACACACTCAAACTGTGTTTTTTTAGATACCAAAGGCCCAAAACTGGATATTACAGAGATTTGACCCGTTGAACTGCAAAACCACACTGGGATTTGTTGGGCCTACACCAGACTATTTTCAACAGATATATTTTTGTGTCACAACAGTCAGGAAACACTACTGATTTTCTTTACGGAAAATATACCAAAACCTGAATAATAGAGATCTTTTACCGTGGGATGGCAAAACCACAGTTATTGTTTACTGGGGTATACCAGACTTTTTAAATAGATATAATTGCGGCTGAACAGTGAGCTACACACTCAAACTGTGTTTTTTTAGATACCAAAAGCCCAAAACTGGATAGTACAGATATTTGACCCGTTGAACTGCAAAACCACACTGGGATTTGTCGGGCCTACACCAGACTATTTTCAACAGATATATTTTTGTGTCACAACAGTCAGGAGACACTACTGTTTTTCTTTACGGATAATATACCAAAACCTGAATAATAGAGATTTTTTTACCGTCGGATGGCAAAACCACAGTTATTGTTTACTGGGGTATACCAGACTTTTTTAAATAGATATAATTGCGGCTGAACAGTGAGCGACACACTCAAACTGTGTTTTTTTAGATACCAAAGGCCCAAAACTGGATAGTACAGAGATTTGACCCATTGAACTGCAAAACCACACTGGGATTTGTCGGGCCTACACCAGACTATTTTCAACAGATATATTTTTGTGTCACAACAGTCAGGAGACACTACTGATTTTCTTTATGGAAAATATACCAAAACCTGAATAATAGAGATCTTTTACCGTGGGATGGCAAAACCACAGTTATTGTTTACTGGGGTATACCAGACTTTTTTAAATAGATATAATTGCGGCTGAACAGTGAGCTACACAATCAAACTGTGTTTTTTTAGATACCAAAGGCACAAAACTGGATAGTACAGATATTTGACCCATTGAACTGCAAATCCACACTGGGATTTGTCGGTCCTACACCAGACTATTTTCAACAGATATATTTTTATGTTACAACAGTCAGGAGACACTCCTGATTTTCTTTACGGAAAATATACCAAAACCTGAATAATTGAGATTTTTTACCGTGGGATGGAAAAACCACAGTTACTGTTTACTGGGGTATACCAGACTTTTTAAAATAGATATAATTGCGGCTGAACAGTGAGTGACACACTCAAACTGTGTTTTTTTAGATACCAAAGGCCCAAAACTGGATATTACAGAGATTTGACCCGTTGAACTGCAAAACCACACTGGGATTTGTTGGGCCTACACCAGACTATTTTCAACAGATATATTTTTGTGTCACAACAGTCAGGAAACACTACTGATTTTCTTTACGGAAAATATACCAAAACCTGAATAATAGAGATCTTTTACCGTGGGATGGCAAAACCACAGTTATTGTTTACTGGGGTATACCAGACTTTTTAAATAGATATAATTGCGGCTGAACAGTGAGCTACACACTCAAACTGTGTTTTTTTAGATACCAAAAGCCCAAAACTGGATAGTACAGATATTTGACCCGTTGAACTGCAAAACCACACTGGGATTTGTCGGGCCTACACCAGACTATTTTCAACAGATATATTTTTGTGTCACAACAGTCAGGAGACACTACTGTTTTTCTTTACGGATAATATACCAAAACCTGAATAATAGAGATTTTTTTACCGTCGGATGGCAAAACCACAGTTATTGTTTACTGGGGTATACCAGACTTTTTTAAATAGATATAATTGCGGCTGAACAGTGAGCGACACACTCAAACTGTGTTTTTTTAGATACCAAAGGCCCAAAACTGGATAGTACAGAGATTTGACCCATTGAACTGCAAAACCACACTGGGATTTGTCGGGCCTACACCAGACTATTTTCAACAGATATATTTTTGTGTCACAACAGTCAGGAGACACTACTGATTTTCTTTATGGAAAATATACCAAAACCTGAATAATAGAGATCTTTTACCGTGGGATGGCAAAACCACAGTTATTGTTTACTGGGGTATACCAGACTTTTTTAAATAGATATAATTGCGGCTGAACAGTGAGCTACACAATCAAACTGTGTTTTTTTAGATACCAAAGGCACAAAACTGGATAGTACAGATATTTGACCCATTGAACTGCAAATCCACACTGGGATTTGTCGGTCCTACACCAGACTATTTTCAACAGATATATTTTTATGTTACAACAGTCAGGAGACACTCCTGATTTTCTTTACGGAAAATATACCAAAACCTGAATAATTGAGATTTTTTACCGTGGGATGGAAAAACCACAGTTACTGTTTACTGGGGTATACCAGACTTTTTAAAATAGATATAATTGCGGCTGAACAGTGAGTGACACACTCAAACTGTGTTTTTTTAGATACCAAAGGCCCAAAACTGGATAGTACAGAGATTTGACCAGATGAACTGCAAAACCACACTGGGATTTGTCGGGCCTACACCAGACTATTTTCAACAGATATATTTTTGTGTCACAACAGTCAGGAGACACTACTGTTTTTCTTTACGGATAATATACCAAAACCTGAATAATAGAGATTTTTTACCGTGGGATGGCAAAACCACAGTTATTGTTTACTGGGGTATACCAGACTTTTTTAAATAGATATAATTGCGGCTGAACAGTGAGCGACACACTCAAACTGTGTTTTTTTAGATACCAAAGGCCCAAAACTGGATAGTACAGAGATTTGACCCGCTGAACTGCAAAACCACACTGGGATTTGTTTGGCCTACACCAGACTATTTTCAACAGATATATTTTTGTGTCACAACAGTCCGGAGACACTACTGATTTTCTTTATTCAGGTTTCGGTATATTTTCCGTAATTGAGATTTTTTACCGTGGGATGGCAAAACCACAGTTATTGTTTACTGGGGTATACCAGACTTTTTAAAATAGATATAATTGCGGCTGAACAGTGAGTGACACACTCAAACTGTGTTTTTTTAGATACCAAAGGCCCAAAACTGGATAGTACAGAGATTTGACCCGTTGAACTGCAAAACCACACTGGGATTTGTAGGGCCTACACCAGACTGCTTTCAACAGATATATTTTTCTGTCACAACAGTCAGGAGACACTACTGATTTTCTTTACGGAAAATATACCAAAACCTGAATAAATGAGATTTTTTACCGTGGGATGGCAAAACCACAGCTATTGTTTACGGGGGTATACCAGACTTTTTAAAATAGATATAATTGCGGCTGAACAGTGTGCGACACACTCAAACTGTGTTTTTTAGATACCAAAGGCCCAAAACTGGATAGTACAGAGATTTGACCCGTTGAACTGCAAAACCACACTGGGATTTGTCGGGCCTACACCAGACTATTTTCAACAGATATATTTTTGCGTCACAACAGTCAGTAGACACTACTGTTTTTCTTTACGGAAAATATACCAAAACCTGAATAATAGAGATTTTTTACCGTGGGATGGCAAAACCACAGTTATTGTTTACTGGGGTATACCAGACTTTTTAAAATAGATATAATTGCGGCTGAACAGTGAGTGACACACTCAAACTGTGTTTTTTTAGATACCAAAGGCCCAAAACTGGATAGTACAGAGATTTGACCCGCTGAACTGCAAAACCACACTGGGATTTGTCGGGCCTACACCAGACTATTTTCAACAGATATTTTTTTGTGTCACAACAGTCAGGAGACACTACTGATTTTCTTTACGGAAAATATATCAAAACCTGAATAATTGAGATTTTTTACCGTGGGATGGCAAAACCACAGTTATTGTTTACTGGGGTATACCAGACTTTTTAAAATAGATATAATTGTGGCTGAACAGTGAGTGACACACTCAAACTGTGTTTTTTTAGATACCAAAGGCCCAAAACTGAATAGTACAGAGATTTGACCCGTTGAACTGCAAAACCACAATGGGATTTGTCGGGCCTACACCAGACTATTTTCAACAGATATATTTTTGTGTCGCAACAGTCAGGAGACACTACTGTTTTTCTTTACGGATAATATACCAAAACCTGAATAACAGAATTTTTTTTACCGTGGGATGGCAAAACCACAGTTATTGTTTACTGGGTATACCAGACTTTTTTAAATAGATATAATTGCGGCTGAACAGTGAGCGACACACTCAAACTGTGTTTTTTTAGATACCAAAGGCCCAAAGCTGGATAGTACAGAGATTTGACCCGTTGAACCGCAAAACCACACTGGGGTTTGTCGGGCCTACACCAGACTATTTTCAACAGATATATTTTTGTGTCACAACAGTCAGGAGACACTACTGTTTTTCTTTACAGAAAATTTACCAAAAACTGAATAATAGAGATTTTTTACCGTGGGATGGCAAAACCACAGTTATTGTTTACTGGGGTATACCAGACTTTTTTAAATAGATATAATTGGGGCTGAACAGTCAGCGACGCACTCAAACTGTGATTTTTAAGATACCAAAGGCCCAAAACTGGATAGTACAGAGATTTGACCCGTTGAACTGCAAAACCACACTGGGATTTGTCGGGCCTACACCAGACTATTTTCAACAGATATATTTTTGTGTCACAACAGTCAGGAGACACTACTCATTTTCTTTACGGAAAATATACCAAAACCTGAATAATAGAGATTTTTTACCATGCGATGGCAAAACCACAGTTATTGTTTACTGGGGTATACCAGACTTTTTAAAATAGATATAATTGCGGCTGAACAGTGAGCTACACACTCAAACTGTGTTTTTTTAGATACCAAAGGCCCAAAACTGGATAGTACAGAGATTTGACCCGTTGAACTGCAAAACCACACTGGGATTTGTCGGGCATACACCAGACTATTTTCAACAGATATATTTTTGTGTCACAACAGTCAGGACACTCTACTGATTTTCTTTACGGAAAATATACCAACACCTGAATTATAGAGATCTTTTACCGTGGGACGGCAAAACCACAGTTATTGCTTAATGGGTATACCAGAATTTTAAATAGATATAATTGCGGCTGAACAGTGAGCGACACACTCAAACAGTTTTTTTAGATACCAAAGGCCCAAAACTGGATAGTACAGAGATTTGACCCGTTGAACTACAAAACCACACTGGGATTTGTTGGGCCGACACCAGACTATTTTCAACAGATATATTTTTGTGTCACAACAGTCAGGAGACACTACTGATTTTCTTTACGGAAAATATACCAAAACCTGAATAATAGAGATCTTTTACCGTGGGAAGGCAAAACCACAGTTATTGTTTACTGGGGTATACCAGACTTTTTAAATAGATATAATTGCGGCTGAACAGTGAGCTACACACTCAAACTGTGTTTTTTTAGATACCAAAGGCCCAAAACTGGATAGTACAGATATTTGACCCGTTGAACTGCAAAACCACACTGGGATTTGTCGGGCCTACACCAGACTATTTTCAACAGATATATTTTTGTGTCACAACAGTCAGGAGACACTACTGTTTTTCTTTACGGATAATATACCAAAACCTGAATAATAGAGATTTTTTTGCCGTCGGATGGCAAAACCACAGTTATTGTTTACTGGGGTATACCAGACTTTTTTAAATAGATATAATTGCGGCTGAACAGTGAGCGACACACTCAAACTTTGTTTTTTTAGATACCAAAGGCCCAAAACTGGATAGTACAGAGATTTGACCCATTGAACTGCAAAACCACACTGGGATTTGTCGGGCCTACACCAGACTATTTTCAACAGATATATTTTTGTGTCACAACAGTCAGGAGACACTACTGATTTTCTTTATGGAAAATATACCAAAACCTGAATAATAGAGATCTTTTACCGTGGGATGGCAAAACCACAGTTATTGTTTACTGGGGTATACCAGACTTTTTTAAATAGATATAATTGCGGCTGAACAGTGAGCTACACAATCAAACTGTGTTTTTTTAGATACCAAAGGCACAAAACTGGATAGTACAGATATTTGACCCATTGAACTGCAAATCCACACTGGGATTTGTCGGTCCTACACCAGACTATTTTCAACAGATATATTTTTATGTTACAACAGTCAGGAGACACTCCTGATTTTCTTTACGGAAAATATACCAAAACCTGAATAATTGAGATTTTTTACCGTGGGATGGAAAAACCACAGTTACTGTTTACTGGGGTATACCAGACTTTTTAAAATAGATATAATTGCGGCTGAACAGTGAGTGACACACTCAAACTGTGTTTTTTTAGATACCAAAGGCCCAAAACTGGATAGTACAGAGATTTGACCCGCTGAACTGCAAAACCACACGGGGATTTGTTTGGCCTACACCAGACTATTTTCAACAGATATATTTTTGTGTCACAACAGTCCGTAGACACTACTGATTTGCTTTATTCAGGTTTCGGTATATTTTCCGTAATTGAGATTTTTTACCGTGGAATGGCAAAACCACAGTTATTGTTTACTGGGGTATACCACACTTTTTAAAATAGATATAATTGCGGCTGAACAGTGAGTGACACACTCAAACTGTGTTTTTTTAGATACCAAAGGCCCAAAACTGGATAGTACAGAGATTTGACCCGTTGAACTGCAAAACCACACTGGGATTTGTAGGGCCTACACCAGACTGTTTTCAACAGATATATTTTTCTGTCACAACAGTCAGGAGACACTACTGTTTTTCTTTACGGAAAAAATACCAAAACCTGAATAATAGAGATTTTTTACCGTGGGATGGCAAAACCACAGTTATTGTTTACTGGGGTATACCAGACTTTTTAAAATAGATATAATTGCGGCTGAACAGTGAGTGACACACTCAAACTGTGTTTTTTTAGATACCAAAGGCCCAAAACTGAAGAGTACAGAGATTTGACCCGTTGAACTGCAAAACCACACGGGGATTTGTTGGGCCTACACCAGACTATTTTCAACAGATATATTTTTGTGTCACAACAGTCAGGAGACGCTACTGATTTTCTTTACGGAAAATATACCAACACCTGAATAATAGAGATCTTTTACCGTGGGACGGCAAAACCACAGTTATTGCTTAATGGGGTATACCAGACTTTTTTAAATAGATATAATTGCGGCTGAACAGTGAGCGACACACTCAAACTGTTTTTTTAGATACCAAAGGCCCAAAACTGGATAGTACAGAGATTTGACCCGTTGAACTGCAAAACCACAATGGGATTTGTCGGGTCTACACCAGACTATTTTCAACAGATATATTTTTGTGTCACAACAGTCAGTAGACACTACTGATTTTCTTTACGGAAAATATACCAAAACCTGAATAATAGAGATCTTTTACCGTGGGATGGCAAAACCACAGTTATTGTTTACTGGGGTATACCAGACTTTTTAAATAGATATAATTGCGGCTGAACAGTGAGCTACACACTCAAACTGTGTTTTTTTAGATACCAAAGGCCCAAAACTGGATAGTACAGATATTTGACCCGTTGAACTGCAAAACCAAACTGGGATTTGTCGGGCCTACACCAGACTATTTTCAACAGATATATTTTTGTGTCACAACAGTCAGGAGACACTACTGTTTTTCTTTACGGATAATATACCAAAACATGAATAATAGAGATTTTTTACCGTGGGATGGCAAAACCACAGTTATTGTTTACTGGGGTATACCAGACTTTTTTAAATAGATATAATTGCGGCTGAACAGTGAGCGACACACTCAAACTGTGTTTTTTTAGATACCAAAGGCCCAAAACTGGATAGTACAGAGATTTGACCCATTGAACTGCAAAACCACACTGGGATTTGTCGGGCCTACACCAGACTATTTTCAACAGATATATTTTTGTGTCACAACAGTCAGGAGACACTACTGATTTTCTTTACGGAAAATATACCAAAACCTGAATAATAGAGATCTTTTACCGTGGGATGGCAAAACCACAGTTATTGTTTACTGGGGTATACCAGACTTTTTTAAATAGATATAATTGCGGCTGAACAGTGAGCTACACACTCAAACTGTGTTTTTTTAGATACCAAAGGCCCAAAACTGGATAGTACAGATATTTGACCCGTTGAACTGCAAATCCACACTGGGATTTGTCGGTCCTACACCAGACTATTTTCAACAGATATATTTTTATGTTACAACAGTCAGGAGACACTCCTGATTTTCTTTACGGAAAATATACCAAAACCTGAATAATTGAGATTTTTTACCGTGGGATGGAAAAACCACAGTTACTGTTTACTGGGGTATACCAGACTTTTTAAAATAGATATAATTGCGGCTGAACAGTGAGTGACACACTCAAACTGTGTTTTTTTAGATACCAAAGGCCCAAAACTGGATAGTACAGAGATTTGACCCGTTGAACTGCAAAACCACACTGGGATTTGTCGGGCCTACACCAGACTATTTTCAACAGATATATTTTTGTGTCACAACAGTCAGGAGACACTACTGTTTTTCTTTACGGATAATATACCAAAACCTGAATAATAGAGATTTTTTTACCGTGGGATGGCAAAACCACAGTTATTGTTTACTGGGGTATACCAGACTTTTTTAAATAGATATAATTGCGGCTGAACAGTGAGCGACACACTCAAACTGTGTTTTTTTAGATACCAAAGGCCCAAAACTGGATAGTACAGAGATTTGACCCGCTGAACTGCAAAACCACACTGGGATTTGTTGGGCCTACACCAGACTATTTTCAACAGATATATTTTTGTGTCACAACAGTCCGGAGACACTACTGATTTTCTTTATTCAGGTTTTGGTATATTTTCCGTAATTGAGATTTTTTACCGTGGGATGGCAAAACCACAGTTATTGTTTACTGGGGTATACCAGACTTTTTAAAATAGATATAATTGCGGCTGGACAGTGAGTGACACACTCAAACTGTGTTTTTTTAGATACCAAAGGCCCAAAACTGGATAGTACAGAGATTTGACCCGTTGAACTGCAAAACCACATTGGGATTTGTCGGGCCTACACCAGACTGTTTTCAACAGATATATTTTTCTGTCACAACAGTCAGGAGACACTACTGTTTTTCTTTACGGAAAAAATACCAAAACCTGAATAATAGAGATTTTTTACCGTGGGATGGCAAAACCACAGTTATTGTTTACTGGGGTATACCAGACTTTTTAAAATAGATATAATTGCGGCTGAACAGTGAGTGACACACTCAAACTGTGTTTTTTTAGATACCAAAGGCCCAAAACTGAAGAGTACAGAGATTTGACCCGTTGAACTGCAAAACCACACGGGGATTTGTTGGGCCTACACCAGACTATTTTCAACAGATATATTTTTGTGTCACAACAGTCAGGAGACGCTACTGATTTTCTTTACGGAAAATATACCAACACCTGAATAATAGAGATCTTTTACCGTGGGACGGCAAAACCACAGTTATTGCTTAATGGGGTATACCAGACTTTTTTAAATAGATATAATTGCGGCTGAACAGTGAGCGACACACTCAAACTGTTTTTTTAGATACCAAAGGCCCAAAACTGGATAGTACAGAGATTTGACCCGTTGAACTGCAAAACCACAATGGGATTTGTCGGGTCTACACCAGACTATTTTCAACAGATATATTTTTGTGTCACAACAGTCAGTAGACACTACTGATTTTCTTTACGGAAAATATACCAAAACCTGAATAATAGAGATCTTTTACCGTGGGATGGCAAAACCACAGTTATTGTTTACTGGGGTATACCAGACTTTTTAAATAGATATAATTGCGGCTGAACAGTGAGCTACACACTCAAACTGTGTTTTTTTAGATACCAAAGGCCCAAAACTGGATAGTACAGATATTTGACCCGTTGAACTGCAAAACCAAACTGGGATTTGTCGGGCCTACACCAGACTATTTTCAACAGATATATTTTTGTGTCACAACAGTCAGGAGACACTACTGTTTTTCTTTACGGATAATATACCAAAACATGAATAATAGAGATTTTTTACCGTGGGATGGCAAAACCACAGTTATTGTTTACTGGGGTATACCAGACTTTTTTAAATAGATATAATTGCGGCTGAACAGTGAGCGACACACTCAAACTGTGTTTTTTTAGATACCAAAGGCCCAAAACTGGATAGTACAGAGATTTGACCCATTGAACTGCAAAACCACACTGGGATTTGTCGGGCCTACACCAGACTATTTTCAACAGATATATTTTTGTGTCACAACAGTCAGGAGACACTACTGATTTTCTTTACGGAAAATATACCAAAACCTGAATAATAGAGATCTTTTACCGTGGGATGGCAAAACCACAGTTATTGTTTACTGGGGTATACCAGACTTTTTTAAATAGATATAATTGCGGCTGAACAGTGAGCTACACACTCAAACTGTGTTTTTTTAGATACCAAAGGCCCAAAACTGGATAGTACAGATATTTGACCCGTTGAACTGCAAATCCACACTGGGATTTGTCGGTCCTACACCAGACTATTTTCAACAGATATATTTTTATGTTACAACAGTCAGGAGACACTCCTGATTTTCTTTACGGAAAATATACCAAAACCTGAATAATTGAGATTTTTTACCGTGGGATGGAAAAACCACAGTTACTGTTTACTGGGGTATACCAGACTTTTTAAAATAGATATAATTGCGGCTGAACAGTGAGTGACACACTCAAACTGTGTTTTTTTAGATACCAAAGGCCCAAAACTGGATAGTACAGATATTTGACCCGTTGAACTGCAAAACCACACTGGGATTTGTCGGGCCTACACCAGACTATTTTCAACAGATATATTTTTGTGTCACAACAGTCAGGAGACACTACTGTTTTTCTTTACGGATAATATACCAAAACCTGAATAATAGAGATTTTTTTACCGTGGGATGGCAAAACCACAGTTATTGTTTACTGGGGTATACCAGACTTTTTTAAATAGATATAATTGCGGCTGAACAGTGAGCGACACACTCAAACTGTGTTTTTTTAGATACCAAAGGCCCAAAACTGGATAGTACAGAGATTTGACCCGCTGAACTGCAAAACCACACTGGGATTTGTTGGGCCTACACCAGACTATTTTCAACAGATATATTTTTGTGTCACAACAGTCCGGAGACACTACTGATTTTCTTTATTCAGGTTTTGGTATATTTTCCGTAATTGAGATTTTTTACCGTGGGATGGCAAAACCACAGTTATTGTTTACTGGGGTATACCAGACTTTTTAAAATAGATATAATTGCGGCTGGACAGTGAGTGACACACTCAAACTGTGTTTTTTTAGATACCAAAGGCCCAAAACTGGATAGTACAGAGATTTGACCCGTTGAACTGCAAAACCACATTGGGATTTGTCGGGCCTACACCAGACTGTTTTCAACAGATATATTTTTCTGTCACAACAGTCAGGAGACACTACTGATTTTCTTTACGGAAAATATACCAAAACCTGAATAATTGAGATTTTTTACCGTGGGATGGCAAAACCACAGTTATTGTTTACGGGGGTATACCAGACTTTTTAAAATAGATATAATTGCGGCTGAACAGTGTGCGACACACTCAAACTGTGTTTTTTAGATACCAAAGGCCCAAAACTGGATAGTACAGAGATTTGACCCGTTGAACTGCAAAACCACACAGGGATTTGTCGGGCCTACACCAGACTATTTTCAACAGATATATTTTTGCGTCACAACAGTCAGTAGACACTACTGTTTTTCTTTACGGAAAATATACCAAAACCTGAATAATAGAGATTTTTTACCGTGGGATGGCAAAACCACAGTTATTGTTTACTGGGGTATACCAGACTTTTTAAAATAGATATAATTGCGGCTGAACAGTGAGTGACACACTCAAACTGTGTTTTTTTAGATACCAAAGGCCCAAAACTGGATAGTACAGAGATTTGACCCGTTGAACTGCAAAACCACACTGGGATTTGTCGGGCCTACACCAGACTATTTTCAACAGATATATTTTTCTGTCACAAAATTCAGGAGACACTACTGATTTTCTTTACGGAAAATATACCAAAACCTGAATAATTGAGATTTTTTACCGTGGGATGGCAAAACCACAGTTATTGTTTACGGGGGTATACCAGACTTTTTAAAATAGATATAATTGCGGCTGAACAGTGTGCGACACACTCAAACTGTGTTTTTTAGATACCAAAGGCCCAAAACTGGATAGTACAGAGATTTGACCAGTTGAACTGCAAAACCACACAGGGATTTGTCGGGCCTACACCAGACTATTTTCAACAGATATATTTTTGCGTCACAACAGTCAGTAGACACTACTGATTTTCTTTACGGAAAATATACCATAACCTGAATAATAGAGATTTTTTACCGTGGGATGGCAAAACCACAGTTATTGTTTACTGGGGTATACCAGACTTTTTAAAATAGATATAATTGCGGCTGAACAGTGAGTGACACACTCAAACTGTGTTTTTTTAGATACCAAAGGCCCAAAACTGAATAGTACAGAGATTTGACCCGTTGAACTGCAAAACCACACGGGGATTTGTTGGGCCTACACCAGACTATTTTCAACAGATATATTTTTGCGTCACAACAGTCAGGAGACGCTACTGATTTTCTTTACGGAAAATATACCAACACCTGAATAATAGAGATCTTTTACCGTGGGACGGCAAAACCACAGTTATTGCTTAATGGGGTATACCAGACTTTTTTAAATAGATATAATTGCGGCTGAACAGTGAGCGACACACTCAAACTGTTTTTTTAGATACCAAAGGCCCAAAACTGGATAGTACAGAGATTTGACCCGTTGAACTGCAAAACCACACGGGGATTTGTCGGGCCTACACCAGACTATTTTCAACAGATATATTTTTGTGTCACAACAGTCAGGAGACACTACTGTTTTTCTTTACGGATAATATACCAAAACCTGAATAATAGAATTTTTTTTACCGTGGGATGGCAAAACCACAGTTATTGTTTACTGGGGTATACCAGACTTTTTTAAATAGATATAATTGCGGCTGAACAGTGAGCGACACACTCAAACTGTGTTTTTTTAGATACCAAAGGCCCAAAACTGGATAGTACAGAGATTTGACCAGTTGAACTGCAAAACCACACTGGGATTTGTCGGGCCTACACCAGACTATTTTCAACAGATATATTTTTGTGTCACAACAGTCCGGAGACACTACTGATTTTCTTTATTCAGGTTTTGGTATATTTTCCGTAATTGAGATTTTTTACCGTGGGATGGCAAAACCACAGTTATTGTTTACTGGGGTATACCAGACTTTTTAAAATAGATATAATTGCGGCTGGACAGTGAGTGACACACTCAAACTGTGTTTTTTTAGATACCAAAGGCCCAAAACTGGATAGTACAGAGATTTGACCCGTTGAACTGCAAAACCACATTGGGATTTGTCGGGCCTACACCAGACTGTTTTCAACAGATATATTTTTCTGTCACAACAGTCAGGAGACACTACTGATATTCTTTACGGAAAATATACCAAAACCTGAATAATTGAGATTTTTTACCGTGGGATGGCAAAACCACAGTTATTGTTTACGGGGGTATACCAGACTTTTTAAAATAGATATAATTGCGGCTGAACAGTGTGCGACACACTCAAACTGTGTTTTTTAGATACCAAAGGCCCAAAACTGGATAGTACAGAGATTTGACCCGTTGAACTGCAAAACCACACAGGGATTTGTCGGGCCTACACCAGACTATTTTCAACAGATATATTTTTGCGTCACAACAGTCAGTAGACACTACTGTTTTTCTTTACGGAAAATATACCAAAACCTGAATAATAGAGATTTTTTACCGTGGGATGGCAAAACCACAGTTATTGTTTACTGGGGTATACCAGACTTTTTAAAATAGATATAATTAAGGCTGAACAGTGAGTGACACACTCAAACTGTGTTGTTTTAGATACCAAAGGCCCAAAACTGGATAGTACAGAGATTTGACCCGTTGAACTGCAAAACCACACTGGGATTTGTCGGGCCTACACCAGACTATTTTCAACAGATATATTTTTCTGTCACAAAAGTCAGGAGACACTACTGATTTTCTTTACGGAAAATATACCAAAACCTGAATAATTGAGATTTTTTACCGTGGGATGGCAAAACCACAGTTATTGTTTACGGGGGTATACCAGACTTTTTAAAATAGATATAATTGCGGCTGAACAGTGAGCGACACACTCAAACTGTTTTTTTAGATACCAAAGGCCCAAAACTGGATAGTACAGAGATTTGACCCGTTGAACTGCAAAACCACAATGGGATTTGTCGGGCCTACACCAGACTATTTTCAACAGATATATTTTTGTGTCACAACAGTCAGGAGACACTACTGTTTTTCTTTACGGATAATATACCAAAACCTGAATAATAGAATTTTTTTTACCGTGGGATGGCAAAACCACAGTTATTGTTTACTGGGGTATACCAGACTTTTTTAAATAGATATAATTGCGGCTGAACAGTGAGCGACACACTCAAACTGTGTTTTTTTAGATACCAAAGGCCCAAAACTGGATAGTACAGAGATTTGACCCATTGAACTGCAAAACCACACTGGGATTTGTCGGGTCTACACCAGACTATTTTCAACAGATATATTTTTGTGTCACAACAGTCAGTAGACACTACTGATTTTCTTTACGGAAAATATACCAAAACCTGAATAATAGAGATCTTTTACCGTGGGATGGCAAAACCACAGTTATTGTTTACTGGGGTATACCAGACTTTTTAAAATAGATATAATTGCGGCTGAACAGTGAGCTACACACTCAAACTGTGTTTTTTTAGATACCAAAGGCCCAAAACTGGATAGTACAGATATTTGACCCATTGAACTGCAAAACCACACTGGGATTTGTCGGGCCTACACCAGACTATTTTCAACAGATATATTTTTGTGTCACAACAGTCAGGAGACACTACTGTTTTTCTTTACGGATAATATACCAAAACCTGAATAATAGAGATTTTTTTACCGTGGGATGGCAAAACCACAGTTATTGTTTACAGGGGTATACCAGACTTTTTTAAATAGATATAATTGCGGCTGAACAGTGAGCTACACACTCAAACTGTGTTTTTTTAGATACCAAAGGCCCAAAACTGGATAGTACAGATATTTGACCCGTTGAACTGCAAATCCACACTGGGATTTGTCGGTCCTACACCAGACTATTTTCAACAGATATATTTTTATGTTACAACAGTCAGGAGACACTCCTGATTTTCTTTACGGAAAATATACCAAAACCTGAATAATTGAGATTTTTTACCGTGGGATGGAAAAACCACAGTTACTGTTTACTGGGGTATACCAGACTTTTTAAAATAGATATAATTGCGGCTGAACAGTGAGTGACACACTCAAACTGTGTTTTTTAGATACCAAAGGCCCAAAACTGGATAGTACAGAGATTTGACCCGTTGAACTGCAAAACCACACTGGGATTTGTCGGGCCTACACCAGACTATTTTCAACAGATATATTTTTGTGTCACAACAGTCAGGAGACACTACTGTTTTTCTTTACGGATAATATACCAAAACCTGAATAATAGAGATTTTTTTACCGTGGGATGGCAAAACCACAGTTATTGTTTACAGGGGTATACCAGACTTTTTTAAATAGATATAATTGCGGCTGAACAGTGAGCGACACACTCAAACTGTGTTTTTTTAGATACCAAAGGCCCAAAACTGGATAGTACAGAGATTTGACCCGCTGAACTGCAAAACCACACTGGGATTTGTTGGGCCTACACCAGACTATTTTCAACAGATATATTTTTGTGTCACAACAGTCCGGAGACACTACTGATTTTCTTTATTCAGGTTTTGGTATATTTTCCGTAATTGAGATTTTTTACCGTGGGATGGCAAAACCACAGTTATTGTTTACTGGGGTATACCAGACTTTTTAAAATAGATATAATTGCGGCTGGACAGTGAGTGACACACTCAAACTGTGTTTTTTTAGATACCAAAGGCCCAAAACTGGATAGTACAGAGATTTGACCCGTTGAACTGCAAAACCACATTGGGATTTGTCGGCCTACACCAGACTGTTTTCAACAGATATATTTTTCTGTCACAACAGTCAGGAGACACTACTGATTTTCTTTACGGAAAATATACCAAAACCTGAATAATTGAGATTTTTTACCGTGGGATGGCAAAACCACAGTTATTGTTTACGGGGGTATACCAGACTTTTTAAAATAGATATAATTGCGGCTGAACAGTGTGCGACACACTCAAACTGTGTTTTTTAGATACCAAAGGCCCAAAACTGGATAGTACAGAGATTTGACCCATTGAACTGCAAAACCACACAGGGATTTGTCGGGCCTACACCAGACTATTTTCAACAGATATATTTTTGCGTCACAACAGTCAGTAGACACTACTGTTTTTCTTTACGGAAAATATACCAAAACCTGAATAATAGAGATTTTTTACCGTGGGATGGCAAAACCACAGTTATTGTTTACTGGGGTATACCAGACTTTTTAAAATAGATATAATTAAGGCTGAACAGTGAGTGACACACTCAAACTGTGTTGTTTTAGATACCAAAGGCCCAAAACTGGATAGTACAGAGATTTGACCCGTTGAACTGCAAAACCACACTGGGATTTGTCGGGCCTACACCAGACTATTTTCAACAGATATATTTTTCTGTCACAAAAGTCAGGAGACACTACTGATTTTCTTTACGGAAAATATACCAAAACCTGAATAATTGAGATTTTTTACCGTGGGATGGCAAAACCACAGTTATTGTTTACGGGGGTATACCAGACTTTTTAAAATAGATATAATTGCGGCTGAACAGTGAGCGACACACTCAAACTGTTTTTTTAGATACCAAAGGCCCAAAACTGGATAGTACAGAGATTTGACCCGTTGAACTGCAAAACCACAATGGGATTTGTCGGGCCTACACCAGACTATTTTCAACAGATATATTTTTGTGTCACAACAGTCAGGAGACACTACTGTTTTTCTTTACGGATAATATACCAAAACCTGAATAATAGAATTTTTTTTACCGTGGGATGGCAAAACCACAGTTATTGTTTACTGGGGTATACCAGACTTTTTTAAATAGATATAATTGCGGCTGAACAGTGAGCGACACACTCAAACTGTGTTTTTTTAGATACCAAAGGCCCAAAACTGGATAGTACAGAGATTTGACCCATTGAACTGCAAAACCACACTGGGATTTGTCGGGTCTACACCAGACTATTTTCAACAGATATATTTTTGTGTCACAACAGTCAGTAGACACTACTGATTTTCTTTACGGAAAATATACCAAAACCTGAATAATAGAGATCTTTTACCGTGGGATGGCAAAACCACAGTTATTGTTTACTGGGGTATACCAGACTTTTTAAAATAGATATAATTGCGGCTGAACAGTGAGCTACACACTCAAACTGTGTTTTTTTAGATACCAAAGGCCCAAAACTGGATAGTACAGATATTTGACCCATTGAACTGCAAAACCACACTGGGATTTGTCGGGCCTACACCAGACTATTTTCAACAGATATATTTTTGTGTCACAACAGTCAGGAGACACTACTGTTTTTCTTTACGGATAATATACCAAAACCTGAATAATAGAGATTTTTTTACCGTGGGATGGCAAAACCACAGTTATTGTTTACAGGGGTATACCAGACTTTTTTAAATAGATATAATTGCGGCTGAACAGTGAGCTACACACTCAAACTGTGTTTTTTTAGATACCAAAGGCCCAAAACTGGATAGTACAGATATTTGACCCGTTGAACTGCAAATCCACACTGGGATTTGTCGGTCCTACACCAGACTATTTTCAACAGATATATTTTTATGTTACAACAGTCAGGAGACACTCCTGATTTTCTTTACGGAAAATATACCAAAACCTGAATAATTGAGATTTTTTACCGTGGGATGGAAAAACCACAGTTACTGTTTACTGGGGTATACCAGACTTTTTAAAATAGATATAATTGCGGCTGAACAGTGAGTGACACACTCAAACTGTGTTTTTTAGATACCAAAGGCCCAAAACTGGATAGTACAGAGATTTGACCCGTTGAACTGCAAAACCACACTGGGATTTGTCGGGCCTACACCAGACTATTTTCAACAGATATATTTTTGTGTCACAACAGTCAGGAGACACTACTGTTTTTCTTTACGGATAATATACCAAAACCTGAATAATAGAGATTTTTTTACCGTGGGATGGCAAAACCACAGTTATTGTTTACAGGGGTATACCAGACTTTTTTAAATAGATATAATTGCGGCTGAACAGTGAGCGACACACTCAAACTGTGTTTTTTTAGATACCAAAGGCCCAAAACTGGATAGTACAGAGATTTGACCCGCTGAACTGCAAAACCACACTGGGATTTGTTGGGCCTACACCAGACTATTTTCAACAGATATATTTTTGTGTCACAACAGTCCGGAGACACTACTGATTTTCTTTATTCAGGTTTTGGTATATTTTCCGTAATTGAGATTTTTTACCGTGGGATGGCAAAACCACAGTTATTGTTTACTGGGGTATACCAGACTTTTTAAAATAGATATAATTGCGGCTGGACAGTGAGTGACACACTCAAACTGTGTTTTTTTAGATACCAAAGGCCCAAAACTGGATAGTACAGAGATTTGACCCGTTGAACTGCAAAACCACATTGGGATTTGTCGGCCTACACCAGACTGTTTTCAACAGATATATTTTTCTGTCACAACAGTCAGGAGACACTACTGATTTTCTTTACGGAAAATATACCAAAACCTGAATAATTGAGATTTTTTACCGTGGGATGGCAAAACCACAGTTATTGTTTACGGGGGTATACCAGACTTTTTAAAATAGATATAATTGCGGCTGAACAGTGTGCGACACACTCAAACTGTGTTTTTTAGATACCAAAGGCCCAAAACTGGATAGTACAGAGATTTGACCCATTGAACTGCAAAACCACACAGGGATTTGTCGGGCCTACACCAGACTATTTTCAACAGATATATTTTTGCGTCACAACAGTCAGTAGACACTACTGTTTTTCTATACGGAAAATATACAAAAACCTGAATAATAGAGATTTTTTACCGTGGGATGGCAAAACCACAGTTATTGTTTACTGGGGTATACCAGACTTTTTAAAATAGATATAATTAAGGCTGAACAGTGAGTGACACACTCAAACTGTGTTTTTTTAGATACCAAAGGCCCAAAACTGGATAGTACAGAGATTTGACCCGTTGAACTGCAAAACCACACTGGGATTTGTCGGGCCTACACCAGACTATTTTCAACAGATATATTTTTCTGTCACAACAGTCAGGAGACACTACTGATTTTCTTTACGGAAAATATACCAAAACCTGAATAATTGAGATTTTTTACCGTGGGATGGCAAAACCACAGTTATTGTTTACGGGGGTATACCAGACTTTTTAAAATAGATATAATTGCGGCTGAACAGTGTGCGACACACTCAAACTGTGTTTTTTAGATACCAAAGGCCCAAAACTGGATAGTACAGAGATTTGACCCGTTGAACTGCAAAACCACAATGGGATTTGTCGGGCCTACACCAGACTATTTTCAACAGATATATTTTTGTGTCACAACAGTCAGGAGACACTACTGTTTTTCTTTACGGATAATATACCAAAACCTGAATAATAGAATTTTTTTTACCGTGGGATGGCAAAACCACAGTTATTGTTTACTGGGGTATACCAGACTTTTTTAAATAGATATAATTGCGGCTGAACAGTGAGCGACACACTCAAACTGTGTTTTTTTAGATACCAAAGGCCCAAAACTGGATAGTACAGAGATTTGACCCGTTGAACTGCAAAACCACACTGGGATTTGTCGGGCCTACACCAGACTATTTTCAACAGATATATTTTTGTGTCACAACAGTCAGGAGACACTACTGATTTTCTTTACGGAAAATATACCAAAACCTTAATAATAGAGATCTTTTACCGTTGGATGGCAAAACCACAGTTATTGTTTACTGGGGTATACCAGACTTTTTTAAATAGATATAGTTGCGGCTGAACAGTGAGCGACACACTCAAACTGTGTTTTTTTAGATACCAAAGGCCCAAAACTGGATAGTACAGAGATTTGACCCATTGAACTGCAAAACCACACTGGGATTTGTCGGGTCTACACCAGACTATTTTCAACAGATATATTTTTGTGTCACAACAGTCAGGAGACACTACTGTTTTTCTTTACGGATAATATACCAAAACATGAATAATAGAGATTTTTTTACCGTCGGATGGCAAAACCACAGTTATTGTTTACTGGGGTATACCAGACTTTTTTAAATAGATATAATTGCGGCTGAACAGTGAGCGACACACTCAAACTGTGTTTTTTTAGATACCAAAGGCCCAAAACTGGATAGTACAGAGATTTGACCCATTGAACTGCAAAACCACACTGGGATTTGTCGGGCCTACACCAGACTATTTTCAACAGATATATTTTTGTGTCACAACAGTCAGGAGACACTACTGATTTTCTTTACGGAAAATATACCAAAACCTGAATAATAGAGATCTTTTACCGTGGGATGGCAAAACCACAGTTATTGTTTACTGGGGTATACCAGACTTTTTTAAATAGATATAATTGCGGCTGAACAGTGAGCTACACACTCAAACTGTGTTTTTTTAGATACCAAAGGCCCAAAACTGGATAGTACAGAGATTTGACCCGTTGAACTGCAAATCCACACTGGGATTTGTCGGTCCTACACCAGACTATTTTCAACAGATATATTTTTATGTTACAACAGTCAGGAGACACTCCTGATTTTCTTTACGGAAAATATACCAAAACCTGAATAATTGAGATTTTTTACCGTGGGATGGAAAAACCACAGTTACTGTTTACTGGGGTATACCAGACTTTTTAAAATAGATATAATTGCGGCTGAACAGTGAGTGACACACTCAAACTGTGTTTTTTTAGATACCAAAGGCCCAAAACTGGACAGTACAGAGATTTGACCCGTTGAACTGCAAAACCACACTGGGATTTGTCGGGCCTACACCAGACTATTTTCAACAGATATATTTTTGTGTCACAACAGTCAGGAGACACTATTGTTTTTCTTTACGGATAATATACCAAAACCTGAATAATAGAGATTTTTTTACCGTGGGATGGCAAAACCACAGTTATTGTTTACTGGGGTATACCAGACTTTTTTAAATAGATATAATTGCGGCTGAACAGTGAGCGACACACTCAAACTGTGTTTTTTTAGATACCAAAGGCCCAAAACTGGATAGTACAGAGATTTGACCCGCTGAACTGCAAAACCACACTGGGATTTGTTGGGCCTACACCAGACTATTTTCAACAGATATATTTTTGTGTCACAACAGTCCGGAGACACTACTGATTTTCTTTATTCAGGTTTTGGTATATTTTCCGTAATTGAGAATTTTTTACCGTGGGATGGCAAAACCACAGTTATTGTTTACTGGGGTATACCAGACTTTTTAAAATAGATATAATTGCGGCTGGACAGTGAGTGACACACTCAAACTGTGTTTTTTTAGATACCAAAGGCCCAAAACTGGATAGTACAGAGATTTGACCCGTTGAACTGCAAAACCACATTGGGATTTGACGGGCCTACACCAGACTGTTTTCAACAGATATATTTTTCTGTCACAACAGTCAGGAGACACTACTGATTTTCTTTACGGAAAATATACCAAAACCTGAATAATTGAGATTTTTTACCGTGGGATGGCAAAACCACAGTTATTGTTTACGGGGGTATACCAGACTTTTTAAAATAGATATAATTGCGGCTGAACAGTGTGCGACACACTCAAACTGTGTTTTTTAGATACCAAAGGCCCAAAACTGGATAGTACAGAGATTTGACCCGTTGAACTGCAAAACCACACAGGGATTTGTCGGGCCTACACCAGACTATTTTCAACAAATATATTTTTGCGTCACAACAGTCAGTAGACACTACTGTTTTTCTTTACGGAAAATATACCAAAACCTGAATAATAGAGATTTTTTACCGTGGGATGGCAAAACCACAGTTATTGTTTACTGGGGTATACCAGACTTTTTAAAATAGATATAATTAAGGCTGAACAGTGAGTGACACACTCAAACTGTGTTTTTTTAGATACCAAAGGCCCAAAACTGGATAGTACAGAGATTTGACCCGTTGAACTGCAAAACCACACTGGGATTTGTCGGGCCTACACCAGACTGTTTTCAACAGATATATTTTTCTGTCACAACAGTCAGGAGACACTACTGATTTTCTTTACGGAAAATATACCAAAACCTGAATAATTGAGATTTTTTACCGTGGGATGGCAAAACCACAGTTATTGTTTACGGGGGTATACCAGACTTTTTAAAATAGATATAATTGCGGCTGAACAGTGTGCGACACACTCAAACTGTGTTTTTTAGATACCAAAGGCCCAAAACTGGATAGTACAGAGATTTGACCCGTTGAACTGCAAAACCACACAGGGATTTGTCGGGCCTACACCAGACTATTTTCAACAGATATATTTTTGCGTCACAACAGTCAGTAGACACTACTGTTTTTCTTTACGGAAAATATACCATAACCTGAATAATAGAGATTTTTTACCGTGGGATGGCAAAACCACAGTTATTGTTTACTGGGGTATACCAGACTTTTTAAAATAGATATAATTGTGGCTGAACAGTGAGTGACACACTCAAACTGTGTTTTTTTAGATACCAAAGGCCCAAAACTGGATAGTACAGAGATTTGACCCGCTGAACTGCAAAACCACACTGGGATTTGTTGGGCCTACACCAGACTATTTTCAACAGATATATTTTTGTGTCACAACAGTCCGGAGACACTACTGATTTTCTTTATTCAGGTTTCGGTATATTTTCCGTAATTGAGATTTTTTACCGTGGGATGGCAAAACCACAGTTATTGTTTACTGGGGTATACCAGACTTTTTAAAATAGATATAATTGCGGCTGAACAGTGAGTGACACACTCAAACTGTGTTTTTTTAGATACCAAAGGCCCAAAACTGGATAGTACAGAGATTTGACCCGTTGAACTGCAAAACCACACTGGGATTTGTAGGGCCTACACCAGACTGTTTTCAACAGATATATTTTTCTGTCACAACAGTCAGGAGACACTACTGATTTTCTTTACGGAAAATATACCAAAACCTGAATAAATGAGATTTTTTACCGTGGGATGGCAAAACCACAGCTATTGTTTACGGGGGTATACCAGACTTTTTAAAATAGATATAATTGCGGCTGAACAGTGTGCGACACACTCAAACTGTGTTTTTTAGATACCAAAGGCCCAAAACTGGATAGTACAGAGATTTGACCCGTTGAACTGCAAAACCACACTGGGATTTGTCGGGCCTACACCAGACTATTTTCAACAGATATATTTTTGCGACACAACAGTCAGTAGACACTACTGTTTTTCTTTACGGAAAATATACCAAAACCTGAATAATAGAGATTTTTTACCGTGGGATGGCAAAACCACAGTTATTGTTTACTGGGGTATACCAGACTTTTTAAAATAGATATAATTGTGGCTGAACAGTGAGTGACACACTCAAACTGTGTTTTTTTAGATACCAAAGGCCCAAAACTGGATAGTACAGAGATTTGACCCGCTGAACTGCAAAACCACACTGGGATTTGTCGGGCCTACACCAGACTATTTTCAACAGATATTTTTTTGTGTCACAACAGTCAGGAGACACTACTGATTTTCTTTACGGAAAATATACCAAAACCTGAATAATTGAGATTTTTTACCGTGGGATGGCAAAACCACAGTTATTGTTTACTGGGGTATACCAGACTTTTTAAAATAGATATAATTGCGGCTGAACAGTGAGTGACACACTCAAACTGTGTTTTTTTAGATACCAAAGGCCCAAAACTGAATAGTACAGAGATTTGACCCGTTGAACTGCAAAACCACACGGGGATTTGTTGGGCCTACACCAGACTATTTTCAACAGATATATTTTTGTGTCACAACAGTCAGGAGACGCTACTGATTTTCTTTACGGAAAATATACCAACACCTGAATAATAGAGATCTTTTACCGTGGGACGGCAAAACCACAGTTATTGCTTAATGGGGTATACCAGACTTTTTTAAATAGATATAATTGCGGCTGAACAGTGAGCGACACACTCAAACTGTGTTTTTTTAGATACCAAAGGCCCAAAACTGGATAGTACAGAGATTTGACCCGTTGAACTGCAAAACCACACTGGGATTTGTCGGGCCTACACCAGACTATTTTCAACAGATATATTTTTGTGTCACAACAGTCAGGAGACACTACTGTTTTTCTTTACGGATAATATACCAAAACATGAATAATAGAGATTTTTTTACCGTCGGATGGCAAAACCACAGTTATTGTTTACTGGGGTATACCAGACTTTTTTAAATAGATATAATTGCGGCTGAACAGTGAGCGACACACTCAAACTGTGTTTTTTTAGATACCAAAGGCCCAAAACTGGATAGTACAGAGATTTGACCCATTGAACTGCAAAAGCACACTGGGATTTGTCGGGCCTACACCAGACTATTTTCAACAGATATATTTTTGTGTCACAACAGTCAGGAGACACTACTGATTTTCTTTACGGAAAATATACCAAACCTGAATAATAGAGATCTTTTACCGTGGGATGGCAAAACCACAGTTATTGTTTACTGGGGTATACCAGACTTTTTTAAATAGATATAATTGCGGCTGAACAGTGAGCTACACACTCAAACTGTGTTTTTTTAGATACCAAAGGCCCAAAACTGGATAGTACAGATATTTGACCCGTTGAACTGCAAATCCACACAGGGATTTGTCGGTCCTACACCAGACTATTTTCAACAGATATATTTTTGTGTCACAACAGTCCGGAGACACTACTGATTTTCTTTATTCAGGTTTTGGTATATTTTCCGTAATTGAGATTTTTTACCGTGGGATGGCAAAACCACAGTTATTGTTTACTGGGGTATACCAGACTTTTTAAAATAGATATAATTGCGGCTGGACAGTGAGTGACACACTCAAACTGTGTTTTTTTAGATACCAAAGGCCCAAAACTGGATAGTACAGAGATTTGACCCGTTGAACTGCAAAACCACATTGGGATTTGTCGGGCCTACACCAGACTGTTTTCAACAGATATATTTTTCTGTCACAACAGTCAGGAGACACTACTGATTTTCTTTACGGAAAATATACCAAAACCTGAATAATTGAGATTTTTTACCGTGGGATGGCAAAACCACAGTTATTGTTTACGGGGGTATACCAGACTTTTTAAAATAGATATAATTGCGGCTGAACAGTGTGCGACACACTCAAACTGTGTTTTTTAGATACCAAAGGCCCAAAACTGGATAGTACAGAGATTTGACCCGTTGAACTGCAAAACCACACAGGGATTTGTTGGGCCTACACCAGACTATTTTCAACAGATATATTTTTGCGTCACAACAGTCAGTAGACACTACTGTTTTTCTTTACGGAAAATATACCAAAACCTGAATAATAGAGATTTTTTACCGTGGGATGGCAAAACCACAGTTATTGTTTACTGGGGTATACCAGACTTTTTAAAATAGATATAATTATGGCTGAACAGTGAGTGACACACTCAAACTGTGTTTTTTTAGATACCAAAGGCCCAAAACTGGATAGTACAGAGATTTGACCCGTTGAACTGCAAAACCACACTGGGATTTGTCGGGCCTACACCAGACTGTTTTCAACAGATATATTTTTCTGTCACAACAGTCAGGAGACACTACTGATTTTCTTTACGGAAAATATACCAAAACCTGAATAATTGAGATTTTTTACCGTGGGATGGCAAAACCACAGTTATTGTTTACGGGGGTATACCAGACTTTTTAAAATAGATATAATTGCGGCTGGACAGTGTGCGACACACTCAAACTGTGTTTTTTAGATACCAAAGGCCCAAAACTGGATAGTACAGAGATTTGACCCGTTGAACTGCAAAACCACACAGGGATTTGTCGGGCCTACACCAGACTATTTTCAACAGATATATTTTTGCATCACAACAGTCAGGAGACACTACTGATTTTCTTTACGGAAAATATACCAAAACCTGAATAATAGAGATCTTTTACCGTTGGATGGCAAAACCACAGTTATTGTTTACTGGGGTATACCAGACTTTTTTAAATAGATATAATTGCGGCTGAACAGTGAGCTACACACTCAAACTGTGTTTTTTTAGATACCAAAGGCCCAAAACTGGATAGTACAGATATTTGACCCGTTGAACTGCAAAACCACACTGGGATTTGTCGGGCCTACACCAGACAATTTTCAACAGATATATTTTTATGTTACAACAGTCAGGAGACACTCCTGATTTTCTTTACGGAAAATATACCAAAACCTGAATAATTGAGATTTTTTACCGTTTGATGGCAAAACCACAGTTATTGTTTACTGGGGTATACCAGACTTTTTAAAATAGATATAATTGCGGCTGAACAGTGAGTGACACACTCAAACTGTGTTTTTTTAGATACCAAAGGCCCAAAACTGGATAGTACAGAGATTTGACCCATTGAACTGTAAAACCACACTGGGATTTGTCGGGCCTACACCAGACTATTTTCAACAGATATATTTTTGTGTCACAACAGTCAGGAGACACTACTGATTTTCTTTACGGAAAATATACCAAAACCTGAATAATAGAGATCTTTTACAGTGGGATGGCAAAACCACAGTTATTGTTTACTGGGGTATACCAGACTTTTTAAAATAGATATAATTGTGGCTGAACAGTGAGTGACACACTCAAACTGTGTTTTTTTAGATACCAAAGGCCCAAAACTGGATAGTACAGAGATTTGACCCGCTGAACTGCAAAACCACACTGGGATTTGTTGGGCCTACACCAGACTATTTTCAACAGATATATTTTTGTGTCACAACAGTCAGGAGACACTACTGATTTTCTTTCCGGAAAATATACCAACACCTGAATAATAGAGATCTTTTACCGTGGGACAGCAAAACCACAGTTATTGCTTAATGGGGTATGCCAGACTTTTTTAAATAGATATAATTGCGGCTGAACAGTGAGCGACACACTCAAACTGTTTTTTTAGATACCAAAGGCCCAAAACTGGATAGTACAGAGATTTGACCCGTTGAACTGCAAAACCACAATGGGATTTGTCGGGCCTACACCAGACTATTTTCAACAGATATATTTTTGTGTCACAACAGTCAGGAGACACTACTGATTTTCTTTACGGAAAATATACCAAAACCTGAATAATAGAGATCTTTTACCGTGGGATGGCAAAACCACAGTTATTGTTTACTGGGGTATACCAGACTTTTTTAAATAGATATAATTGCGGCTGAACAGTGAGCTACACACTCAAACTGTGTTTTTTTTTATACCAAAGGCCCAAAACTGGATAGTACAGATATTTGACCCGTTGAACTGCAAAACCACACTGGGATTTGTCGGGCCTACACCAGACAATTTTCAACAGATATATTTTTATGTTACAACAGTCAGGAGACACTCCTGATTTTCTTTACGGAAAATATACCAAAACCTGAATAATTGAGATTTTTTACCGTGGGATGGCAAAACCACAGTTATTGTTTACTGGGGTATACCAGACTTTTTAAAATAGATATAATTGCGGCTGAACAGTGAGTGACACACTCAAACTGTGTTTTTTTAGATACCAAAGGCCCAAAACTGGATAGTACAGAGGATTTGACCCATTGAACTGCAAAACCACACTGGGATTTGTCGGGCCTACACCAGACTATTTTCAACAGATATATTTTTGTGTCACAACAGTCAGGAGACACTACTGTTTTTTTTTTACGGAAAATATACCAAAACCTGAAAAATAGAGATGTTTTACCGTGGCATGGCAAAACCACAGTTATTGTTTACTGGGGTATACCAGACTTTTTAAAATAGATATAATTGTGGCTGAACAGTGAGCGACCCACTCAAACTGTGTTTTTTTAGATACCAAAGGCCCAAATCTGGATAGTACAGAGATTTGACCCGCTGAACTGCAAAACCACACTGGGATTTGTCGGGCCTACACCAGACTATTTTCAACAGATATATTTTTGTGTCACAACAGTCAGGAGACACTACTGATTTTCTTTAAGGAAAATATACCAAAACCTGAATAATTGAGATTTTTTACCGTGGGATGGCAAAACCACAGTTATTGTTTACTGGGGTATACCAGACTTTTTAAAATAGATATAATTGCGGCTGAACAGTGAGTGACACACTCAAACTGTGTTTTTTTAGATACCACAGGCCCAAAACTGAATAGTACAGAGATTTGACCCGTTGAACTGCAAAACCACACGGGGATTTGTCGGGCCTACACCAGACTATTTTCAACAGATATATTTTTGTGTCACTACAGTCAGGAGACTCTACTGATTTTCTTTACGGAAAATATACCAAAACCTGAATAATTGAGATTTTTTACCGTGGGATGGCAAAACCACAGTTATTGTTTACTGGGGTATACCAGACTTTTTAAAATAGATATAATTGCGGCTGAGCAGTGTGCAACACACTCAAACTGTGTTTTTTAGATACCACAGGCCCAAAACTGGATAGTACAGAGATTTGACCCGTTGAACTGCAAAAACACAGGGATTTGTCGGGCCTACACCAGACTATTTTCAACAGATATGTTTTTGCGTCACAACAGTCAGTAGACACTACTGTTTTTCTTTACGGAAAATGTACCAAAACCTGAATAATAGAGATTTTTTACCGTGGGATGGCAAAACCACAGTTATTGTTTATTGGGGTATACAAGACTTATTTAAATAGATATAATTGCGGCTGAACAGTGAGCGACACACTCAAACTGGGTTTTCTTAGATACCAAAGGCCCAAAACTGGATAGTACAGAGATTTGACCCGTTGAACTGCAAAACCACACTGGGATTTGTTGGGCCTACACCAGACTATTTTCAACAGATATATTTTTGTGTCACAACAGTCAGGAGACACTACTGATTTTCTTTACGGAAAATATACCAAAACCTGAATAATAGAGATCTTTTACCGTTGGATGGCAAAACCACAGTTATTGTTTACTGGGGTATACCAGACTTTTTTAAATAGATATAGTTGCGGCTGAACAGTGAGCGACACACTCAAACTGTGTTTTTTTAGATACCAAAGGCCCAAAACTGGATAGTACAGAGATTTGACCCATTGAACTGCAAAACCACACTGGGATTTGTCGGGTCTACACCAGACTATTTTCAACAGATATATTTTTGTGTCACAACAGTCAGGAGACACTACTGATTTTCTTTAAGGAAAATATACCAAAACCTGAATAATTGAGATTTTTTACCGTGGGATGGCAAAACCACAGTTATTGTTTACTGGGGTATACCAGACTTTTTAAAATAGATATAATTGCGGCTGAACAGTGAGTGACACACTCAAACTGTGTTTTTTTAGATACCACAGGCCCAAAACTGAATAGTACAGAGATTTGACCCGTTGAACTGCAAAACCACACGGGGATTTGTCGGGCCTACACCAGACTATTTTCAACAGATATATTTTTGTGTCACTACAGTCAGGAGACTCTACTGATTTTCTTTACGGAAAATATACCAAAACCTGAATAATTGAGATTTTTTACCGTGGGATGGCAAAACCACAGTTATTGTTTACTGGGGTATACCAGACTTTTTAAAATAGATATAATTGCGGCTGAGCAGTGTGCAACACACTCAAACTGTGTTTTTTAGATACCACAGGCCCAAAACTGGATAGTACAGAGATTTGACCCGTTGAACTGCAAAAACACAGGGATTTGTCGGGCCTACACCAGACTATTTTCAACAGATATGTTTTTGCGTCACAACAGTCAGTAGACACTACTGTTTTTCTTTACGGAAAATGTACCAAAACCTGAATAATAGAGATTTTTTACCGTGGGATGGCAAAACCACAGTTATTGTTTATTGGGGTATACAAGACTTATTTAAATAGATATAATTGCGGCTGAACAGTGAGCGACACACTCAAACTGGGTTTTCTTAGATACCAAAGGCCCAAAACTGGATAGTACAGAGATTTGACCCGTTGAACTGCAAAACCACACTGGGATTTGTTGGGCCTACACCAGACTATTTTCAACAGATATATTTTTGTGTCACAACAGTCAGGAGACACTACTGATTTTCTTTACGGAAAATATACCAAAACCTGAATAATAGAGATCTTTTACCGTTGGATGGCAAAACCACAGTTATTGTTTACTGGGGTATACCAGACTTTTTTAAATAGATATAGTTGCGGCTGAACAGTGAGCGACACACTCAAACTGTGTTTTTTTAGATACCAAAGGCCCAAAACTGGATAGTACAGAGATTTGACCCATTGAACTGCAAAACCACACTGGGATTTGTCGGGTCTACACCAGACTATTTTCAACAGATATATTTTTGTGTCACAACAGTCAGGAGACATTACTGATTTTCTTTACGGAAAATATACCAAAACCTGAATAATAGAGATCTTTTACCGTGGGATGGCAAAACCACAGTTATTGTTTACTGGGGTATAGCAGACTTTTTAAATAGATATAATTGCGGCTGAACAGTGAGCTACACACTCAAACTGTGTTTTTTTAGATACCAAAGGCCCAAAACTGGATAGTACAGATGTTTGACCCGTTGAACTGCAAAACCACACTGGGATTTGTCGGGCCTACACCAGACTATTTTCAACAGATATATTTTTGTGTCACAACAGTCAGGAGACACTACTGTTTTTCTTTACGGATAATATACCAAAACATGAATAATAGAGATTTTTTACCGTCGGATGGCAAAACCACAGTTATTGTTTACTGGGGTATACCAGACTTTTTTAAATAGATATAATTGCGGCTGAACAGTGAGCGACACACTCAAACTGTGTTTTTTTAGATACCAAAGGCCCAAAACTGGATAGTACAGAGATTTGACCCGTTGAACTGCAAAACCACACTGGGATTTGTCGGGCCTACACCAGACAATTTTCAACAGATATATTTTTGTGTCACAACAGTCAGGAGACACTACTGATTTTCTTTACGGAAAATATACCAAAACCTGAATAATAGAGATCTTTTACCGTTGGATGGCAAAACCACAGTTATTGTTTACTGGGGTATACCAGACTTTTTTAAATAGATATAGTTGCGGCTGAACAGTGAGCGACACACTCAAACTGTGTTTTTTTAGATACCAAAGGCCCAAAACTGGATTGTACAGAGATTTGACCAATTGAACTTCAAAACCACACTGGGATTTGTCGGGCCTACACCAGACTATTTTCAACAGATATATTTTTGTGTCACAACAGTCAGGAGACGCTACTGATTTTCTTTACGGAAAATATACCAACACCTGAATAATAGAGATCTTTTACCGTGGGACGGCAAAACCACAGTTATTGCTTAATGGGGTATACCAGACTTTTTTAAATAGATATAATTGCGGCTGAACAGTGAGCGACACACTCAAACTGTTTTTTTAGATACCAAAGGCCCAAAACTGGATAGTACAGAGATTTGACGCGTTGAACTGCAAAACCACAATGGGATTTGTCGGGCCTACACCAGACTATTTTCAACAGATATATTTTTGTGTCACAACAGTCAGGAGACACTACTGTTTTTCTTTACGGATAATATACCAAAACCTGAATAATAGAATTTTTTTTACCGTGGGATGGCAAAACCACAGTTATTGTTTACTGGGGTATACCATACTTTTTTAAATAGATATAATTGCGGCTGAACAGTGAGCGACACACTCAAACTGTGTTTTTTTAGATACCAAAGGCCCAAAACTGGATAGTACAGAGATTTGACCCGTTGAACTGCAAAACCACACTGGGATTTGTCGGGCCTACACCAGACTATTTTCAACAGATATATTTTTGTGTCACAACAGTCAGGAGACACTACTGTTTTTCTTTACGGATAATATACCAAAACATGAATAATAGAGATTTTTTTACCGTCGGATGGCAAAACCACAGTTATTGTTTACTGGGGTATACCAGACTTTTTTAAATAGATATAATTGCGGCTGAACAGTGAGCGACACACTCAAACTGTGTTTTTTTAGATACCAAAGGCCCAAAACTGGATAGTACAGAGATTTGACCCATTGAACTGCAAAACCACACTGGGATTTGTCGGGCCTACACCAGACTATTTTCAACAGATATATTTTTGTGTCACAACAGTCAGGAGACACTACTGATTTTCTTTACGGAAAATATACCAAAACCTGAATAATAGAGATCTTTTACCGTGGAATGGCAAAACCACAGTTATTGTTTACTGGGGTATACCAGACTTTTTTAAATAGATATAATTGCGGCTGAACAGTGAGCTACACACTCAAACTGTGTTTTTTTAGATACCAAAGGCCCAAAACTGGATAGTACAGATATTTGACCCGTTGAACTGCAAATCCACACTGGGATTTGTCGGTCCTACACCAGACTATTTTCAACAGATATATTTTTGTGTCACAACAGTCCGGAGACACTACTGATTTTCTTTGTTCAGGTTTTGGTATATTTTCCGTAATTGAGATTTTTTACCGTGGGATGGCAAAACCACAGTTATTGTTTACTGGGGTATACCAGACTTTTTAAAATAGATATAATTGCGGCTGGACAGTGAGTGACACACTCAAACTGTGTTTTTTTAGATACCAAAGGCCCAAAACTGGATAGTACAGAGATTTGACCCGTTGAACTGCAAAACCACATTGGGATTTGTCGGGCCTACACCAGACTGTTTTCAACAGATATATTTTTCTGTCACAACAGTCAGGAGACACTACTGATTTTCTTTACGGAAAATATACCAAAACCTGAATAATTGAGATTTTTTACCGTGGGATGGCAAAACCACAGTTATTGTTTACGGGGGTATACCAGACTTTTTAAAATAGATATAATTGCGGCTGAACAGTGTGCGACACACTCAAACTGTGTTTTTTAGATACCAAAGGCCCAAAACTGGATAGTACAGAGATTTGACCCGTTGAACTGCAAAACCACACAGGGATTTGTTGGGCCTACACCAGACTATTTTCAACAGATATATTTTTGCGTCACAACAGTCAGTATACACTACTGTTTTTCTTTACGGAAAATATACCAAAACCTGAATAATAGAGATTTTTTACCGTGGGATGGCAAAACCACAGTTATTGTTTACTGGGGTATACCAGACTTTTTAAAATAGATATAATTATGGCTGAACAGTGAGTGACACACTCAAACTGTGTTTTTTTAGATACCAAAGGCCCAAAACTGGATAGTACAGAGATTTGACCCGTTGAACTGCAAAACCACACTGGGATTTGTCGGGCCTACACCAGACTGTTTTCAACAGATATATTTTTCTGTCACAACAGTCAGGAGACACTACTGATTTTCTTTACGGAAAATATACCAAAACCTGAATAATTGAGATTTTTTACCGTGGGATGGCAAAACCACAGTTATTGTTTACGGGGGTATACCAGACTTTTTAAAATAGATATAATTGCGGCTGGACAGTGTGCGACACACTCAAACTGTGTTTTTTAGATACCAAAGGCCCAAAACTGGATAGTACAGAGATTTGACCCGTTGAACTGCAAAACCACACAGGGATTTGTCGGGCCTACACCAGACTATTTTCAACAGATATATTTTTGCATCACAACAGTCAGGAGACACTACTGATTTTCTTTACGGAAAATATACCAAAACCTGAATAATAGAGATCTTTTACCGTTGGATGGCAAACCACAGTTATTGTTTACTGGGGTATACCAGACTTTTTTAAATAGATATAATTGCGGCTGAACAGTGAGCTACACACTCAAACTGTGTTTTTTTAGATACCAAAGGCCCAAAACTGGATAGTACAGATATTTGACCAGTTGAACTGCAAAACCACACTGGGATTTGTCGGGCCTACACCAGACAATTTTCAACAGATATATTTTTATGTTACAACAGTCAGGAGACACTCCTGATTTTCTTTACGGAAAATATACCAAAACCTGAATAATTGAGATTTTTTACCGTTTGATGGCAAAACCACAGTTATTGTTTACTGGGGTATACCAGACTTTTTAAAATAGATATAATTGCGGCTGAACAGTGAGTGACACACTCAAACTGTGTTTTTTTAGATACCAAAGGCCCAAAACTGGATAGTACAGAGATTTGACCCATTGAACTGTAAAACCACACTGGGATTTGTCGGGCCTACAGCAGACTATTTTCAACAGATATATTTTTGTGTCACAACAGTCAGGAGACACTACTGATTTTCTTTACGGAAAATATACCAAAACTTGAATAATAGAGATCTTTTACCGTGGGATGGCAAAACCACAGTTATTGTTTACTGGGGTATACCAGACTTTTTAAAATAGATATAATTGTGGCTGAACAGTGAGTGACACACTCAAACTGTGTTTTTTTAGATACCAAAGGCCCAAAACTGGATAGTACAGAGATTTGACCCGCTGAACTGCAAAACCACACTGGGATTTGTTGGGCCTACACCAGACTATTTTCAACAGATATATTTTTGTGTCACAACAGTCAGGAGACACTACTGATTTTCTTTCCGGAAAATATACCAACACCTGAATAATAGAGATCTTTTACCGTGGGACAGCAAAACCACAGTTATTGCTTAATGGGGTATGCCAGACTTTTTTAAATAGATATAATTGCGGCTGAACAGTGAGCGACACACTCAAACTGTTTTTTTAGATACCAAAGGCCCAAAACTGGATAGTACAGAGATTTGACCCGTTGAACTGCAAAACCACAATGGGATTTGTCGGGCCTACACCAGACTATTTTCAACAGATATATTTTTGTGTCACAACAGTCAGGAGACACTACTGATTTTCTTTACGGAAAATATACCAAAACCTGAATAATAGAGATGTTTTACCGTGGGATGGCAAAACCACAGTTATTGTTTACTGGGGTATACCAGACTTTTTTAAATAGATATAATTGCGGCTGAACAGTGAGCTACACACTCAAACTGTGTTTTTTTTTATACCAAAGGCCCAAAACTGGATAGTACAGATATTTGACCCGTTGAACTGCAAAACCACACTGGGATTTGTCGGGCCTACACCAGACAATTTTCAACAGATATATTTTTATGTTACAACAGTCAGGAGACACTCCTGATTTTCTTTATGGAAAATATACCAAAACCTGAATAATTGAGATTTTTTACCGTGGGATGGCAAAACCACAGTTATTGTTTACTGGGGTATACCAGACTTTTTAAAATAGATATAATTGCGGCTGAACAGTGAGTGACACACTCAAACTGTGTTTTTTTAGATACCAAAGGCCCAAAACTGGATAGTACAGAGGATTTGACCCATTGAACTGCAAAACCACACTGGGATTTGTCGGGCCTACACCAGACTATTTTCAACAGATATATTTTTGTGTCACAACAGTCAGGAGACACTACTGTTTTTTTTTTACGGAAAATATACCAAAACCTGGAAAATAGAGATGTTTTACCGTGCTATGGCAAAACCACAGTTATTGTTTACTGGGGTATACCAGACTTTTTAAAATAGATATAATTGTGGCTGAACAGTGAGCGACCCACTCAAACTGTGTTTTTTTAGATACCAAAGGCCCAAATCTGGATAGTACAGAGATTTGACCCGCTGCACTGCAAAACCACACTGGGATTTGTCGGGCCTACACCAGACTATTTTCAACAGATATATTTTTGTGTCACAACAGTCAGGAGACACTACTGATTTTCTTTAAGGAAAATATACCAAAACCTGAATAATTGAGATTTTTTACCGTGGGATGGCAAAACCACAGTTATTGTTTACTGGGGTATACCAGACTTTTTAAAATAGATATAATTGCGGCTGAACAGTGAGTGACACACTCAAACTGTGTTTTTTTAGATACCACAGGCCCAAAACTGAATAGTACAGAGATTTGACCCGTTGAACTGCAAAACCACACGGGGATTTGTCGGGCCTACACCAGACTATTTTCAACAGATATATTTTTGTGTCACTATAGTCAGGAGACTCTACTGATTTTCTTTACGGAAAATATACCAAAACCTGAATAATTGAGATTTTTTACCGTGGGATGGCAAAACCACAGTTATTGTTTACTGGGGTATACCAGACTTTTTAAAATAGATATAATTGCGGCTGAGCAGTGTGCAACACACTCAAACTGTGTTTTTTAGATACCATAGGCCCAAAACTGGATAGTACAGAGATTTGACCCGTTGAACTGCAAAAACACAGGGATTTTTCGGGCCTACACCAGACTATTTTCAACAGATATGTTTTTGCGTCACAACAGTCAGTAGACACTACTGTTTTTCTTTACGGAAAATGTACCAAAACCTGAATAATAGAGATTTTTTACCGTGGGATGGCAAAACCACAGTTATTGTTTATTGGGGTATACAAGACTTATTTAAATAGATATAATTGCGGCTGAACAGTGAGCGACACACTCAAACTGGGTTTTCTTAGATACCAAAGGCCCAAAACTGGATAGTACAGAGATTTGACCCGTTGAACTGCAAAACCACACTGGGATTTGTTGGGCCTACACCAGACTATTTTCAACAGATATATTTTTGTGTCACAACAGTCAGGAGACACTACTGATTTTCTTTACGGAAAATATACCAAAACCTGAATAATAGAGATCTTTTACCGTTGGATGGCAAAACCACAGTTATTGTTTACTGGGGTATACCAGACTTTTTTAAATAGATATAGTTGCGGCTGAACAGTGAGCGACACACTCAAACTGTGTTTTTTTAGATACCAAAGGCCCAAAACTGGATAGTACAGAGATTTGACCCATTGAACTGCAAAACCACACTGGGATTTGTCGGGTCTACACCAGACTATTTTCAACAGATATATTTTTGTGTCACAACAGTCAGGAGACATTACTGATTTTCTTTACGGAAAATATACCAAAACCTGAATAATAGAGATCTTTTACCGTGGGATGGCAAAACCACAGTTATTGTTTACTGGGGTATAGCAGACTTTTTAAATAGATATAATTGCGGCTGAACAGTGAGCTACACACTCAAACTGTGTTTTTTTAGATACCAAAGGCCCAAAACTGGATAGTACAGATATTTGACCCGTTGAACTGCAAAACCACACTGGGATTTGTCGGGCCTACACCAGACTATTTTCAACAGATATATTTTTGTGTCACAACAGTCAGGAGACACTACTGTTTTTCTTTACGGATAATATACCAAAACATGAATAATAGAGATTTTTTACCGTCGGATGGCAAAACCACAGTTATTGTTTACTGGGGTATACCAGACTTTTTTAAATAGATATAATTGCGGCTGAACAGTGAGCGACACACTCAAACTGTGTTTTTTTAGATACCAAAGGCCCAAAACTGGATAGTACAGAGATTTGACCCGTTGAACTGCAAAACCACACTGGGATTTGTCGGGCCTACACCAGACAATTTTCAACAGATATATTTTTGTGTCACAACAGTCAGGAGACACTACTGATTTTCTTTACGGAAAATATACCAAAACCTGAATAATAGAGATCTTTTACCGTTGGATGGCAAAACCACAGTTATTGTTTACTGGGGTATACCAGACTTTTTTAAATAGATATAGTTGCGGCTGAACAGTGAGCGACACACTCAAACTGTGTTTTTTTAGATACCAAAGGCCCAAAACTGGATTGTACAGAGATTTGACCAATTGAACTTCAAAACCACACTGGGATTTGTCGCGTCTACACCAGACTATTTTCAACAGATATATTTTTGTGTCACAACAGTCAGGAGACACTACTGATTTTCTTTACGGAAAATATACCAAAACCTGAATAATAGAGATCTTTTACCGTGGGATGGCAAAACCACAGTTATTGTTTACTGGGGTATACCAGCCTTTTTAAATAGATATAATTGCGGCTGAACAGTGAGCTACACACTCAAACGGTGTTTTTTTAGATACCAAAGGCCCAAAACTGGATAGTACAGATATTTGACCCGTTGAACTGCAAAACCACACTGGGATTTGTCGGGCCTACACCAGACTATTTTCAACAGATATATTTTTGTGTCACAACAGTCAGGAGACACTACTGTTTTTCTTTACGGATAATATACCAAAACATGAATAATAGAGATTTTTTTACCGTCGGATGGCAAAACCACAGTTATTGTTTACTGGGGTATACCAGACTTTTTTAAATAGATATAATTGCGGCTGAACAGTGAGCGACACACTCAAACTGTGTTTTTTTAGATACCAAAGGCCCAAAACTGGATAGTACAGAGATTTGACCCATTGAACTGCAAAACCACACTGGGATTTGTCGGGCCTACACCAGACTATTTTCAACAGATATATTTTTGTGTCACAACAGTCAGGAGACACTACTGATTTTCTTTACGGAAAATATACCAAAACCTGAATAATTGAGATTTTTTACCGTGGGATGGCAAAACCACAGTTATTGTTTACGGGGGTATACCAGACTTTTTAAAATAGATATAATTGCGGCTGAAGAGTGAGTGACACAATCAAACTGTGTTTTTTTAGATACCAAAGGCCCAAAACTGGATAGTACAGAGATTTGACCCATTGAACTGCAAAACCACACTGGGATTTGTCGGGCCTACACCAGACTATTTTCAACAGATATATTTTTGTGTCACAACAGTCAGGAGACACTACTGATTTTCTTTACGGAAAATATACCAAAACCTGAATAATAGAGATCTTTTACCGTGGGATGGCAAAACCACAGTTATTGTTTACTGGGGTATACCAGACTTATTTAAATAGATATAATTGCGGCTGAACAGTGAGCGACACACTCAAACTGTGTTTTTTTAGATACCAAAGGCCCAAAACTGGATAGTACAGAGATTTGACCCGCTGAACTGCAAAACCACACTGGGATTTGTTGGGCCTACACCAGACTATTTTCAACAGATATATTTTTGTGTCACAACAGTCCGGAGACACTACTGATTTTCTTTATTCAGGTTTTGGTATATTTTCCGTAATTGAGATTTTTTACCGTGGGATGGCAAAACCACAGTTATTGTTTACGGGGGTATACCAGACTTTTTAAAATAGATATAATTGCGGCTGAACAGTGAGTGACACACTCAAACTGTGTTTTTTTAGATACCAAAGGCCCAAAACTGGATAGTACAGAGATTTGACCCATTGAACTGCAAAACCACACTGGGATTTGTCGGGCCTACACCAGACTATTTTCAACAGATATATTTTTGTGTCACAACAGTCAGGAGACACTACTGATTTTCTTTACGGAAAATATACCAAAACCTGAATAATAGAGATCTTTTACCGTGGGATGGCAAAACCACAGTTATTGTTTACTGGGGTATACCAGACTTTTTTAAATAGATATAATTGCGGCTGAACAGTGAGCTACACACTCAAACTTTGTTTTTTTTTATACCAAAGGCCCAAAACTGGATAGTACAGATATTTGACCCGTTGAACTGCAAAACCACACTGGGATTTGTCGGGCCTACACCAGACAATTTTCAACAGATATATTTTTATGTTACAACAGTCAGGAGACACTCCTGATTTTCTTTACGGAAAATATACCAAAACCTGAATAACTGAGATTTTTTACTGTGGGATGGCAAAACCACAGTTATTGTTTACTGGGGTATACCAGACTTTTTAAAATAGATATAATTGCGGCTGAACAGTGAGTGACACACTCAAACTGTGTTTTTTTAGATAGCAAAGGCCCAAAACTGGATAGTACAGAGGATTTGACCCATTGAACTGCAAAACCACACTGGGATTTGTCGGGCCTACACCAGACTATTTTCAACAGATATATTTTTGTGTCACAACAGTCAGGAGACACTACTGTTTTTTTTTTACGGAAAATATACCAAAACCTGAAAAATAGAGATGTTTTACCGTGGCATGGCAAAACCACAGTTATTGTTTACTGGGGTATACCAGACTTTTTAAAATAGATATAATTGTGGCTGAACAGTGAGTGACACACTCAAACTGTGTTTTTTTAGATACCACAGGCCCAAAACTGAATAGTACAGAGATTTGACCCGTTGAACTGCAAAACCACACGGGGATTTGTCGGGCCTACACCAGACTATTTTCAACAGATATATTTTTGTGTCACTATAGTCAGGAGACTCTACTGATTTTCTTTACGGAAAATATACCAAAACCTGAATAATTGAGATTTTTTACCGTGGGATGGCAAAACCACAGTTATTGTTTACTGGGGTATACCAGACTTTTTAAAATAGATATAATTGCGGCTGAGCAGTGTGCAACACACTCAAACTGTGTTTTTTAGATACCATAGGCCCAAAACTGGATAGTACAGAGATTTGACCCGTTGAACTGCAAAAACACAGGGATTTTTCGGGCCTACACCAGACTATTTTCAACAGATATGTTTTTGCGTCACAACAGTCAGTAGACACTACTGTTTTTCTTTACGGAAAATGTACCAAAACCTGAATAATAGAGATTTTTTACCGTGGGATGGCAAAACCACAGTTATTGTTTATTGGGGTATACAAGACTTATTTAAATAGATATAATTGCGGCTGAACAGTGAGCGACACACTCAAACTGGGTTTTCTTAGATACCAAAGGCCCAAAATTGGATAGTACAGAGATTTGACCCGTTGAACTGCAAAACCACACTGGGATTTGTTGGGCCTACACCAGACTATTTTCAACAGATATATTTTTGTGTCACAACAGTCAGGAGACACTACTGATTTTCTTTACGGAAAATATACCAAAACCTGAATAATAGAGATCTTTTACCGTTGGATGGCAAAACCACAGTTATTGTTTACTGGGGTATACCAGACTTTTTTAAATAGATATAGTTGCGGCTGAACAGTGAGCGACACACTCAAACTGTGTTTTTTTAGATACCAAAGGCCCAAAACTGGATAGTACAGAGATTTGACCCATTGAACTGCAAAACCACACTGGGATTTGTCGGGTCTACACCAGACTATTTTCAACAGATATATTTTTGTGTCACAACAGTCAGGAGACATTACTGATTTTCTTTACGGAAAATATACCAAAACCTGAATAATAGAGATCTTTTACCGTGGGATGGCAAAACCACAGTTATTGTTTACTGGGATATAGCAGACTTTTTAAATAGATATAATTGCGGCTGAACAGTGAGCTACACACTCAAACTGTGTTTTTTTAGATACCAAAGGCCCAAAACTGGATAGTACAGATATTTGACCCGTTGAACTTCAAAACCACACTGGGATTTGTCGGGTCTACACCAGACTATTTTCAACAGATATATTTTTGTGTCACAACAGTCAGGAGACACTACTGTTTTTCTTTACGGATAATATACCAAAACATGAATAATAGAGATTTTTTTACCGTCGGATGGCAAAACCACAGTTATTGTTTACTGGGGTATACCAGACTTTTTTAAATAGATATAATTGCGGCTGAACAGTGAGCGACACACTCAAACTGTGTTTTTTTAGATACCAAAGGCCCAAAACTGGATAGTACAGAGATTTGACCCATTGAACTGCAAAACCACACTGGGATTTGTCGGGCCTACACCAGACTATTTTCAACAGATATATTTTTGTGTCACAACAGTCAGGAGACACTACTGATTTTCTTTACGGAAAATATACCAAAACCTGAATAATTGAGATTTTTTACCGTGGGATGGCAAAACCACAGTTATTGTTTACGGGGGTATACCAGACTTTTTAAAATAGATATAATTGCGGCTGAAGAGTGAGTGACACAATCAAACTGTGTTTTTTTAGATACCAAAGGCCCAAAACTGGATAGTACAGAGATTTGACCCATTGAACTGCAAAACCACACTGGGATTTGTCGGGCCTACACCAGACTATTTTCAACAGATATATTTTTGTGTCACAACAGTCAGGAGACACTACTGATTTTCTTTACGGAAAATATACCAAAACCTGAATAATAGAGATCTTTAACCGTGGGATGGCAAAACCACAGTTATTGTTTACTGGGGTATACCAGACTTATTTAAATAGATATAATTGCGGCTGAACAGTGAGCGACACACTCAAACTGTGTTTTTTTAGATACCAAAGGCCCAAAACTGGATAGTACAGAGATTTGACCCGCTGAACTGCAAAACCACACTGGGATTTGTTGGGCCTACACCAGACTATTTTCAACAGATATATTTTTGTGTCACAACAGTCCGGAGACACTACTGATTTTCTTTATTCAGGTTTTGGTATATTTTCCGTAATTGAGATTTTTTACCGTGGGATGGCAAAACCACAGTTATTGTTTACGGGGGTATACCAGACTTTTTAAAATAGATATAATTGCGGCTGAACAGTGAGTGACACACTCAAACTGTGTTTTTTTAGATACCAAAGGCCCAAAACTGGATAGTACAGAGATTTGACCCATTGAACTGCAAAACCACACTGGGATTTGTCGGGCCTACACCAGACTATTTTCAACAGATATATTTTTGTGTCACAACAGTCAGGAGACACTACTGATTTTCTTTACGGAAAATATACCAAAACCTGAATAATAGAGATCTTTTACCGTGGGATGGCAAAACCACAGTTATTGTTTACTGGGGTATACCAGACTTTTTTAAATAGATATAATTGCGGCTGAACAGTGAGCTACACACTCAAACTTTGTTTTTTTTTATACCAAAGGCCCAAAACTGGATAGTACAGATATTTGACCCGTTGAACTGCAAAACCACACTGGGATTTGTCGGGCCTACACCAGACAATTTTCAACAGATATATTTTTATGTTACAACAGTCAGGAGACACTCCTGAATTTCTTTACGGAAAATATACCAAAACCTGAATAATTGAGATTTTTTACCGTGGGATGGCAAAACCACAGTTATTGTTTACGGGGGTATACCAGACTTTTTAAAATAGATATAATTGCGGCTGAACAGTGAGTGACACAATCAAACTGTGTTTTTTTAGATACCAAAGGCCCAAAACTGGATAGTACAGAGATTTGACCCATTGAACTGCAAAACCACACTGGGATTTGTCGGGCCTACACCAGACTATTTTCAACAGATATATTTTTGTGTCACAACAGTCAGGAGACACTCCTGATTTTCTTTACGGAAAATATACCAAAACCTGAATAATTGAGATTTTTTACCATGGGATGGAAAAACCACAGTTACTGTTTACTGGGGTATACCAGACTTTTTAAAATAGATATAATTGCGGCTGAACAGTGAGTGACACACTCAAACTGTGTTTTTTTAGATACCAAAGGCCCAAAACTGGATAGTACAGAGATTTGACCCATTGAACTGCAAAACCACACTGGGATTTGTCGGGCCTACACCAGACTATTTTCAACAGATATATTTTTGTGTCACAACAGTCAGGAGACACTACTGATTTTCTTTACGGAAAATATACCAAAAGCTGAATAATAGAGATCTTTTACCGTGGGATAGCAAAACCACAGTTATTGTTTACTGGGGTATACCAGACTTTTTTAAATAGATATAATTGCGGCTGAACAGTGAGCTACACACTCAAACTTTGTTTTTTTTTATACCAAAGGCCCAAAACTGGATAGTACAGATATTTGACCCGTTGAACTGCAAATCCACACTGGGATTTGTCGGTCCTACACCAGACTATTTTCAACAGATATATTTTTATGTTACAACAGTCAGGAGACACTCCTGATTTTCTTTACGGAAAATATACCAAAACCTGAATAATTGAGATTTTTTACCGTGGGATGGAAAAACCACAGTTACTGTTTACTGGGGTATACCAGACTTTTTAAAATAGATATAATTGCGGCTGAACAGTGAGTGACACACTCAAACTGTGTTTTTTTAGATACCAAAGGCCCAAAACTGGATAGTACAGAGATTTGACCCGTTGAACTGCAAAACCACACTGGGATTTGTCGGGCCTACACCAGACTATTTTCAACAGATATATTTTTGTGTCACAACAGTCAGGAGACACTGCTGTTTTTCTTTACGGATAATATACCAAAACCTGAATAATAGAGATTTTTTTACCATGGGAGGGCAAAACCAGAGTTATTGTTTACTGGGGTATACCAGACTTTTTTAAATAGATATAATTGCGGCTGAACAGTGAGCGATACACTCAAACTGTGTTTTTTTAGATACCAAAGGCCCAAAACTGGATAGTACAGAGATTTGACCCGCTGAACTGCAAAACCACACTGGGATTTGTTGGGCCTACAGCAGACTATTTTCAACAGATATATTTTTGTGTCACAACAGTCCGGAGACACTACTGATTTTCTTTATTCAGGTTTTGGTATATTTTCCGTAATTGAGATTTTTTACCGTGGGATGGCAAAACCACAGTTATTGTTTACTGGGGTATACCAGACTTTTTAAAATAGATATGATTGCGGCTGGACAGTGAGTGACACACTCAAACTGTGTTTTTTTAGATACCAAAGCCCCAAAACTGGATAGTACAGAGATTTGACCCATTGAACTGCAAAACCACACTGGGATTTGTCGGGCCTACACCAGACTATTTTCAACAGATATATTTTTGTGTCACAACAGTCAGGAGACACTACTGATTTTCTTTACGGAAAATATACCAAAACCTGAATAATTGAGATTTTTTACCGTGGGATGGCAAAACCACAGTTATTGTTTACGGGGGTATACCAGACTTTTTAAAATAGATATAATTGCGGCTGAAGAGTGAGTGACACAATCAAACTGTGTTTTTTTAGATACCAAAGGCCCAAAACTGGATAGTACAGAGATTTGACCCATTGAACTGCAAAACCACACTGGGATTTGTCGGGCCTACACCAGACTATTTTCAACAGATATATTTTTGTGTCACAACAGTCAGGAGACACTACTGATTTTCTTTACGGAAAATATACCAAAACCTGAATAATAGAGATCTTTAACCGTGGGATGGCAAAACCACAGTTATTGTTTACTGGGGTATACCAGACTTATTTAAATAGATATAATTGCGGCTGAACAGTGAGCGACAGACTCAAACTGTGTTTTTTTAGATACCAAAGGCCCAAAACTGGATAGTACAGAGATTTGACCCGCTGAACTGCAAAACCACACTGGGATTTGTTGGGCCTACACCAGACTATTTTCAACAGATATATTTTTGTGTCACAACAGTGCGGAGACACTACTGATTTTCTTTATTCAGGTTTTGGTATATTTTCCGTAATTGAGATTTTTTACCGTGGGATGGCAAAACCACAGTTATTGTTTACGGGGGTATACCAGACTTTTTAAAATAGATATAATTGCGGCTGAACAGTGAGTGACACACTCAAACTGTGTTTTTTTAGATACCAAAGGCCCAAAACTGGATAGTACAGAGATTTGACCCATTGAACTGCAAAACCACACTGGGATTTGTCGGGCCTACACCAGACTATTTTCAACAGATATATTTTTGTGTCACAACAGTCAGGAGACACTACTGATTTTCTTTACGGAAAATATACCAAAACCTGAATAATAGAGATCTTTTACCGTGGGATGGCAAAACCACAGTTATTGTTTACTGGGGTATACCAGACTTTTTTAAATAGATATAATTGCGGCTGAACAGTGAGCTACACACTCAAACTTTGTTTTTTTTTATACCAAAGGCCCAAAACTGGATAGTACAGATATTTGACCCGTTGAACTGCAAAACCACACTGGGATTTGTCGGGCCTACACCAGACAATTTTCAACAGATATATTTTTATGTTACAACAGTCAGGAGACACTCCTGAATTTCTTTACGGAAAATATACCAAAACCTGAATAATTGAGATTTTTTACCGTGGGATGGCAAAACCACAGTTATTGTTTGCGGGGGTATACCAGACTTTTTAAAATAGATATAATTGCGGCTGAACAGTGAGTGACACAATCAAACTGTGTTTTTTTAGATACCAAAGGCCCAAAACTGGATAGTACAGAGATTTGACCCATTGAACTGCAAAACCACACTGGGATTTGTCGGGCCTACACCAGACTATTTTCAACAGATATATTTTTGTGTCACAACAGTCAGGAGACACTCCTGATTTTCTTTACGGAAAATATACCAAAACCTGAATAATTGAGATTTTTTACCATGGGATGGAAAAACCACAGTTACTGTTTACTGGGGTATACCAGACTTTTTAAAATAGATATAATTGCGGCTGAACAGTGAGTGACACACTCAAACTGTGTTTTTTTAGATACCAAAGGCCCAAAACTGGATAGTACAGAGATTTGACCCATTGAACTGCAAAACCACACTGGGATTTGTCGGGCCTACACCAGACTATTTTCAACAGATATATTTTTGTGTCACAACAGTCAGGAGACACTACTGATTTTCTTTACGGAAAATATACCAAAACCTGAATAATAGAGATCTTTTACCGTGGGATAGCAAAACCACAGTTATTGTTTACTGGGGTATACCAGACTTTTTTAAATAGATATAATTGCGGCTGAACAGTGAGCTACACACTCAAACTTTGTTTTTTTTTATACCAAAGGCCCAAAACTGGATAGTACAGATAATTGACCCGTTGAACTGCAAATCCACACTGGGATTTGTCGGTCCTACACCAGACTATTTTCAACAGATATATTTTTATGTTACAACAGTCAGGAGACACTCCTGATTTTCTTTACGGAAAATATACCAAAACCTGAATAATTGAGATTTTTTACCGTGGGATGGAAAAACCACAGTTACTGTTTACTGGGGTATACCAGACTTTTTAAAATAGATATAATTGCGGCTGAACAGTGAGTGACACACTCAAACTGTGTTTTTTTAGATACCAAAGGCCCAAAACTGGATAGTACAGAGATTTGACCCGTTGAACTGCAAAACCACACTGGGATTTGTCGGGCCTACACCAGACTATTTTCAACAGATATATTTTTGTGTCACAACAGTCAGGAGACACTGCTGTTTTTCTTTACGGATAATATACCAAAACCTGAATAATAGAGATTTTTTTACCATGGGAGGGCAAAACCAGAGTTATTGTTTACTGGGGTATACCAGACTTTTTTAAATAGATATAATTGCGGCTGAACAGTGAGCGATACACTCAAACTGTGTTTTTTTAGATACCAAAGGCCCAAAACTGGATAGTACAGAGATTTGACCCGCTGAACTGCAAAACCACACTGGGATTTGTTGGGCCTACAGCAGACTATTTTCAACAGATATATTTTTGTGTCACAACAATCCGGAGACACTACTGATTTTCTTTATTCAGGTTTTGGTATATTTTCCGTAATTGAGATTTTTTACCGTGGGATGGCAAAACCACAGTTATTGTTTACTGGGGTATACCAGACTTTTTAAAATAGATATAATTGCGGCTGGACAGTGAGTGACACACTCAAACTGTGTTTTTTTAGATACCAAAGCCCCAAAACTGGATAGTACAGAGATTTGACCCGTTGAACTGCAAAAACACATTGGGATTTGTCGGGCCTACACCAGACTGTTTTCAACAGATATATTTTTCTGTCACAACAGTCAGGAGACACTACTGATTTTCTTTACGGAAAATATTCCAAAACCTGAATAATTGAGATTTTTTACCGTGGGATGGCAAAACCACCGTTATTGTTTACGGGGGTATACCAGACTATTTAAAATAGATATAATTGCGGCTGAACAGTGAGTGACACACTCAAACTGTGTTTTTTTAGATACCAAAGGCCCAAAACTGGATAGTACAGAGATTTGACCCATTGAACTGCAAAACCACACTGGGATTTGTCGGGCCTACACCAGACTATTTTCAACAGATATATTTTTGTGTCACAACAGTCAGGAGACACTACTGATTTTCTTTACGGAAAATATACCAAAACCTGAATAATAGAGATCTTTTACCGTGGGATGGCAAAACCACAGTTATTGTTTACTGGGGTATACCAGACTTTTTTAAATAGATATAATTGCGGCTGAACAGTGAGCTACACACTCAAACTGTGTTTTTTTTTATACCAAAGGCCCAAAACTGGATAGTACAGATATTTGACCCGTTGAACTGCAAAACCACACTGGGATTTGTCGGGCCTACACCAGACAATTTTCAACAGATATATTTTTATGTTACAACAGTCAGGAGACACTCCTGATTTTCTTTACGGAAAATATACCAAAACCTGAATAATTGAGATTTTTTACCGTGGGATGGCAAAAACACAGTTATTGTTTACTGGGGTATACCAGACTTTTTAAAATAGATATAATTGCGGCTGGACAGTGAGTGACACACTCAAACTGTGTTTTTTTAGATACCAAAGCCCCAAAACTGGATAGTACAGAGATTTGACCCGTTGAACTGCAAAAACACATTGGGATTTGTCGGGCCTACAACAGACTGTTTTCAACAGATATATTTTTCTGTCACAACAGTCAGGAGACACTACTGATTTTCTTTACGGAAAATATTCCAAAACCTGAATAATTGAGATTTTTTACCGTGGGATGGCAAAACCACCGTTATTGTTTACGGGGGTATACCAGACTATTTAAAATAGATATAATTGCGGCTGAACAGTGAGTGACACACTCAAACTGTGTTTTTTTTTATACCAAAGGCCCAAAACTGGATAGTACAGATATTTGACCCGTTGAATTGCAAAACCACACTGGGATTTGTCGGGCCTACACCAGACAATTTTCAACAGATATATTTTTATGTTACAACAGTCAGGAGACACTCCTGATTTTCTTTACGGAAAATATACCAAAACCTGAATAATTGAGATTTTTTACCGTGGGATGGCAAAACCACAGTTATTGTTTACTGGGGTATACCAGACTTTTTAAAATAGATATAATTGCGGCTGAACAGTGAGTGACACACTCAAACTGTGTTTTTTTAGATACCAAAGGCCCAAAACTGGATAGTACAGAGATTTGACCCATTGAACTGCAAAACCACACTGGGATTTGTCGGGCCTACACCAGACTATTTTCAACAGATATATTTTTGTGTCACAACAGTCAGGAGACACTACTGTTTTTTTTTACGGAAAATATACCAAACCCTGAAAAATAGAGATTTTTTACCGTGGAATGGCAAAACCACAGTTATTGTTTACTGGGGTATACCAGACTTTTTAAAATAGATATAATTGCGGCTGAACAGTGAGTGACACACTCAAACTGTGTTTTTTTAGATACCACAGGCCCAAAACTGAATAGTACAGAGATTTGACCCGTTGAACTGTAAAACCACACGGGGATTTGTCGGGCCTACACCAGACTATTTTCAACAGATATGTTTTTGCGTCACAACAGTCAGTAGACACTACTGTTTTTCCTTACGGAAAATGTACCAAAACCTGAATAATAGAGATTTTTTACCGTGGGATGGCAAAACCACAGTTATTGTTTACTGGGGTATACCAGACTTATTTAAATAGATATAATTGCGGCTGAACAGTGAGCGACACACTCAAACTGTGTTTTCTTAGATACCAAAGGCCCAAAACTGGATAGTACAGAGATTTGACCCGTTGAACTGCAAAACCACACTGGGATTTGTCGGGCCTACACCAGACTATTTTCAACAGATATATTTTTGTGTCACAACAGTCAGGAGACACTACTGATTTTCTTTACGGAAAATATACCAAAACCTGAATAATAGAGATCTTTTACCGTTGGATGGCAAAACCACAGTTATTGTTTACTGGGGTATACCAGACTTTTTTAAATAGATATAGTTGCGGCTGAACAGTGAGCGACACACTCAAACTGTGTTTTTTTAGATACCAAAGGCCCAAAACTGGATAGTACAGAGATTTGACCCATTGAACTGCAAAACCACACTGGGATTTGTCGGGTCTACACCAGACTATTTTCAACAGATATATTTTTGTGTCACAACAGTCAGGAGACACTACTGATTTTCTTTACGGAAAATATACCAAAACCTGAATAATAGAGATCTTTTACCGTGGGATGGCAAAACCACAGTTATTGTTTACTGGGGTATAGCAGACTTTTTAAATAGATATAATTGCGGCTGAACAGTGAGCTACACACTCAAACTGTGTTTTTTTAGATACCAAAGGCCCAAAACTGGATAGTACAGATATTTGACCCGTTGAACTGCAAAACCACACTGGGATTTGTCGGGCCTACACCAGACTATTTTCAACAGATATATTTTTGTGTCACAACAGTCAGGAGACACTACTGTTTTTCTTTACAGATAATATACCAAAACATGAATAATAGAGATTTTTTTACCGTCGGATGGCAAAACCACAGTTATTGTTTACTGGGGTATACCAGACTTTTTTAAATAGATATAATTGCGGCTGAACAGTGAGCGACACACTCAAACTGTGTTTTTTTAGATACCAAAGGCCCAAAACTGGATAGTACAGAGATTTGACCCATTGAACTGCAAAACCACACTGGGATTTGTCGGGCCTACACCAGACTATTTTCAACAGATATATTTTTGTGTCACAACAGTCAGGAGACACTACTGATTTTCTTTACGGAAAATATACCAAAACCTGAATAATAGAGATCTTTTACCGTGGGATGGCAAAACCACAGTTATTGTTTACTGGGGTATACCAGACTTTTTTAAATAGATATAATTGTGGCTGAACAGTGAGCTACACACTCAAACTGTGTTTTTTTAGATACCAAAGGCCCAAAACTGGATAGTACAGATATTTGACCCGTTGAACTGCAAATCCACACTGGGATTTGTCGGTCCTACACCAGACTATTTTCAACAGATATATTTTTATGTTACAACAGTCAGGAGACACTCCTGATTTTCTTTACGGAAAATATACCAAAACCTGAATAATTGAGATTTTTTACCGTGGGATGGAAAAACCACAGTTACTGTTTACTGGGGTATACCAGACTTTTTAAAATAGATATAATTGCGGCTGAACAGTGAGTGACACACTTAAACTGTGTTTTTTTAGATACCAAAGGCCCAAAACTGGATAGTACAGAGATTTGACCCGTTGAACTGCAAAACCACACTGGGATTTGTCGGGCCTACACCAGACTATTTTCAACAGATATATTTTTGTGTCACAACAGTCAGGAGACACTACTGTTTTTCTTTACGGATAATATACCAAAACCTGAATAATAGAGATTTTTTTACCGTGGGAGGGCAAAACCACAGTTATTGTTTACTGGGGTATACCAGACTTTTTTAAATAGATATAATTGCGGCTGAACAGTGAGCGACACACTCAAACTGTGTTTTTTTAGATACCAAAGGCCCAAAACTGGATAGTACAGAGATTTGACCCGCTGAACTGCAAAACCACACTGGGATTTGTTGGGCCTACACCAGACTATTTTCAACAGATATATTTTTGTGTCACAACAGTCCGGAGACACTACTGATTTTCTTTATTCAGGTTTTGGTATATTTTCCGCAATTGAGATTTTTTACCGTGGGATGGCAAAACCACAGTTATTGTTTACTGGGGTATACCAGACTTTTTAAAATAGATATAATTATGGCTGAACAGTGAGTGACACACTCAAACTGTGTTTTTTTAGATACCAAAGGCCCAAAACTGGATAGTACAGAGATTTGACCCGTTGAACTGCAAAACCACACTGGGATTTGTCGGGCCTACACCAGACTGTTTTCAACAGATATATTTTTCTGTCACAACAGTCAGGAGACACTACTGATTTTCTTTACGGAAAATATACCAAAACCTGAATAATTGAGATTTTTTACCGTGGGATGGCAAAACCACAGTTATTGTTTCCGGGGGTATACCAGACTTTTTAAAATAGATATAATTGCGGCTGAACAGTGTGCAACACACTCAAACTGTGTTTTTTAGATACCAAAGGCCCAAAACTGGATAGTACAGAGATTTGACCCGTTGAACTGCAAAACCACACAGGGATTTGTCGGGCCTACACCAGACTATTTTCAACAGATATATTTTTGCGTCACAACAGTCAGTAGACACTACTGTTTTTCTTTACGGAAAATATACCAAAACCTGAATAATAGAGATTTTTTACCGTGGGATGGGAAAACCACAGTTATTGTTTACTGGGGTATACCAGACTTTTTAAAATAGATATAATTGTGGCTGAACAGTAAGTGACACACTCAAACTGTGTTTTTTTAGATACCAAAGGCCCAAAACTGGATAGTACAGAGATTTGACCCGCTGAACTGCAAAACCACACTGGGATTTGTTGGGCCTACACCAGACTATTTTCAACAGATATATTTTTGTGTCACAACAGTCAGGAGACACTACTGATTTTCTTTA